>NC_141003.1:1378532-1978532 GCF_052327205.1 Somniosus microcephalus | reverse complement strand
AGACTGTCCCCGCCCCTCCCCCGACCCGACCAGTCCTGATGGCCGAGACTTTCCCCGCCCCTCCCCCGACCAGTCCTGATGGCCGAGACTGTCCCCGCCCCTCCCCCGACCCGACCTGTCCTGATGGCCGAGACTGTCCCCACCCCTCCCCCGACCCGACCAGTCCTGATGGCCGAGACTGTCCCCGCCCTCCCCGACCAGTCCTGATGGCTGAGACTGTCCCCGCACCTCCCCCGACCCGACCAGTCCTGATGGCCGAGACTGTCCCCGCCCCTCCCCCGACCCGACCAGTCCTGATGGCCGAGACTGTCCCCGCCCCTCCCCCGACCCGACCAGTCCTGATTGCCGAGACTGTCCCCGCCCCTCCCCCGACCCGACCAGGCCTGATGGCCGAGACTGTCCCCGCCCCTCCCCCGACCCGACCAGTCCTGATGGCCGAGACTGTCCCCCGCCCCTCCCCCAACCAGACCCGACCAGTCCTGATGGCCGAGACTGTCCCCGCTCCTCCCCCGACCTGACCAGTCCTGCTGGCCGAGACTGTCCCCGCCCCTCCCCCGACCCGAGCATTCCTGATGGCCGACACTGTCCCCGCCCCTCCCCTGACCGACCAGTCCTGATGGCCGAGACTGTCCCCGCCCCTCCCCCTCCCCCGACCCGACCAGTCCTGATGGCTGAGACTGTCCCCGCCCCTCCCCCGACCCGACCAGTGCTGATGGCCGAGACTGTCCCCGCCCCTCCCTCGACCCGATCAGTCCTGATGGCCGAGACTGTCCCTGCCCCTCCCTCGACCCGACCAGTCCTGATGGCCGAGACTGTCCCCGCCCCTCCCCCGAACCGACCAGTCCTGATGGCCGAGACTGTCCCCGCCCCTCCCCCGACCCAACCAGTCCTGATGGCCGAGACTGTCCCCGCCCCTCCCCCGACCCGAGCCGACCAGTCCTGATGGCTGAGTATATCCCCGCCCCTCCCCCGACCCGACCAGTCCTGATGGCCGAGACTGTCCCCGCCACTCCCCCGACCCGACCCGGCCAGTCCTGATGGCCGAGAATATCCCCGCCCCTCCCCCGACCCGACCAGTCCTGATGGCCGAGACTGTCCCCGCCCCTCCCCCGACCCGACCAGTCCTGATGGCCGAGAATGTCCCTGCCCCTCCCCCGCCCCGACCAGTCCTGATGACCGAGACTGTCCCCGCCCCTCCCCCGACCCGACCAGTCCTGATGGCCGAGACTGTCCCGGCCCCTCCCCCGACCCTACCAGTCCTGATGGCCGAGACTGTCCCTGCCCCTCCCCCGCCCCGACCAGTCCTGATGGCCGAGACTGTCCCCGCCCCTCCCCTGAACCGACCAGTCCTGATGGCCGAGACTGTCCCCGACCTGACCCGACCAGTCCTGATGGCCGAGACTGTCCCCGCCCCTCCCCTGACCCGACCAGTCCTGATGGCCGAGACTGTCCCCGACCCGACCAGTCCTGATGGCCGAGACTGTCCCCGCCCCTCCCCCGACCCGACCCGACCAGTCCTGATGGCCGAGACTGTCCCCGCCCCTCCCCCGACCCGACTAGTCCTGATGGCCGAGACTGTGCCAGCCCCCTCCCCCGACACGACCAGTCCTGATGTCCGAGACTGTCCCCGCCCCTCCCCAACCAGACCCGAACAGTCCTGATGGCCGAGACTGTCCCCGCTCCTCCCCCGACCCGACCAGTCCTGATGGCCGAGACTGTCCCCGCCCCTCTCCCGACACGACCAGTCCTGATGGCCAAGACTGTCCCCCGCCCCTCCCCCGACCAGACCAGTCCTGATGGCCGAGACTGTCCCCGCCCCTCCCCCAACCAGACCCGACCAGTCCTGATGGCCGAGACTGTCCCCGCTCCTCCCCCGACCTGACCAGTCCTGCTGGCCGAGACTGTCCCCGCCCCTCCCCCGACCCGAGCATTCCTGATGGCCGACACTGTCCCCGCCCCTCCCCTGACCGACCAGTCCTGATGGCCGAGACTGTCCCCGCCCCTCCCCCCTCCCCCTCCCCCGACCCGACCAGTCCTGATGGCTGAGACTGTCCCCGCCCCTCCCCCGACCCGACCAGTGCTGATGGCCGAGACTGTCCCCGCCCCTCCCTCGACCCGATCAGTCCTGATGGCCGAGACTGTCCCTGCCCCTCCCTCGACCCGACCAGTCCTGATGGCCGAGACTGTCCCCGCCCCTCCCCCGAACCGACCAGTCCTGATGGCCGAGACTGTCCCCGCCCCTCCCCCGACCCAACCAGTCCTGATGGCCGAGACTGTCCCCGCCCCTCCCCCGACCCGAGCCGACCAGTCCTGATGGCTGAGTATATCCCCGCCCCTCCCCCGACCCGACCAGTCCTGATGGCCGAGACTGTCCCCGCCACTCCCCCGACCCGACCCGGCCAGTCCTGATGGCCGAGAATATCCCCGCCCCTCCCCCGACCCGACCAGTCCTGATGGCCGAGACTGTCCCCGCCCCTCCCCCGACCCGACCAGTCCTGATGGCCGAGACTGTCCCTGCCCATCCCCCGCCCCGACCAGTCCTGATGGCCGAGACTGTCCCCGACCCGACCAGTCCTGATGGCCGAGACTGTCCCGGCCCCTCCCCCGACCCTACCAGTCCTGATGGCCGAGACTGTCCCTGCCCCTCCCCCGCCCCGACCAGTCCTGATGGCCGAGACTGTCCCCGCCCCTCCCCTAAACCGACCAGTCCTGATGGCCGAGACTGTCCCCGACCTGACCCGACCAGTCCTGATGGCCGAGACTGTCCCCGCCCCTCCCCTGACCAGACCAGTCCTGATGGCCGAGACTGTCCCCGACCCGACCAGTCCTGATGGCCGAGACTGTCCCCGCCCCTCCCCCGACCCGACCCGACCAGTCCTGATGGCCGAGACTGTCCCCGCCCCTCCCCCGACCCGACTAGTCCTGATGGCCGAGACTGTGCCAGCCCCTCCCCCGACACGACCAGTCCTGATGTCCGAGACTGTCCCCGCCCCTCCCCCAACCAGACCCGACCAGTCCTGATGGCCGAGACTGTCCCCGCTCCTCCCCCGACCCGACCAGTCCTGATGGCCGAGACTGTCCCCGCCCCTCTCCCGACACGACCAGTCCTGATGGCCAAGACTGTCCCCGCCCCTCCCCCGACCCGACCAGTCCTGATGGCCGAGACTGTCCCCGCCCCTCCCCCAACCAGACCCGACCAGTCCTGATGGCCGAGACTGTCCCCGCTCCTCCCCCGACCCGACCAGTCCTGATGGCCGAGATTGTCCCCGCCCCTCCCCTGACCCTACCATTCCTGATGGCTGAGACTCTCCCCGCTCCTCCCCCGACCCGACCAGTCCTGATGGCCGAGAATGTCCCCGCCCCTCCCCCGACCCGACCCGACCAGTCCTGATGGCCAAGACTGTCCCCGCCCCTCCCCCGACCCGACCAGTCCTGATGGCCGAAACTGTCCCCGCCCCTCCCCCGACCAGTCCTGATGGCCGAGACTGTTCCGCCCCTCCCCCAACCCGACCAGTCCTGATGGCCGAGACTGTCCCCGCCCCTCCCCCGACCCGACCAGTGCTGATGGCCGAGACTGTCCCCGCCCCTGCCCCGACCCGAGCAGTCCTGATGGCCGAGACTGTCCCCGCCCCTCCCCCGACCCGACCAGTCCTGATGGCCGAGACTGTCCCCGCCCCTCCCCTGACCCGACCAGTCCTGATGGCCGCGACTGTCCCCGCCCCTCCCCCGACCTGACCAGTCCTGATGGCCGAGACTGTCCCCGCCCCGACCCGACCCGACCAGTCCTGATGGCCGAGACTGTCCCCGACCCGACCAGTCCTGATGGCCGAGAATGTCCCCGCCCCTCCCCCAACCCGACCCGACCTGATGGCCGAGACTGTCCCTGCCCCTCCCCCGACCAGACCAGTCCTGATGGCCGAGACTGTCCCCGCCCCTCCCCCGACCCGACTGGTCCTGATGGCCAAGACTGTCCCCGCCCCTCCCCCGACCCGACCAGTCCTGATGGCCGAGACTGTCCCCGCCCCTCCCCTGACCAGTCCTGATGGCCGAGACTGTCCCCGCCCCTCCCCCGACCCGACCTGTCCTGATGGCCGAGACTGCCCCGCCGCTCCCCCGACCCGACCAGTCCTGATGGCCGAGACTGTCCCCACCCCTCCCCCGACCCCAACCCGACCTGATGGCTGAGACTGCCCCCGCCCTCCCCGACCAGTCCTGATGGCTGAGACTGTCCCCGCACCTCCCCTGACCCGACCAGTCCTGATGGCCGAGACTGTCCCTGCCCCTCCCCCCAACCGACCAGTCCTGATGGCCGAGACTGTCCCCGCCCCTCCCCCGACCCGACCAGTCCTGATTGCCGAGACTGTCCCCGCCCCTCCCCCCGACCCGACCAGTCCTGATGGCCGAGACTGTCCACGCCCCTCTCCCGACCCGACCAGTCCGGATGGCCGAGACTGTCCCCGCCCCTCCCTCGACCCGACCAGTCCTGATGGCCGAGCATGTCGCCGCCCCTCCCCCAACCCGACCAGACCTGATGGCCGAGACTGTCCCCGCCCCTCCCCGACCCGACCAGTCCTGATGGCCGAGACTTTCCCCGCCCCTCCCCCGACCCGACCAGTGCTGATGGCCGCAACTGTCCCCGCCCCTCCCCCGACCCGACCAGTCCTGATGGCCGAGACTGTCCCCGCCCCTCCACCGAACCGACCAGCCCTGATGGCCGACACTGTCCCCGCCCCTCCCCTGACCAGTCCTGAAGGCCGAGACTGTCCCCGCCCCTCCCCCGACCAGTCCTGATGGCCGAGACTGTCCCCACCCCTCCCCCGACCCGACCAGTCCTGATGGCCGAGACTGTCCCCGCCCCTCCCCCGACCCGACCAGTCCTGATGGCCGAGACTGTCCCCGCCCCTCGCCCGACCCAAGCAGACCTGTCCTGATGGCTGAGACTGGCCCGACCCGACCCGACCAGTCCTGATGGCCAAGACTGTCCCCGCCCCTCCCCAAATCCGACCAGTCCTGATGGCCAAGACTTTCCCCGCCCCCTCCCGACCCGACCAGTCCTGATAGCCGAGACTGTCCCCGCCCCTCCCCTGACCCGACCAGTCCTAATGTCTGAGACTGTCCCCGCCCCTCCCCCGACCCGACCAGTCCTGATTGCTGAGACTGGCCCCACCCCTCCCCCGACCCGACCAGTCTTGATGGCTGAGACTGTCCCTGCCCTTCCCCCGACCCGACCAGTCCTGCTGGCCGAGACTGTCCCCACCCCTCGCCCGACCCGACCCGACCAGTCCTGATGGCCGACACTGTCCCCGCTCCTCCCCCGACCCGACCAGTCCTGATGGCCAAGACTGTCCCCGCCGCTCCCCCGACAAGACCATCCTGATGGCCGAGACTGTCCCCGCCCCTCCCTCGACCCGACCAGTGCTGATGGCCGCAACTGTCCCCGCCCCTCCCCCGACCCGACCAGTCCTGATGGCCGAGACTGTCCCCGCCCCTCCACCGAACCGACCAGCCCTGATGGCCGACACTGTCCCCGCCCCTCCCCTGACCAGTCCTGAAGGCCGAGACTGTCCCCGCCCCTCCCCCGACCAGTCCTGATGGCCGAGACTGTCCCCACCCCTCCCCCGACCCGACCAGTCCTGATGGCCGAGACTGTCCCCGCCCCTCCCCCGACCCGACCAGTCCTGATGGCCGAGACTGTCCCCGCCCCTCGCCCGACCCAAGCAGACCTGTCCTGATGGCCGACACTGTCCCCGCTCCTCCCCCGACCCGACCAGTCCTGATGGCCAAGACTGTCCCCGCCGCTCCCCCGACACGACCATCCTGATGGCCGAGACTGTCCCCGCCCCTCCCTCGACCCGACCAGTCCTGATGGCCGAGCATGTGGCCGCCCCTCCCCCAACCCGACCAGACCTGATGGCCGAGACTGTCCCCGCCCCTCCCCGACCCGACCAATCCTGATGGCCGAGACTTTCCCCGACCCTCCCCCGACCCGACCAGTGCTGATGGCCGCAACTGTCCCCGCCCCTCCCCCGACCCGACCAGTCCTGATGGCCGAGACTGTCCCCGCCCCTCCACCGAACCGACCAGCCCTGATGGCCGACACTGTCCCCGCCCCTCCCCTGACCAGTCCTGAAGGCCGAGACTGTCCCCGCCCCTCCCCCGACCAGCCCTGATGGCCGAGACTGTCCCCGCCCCTCCCCCGACCCGACCAGTCCTGATGGCCGAGACTCTCCCCGCCCCTCGCCCGACCCAAGCAGACCTGTCCTGATGGCTGAGACTGGCCCGACCCGACCCGACCAGTCCTGATGGCCAAGACTGTCCCCGCCCCTCCCCAAATCCGACCAGTCCTGATGGCCAAGACTTTCCCCGCCCCCTCCCGACCCGACCAGTCCTGATGGCCGAGACTGTCCCCGCCCCTCCCCCGTCCCGACCCGACCAGTCCTGATGGCCGTGACTGTCCCCGCCCCTCCCCCGCCCCAACCCGACCGGTCCTGATGGCCGAGACTGTCCCCGACCCTCTCCCGACCCGACCTGTCCGGTCCTGATGGCCGAGACTGTCCCCACCCCTCCCCCGACCCGACCAGTCCTGATGGCCGAGACTGTCCCCGCCCCTCCCCCGACCCGACCAGTCCTGATGGCCGAGACTGTCCCCGACCCTCTCCTGACCCGACCCGTCCGGTCCTGATGGCCGAGACTGTCCCCGCCCCTCCCCCGACCCGACCAGTCCTGATGGCTGAGGCTGTCCCTGACCCGACTAGTCCTGATGGCCGAGACTGTCCCTGCCCCTCCCCCAACCCATCCCGTCCTGATGGGCGAGACTGTCCCCGACCCTCTCCCGACCCAACCCATCCGGTCCTGATGGCCGAGACTGTCCCCGCCCCTCCCCGGACCCGAACAGTCCTGATGGCTGAGACTGTCCCCGACCCGACCGGTCCTGATGGCCGGGACTGTCCCCGCCTGTCCCCCAACCCTTCCAGTCCTGATGGCTGCGACTGTCCCCGCCCCTTCCCCGATCCGTCCAGTCCTGATGGCCGAGACTGTCCCCGCCCCTCCCCCGACCACATAGAAGACTGGTTGGGTCATGGAATATGTGGGTCAGTGGCAGCTTGGATAAGGAATTGGCTTAAGGACTGAAAACAGCGAGTTGTGGTAAATGGCTGTTTTTCAAACTGGAGTATTATAGACAGTGGTCTTCCCCAAGGGTCAGTGCTGGGGCCACTGCTTTTTTTGATAAATACCTGGATATTGGAATACAGAGTAGAATTTCTAAATTTGCCGATGACACCAAACTTGGAGGTGTGGCAAACAGTGAGGATGATACCAATCCACTGCAACAGGACATAGAAGAATAGCAGAATGGGCAGACAAGTGGCAGATGGAATTTAGTACAGAGAAGTGTGTGGGTGATGCATTTTAGCAGAAGGAACAGGGAGAGGCAATATACACTTAATGGCACAATTTTAAAGAGTGTGCAGGGACAGAGGGACCTGGGAGTTAATGTGCGTAGGTCCCTGAAGGTGGCGGGTCATATTGAGAGTGTGGTTAACAAAGCATTTGGGATGCTGTAAGGGGTTTTGTCCTGGTTCTCTCTCTCCCGTGAGACCTCTCTCTTTTACACAGTAATTTACCGAGAGTTTCGACCCACTCACCCCTTAGGTACTGTACACTGGACTTTGAGGCAGGAACTACAATGCAGAGAATACTCTGTAGACCAGGTTTAATGAAACGAAGTGAAATTTTATTGCATGAAGAAAAATTGGATGTAAGCCAATAAGGTACATGGGAGGGGAAAACAAATCATAATACAGTACTGACCAATATATCCGCAGGCATATTATACTTTACAAAGTTCAACATGAAATATTGGAAACACACGGAACATCGAGGGACAACAACTCATTGTTAATTATCCCTTAAAATGCCCACCCCCTAAACCTAGCTAGGTTAGATTATGAGGGGCCAGAAACATGCTCACCAGTCCCAGTTAGAAAATAGAGGTTTTGAAGTCTGCGTTTTGGTCCTCTCAGGCGTCCTGTCTCCACGTGGTCAGCGGAACGCAGCAAGAGCCAAGTCCGTGGCACTACGAGTGGCTCAGCTGCACAGGAGGGGAGGAAAAAGAGTGGGAGAGCAATAGTGATAGGGGATTCTATCGTAAGGGGAACAGATAGACGTTTCTGTGGCCGCAGACGTGACTCCAGGATGGTATGTTGCCTCCCTGGTGCCAGGGTCAAGGATGTCACCGAACGGCTGCAGCGCATTCTGAAGAGGGAGGGTGAACAGTCAGAGGTCGTGGTTCACATTGGTACCAACGACATGGGTAGAAAGCGGGATGAGGTCCTGCAACAAGAATTTAGGGAGCTAGGTAGCAGATTAAAAAGCAGAACCTCAAAGGTTGTAATCTCTAGATTACTCATGGTGCCACGTGCTAGTGAGTATTGGAATAGGAGGATAGAGCAGATGAATGTGTGGCTAAAGATTCGGTGCAGGAGGGAGGGCTTTCGTTTCCTGGATCACTGGGTCTGATTCTGGGGAAGGTGGGACGGGTTGCACCTGAACCGGAACGGGACCAATATCCTTGCGGGGAGGTTTGCTAGTGCTGTTGGGGAGGGTTTTAAACTAACTTGACAGGGGGTTGGGATACGGAGTGGAGCTATAGTAGGGGGTGATGCACAGCCAAATACAGAGGAAAAAATAAGTCAGCCTGGAAGGCAGAGCAAATATGTAACGGCACAAGGGAGTATGGCAAGGCTGGATGGCATTTATTTTAATGCAAGGAGTCTTGCGAGTAAGGCAGATGAATTGAAGGTGTTAATGAACATTGGGAATACGATATTGTTGCTATCACAGACATGGTTGAGAAAGGGGCAGGACTGGCAGCTCAATATTCCGGGATATAGAATCTTCAGGCGAGACAGAGCGGGGTGTAAAAGAGGAGGGGGTGTCGCAATATTAATCAAGGATTCAATTACTGCAGTAAGGAGGGATGATATCTTAGCAGATTCCTCTAATGAGGCCATATGGGTAGAACACAAAAACAGAAAGGGGGCAAACACTTTGCTGGGAGAGTACTATAGGCCCCCAAACAATCAGGGGGAGATAGAGGAACAGATATGTAGGCAAATGTTATAGAAGTGTAGAAATAATAGGGTATTAATAGTAGGGGATTTCAACTTCCCCAATAATAACTGGGATAGTCAGAGCGTGAAAGGTTTAGAGGGTGCGGAATTCTTAAAGTGCATCCAGGTGAGCTTCTTGAGCCAGCATGTAGAAAGTCTTACAAAAGAGGGGGCGGTACTGGACCTAATTCTAGGGAATGTAGCCGGGCAAGTGGTAGAAGTGTCAGTAGGAAAGCATTTTGGTGACTGACCATAATTCGGTGAGATTTAAGGTAGTCATGGAAAAGGACAAAGATGGACCGGAAATAAAGGTTCTAAATTGGGGGAAGGCCGATTTTAATATAAGGCAGGATCTGGCCAAAGTGGACTGGGATCAGCTACTTGTAGGAAAATCCACATCAGAGCAGCGGGAGTCTGTCAGAAAGGAAATAGAGTACAACACCAACATGTTCCCGTAAAGGTCAAGGGTGGGACCAACAAGCCCAGGGAACTCTGGATGTCAAGGGATATACAAGAATGGATTAGGAAAAAAGGGAGGCTTTTGGCAGACACAAAGGTCCAAAAACAATGGAAGCCTTAGGAGTATAGAAAATGCAGGGGGTACTTAAGAAAGAAATTAGGAGAGTGAAAATGTGGCATGAAAAAACACTGGTGGGCAAAATAAAAGGAAAATCCCAAGGTGTTTTATAAGTATATTAAGGGCAAGAGGATAACCAGGGAAAGAGTAGGGCCCATTAAGGACCAAAGTGGCAATCTGTGTGTAGAGCCGGAAGATGTGGGTGAGGTTTTAAATGAATATTTTGCATCTGTGTTCACTATGGAGAAGGACAATGTAGGTATAGAAATCAGGCAGGGGGATTGTGATCTACTTGAACAAATTAGTATTGAGAGGGAGGAGGTACTAGCGGTTTTAGTGGGCTTAAAAGTGGATAAATCCCCAGGCCCAGACGAGATGTATCCCAGGCTGCTGTGTGAGGCAAGAGAGAAGATTGCAGGGGTTCTGACACAAATTTTCAGAACCTCTCTGGCCACAGGAGAGGTGCCAGAGGACTGGAGGACAGCTAACGTAGTACCATTATTCAAGAAGGGTAGTAGGGATAAACCAGGGAATTACAGGCCAGTGAGCCTAGCATCAGTGGTAGGAAAATTATTGGAAAAAATTCTGAGGGACAGAATTAGTCTCCACTTGGAGAGGAAAGGATTAATCAAGGATAATCAGCATGAATTTGTCAGGGGGAGATCATGTCTAACCAATTTGATTGAATTTTTCGAGGGGGTGACTAGGTGCGTGGATGAGGGTAGTGCAGTTGATGTAGTCTACATGGACTTCAGTAAGGTTTTTGACAAAGTCCTGCATGGGAGACTGGTCAAGAAGGTAAGAGCCCATGGGATCTGGGGCAATTTGGCACATTGGATCCAAAATTGGCTTAGTGGCAGGAGGCAGAGGGTGATGGTCAAAGGTTGTTTTTATGACCGGAAGCCTGGGTCCAGTGGGGTACCGCAGGGATCGGTACTGGGTCCCTTGCTGTTTGTAGTGTACATTAATGGTTTAGATATGAATGTAGGAGGTATGATCAGTAAGTTTGCAGATGACACGAAAATTGGTGGAGTGGTAAATAGCGAGGAGGGAAGCCTCAGGCTACAGGACAATATAGACGGGTTGGTCAGATGGGCAGAACAGTGGCAAATGGAATTTAACCCTGATAAGTGTGAGGTGATGCATTTTGGGAGGACTAACGAGACAAAGGAATACACAATGAATGGTCGGACCCTAGGAAGGACAGAGGATCAGAGGGACCTTGGTGTGCATGTACATAGATCCCTGAAGGCAGCAGGACAGGTAGATAAGGTGGTTAAGAAGGCATATGGGATATTTGCCTTCATTAGCCGAGGCATAGAATATAAGAGCAGAGAGGTTATGATGGAGCTGTACAAAATGCTAGTTAGGCCACAGCTGGAATATTGTGTGCAGTTCTGGTTGCCACACTATAGGAGGGATGTGATTGCATTGGAGACAGTGCAGAGGAGATTCACCAGGATGTTACCTGGGCTGGAGCGCTTCAGCTATGAAGACAGAATGGACAGGCTGGGGTTGTTTTCCTTAGAGCAGAGAAGGCTGAGGGGGGGCCTGATTGAGGTGTACCAAATTATGAGGGGCATAGGTAGGGTAGATAGAAAGGAACTTTTCCCCTTAGTTGAGGGGTCAATAACCAGGGGGCATAGTTTCAAGGTAGGGCAGGAGGTTTAGAGGGGATTTGAGGAAAAACTATTTCACCCAGAGGGTGGTTGGAATCTGGAACTCACTGCCTGAAAGGATGGTAGAGGCAGGAACCCTCACAACATTCAAGAAGCATTTAGATGAGCACTTGAAACGCCATAGCTTACAAGGCTACGGAACAAGTGCTGGAAAATGGGATTAGAATAGATAAGACTTGATGGCTGGCGCAGACTCGATGGGCCGAAGGGCCTCTTTCTGTGCTGTATAACTCTATGACTCTATGTAACAAAGGCATGGATGAGGGTTTCAGCAGCAGATGAGCTGAGGCAGGGGCAGAGTCGGGCAATGTTATGGAGATGGAAATAGGTGGTCTTGGTGTTGGCGCGGATATGTGGCTGGAAACTCATCTTGGGCTCAAATATAACATCAAGGTTACAAACAGTCTGGTTGAGCCTCACAGTTGCCAGGGAGAGGGATGGAGTCGGTGGCGAGAGAATGGAGTTTGTAGTGACCGCCTAGTTCACCATAGCTTTGGCAAAGTTCTTGGTAAACACCGAGGCAAAGTACTCATTTAGTACCTCAGCTATGCCTTCTGCCTCCGCCAATAGATCTCTATTTTGGTCTTAGTACCCATAATACCCTTAGCTAACATCTACCTATCTCAGTTTTGAAATTTTCTGTTGACCCAGCCTCAAAAGATTTTTGGGAGAAGAGTCCCAGATTTCCACTCCCCTTTGTGTGAAGAGGTGCTTCCTGACGTCACCCCTGAGTGGCCTGGCTCTAATTTCAAGGTTCTGCCCCCTGATGCTGGACTCCCCCACCAGGGGAAATAGTTTCTCTCCAGCTACCCTATCAAATCCTTTAATCATCTTAAACACCTCAATTAGATCACCCCTTAATCTTCAATACTCCAGGGAATACAAGCCTGTGCAAGCTGTCCTCATCGTTTAGGCCCGGTATCATTCTGGTGAATCTGCGCTGCACCCCCTCCAAGGCCAATACTTCCTTCCTGAGGTGCGGAGCCCAGAACTGAACGCACTGTTCCAGATGGGGTCTAACCAGAGCTTTATACAACTGGAGCATAAATTTGTATTCCAGCTCCTCTTGAGATAAAGGTTCCATCAGCCTTTTAAAATTATTTTTTGTGCCAGGAGGATGGAGAGGATATGGGGTCGGAAGCTCAGTTTTAGGTCAAATAGGATGCTGAGGTCACGAGCAGTCTGATTCAGCCTGAGACAGTGGCCAGGCAGGGGATGGAATCAGTTGCTCGGGAATGTAGATTGTGGCTTCAATCTTTAATTGGAGGAAATTTCTGCTCATCCAAAATTGGATGTGGGACAGGCAGCCTGAAAACCGAGGCAGTGGAGGGGTTACATCGAGGGGACAGCACACATGCAGGCCATTCAATCCAAGTCGTCTATGCTTGTGTTTATGCTCTACATCTAACCCAATCAGTTGATCCTATTCCTTTCTCCTGCATGTGTTTATTTAGCTTCCCCTTAAATGCATCTATGTTATTTGCCTCAACCACTCCTTATGGTAGTGAGTTCCACATTCTTAACACTATGGGTAAATAAGTTTCTCCTGAATTCCGTATTGGATTTATTACTGACTATATTATATTTATGACCTCTAGTTTTGGACTCCCCTACAAATGGAAACATTTTCTTTAAGATTATGAAAGGGTTTCATAGAATAGACGTAGAGACCTCCATCAGGTCACTCCTCCACCTCACTTCAAAAGTACTTCATTGGTTGTAAAGCACTTTGGGTTGTCCTGAGGTCGTGAAATGCGCTATATAAATGCAAGTCTGTCTTTCTTTGCTCTGAAGCCCAAACATACCACTAGGTTGATTTGCGTAAGAAAAAGATTGAAGCGAGACAACAAGAACATAAGAATTCGGAGCAGGAGTCGGCCATGTGGCCCTTCGAGCCTGCTCCGCCATTCAATAAGATCATGGCTGATCTTCGACCTCAACTCCACTTTCCTGCCCGATCTCCATAGCCCTTGATTCCCCTAGAGTCCAAAAAGCTATCTATCTCAGCCTTGAATATACTCAATAACTGAGCATCCACAGCTGTTTGGGGCAGAGAATTCCAAAGATTCACAACTCTGTGAAAAAATTCCTCATCTCCGTCTTAAATGGCTTACTCCTTATCCTGAGACTATGCCACCTCGTCCTAGACTCTCCAGCCAGGGGAAACAACCTCTCAGCATCTACCCTGTCAATCCCCCTCAATCTTACATGTTTCAATGAGATCACCTCTCACTCATCTAAATGCAATCTACTCAATCTCTCCTCGTAGGACAACCCTCTCATCCCAGGGATCAACCTCGTGACCCTTTGTTGCACTGCCTCGAAGGCATATATGTCCTTTCTCCGATAAGGAGACCAAAACTGTGCACAGTACTCCAGGCATGGTCTCACCAAAGCTCTATACAATTGTAGCAAGACTTACTCTTCAACCCCCTTGCAATAAAGGCCAAGACACCATTTGCCTTCCTAATTGCTTGCTGTCCCTGCATGCTAACCTTGTGTTTCCTGTACGAGGACACCTACATCTCTCGGAACACCAACATTTAGTCGTTTCCCACCATTTAAAAAATATTCTGTTTTTCTATTCTTCCCACCAAAGTGAATAACCTCACATTTTCTCATGTGATACTCCTTCTTCCACCTTACTGCCCACTCACTTAACCGGTCTATTTCCTTTTGCAGGCTCTTTGTCCTCTTGGCAGCTTACTGTCCCACCTAGCTTTGTATCGTCAGCAAACCTGGATCCATTGCACTTGGTCCCTTCATCTAAGTCATTAATATGGATTATAAATAGCTGAGGCCCAAGCACTGATCCTTGAGACACCCCACTAGTTACAGCTTGCCAACCTGAAAGTGACCTGTTTATCCCTACTCTCTGTTTTCTGTCCATTAACTAATTCTCTATCTATGCTAATATATTACCCCCAACGCCATGAGCCCTTATCTTGCATAGTAAGGTACGTGACACCTTATCGAATGTCTTTTGGAAATCCAAATATACTACATCCACTGGTTCCCCTTTCATAAAACCATGTTGACTCTGTCTAATTATTGTATGATTTTCTAAGTGCTCCGTTACCACTTCCTTAACAATGGATTCCAGCATTTTCCCCATGACTGATATCAGGTTAACTGGCCTGTAGTTCTGTTTTCTCTCGTCCTTCTTTCTTGAATAGCGGAGTTACATTTGTTACCTTCCAATCTGCTGGGACCATTAGAGAAACTAGGGAATTTTGGAAGATCACAACCAATGCACCCACTATCTCTGCAGCCACCTCGTTTAGAACCCTAGGATGTAGGCCATCAGGTCCAGGGGGATTTGTTGGCTTTTAGTTCCATTAGTTTCTCAGTACTTTTTCTCTACTGATATTAATTACTTTAAGATCCTCACTCTTATTAGATCCTTGGTTCTCCACCATTTTTAGTATGCTTTTTGTGTCTTCTACTGTGAAGACAGATACAAAATATTTGTTTAAAGTCTCTGCCATTTCCTTATTCCCCATTATAATTTCACCTGTCTCAGCCTCTAAGGGATCAATGCTTACTTTTGCTACTCTCTTCCTTTTTACATACATGTAGAAGCTCTGACAATCTGTTTTTATATTTCTTGCTAGTTTACTCATTCTATTTTTTCCCTTATCAATTTTTTGGTCATCCTTTGCTGGTTCCCAAAGCTCTCCCAATCCTCAGGCTTACTACTATTCTTTAACATTAGAAGCCTCTTCTTTTAATCTAATGCTATCCTTAACTTCTTTAGTTAGCCACGGATGGATCACTTTTCCTGTGGAGTTTTTGTTTCTCAATGGAATGTATATTCGTTGAGAATTTTGGAATATTTCTTTAAATGTTTGCCATTGTTTATCTACTGTCATACTTTTTAATCTAATTTCCCAATCTACCTTTGCTAACTCGCCCCTCATATTTATGTAATTGGCTTTATTCAAGTTTAAGACTCTTGTTTCCGACTGAAGTATTTCACTTTCAAACTCAATGTGAAATTTTATCATATGATCATTCTTCCCCAGAGGATCCTTTACTATGAGATTACTAATTAACCCCGTCTCATTACACAATACAAGATCTAAAATAGCCTGTTCCCTGGTTGGTTCCACAGTTCTAGGAAACTGTCCCGAATGCATTCCATGAATGGGTCATCCAGACTCCCTTTGCCAATTTGATTTGCCCAGTCTATATGAAGATTAAAGTCCCCCATGATTATTGCATTACCTTTGTTACAGTTATAGCACCTTTCATGACCTCAGGACGTCCCAAAGTGCTTTTCGAAGTGTAGCCACTGTTGTAATGTAGGAAATGCAGCAACCAACTTGCGCACAGCAAGCTCCCACAAACAGCAATATGATAATGACCTGATCACCTGTATTTTTTAGTGATGTTGGTTGAGAGATAATTACTGCTGTGCTAAACTAGGATGCGTAATGTTTTTACATCGCGGTTCCATTCCTTTTTTCACAGCCTATTGACATTTATCTCCTCTGAAAACAGGATGTGCTTCTGTGCTGTAAACCGCTTAGTCTGGGCTCAGTGGGTAGCACGCTCGCCTCCGAGTCAGAAGCTTGGTGGTTCCCAGACCCAGTCCTGAGACTTGAGCCCAGAACCCAAGCTGAAACTCCAGTGCAGTAGTGAGGGTGTGCTGCACTGTTGGAGGTGTCGATTGCCAGGGCCCTGTCTGCCTGATCAGGTGGATGCACTATTTGAAGAGGAGCAGGGGAGTTCTCCTGGTGTCCTGGCCAATATTTATCCTTCAACCAACACTATTCAAACATGGTGAGAGAGGAAATATTAAGGGGTTTAGCACCTTTGAAAGTCGATAAATCGCCAGGCTTGGATGAAATGTATCCCAGGCTGTTAAGAGAAGCAAGGGAGGAAATGGTGGAGGTGCCGACCATCATTTTTCAAACCTCTCTGGCTACAGGTGCTGGAAGACTGAGGACTGCTAATGTGGTACCGTTGTTTAAAAAGGGAAAAAGGGATAGACCGAGTAATTACAGGCCAGTCAGCCTAACCTCAGTGGTGGGCAAATTATTGGAAAAAATTCTGAGGGACAGTATTAATCGTCATTTAGAAAGATTAATCAAGGACAGTCAGCATGGATTTGTTAAAGGAAGGTCATGTCTGACTAACTTGACTGAATTTTTTGAGGAGGTGACAAGGAAGGTCGATGAGGGTAGCACATTTGATGTAGTCTACATGGATTTTAGCAAGGCTTTTGACAAGGCCCCTCATGGTGGACTGGTCAAAAAAGTAAAAGCCCATGGGATCCAAGGGAAAGTGGCAAGTTGGATCCAAAATTGGCTCAGTGGCAGGAAGGTCTGTCCTGCCAGGGATGGTGAAGTTTGGGACATTGGCTGAAAGGTGTGATTCTGTGAGTATGAATATGTCAGGCTGTTGCTTGACTAGTCTGTGGGACAGCTCTCCCAATTTTGGCACAAGTCCCCAGATGTTGGTGAGGAGGACTTTGCAGGGTCGACTGGGCTGGTTGTGCCATTGTCGTGTCTGTAGCCGGTGCCGAGTGGTCCTTCCAGTTTTATTCTTATTTGTAGCGGTTTTTAACAACTGAGTGACTTGCTAGGCCATTTCAGAGGGGAGTTAAGAGTCAACCACATTGCTGTGTGTTATGTATAGGCCAGACTGGGTAAGGGTGGCAGATTTCCTTCCCTAAAGGACATTAGTGAACCTGATGGGTTTTTACGACAATCCGAGTTTCACGGTCACCATTACTGACACTAGCTTTTTTAAATTCCAGATTTACTTATTTAACTGAATCTAAATTCCCCAGCTGCCGTGGTGGGATTTGAACTCGCATCTACTGAATTACTAGTCCAGTAACATAACCACTATGCTACTGTTCCCATTGTGGGCCATTCAACAACTAACGGGAGGAGGAGGCTCCATCAGCCTACTCGCAATCATCAGCAGACTGATGGAAGGTGTTGTCGACAGTGCTATCAAGCGGCACTTACTCACCAATAATCTGTTCATTGATGTCCAGTTTGGGTTCCGCCAAGACCTCTCAGCTCCAGACCTCATTACAGCCTTGGTCCAAACATGGACAAAGGAGCTGAATTCCAGAGATGAGGCGAGAGTGACTGCCCTTGACATCAAGGCAGCACTTGACCGAGTGTGGCATCAAGGAGCCCTGGTAAAACTGAAGTCAATGGGAATCAGGGGGGAAACTCTCCATTGGCTGGAGTCATACCTAGCACCAAGGATGATGGTTGTGGTGATTGAAGGTCAATCATCACAGCCCCAGGACATCGCTGCAGGAGTTCCCCAGGGCAGTGTCCTAGGTCCAACCATCTTCAGCTGCTTCATCAATGACCTTTCCTCCAACATAAGGTCAGAAATGGGGATGTTCACTGATGACTGCACAGTGTTCAGTGACATTCACAACTCCACAGATAATGAAGCAGTCCATGTCCGCATGCAGCAAGACCTGGACGACGTTCCGGTTTGGGCTGATAAGTGGCAGGTAACATTCGCGTCACACAAGTGGCAGGCAATAACTATCTCCAACAAGCGAGAGTCTAACCACCACCCCATGACATTCAACGGCATTACCATTGCCGAATCCCCCACCATCAACATGCGAGTGTGAGTGTGTCTGCGAGTGTGAGTGTGTCTGCGAGTGTGAGTGTGTCTGCGAGAGTGAGTGTCAGTGTGTGTGTGTGTCTGCGAGAGTGAGTATGTTTGTGAGTGAGTGTGTATGTGAGTGTGTCTGAGTGTAAGTGTGTCTGCGAGAGTGATTGTGTCTGTGAGTGCATCTGTGAGTGTTTGCGAGTATGAGTGTGTCAGTGAGTGTCTGCGAGTGTGAGTGTGTCTGCGAGAGTGTCAGTGTGTGTGTCTGAGTGTGTCTGCGAGTGAGTGTGTCTGAGTGTGAACCTGCGAGAGTGAGTGTGTCTGCGAGTGAGTGTGTCTGCGAGAGTGAGTGTCAGTGTGTGTGAGTGTGTCTGAGTGTGAACCTGTGAGAATGTGTGTCTGCGAGAGTATGTTTGTGAGTGTGAGTGTGTATGTGAGTGTGTCTGTGTGTCTGAGTGTA
Source organism: Somniosus microcephalus (assembly GCF_052327205.1). NCBI lineage: Eukaryota > Metazoa > Chordata > Chondrichthyes > Squaliformes > Somniosidae > Somniosus > Somniosus microcephalus. The sequence goes on along the minus strand of NC_141003.1, from coordinate 1,960,106 downwards.
AGTGTGTCTGCGAGAGTGATTGTGTCTGTGAGTGTGAGTGCATCTGTGAGTGTTTGCGAGTATGAGTGTGTCAGTGAGTGTGTCTGCGAGAGCGATTATGTCTGTGAGAATGCGTGTGTCTGCGAGTGTGAATCTGCGAGTGTGCAAGGGAGAGTGAGGCAGTGACATGAGGCTCATTGATCAACATGCTTATTGTGAGACTTGATTACAGGTTAGAGGTTAATCTTGGGCCTAGTCCAGTGCAGAGAATCTCGCCACACTCTACACCTCGGCCTCTGCTTCCATGGCGATCATGGGATGTTCAACTGTGGGGAAAAAAACACCAGAGAATAAAACACGGAATCTGTGTAATATCTCGAGGGGCTGAATGGCCTCCTCCTGTTCCTGTGAATAAAAATATAATATTTTAGAGACTTTAAGCATGACATGAGCAACTTTTATTGAACCATCTCTAAGGCAAGTAAGTTCTCAGATAAGGAGGTGTGGTCTCACCAAGGCCCTGTACAATTGCAGCAAGACTTCCTTACTCTTATACTCCAACCCCCTTACAATAAAGGCCACCATGCAATTTGCCTTCCTTATTGCTTGCAGTACCTGCATGCTAGCTTTCTTTATTTCTTGTACGAGGTCACCCAAATCTCTCGGAACACCAACATTTAACAGTTTCTCACCATTTAAAAAATATTCTGTTTTTCTATTCTTCCTACCAAAGTGAATAACCTCACATTTCCTCATGTGATACTCCATCTGCCACCTTATTGCCCACTCACTTAACCTGTCTATTTCATGGGGTTGGGGGTAATATATTAGCATGGATAGAGGATTGGTTAACGGACAGAAAGCAGAGAGTCGGGATAAATGGGTCATTTTCATATATCCCTTTGCAGACTCTTTGGGCTGGATTTTACCAGCCCTGCGGAGGCAGGTTTGGAGGTGAGACTGCTGGGAAAATCAAAAAGAATGGGAGTAGGTCCCGAACCCACTCCCAACCCGCCTCCAAACAATCTTCCCGGGAGTCGGGTCCCCGATTTGCACAGGGACCCGACTCCTAGCAGTTGGAAGAGGATTATAGCCACTTAACTGCCTGGTAACAGGTAGTTAACAGGCAGCTAAGAGGCTTTTTCCCATTTTGCGACTTCTGCTGCGGGCTTCCCGAAGTTGGGGAATGCCGCCAGGGTAAGTGAGGCATGCTGTGGGTCTGTTGTACTGTTGGTGTATAGATGACAGCTGCAGAAGTGGTGTGAAGGATCCAATGGGACACTGGTGAGTATCAGAGGTAAGGAAATGTAGGGAAAGTCATTTTTAATGTGTTTAGATTTTTCTGTAGGTGACCAGCTTAGAAGTGTTTGTGTAGCCTCACCTCAATGGAAGAAGTGAAAGATCACTCTGTACCCTCACCTGCAGCTGCCACCTGTTTTACCCTAAGGAGAGTGTCATTGGAGAGCCTGGGTGAAAGGGCTCACCTTGCTACCTCAATGCTGTCAAACAGTGTCAAAAATAAATGTTTCATGTCCCTTTAAGAAAACTGGCAGATGAAGCATCATCAACTGACATCATCTGATGCCGGCTTACCCTTAATTGGCCAGCAAGCCCGCAGGGCGGGGCTTAACAAGGCTAATCAGGGGAAAATAGCGTCTGTGCATTGGACATCATTGGGGGTGGGACTAGAACCCGGAAGGCAGCAGTTCCCCCCCCCCCAATTTGTCTCGGTAAATAAAATCCAATACAGCTTACTGTCCCACCTAAATTTGTATCGTTAGCAAGCTTGGATCCATTACACTCAGTCGCTTCATCTAAGTCATTAATATGGATTATAAATAGCTGAGGCCCAAGCACTGATCCTTGAGACACCCCACTAGTTACAGCCTGCCAACCTGAAAGTGACCTGTTTATCCCTACTCTCTGTTTTCTGTCCATTAACTAATTCTCTATCTATGCTAATATATTACCTCCAACCCCATGAGCCCTTATCTTGTGTAACAACCTTTTATGTGGCACCTTATCGAATGTCTTTTGGAAATCCAAATATACTACATCCACTGGTTCCCCTTTCATAAAACCATGTTGACTCTGTCTAATTATTGTATGATTTTCTAAGTGCTCCGTTACCACTTCCTTAACAATGGATTCCAGCATTTTCCCGATGACTGATATCAGGTTAACTGGCCTGTAGTTCTGATTTCTCTCTTCCTCCTTTCTTGAATAGCGGAGTTACATTTGTTACCTTCCAATCTGCTGGGACCGTTAGAGAAACTAGGGAATTTTGGAAGATCACAACCAATGCACCCACTATCTCTGCAGCCACCTTAGAACCCTAGGATGTAGGCCATCAGGTCCAGGGGGATTTGTTGGCTTTTAGTCCCATTAGTTTCTCAGTACCTTTTTGCCATTGATATTAATTACTTTAAGTTCCTCACCCTCATTAGCTCCTTGTTTTCCTACTATTTTTGGTACAAATTACAATTAACAATTGACCCAGCATCAATTGCCATTTGTGAAAGAGGATTCCAAACTTCTACCATAGGGCAACAGAGAGTGGGAGAAAGAGAGGGAGAGGGAGGGAGAGTGACAGAGACAGATAGAGAGAGGGAGTGGGACTGAAAGAGAGACAGAAACAGAGTGAGCAACAGAGACATACAGAGAGAGACAGAAAGAGAGAGACAGAAAGAGGGATAGAAACAGAGAAAGTGGGAGAGATAGACAGAGGCAATGAGACAGAGATAGAGAGACAGTGAAAGAGACAGAGACAGAGGGAGACGAAGAGAGAGTTTGAGAGGTAGACAAAGACAGAGAGAGATAGAGTGAGAAAGGCAGAGAGACAGAGTGAGAGAGAGACAGAGGCAAAGAGACAGAGAGAGAGTAACAGACAGATAGAGAGCGAGCAAGAGATGGAGAAAGGGAGTGAGAAAGAATGAAGGAAAAGGAGAGTGAGTGCGGGAGAGAGGAAGTAAGAGAAAGAGTGGTGGAGAGAGTGAGAGAGAGAAACAGAGAGAGAGAGAGAGAGATAGAGACACAGGGAGTGAGAGAGGATTCTGTGAACAGCTCGAATCTCATCTGAGATCTGTTTTGTCTGTGATATTCAGCGATGGCCGAGTCATCTGCAGGGGAAAGTGAGAAAAGAAATAGTCAGAGGAGTGATTGAAGGGCATTATGAAGGGCATTAACACCCGAGATTAAACATCCGGTAATAACACCTGATAATGGGACAGCAAAAAGCACAAGGAGATATCAATGAAATTAGCACGAAGGAACAATCACTTGGGAATGGGAGAGAGAACAAAACTGAGGAATCAATGGAATAAACACCCTGGGAATGGAAGGGGATTGGGACAGGGAGAGATCAATGGAATAAATTCCCTGGGAATGGAAGGGGATTGGAACAGGGAGAGATCAATGGAATATATACCCTGGGAATGGAAGGGGATTGGGGCAGGGAGAGATCAATGGAATAAATACCCTGGGAATGGAAGGGGATTGGGACAGGGAGAGATCAATGGAATAAATTCCCTGGGAATGGAAGGGGATTGGGACAGGGAGAGATCAATGGAATAAATACCCTGGGAATGGAAGGGGATTGGGACAGGGAGAGATCAATGGAATAAATACCCTGGGAATGGAAGGGGATTGGGACAGGGAGAGATCAATGGAATAAATACCCTGGGAATGGAAGGGGAGAGATGGAGGGGAATATCCAACATCCTGGTTGAGGGAACCTACCTGTCTCGCAGTAATCGTGCACCCTTACATAGGCAGGCTGCAAATTTTTCACCTCAAAATTATAGATGATATAAAAGGATAATTGTAGGAGATGGTTCACTTCCCCTTGGCCCCAGCCCTCACCCACATCACAACCCACATCACAACCCCACATCACAACCCACATCACAACCCCACATCACAACCCCACATCACAACCCACATCTCAACCCCACATCACAACCCACATCTCAACCCCACATCTCAACCCCACATCACAACACACATCACAACCCACATCACAACCCCACATCTCAACCCCACATCTCAACCCCACATCACAACCCACATCACAACCCACATCACAACCCCACATCACAACACACATCACAACTGCCATATAATCATGTACAATGAGCGACTATCGGTATTGATATTCACCCGTTTCCCTGCTGCCAATTTCAATGCTTCTGTCAATGCTGTCATTCTCGGCAACCTGTGCTGAACTACCCCCTGGTAATCTTCCTACCCTCTGGACGGTGCCATCTCCGGTCACCATGGCCCAACCTGTTCGTGGTGTTCTGTTAACATATTTACGGGACCCGTCCACATATAGCTCTAGGTCTGCCTGTGTCAAAGGCAGATTCTGTCTACATATTCTGATTCTTCCTCACTGGTGCAACAGTGTTCCTCTCCCTCCATTCCCATCATAGCTGCGGGGTTCTGGCTCATATCTCTAACTCTCTGTATGGATTTATCTTTAGGTAACAGGACAGCCTCCCAAGCAGCCTTCCGGCCGTTTGAGACGGTTTTTAATCGCCCGGTGTTTAACAATTCCACTCGGGTGTGTTGTGTATGTAACACAATATCCTCTGCCATTACTACAGGTTCACTCACTTTGACTGCCCACCGTGCACAATCAATCGCGGCAACGCATCTTGGCATACTGGCTACTATCGGGGATCTTCGTGTCGAATAGTAGGCTACAGGTCTCGTTATCCCCATGCTTTTGTGCTACCACTGCACTGTAATGTCCCCCATGATTGTGGCAGAAGATATGATATGGCCTCCCCATATCGGGTAATCCTAAGGCTGGTGCAACAGTCAGTGCCTGTTTTAATTTAGTGAAGGCTTCTGCCTGTAACTCTGTCCATTCAATGGGTTCATCTGCAGCTTTTCCCCCATTGGTCAGTTCAGACAGAGGTGCAGCTAGTTGTGAGAATCCTTCAATAAAATTTCTGCTATAATTAAATAGTCCCATTACTTGTCGCACTACCCTTATATTCACAGGTTTGGGCATATCGTTTATAGCCCATTTTTGATCCTCTGGCATGGCTCTCTTGCCCATGCTGATGTTATATCCCAGATAGGTTACCTCTGATTTCCCTACTCGAGCTTTGGTGGGGTTTACTTTGAAGCCTGCATCCCGAAGAGCTTTCAGAATTTTAGACAAGGCTCTAACATACCCCTGAGTGTTTGTGGAAGCTATCAGTAAGTCGCCGACGTGCTGCAATACAGTACTGCCGTCCTCCTCTAATTCTACTTCCTCCAGGGCTTTGGCCATGTGTCAGTGGAATATAGCTGGACTATTATGGAACCCTTGAGGGTCCCTCGTCCAAGTATATTGTTTCCCATCTAGTGTGAAAGCAAATTGTTCTTGCGATTCTTTATCCAATGGTATGGACCAGAATCCGTTCGCAATGTCTAATACTGTAAAAATGTTGTGTTCAGGCTTTAGTCCATTAAAAATTGTAGCAGGGCTTGCTACTATCGGGTATTCCTTTGGGGTCACCTTATTTAGTTCTGTATAATCTATTGTCAGTCAAAATGATGCATCTGGTTTCCTTACTGGCCATACCGGGGAATTAGTTTCAGATATAGTTTCTCGTAAGCTTCCCTGTTTGGTTAATTCCAACACTATGTCCTGTACTGCTGCTTTGGCTTCCTCCTTTAAAGGATATTGTTTATGCGGGCAATGCATTGGTCCTGGTATTTTCACCGGGGGGGTTTGGACTATGTAAGATTCGCAAAATTGATATTGTATTAATAAGGGTCGAATGGCAGAAGAGGCCATGATTTTAAAGACTGTTTTAAAAGAAGCCCAGGAAAAAAGGGCATTCAAAAAGGCCGCCAGACCCCGTGACCAACTTATTGGGACAAGTTAAAATGGTTCCTGCAGTCCTCAGACAGCTTTGTGGATTCAACCCACAGCAGGTTCTGGAAGCCGTTTCTGAGAGAACAAAACCAGACACCCACACATACATAAAGATTGGATGCAGAACCAGTCAGAGCGGCCTGTAGATAAAGGCCATCTAAATGTTTACCCAGACAAAGGGGAACAATTCCATATTCATAAAGAACGCATCAAGGACCCGTTAAAGACATCAAGAAGACATTAAAAACAATGACGGTCATTCCAGACCAGAGATGGCCCGTTACCGGCCATCCAAGAACAGTTTAAAATATAATAACTACCCTGTTGTGCAACCAGCCCGCCAAAATTAAAACAAAAGACTAACCTGATTTGGCGCGAGATAAGGGCTTCTGCTGAGAAGTATAATTGGGAGACACCTGGGTAGAAGAAAAGCTGAATGAAGGTTATGAGCTTGATCAGTTGATCAGCTTTGGGGAGCTTGGCAGAGAGGGGCTGCTTGGAAGAAGATCAGCGTGGCTCCATCATCGGAGGGGAAGAAGAAGAAAACCAGGCAGCCATCAAGAAGGTAGCTCTAAGTCCGCATCCCGCCCCGAGGTAACCGTCGGGAGGTCATCGACCCACTCCAGGCTGTTGATGAGACAGAAAGGGCCGTAGCCCTACCGAAGAGACAAATAAAAAGCACAGAAGAAAGCTGCAGGAAAATGAGGGCCAGCCCGAGGCTCCTATGACCGGGGTCGAGCAGACGATCCCCGACCCCGCCGACATCCAGGCCAGCCGGTGTCCAGCCGTCCCCGACCCCCACCTCAGGAGAGAGGTGTGGCGCAGCTTGCTGGGGTTCCATGAACCACGTGGAGTCAGGACGCGTGAAAGGATCAAAATGCAAGACTTCAAAACTCTATACTTTTTCCAACTGGATTGGTGAGCATGTTTCTGGCCCTTCATAATCGGATCTAGATAGGTTTAAGGGGGTGGTCATTTTGGGTATAATTAACATGAGTTGTTGTCCCTCGATGTTCCGTGTGTTTCCCCATTTTATGATGATCTTTGTAAGGTATAATATGCCTGTATCCATTTTAGTTAGTACTGTATTATGATTTGTTTTTCCCTCCCATGTACCCTCTTATTTGCTTGCATTTGATTTGTTTTTCCTTATGCAATAAAATATAATTTTGTTTCATTAAACCTGGTCTATAAGAGTATTCTCTACATTGTAGTTCCTACACCTAAGGCCAGTGTCTAGAATCTAAGGGGTGAGTGGGTCGAACCACTCAAGGTTTTTCTGTGCAAAAGAGAGAGAGAGAGAGAGAGGCCTCTGAGAGAGAGTAACCTCTGCGATCTACAGAATCTCTCTGGAGAGTAAAAAAAAAGGAAACCCCTTACAGAAAATGGCGACCGCGGCAGGACCCTGGCAGCAGGATTGCAATGGTTTAGACCCAGGTTTGAATGAGCGAAATGTTATGGATGAGAGGATAGCGGATTATGTCTTTGGCAAGGTAAATTCACTAAGCAGTGGATTTCCGATCTCTTACTGGATGGGCGTCCGGTAGACGCAGCCATCGGGTGAACAGAGAGCAAAGAGCATAAGAAGTCAGTGGAAAAGTCAGTGTGGCTGATGTGCTACAAGAAACAGGTCCAGATTTTGGCCCGGGTCGTTGCAGCACAGGCAGCCAAGATCACTGCCCAGGCAGCCGAGATAGAGGAAAGGCCATGGGTGGGGAAAAACTCATCACAGCGCTTCACGCGTTGAATCAGGAATGCCAAGTTGTAGCCAGCCAACATCAGGTTAGAATAGAGTATCTGGAACGCCAGGTTACTGAGGCAAAGATCCATGAGGCGAGAATACGGGAGAAAAACGCCCGCCTCGCACAACAGCTAAGAGCACAGGAGGAGAGAGTAGTGGAAGTCAAGGCAGCTCACAAGCTATCCCTTGAACATGGGTTTGAGAGCACAGACCACGGCCCCTGCCAAAAGACCATAGAGGACCTGAGAACGGCCCTGGTTAAGGCAAAAGGTATGGTATGTCTTGTAAGCCCAAAAGCAAGTCAGATTGACTTTTTGCAGGGATCCAAACATCCGGTTCCTTGCGAGGTAGTTATGGCACCAGCCACGGAACCCTCAGCCCCGCCGAGCTACTGCGAGGCTTGGCTGGAACCAGCGGGGGTGGTAAAACAGGAGGTAGCTGAGATGGTACAGGAGGAGGAACAGCCCCTGGTAGCAAAGCCGGAGCCGGCACCAATGTGTCCTGCTCAGCACCAGAGGTTCGGTCCCAACGAGGACAATGGTGATCCCGGACCCCACATGAACCAGCTCGTGGTGCCCTACGCTGCCCCACAACTAAGATCCACGGTGAGCCACCTCCCAAGACTCACAGTAAAGGGAGATCCGTCAGTTCATTTCAGGGAGATAGAGACAGCCGCCATCAATGATTGTGATGATCTTGAACAGGCAAAGATGCTGCTCTTCTCCCTGGACAGCACAATCCTTCAGTGCCTCTCAGACGAGAGTAAGAGGGGGCAGAAAGGGTATACGGATCTCAGGGATGAGGTCTTGGAAGTTATGGGAGTGGGTGACGGTAATCCGTTCCAACGGGTGGAAGGGACTGTGCAGCTAACTGGAGAACTCCCACGGGTTTTCGCAGAAAGGCTGTGGCCAGTGTATTGACGCAGTTGTCCGGGCATGCCTGAACGGGGTGGAATGAGCGCCGAACAGCGGGTTCATTGGCTCCGTTGCTTGGTTACCAACAGCTTGCCACAGATACAGGCCTTAGCCAGGTCCTGGTTTGACCTCCAAGGTCCCGGTGTCACGGAGGAACCGATGCTCCGCCAGCTCACCACAGCATACAAGAATTGTAGAGGTCAGGAGACACCTCCCTCTAAGGGAAAGGTGCATGAGGCAAAACCCGCAGCCCCAAGTAAGAAGGAGTGGCGTCAGGAGGGGAATCACCCTGCCCAAGCCAAGCTCAATTGCTACGGGTGTGGGAAGGATGGACATTGGCGCAAGGACTGTAAAAATCCGTGGAAGGATAATAAAGGGAAATTTCCCGCAGCCCAAACCCAAGCCCAGACCGCCGCCCCAGCACCAGCCCAAACCCAAGCCGCAGCTCCTGTCCCAGCTAAGGGAGCTGGTGCAGCTATGGATCCCGCTGCGATAGAATCAATTTTAGAGACAATGTGATCCCTTATGATCGCGCAGGGGAAGATAGCCGTCACCACTGGTCTTGTCGTTCCCGAAACCCCGACCCCTATGCCCAACTGACTAGAGCCGGCGCAGCCCGTCTACCTGTGTGCACAGCAATATGATGTATGGAGGCGACCCCTCGTGGAGATGGAGGTGGAGGAGGTAACAGGGACCTATTTGCTGGATACGGGGGCATCGTGCACCGTTATCCACGCAGATAACCCCACCGCCTCGCCTCTGTCCACCGGGGTTCCATACCTTCTGTCGGGCTTCACGGGTGAAGAACAGGCTGGCGCACATTCCATTCCCCTCTCCATTCATTTAGGACCATGCCGCACCACATGGAAGTGTACACTAATGAAGTGGGAGGTGGGGGGTGGAACGGGAGTCCTTGGGTCTGATTTCTTGGTAGCCCACGGGATCCTGGTGGACCTGAGAAATCACTGTCTCTGGGGAACAGGTACGAGTGTGAAAGGGATAGAAGATGCCAAGGTCCACCCAACGAAAGCACGGGTCGGCCGGCGGGAAGTAAAATTCTTGGGCCTGACCCTCCGCGCTGGTGAGAGAGACACAGACCAGGATAGACAGGAATTGGTGCAAGATCCACCGGTCCCCGCCAGTCGCGTAGCGAAGGTACCCCGACGCAATAAATGGTTTCACATCAAGCGGTGCAAACTGTTTAAGCCGGGTGCAAAAGAGCCAGCAACTGAGGCAAGGTCTGAGGGTGAAAATCCTCAGCCTGAGGCGTGCAGTAAGTCACAGATCACACAGGCTGGAACCACAGCCTGCATGGAGGGAGAAACAGTCCCGCCCACCTGGGAGGTTTCCCCTGTGGCCTGGGACTCGGACAAGGAGGAGCCCGAAGATCGAGGCCCTCCCCCTTATCCGAACGCCATCGGGGGGGAACCCGAACAGGAGGGGGAACCCGAACAGCAAGGCCCCGCCCTCGACACGATTATGGAGGAGGTGCAGTCAGAGGATGGAGATCCCGCCCTCGACTCAAGCTTAGGGGAGGTAGAGATTGGGGGCGGAGATCCTCCACCTGTAAGGACAGGTGAGGAGGAGTCGTCTGCCACAGACCCAAATCCCAAAGGGGCGGAGCCTGAGGGAAGGGAGCCGAAGCTGACAGTCGTGGAGGTGCCATGGGCTGTGAGGGCTGAAGTCCCAACTGAAGGTCCACACGCCCAAAGTACTCCCTCGCAGGTCGTCCCGAATGCCTCAGCCAAAGAAACCTTGGCCCGATCCCCCAAACTTCAGTAAACGCCGACTTGAGAAATCCCCAGCAGAACGCAGTCCCCAGCCGACAGCAAAAGGCTGCGGGGAACCACAAGGAGCGGCAAGCTGCAGTCCAATCAGGGATTAGGTAAGCCGCCCAGGGACGGGCGGTGCTGTACATAATTTAGTTCAGTTTAAGTTTAATTAAGTTAAGGTGTGTATAATATTAAAGTGAATAATGTTGCAAGTAGTTTTGGGATCTGCCCAGAATGTGTGTTCTGTTTGGATCGAGGTCGAAAGACCCGATCATGCCTTCACCTAGGCCAGAATCTCTCGGGAGCCTGGCTGTATTGTTTAATTTGTTACAGGAACCAGGAGGAAGATGAACGGAATCCTCGTTATGGTCGTGGTGATCGGGTATGGCGTGGCCTACCGGGGCTGCACTAAGGACTCCACGATCTACGGGTGCTCGGGAGACACAGCCCCCATCGCGACCGATGGCATGGGCACCCGGGAGGTCGAGGAGACTGTTAAGTCCGTGAATGATTGAGACACGGACTAACCTGAGGATTGGGAGCAGTTTAGGATTCAGCAAAGGAGGACAAAGGGATTAATTAAGAGAGAGAAAATGGAATATGAGAGTAAGCATGCAGGCAACATAAAAACTGACTGTAAAAGCTTTTATAGATATGCGAAGAGAAAAAGATTGGTGAAGTCAAGCGTTGGTCCCTTGCGGTCAGAATCAGGGAAATTTATAATGGGGAGCAAAGAAATGGCAGACCAATTAAATACATACTTTGGTTCTGTCTTCACAAAGGAGGACACAAATAACCTCCCAAAGATGTCGGGGAACATAGGGTCTAATGAGAGGGAGGAACTGAATGAAATCAGTATTTGTAGGGAAATGTTGTTAGGGAAATTGACGGGATTGAAGGCCGATAAATCCCCAGGACATAATAATCTACATCCTAGGGTACTTAAGGAAGTGGCCCTAGAAATAGTAAACATACATAGAAACATAGAAGATAGGAGCAGGAGTAGGCCATTTGGCCCCTCGAGCCTGCTCCACCATTCAATGCGATCATGGCTGATCATCCAAAATGGCTGATCATCCAAAATCACTACCCTGCTTGCTCCCCATACCCCTTGATCCCTTTAGCCTTAAAAAATATATCCAACTCCTTCTTGAATATATTTAATGAATTGGCCTCTACTGCCTTCTGTGGTAGAGAATTCCACAGGTTCACCAATCTCTGGGTGAAGAAATTCTCCTCATTTCTGTCCTAAATGTTCTACCCCTTATCATTAGACTGTGACCCCTGGTTCTGGACGTATGTATTGCTGGTCATCTTCCAAAATTCTATAGACCCTGGAACAGTTCCCATGGATTGGAGGGTAGCTAATGTTACCCCACTATTCAAAAAAGGTGGTAGAGAGAAAACGGGGAATTATAGACCGGTAAGCCTGACATCGGTAGTGGGGAAAATGCTAAAGTCCATTAGAAAAGATGTAATAGCAGAGCACTTGGAAAACAGTGACAGGATCGGACAAAGTCAACATGGATTTACAAAAGGTAAATCGTGCTTGACTAATCTACTGGAACTTTGAGGATGTAACTGGTAGAATAGATAATGGAGAACAAGTAAATGTGGTAATGAGAAGGCTTTCGATAAGGTCCCGCATAAGAGATTAGCCTGTAAAGTTAAGGCACATGGGATTGGGGGCAATGTACTGACTTGGATAGAGAACTGGTTGGCAGACAGGAAGCAAAGAGTTAGAATAAACGGCTCTTTTTCTGAGTGGCAGGCAGTGACTAGTGGGGTACCGTAAGGATCGGTCCTCGGACCCCAGCTATTCACAATATATATAAGTGATCTAGACGAGGGAACTAGATGTAATATCTCCAAGTTGGCAGACAACACAAAGCTGGATGGGCGTGTGTGCTGTGAGGAGGATGCCGAGAAACTCCAGTATGATTTGGACAGGTTGGGTGATTGAGCAGAAGCATGGCAGGTGCAATATAATGTGGATTAATGCGAGGTTATCCACTTTGGTGGCAAAAACAGGAAGGCAGATTATTATCTGAATGGCAATAGATTGGGAGAAGGGGAAGTGCAATGAGACCTGGGCGTCCTTGTGCACCAATCACTGAAGGTAAGCATGCAGGTGCAGCAGGCGGTAAAGAAGGCAAATGGTATGTTGGCCTTCATAGCGAGAGGGTTCGAGTTCAGGAACAAGGATGTCTTCCTGCAGTTGTACAGGGCCTTGGTGAGACCACACCTTGAGTATTGTGTGCAGTTTTGGCCACCTTATCTGAGGAAGGATGTTCGTGCCATGGAAGGAGTGCAGCGAAGATTCACCAGGCTGATACCTGGGATGGCAGGAATGATGTATGAGGAGAGATTGGGTCGATTGGGCTTGTACTCGCTGGAGTTTAGAAGAATGAGAGGGGATCTCATTGAAACTTATAAAATTCTAACAGGACTAGACAGACTAGATGCTGGAAGGATGTTCCCGATGGTTGGGGAGTCCAGAGTCAGGGGTTACAGTCTAAGGGTAAGGGGTAAGCCATTTAGGACAGAGATGAGGAGGAATTTTTTCACGCAGAGAGTGGTGAACCTGTGGAATTCTCTGCCAAAGAAGGCAGTAGAGGCCAATTCATTAAATATATTCAAGAAGGAGTTGGATATATTTCTTAAGGCTAAAGGGATCAAGGGATATGGAGAGAAGGCAGGAACAGGGTACTGAATTTGTATGATCAGCCATGATCTCATTGAATGGCGGAGCAGGCTCAAGGGGTTGAATGGGGCAGACGGTGGTTGAAGGGGCGGGTGGGTGGGGTGCTTGGGTTGATGTGTGCTCCTTGCGCTGCCTGTGCTTGGCTTCTGCTTGCTCCCGGTGCAGAGACGCGAGGTGTTCGGCACATTCCCGGATGCTTCTCCGCCACTTTGTGCGGTCTTGGGCCAGGGATTCACAGGTGTCAGTGGGGATGTTACACTTTTTCAAGGAGGTTTTGAGGGTGTCCTTGAAGCGTTTCCACTGCCCACCTGGTGCTCTCTTGCTGTGCCGGAGCTCCGAGTAGAGTGCTTGTTTTGGGAGTCTCGTTTCGGGCATGCAGACAATGTGACCCGTCCATCGGAGCTGATCGAGCGTGGTCAAAGCTTCGCTGCAGGGGATATTGGCCTGAGCAAGAACACTGACGTTGGTGCGCCTATCCTGCCAATGGATTTGCAGGATCTTGCAGAGGCAGCATTGGTGGTACCTCTCCAGTGCTTGGAGGTGCATGCTGTACATGGTCCATGTCTATGAGTCATACAGCAGGGTGGGTATCACTGCTGCTCTGTAGACCATGAGCTTAGTGCCGGGTTTGAGGTCCTGGTCTTCAAACACTCTCCTCCTCAGGCGACCGAAGGCTGCACTGGCACACTGAAGGTGGTGTTGGACTTTGTCGTCGATGACAGACACCCACTCACATACAGACACACTCACACAGACTCTACAATTTGCAGACACACAGACACTCACTCACATACAGACACACTCAGACAGACTCTGCAATTTGCAGACACTCACACTCACACATCCATTTTGAAAGGGGTGCAGCCTGGGAGCAGTTGAGTCACGTGGCCCTGTGGCTGGGCCTCTGACCTCACAATGGGAGATGACGTGATCAGCTCGAGCTGGAAACCCTTAAATTAAATTAAAATCAAATCAACGGCCGGAAATGGTCACACAATGGGAGCAGTGATGTCATCACTTGTAATGGTCACACAATGGGAGCAGTGACGTCATCACTTGTAATGGTCACACAATGGGAGCAGTGACATCATCACTTGTAATGGTCACACAATGGGAGCAGTGACATCATCACTTGTAATGGTCACACAATGGGAGCAGTGACATCATCAATTGGAATGTTCACACAGACACACTCAGTCCGGGTCTTGTTTCCTGCAGCACCCTCAGGAGTCTCTCTCTAGATGAACTGAACTGATTCCTCCATGGTCTGAAACAGATTAAAGATTAAACAGGAAATAAACAGATTGAACATCAGTGTGAACAACAGCGAGACAGGGGTTAATATTTCAATAATTATTACCGACAAATATTATCCAGAAAAGTGACTGAATCCCATTGATATTTTATTTATTATATTAAACATTAACACAAACACTCACCCGATCCACTCCAGACTCCTGCAGGTCAGTATGAGGTGGTGGAGAGCGGGGACAGATCGGTCTGTGAAGGAGTTTGATCTCAGGGTCAGAATCCTCAGTGAGCGGTTTGTACTGAGAGCGGAGGCGAGATCCTCGGCACAAGAATCTGTGAGACCGACACTACCCAGCCTGGGGATCAGAGAGAGAAATAACAGGAATCAGAGTAAATCCCCAGAGTTTATTAATAACACTATTACTGATACTAATAATAATGTTCAGTGTCAAACATCCAGTTATTATAAACACAATCTCTCACAGTCTGGTACTTACCCCAGTTTCTGTATTTTACAGTCCGGGTTCCTCAGAGCCACAGACAGTAGTTTCACTCCTGAATCTCCCAGTTTATTATTACCCAGGATCTGATCCGTCAGTGACTGGTTTGTACTGAGAGCGGAGGCGAGATCCTCGGTATAAGAATCTGTGAGACCGACTCTCCGTAGACTGGGGATCAGAGAGAGAAATAACAGGAATCAGAGTAAATCCCCAATGTTTATTAATAACACTATTACTGATACTAATAATAATGTACAGTGTCAGATATCCAGTTATTATAAACACAATCTCACTCAGTCTGGTACTTACTGCAGTTTCTGTATTTTACAATCCGGGTTCCTCAGGGCCACAGACACTAGATTCACTCCTGAATCTCCCAGTTTATTATTACCCAGGTTCAGAACCGTCAGTGAGCGGTTTGTACTGAGAGCGGAGGCGAGATCCTCGGCACAAGAATCTGTGAGACCGACAGACCATAGACTGGGGATCAGAGAGAGAAATAACAGGAATCAGAGTAAATCCCCAGTGTTTGTTAATAACACTATTATTGATACTAATAATAATGTGCAGTGTCAGACATCCAGTTATTATAAACACAATCTCACACAGTCTGGTACTTACTGCAGTTTCTGTATTTTACAGTCCGGGTTCCTCAGAGCCACAGACAGTAGATTCACTCCTGAATCTCCCAGATTATTATTACCCAGGTTCAGATCCGTCAGTGAGCGGTTTGTACTGAGAGCGGAGGCGAGATCCTCGGCACAAGAATCTGTGAGACCGACAGACCATAGACTGGGGATCAGAGAGAGAAATAACAGGAATCAGAGTAAATCCCCAGAGTTTATTAATAACACTATTACTGATACTAATAATAATGTACAGTATCAGACATCCAGTTATTATAAACATTATCTCACACAGTCTGGTACTTACCCCAGTGTCTGTATTTTACAGTCCGGGTTCCTCAGAGCCGCAGACAGTAGTTTCACTCCTGAATCTCCCAGATTATTGTCGCTCAGTCTAAACACAAACAGAGAGAGAGAAACAAACTGAATCAAAGTCCGGAGCTGAGATAATTTTCTCTCTCGAATATTACAGCAATCACAAAGTATTTCAGGACATTGATAACTCGGTTTTCCCCATCGGTGGCGGGCCGGGTCGGGTGGGGCTGGTGGTGAGGTTGGGTCGGGTGGGGCCAGGGTCGGTGGAGGGCCAGGTCGGGTCGGGTGGGGTCGGTGGAGGGTCGGGGTAGGTGGAGGGTCGGGTGAGGTCGGTGGAGGGTCGGGTGGGGCCGGGGTCGGTGGAGGGTCGGGTGGGGCCGGGTTCGGTGGAGGGTCGGGTGGGGCCGGGGTCGGGAGAGGGTCGGTTGGGGCCGGGGTCGGTGGAGGGTCGGGTGGGGCCGGGGGCGGTGGAGCGTCGGGTGGGGCCGGGGTCGGTGGAGGGTCGGGTCAGGCCGGGGTCGGTGGAGGGTCGGGTGGGGCCGGGGTCAGGGGAGGGTCGGTTGGGGCCGGGGGCGGTGGAGGGTCGGGTGGGTCTGGGGTCGGTGGCGTGTCGGGTGGGGTCGGTGGAGGGTCGATGGGGTCGGGGTAGGTGGAGGGTCGGGTGGGGCCGGGGTTCGTGGAGGGGTCGGGTGGAGTCAGTGGAGGGTCGGGTGGGGTCGGGGTAGGTGGAGGGTTGGTTGGGGTCGGTGGAGGGTCGGGTGGGGCCGGGGTCGGTGGAGGGTCGGGTGGGGATGGTGGAGGGTTGGGCGGGGTCAGGGTAGGTGGAGGGTCGGGTGGGGCCGGGGTCAGTGGAGGGTCGGGTGGGGTCGGTGGAGCGTCGGGTGGGGTCAGTGGAGGGTCGGGTGGGGTCGGTGGAGGGTCGGGTGGGGCCGGGGTCGGTGGAGGGTCGGGTGGGGTCGGTGGAGGGTCGGGTGGGGTCGGGGTAGGTGGAGGGTCGGGTGAGGTCGGTGGAGGGTCGGGTGGGGCTGGTGTCAGTGGAGGGTCGGGTGGGGCCGGGGTCGGTGGAGGGTCGGGTGTGGTCAGGTTCGGTGGAGTGTTGGGTGGGGTTGGTGGAGGGTCGGGTGGGGCCGGGGTCGGTGGAAGGTCGGGTGGGGCCAGGGTCGGTGGAGGGCCGGGTGGGGCCGGGGTAAGCAGAGGGTCGGGTGGGGTTGGGGTTGGTGGAGGGTTGGGTGGGGTCGGTGGAGGGTCAAGTGGGGTCGGGTGGGGCCAGGGTCGGTGTCGGGTCGGGTGGGGTCAGGGTCAGTGGAGCGTCGGGTGGGGCTGGGGTAGGTGGAGGGTCGGGTGGGGCCGGGGTCGGTGGAGTGTCGGGTGGGGCCAGGGTCAGTGGAGGGTCGGGTGGGGCCGGGGACGGTGGAGGGTCGGGTGGGGCCGGGGTCGGTGGAGTGTCGGGTGGGGTCGGTGGAGGGTCGGGTGGGGTCGGGGTAGGTGGAGGGTCGGGTGGGGCCGGGGTCGGTGGCGGGTCGGGTGGAGTCGGAGGAGGAGGGTCAGGTGGGTTCGGGGTAGGTGGAGGGTCGGGTGGGGTCGGTGGAGGGTCGGGTGGGGTCGGTGGAGGGTCGGGTGGGGAAGGGGTCGGCGGAGGGTCGGGTGGGGTTGGTGGAGAGTCAGGTGGGGTCAGGGTAGGTGGAGGTTTGGGTGGGTCCGGGGTCAGTGGAGGGTCGGGTGGGGTCAGTGGAGCGTCGGGTGGGGTCACTGGAGGGTCAGGTGGGGTTGGTAGAGGGTCGCATGGGGCCGGGGTCGGTGGCGGGTCAGGTTGGGTCGGGTGGGGTCGGTGGAGGGTCAGGGTAGGTGGAGGGTCAGGTGAGGTCGGTGGAGTGTCGGGTGGGGCCGGGGTCAGTGGAGGGTCAGGTGGGGCCGGGGTCGGTGGAGGGTCGGGTGTGGTCGGGGTCGGTGGAGGTTCGGGTGTGGTCAGTGGAGGGTCGGGTGGGGTCGGGGTCGGTGTCGGGTCGGGTGGGACTGGAGTCGGTGGAGGGTCAGGTGGGCCCAGGGTCAGTGGAGGGTGGGGCCGGCGTCGGTGGAGTGTCGGGTCGGGCTGGGGTCGGTGGAGGGTCGGGTGGGGTCGGGGGAGGGTCGGTTGGGGCCGGGGGCGGTGGAGGGTCGGGTTGGGACGGGGTCGGTGGAGTGTCGGGTGGGGTCAGTGGAGGGTCGGGTGGGGTCAGGGTAGGTGGAGGGTTGGGTGGTGCCGGGGTCGGTGGAGGGCTGGGTGAGTTCGGGGTAGGTGGAGGGTTGCGTGGGGTCGGTGGAGGGTTGGATGGGGTCAGTGGAGGGTCGGATGGGGCCTGGGTTGGTGGAGGGTCGGGTGGGGTCAGTGGAGGGTTGGGTGGGGTCGGTGGAGCCGGGGTCGGTGGAGGCTTGGGTGGGGTCGGGGTATGTGGAGGGTCGGGTGGGGTCGCTGGAGGGTCAGGTGGGGCCAGGGTCGGTGGAGGGTCGGGTGGGGCCGGGGTAGGTGGTGGGTCGGGTGGGGTCGGTGGAGGGTCGGGTGGGGCCGGGGTCAGTGGAGGGTCAGGTGGGGCCGGGGTAGGTGGTGGGTCAGGTGGGGTTGGGGACAGTGGAAGGTTGGGTGGTGTCAGTGGAGGGTCGGGTGGGAATGGGGTCAGTGGTGGGTCGGGTGGGGCTGGGGTCAGTGGAGGGTCAGGTGGGGCCGGGGTCGGTGGAGTGTCGGGTGGGGTTGGTGGAGGGTCGGGTGGGCTGGGGTCGGTGGAGGGTCGGGTGGGGTCGGGGTATGTGGAGGGTCAGGTGGGGTCGCTGGAGGTTTGGGTGGGGCCAGGGTCGGTGGAGGGTCAGGTGGGGCCGGGGTCGGTGCAGTGTCGGGTGGGGTTGGTGGAGGGTCGGGTGGGCTGGGGTCGGTGGAGGGTCGGGTGGGGTCGGTGGAGGGTCGGGTGGGCCGGGGTCGATGGAGGGTCGGGCGGGTTCAGTGGACGATTGGGTGAGGTCGGGGTCGGGTGGGGTCGGGGTCGATGGAGGGTTGGGTCGGGGTCGGTGGTGGGTCAGGTGGGGTCAGTGGAGGGATCGGGTGGGGCTGGGGTCGGTGGAGGGTCGGGTGGGGCCAGGGTAGGTGGTGGGTCAGGTGGGGTTGGGGTCGGTGGAAGGTTGGGTGGTGTCAGTGGAGGGTCGGGTGGGGATGGGGTCAGTGGTGGGTCGGGTGGGGCCGGGGTCAGTGGAGGTTCAGGTGGGGCCGGGGTCGGTGGAGGGTCGGTTGGGGTCGGTGGAGGGTCGGGTGGGCCGGGGTTGGTGGAGGGTCGGGTGGGGTCGGTGGAGGGTCGGGTGGGCCGGGGTCGATGGAGGGTCGGGTGGGTTCGGTGGATGGTCGGGTGGTGTCGGGGTCGGGTCGGGTCGGGTGGGGTCGGGGTCGGTGGAGGGCCGGATTGGGTAGGGGTCGGTGGGGCTGTCGGGTGGGGCTGGGGTCGGGGGAAGGTCGGGTGGGACCATGCCTGCTGTTAATTCTGTTATTTCTTATAGTTTCACAATTATACGTATGAACAGCACACATTATAATTTAATCTATTCTACTACTCACTCTGCTTTGAGCTTACATTGTGTTTAATAACAGACAAACTCTGTTCTTTCCCCTGATCTGATTACAGATTCCAACCAGTCGATTCAGTGAATGGAATGTCTTATCAGTGTTGCCATAGCGACCTGTCTGCAGTGAAACACCTGTTTGAGTTTCTAACTCAGACTAAACCTCTCTTTCCCATAATGCATATTACAGATGACATTTGATGGCAATGAATTTTAGCCTTGTTATGTTAATATCTCTAAAACCTACAAGAAAGAAAGACTTGCATTTATATAGCACCTTTCAGCACCTCAGGACGTCGCAATGTGCTTCACAGCCAATGAAGTACTTTGGAAGTGTAGTCACTGACAGTGTTGTATTGTAGGAAACAAGTGGCTCAGATACACAAACCTTTAAAAGTGGGAGGACAAGTTAAGGCTCACGGTATTAAAGGGAGTGGGGCAGTGTGGATAGGAAGTTTTGTAAAGGACAGAGAGTAGTGGTTAATGGATGTTCAGACTGGAGGGATGTAAACAGTGGTGTCCCCCAGGGTCAGTGTTGGGACCATTGCTCTTCTCAATATAGACAAATGATCTGGGCTTGGGTTTATGGAGCACAAGATCAAAATATCTAGCTGACACTACAATAGGGAGTGTGGGAAACTGTGAAGAGTGATTTCAATGTGATATACATGGGCTAGTAGATTGAACAGGTAGAGGTCAGATGAAATTTAGTCTAGAGAAATGTAAAGTGATACATTTTTGGGGGGAAAATGAGGGCAAATGTACATTTTAAGTTGAAACATACAAGATTTTGAGGGGTATTGACAGGGTAGATGCTGAGAGGTTGTTTCCCCTGGCTGGAGTGTGTAGAACGAATGGGCATAATCTCAGGATAAGGGGCCGGCCATTTAAGACTGAGATGAGGAGGAATTTCTTCACTCAGAGGGTTGTGAATCTTTGGAATTCTCTGCCCCAGAGGGCTGTGAATGCTGAGTCGTTGAGTATATTCAAGGCTGAGATAGATAGATATTTGGACTCTGGGGGAATCAAGGGATATGGGTATCGGGTGGGAAAGTGGAGTTGAGGTCGATGATCAGTCATGATCTTATTGAATGGCGGAGCAGGCTCGAGGGGACGTGTGACCCACTCCTGCTCCTAATTCTTATGTTCTTATGTAAAACTTTAAAAGGAGTAGAGGAGCAGAGTGATTAAGAGTTCAGGTACAGTGGTGTTCCACAGGGATCGGTGCTGGGATCACTGTTGTTCATAAACGACTTGGAATCGGGAATCAGAAGAACAGTTTCAAAGTTTGTCGATAACACTAAAAAAGGTAGAGTTAATACTGAGGAAGACAAAATGCAAGAAGCCATTAATAAATTTCAGCATGGGGGTGTAATTGGCAAATGAATTTCACTGTAGATCAGTGCGAGGTGGTGTGTTAATGAATTTCACTGTAGATCAGTGTGAGGTGGTGCGTTAATGAATTTCACTAGAGATCAGTGTGAGGTGATGTGTTAATGAATTTCACTGTAGATCAGTGTGAGGTGGTGTGTTAATGAATTTCACGAAAGATCAGTGTGAGGTGGTGTGTTAATGAATTTCACTATAGATCAGTGTGAGGTGGTGTGTTAATGAATTTCACTGTAGATCAGTGTGAGGTGGTGTGTTAATGAATTTTGCTGTAGATCAGTGTGAGGGGGTGTGTTAATGAATTTCATAGAGTCATAGAGTTTTACAGTACAGAAAGAGGCCCTTCGGCCCATCGTGTCTGCGCCGCCCATCCATCCCTGTCCAGTCCAATCCCATTTTCCAGCATTTGGTCCATAGCCTTGTATGCAATGGCATTCCAAGTGCTCATCCAAATGCTTCTTGAATGTTGTGAGGGTTCCTGCCTCTACCACCCTTTTGGGCATTGAGTTCCACATTCCAACCACCCTCTGGGTGAAAAAGTTCCTCCTCAAATCCCCTCTTAATCTCCTGCCACTTACCCTGAATCTATGCCCCCTTGTTATTGACCCCCCTACTAAGGGGAAAAGTTCCTCTTTGTCTACCCTATCTATGCCCCTCATCATTTTGTATACCTCAATCAGGTCCCCCCTCAGCCTTCTTTGCTCCAAGGAAAACAACCCCAGCCTGTTTAGTCTTTCTTCATAGCTGAGGCGCTCCATCCCAGGTAACATCCTGGTGAATCTTCTCTGCACCCTCTCCAAAGCAATCACATCCTTCCTATAGTGAGGCGACCAGAACTGCACACAGTACTCCAGCTGTGGCCTCACCAGCGTTTTGTACAGCTCCATCATAACCTCCCTGCTCTTATATTCTATGCCTCGGCTAATGAAGGCAAGTATCCCATATGCCTTTTTAACCACCTTATCTACCTGTTCCGCTGCCTTCAGGGATCTATGTACATGTACACCAAGGTCCCTCTGACCCTCTGTACTTCCTAGGGTCCTTCCACTCATTGTGTATTCCCTTGCCTTATTTGTCCGTCCAAAATGCATCACCTCGCACTTTTCAGGGTTAAATTCCATTTGCCACTTTTTCGCCCATCTGACCAACCCGTTTATATCGTCCTGTAGCCTGAGGCTTTCCTCCTCGCAATTGACCACCCCACCAATTTTCGTGTCATCTGCGAACTTGCTGATCATACCTTTTACATTCTCATCCAAATCATTTATGTAGATCACAAACAACAAGGGACCCAGCACCGATCCCTGAGGTACCCCACTGGACACAGGCTTCCAGTCACAAAAGCAACCTTCGACCATCACCCTCTGCCTCCTGCCACTCAGCCAGTTTAGGATCCAACGCGCCAAGGCACCTTGGATCCCATGGGCTCTTACCTTCTTGACCAGTCTCCTATGCGGGACTTTGTCAAAGGCTTTACTGAAGTCCATGTAGACCACATCCACAGCATTTCCCTCATCCACCCCCCTAGTCACCCCCTCGAAAAATTCAATCAGATTTGTCAGACATGATTTACCCTTGACAAAGCCATGCTGACTATCCCCGATTAATCCTTGATTTCATTATAGGTCAGTGTGAGGTGGTGTGTTAATGAATTTCACTATAGATCAGTGTGAGGTGGTGTGTTAATGAATGTCACTATAGATCAGTGTGAGGTGGTGTTTTAATGAATTTCACTATAGATCAGTGTGAGGTGGTGTTAATGAATTTCCCTGTAGATCAGTGTGAGGTGGTGTGTTAATGAATGTCACTACAGATCAGTGTGAGGTGGTGTGTTAATGAATTTCAGTATAGATCAGTGTGAGGTGGTGTGTTAATGAATTACACTGTAGGTCAGTGTGAGGCGGTGTGTTTTGGTGGGAAGAATAAGGAAGCCACTCACTGCTTGGACAAGGGGGTGAAATTGGGTTGCTTTGTGCCTCCCGTGATATTCAGCAGGAGGTTAGCGACGGAGTTAGTCGGTAGCTCCCCGCAGCACTGCACCGCCGGCAATGACATCATCGCCACGTGCAGCATCCCGGCTGCAACCTTGGGTTGCGACCCCGACCTATCGCCAGACGATATGTCCGACAGGGTCAGGGGTCGTTTCTGCAGCCGCGGCAACGCCACTTAAAGGGCAGGTGTCGGGCGGCAACTTTTTATTTTGGCCGACTGCCAGCTCCTGCCCCCTTCCCCTTTCTTCTTCGGGGTGTCGGCTGTGATCGCACAGCAAGGCGCTCCTCTTGATCCGACACCCCACTCCCCGGTGGTCCAGCAGGGCCCCGGTGTGCGCAGTGCTAGGACCCTCCCCTTTAATCAGGGAGGGAGGTCTGCTATGACACGGTGCTATGTGCCGACGGGCATGGCGCTGTTACATGAAGCGCCGTGAAATTCACTGGTAGCACCTCAAGAGGGAGGGGAGCACTTCCAGTAGCACCCTGCCTGGGGCGTTACTACTGAATTTAATGCGCAGGGGCACTAACTTTTTCGGGGTGCTAAAATTAGCCCCGGTGACGTTAGTGACCCAAAGGGGGCACCACCGAATTTCCCCCTAAGAGTCTAAATGGGCTGGAGGAGCAGAGGGATCCCGGGATACAGATACACAAATCACTAAAAGTAGCGACACACGTTAATAAGGCCATTAAAAAAAATGCACTGGTGTACATTCCTAAAGGAGAATTCTGTTCCGTGCCTAGGAGCTCTGAACCATGGCAGAGAGCGGCTGGGGCACATTTCTCACACGCCTCGAGATTAACCCGCACGGCAACTTTGCTGTCAGTGAAGAGAGACGAGAAAGACCAAAGTGCCGTTTTCCCCTCTCAGTGTGGCCCTGAAGGACTGTGTCCAGGCTGGAGTTCTGTTCCCACCGTACGATCCTCCCCCAGATTGTCCTTTCTGAGCTCCAGCCAGGTGATGCTAAACACTCAGGTGGGAAAGGCAAAAATCTACAACAATGTGTTTAAAACAAAGTTGATTTATTTGACATATATCCAGAATATTAAACTCCAGCCAAGTTCCCGGAGTTATTAACATCAGCAGAAACAATCCCCAACTGTCAGAATGAACATGGTTCAGTCCTGGATGTGATTAACAGCAGCAACAACAACAGAATCCGCCCCCTGCAGTCATAGAGTCATAGAGTCATAGAGTTATACAGCATGGATAGAGGCTCTTCGGCCCATCATGTCCGCACCGGCCATCAAGCCCTGTCTGATCTAATCCCATATTCCAGCATTTGGTCCGTAGCCTTGTATGCTATGGCATTTCAAGTGCTCATCCAAATGCTTCTTAAATGTTGTGAGGGTTCCTGCCTCCACAATCCTTTCAGGCAGTGAGTTCCAGACTCCAACCACCCTCTGGGTGAAAAAGTTCTTTCTCAAATCCCCTCTAAACCTCCCGCCCTTTACCTTGAATCTATGCCCCCTAGTTATTGACCCCTCTACTAAGGGAAAAAGCACCTCAGCATCCATCCTATCTATGCCCCTCATAATTTTGTACACCTCAATCATGTTCCCCCTCAGCCTCCTCTGCTCCAAGGAAAACAAACCCAATCTGCCCAGTCTCTCTTCATAGCTGAAGCGCTCCAGCCCCGGTAACATCCTGGTGAACCTCCTCTGCACCCTCTCCAATGCGATCACATCCTTCCTGTAGTGTGGCGACCAGAACTGCACACAGTATTCCAGCAGTGGCCTAACCAGTGTTTTATACAGTTCCATCATAATCATAGATCAGTGTGAGGTGGTGTGTTAATGAATTTCACTGTAGGTCAGTGTGAGGCGGTGTGTTTTGGTGGGAAGAATAAGGAAGCCACTCACTGCTTGGACAAGGGGGTGAAATTGGGTTGCTTTGTGCCTCCCATGATATTCAGCAGGAGGTTAGCGACGGAGTTAGTCGGTAGCTCCCCGCAGCACTGCACCGCCGGCAATGACATCATCGCCACGTGCAGCATCCCGGCTGCAACCTTGGGTTGCGACCCCTGACCTATCGCCAGACGATATGTCCGACAGGGTCAGGGGTCGTTTCTGCAGCCGCGGCAACGCCACTTAAAGGGCAGGTGTCGGGCGGCAACTTTTTATTTTGGCCGACTGCCAGCTCCTGCCCCCTTCCCCTTTCTTCTTCGGGGTGTCGGCTGTGATCGCACAGCAAGGCGCTCCTCTTGATCCGACACCCCACTCCCCGGTGGTCCAGCAGGGCCCCGGTGTGCGCAGTGCTAGGACCCTCCCCTTTAATCAGGGAGGGAGGTCTGCTATGACACGGTGCTATGTGCCGACGGGCATGGTGCTGTTACATGAAGTGCCGTGAAATTCACTGGTAGCACCTCAAGAGGGAGGGGAGCACTTCCAGTAGCACCCTGCCTGGGGCGTTACTACTGAATTTAATGCGCAGGGGCACTAACTTTTTCGGGGTGCTAAAATTAGCCCCGGTGACGTTAGTGACCCAAAGGGGGCACCACCGAATTTCCCCCTAAGAGTCTAAATGGGCTGGAGGAGCAGAGGGATCCCGGGATACAGATACACAAATCACTAAAAGTAGCGACACACGTTAATAAGGCCATTAAAAAAAATGCACTGGTGTACATTCCTAAAGGAGAATTCTGTTCCGTGCCTAGGAGCTCTGAACCATGGCAGAGAGCGGCTGGGGCACATTTCTCACACGCCTCGAGATTAACCCGCACGGCAACTTTGCTGTCAGTGAAGAGAGACGAGAAAGACCAAAGTGCCGTTTTCCCCTCTCAGTGTGGCCCTGAAGGACTGTGTCCAGGCTGGAGTTCTGTTCCCACCGTACGATCCTCCCCCAGATTGTCCTTTCTGAGCTCCAGCCAGGTGATGCTAAACACTCAGGTGGGAAAGGCAAAAATCTACAACAATGTGTTTAAAACAAAGTTGATTTATTTGACATATATCCAGAATATTAAACTCCAGCCAAGTTCCCGGAGTTATTAACATCAGCAGAAACAATCCCCAACTGTCAGAATGAACATGGTTCAGTCCTGGATGTGATTAACAGCAGCAACAACAACAGAATCCGCCCCCTGCAGTCATAGAGTCATAGAGTCATAGAGTTATACAGCATGGATAGAGGCTCTTCGGCCCATCATGTCCGCACCGGCCATCAAGCCCTGTCTGATCTAATCCCATATTCCAGCATTTGGTCCGTAGCCTTGTATGCTATGGCATTTCAAGTGCTCATCCAAATGCTTCTTAAATGTTGTGAGGGTTCCTGCCTCCACAATCCTTTCAGGCAGTGAGTTCCAGACTCCAACCACCCTCTGGGTGAAAAAGTTCTTTCTCAAATCCCCTCTAAACCTCCCGCCCTTTACCTTGAATCTATGCCCCCTAGTTATTGACCCCTCTACTAAGGGAAAAAGCACCTCAGCATCCATCCTATCTATGCCCCTCATAATTTTGTACACCTCAATCATGTTCCCCCTCAGCCTCCTCTGCTCCAAGGAAAACAAACCCAATCTGCCCAGTCTCTCTTCATAGCTGAAGCGCTCCAGCCCCGGTAACATCCTGGTGAACCTCCTCTGCACCCTCTCCAATGCGATCACATCCTTCCTGTAGTGTGGCGACCAGAACTGCACACAGTATTCCAGCTGTGGCCTAACCAGTGTTTTATACAGTTCCATCATAACCTCCTTGCTCTTATATTCAATGCCTCGGCTAATGAAGTCAAGTATCCCATATGCCTTTTTTACCACCTTATCCACCTGTTCCGCCGCCTTCGGGGATCTGTGTACTTGCACACCCAGATCCCTCTGACCCTCCGTCTTGCCTAGGGTCTTTCCATTCATTGTGTATTCCCTTGCCTTGTTAGTCCCCCCAAAGTGCATCACCTCGCACTTTTCCGGGTTAAATTCCATTTGCCACTGTTCCGCCCATCTGACCAACCCATCTATATCGTCCTGCAGACTGAGGCTACCCTCCTCGCTATTTACCACCCTACCAATTTTTGTATCATCCGCAAACTTACTGATCATACCTTTTTTACATTCATATCCAAGTCATTAATGTAGACCACAAACAGCAAGGGACCCAGCACCGATCCCTGTGGTACCCCACTGGCCACAGGCTTCCAGTCACAAAAACTGTAAAGTCTGTGGGTTGTGCAGTTAATAAATACACAGACTTCAGAAGTAACAAACAAACAGGTCTTTACTATTCGAAGGTCAGGGCGAATCTGCCCCAGCAATCCTGCCACAACACTTATATACTGGTGTGGTCACTATCGGTATTACAGTATACAGGAGCCAAACAAATAGTGCCACACCTAAAGTAGTTCTCTTAAAGGTGAACGGTTACATTCAATAGTTCCCTTAAAGGTAGACGGGTACACACACTACAATCCTCCCTTTTTAGCTTATTACTTACAGAGTCCCCATTAAACATACATATCTTCAACTTCCTATAAAACAAATTACAGATATAATCTCGGTGGAGTCAAGGTCATATAAAACAATTTACAGATATAATCTCGGTGGGAACAGTTCACAGGTTCAGTCTCTGCGGAAACAGTTCATAGATTCAGTCTCTGATCTTGACTTGTTCCGAACAACATTTCTTTGGTGTAGCCGGTTCACCTGGCTAGCGTGACTCCTCCATAGCCTTTTTCTTGATGTAACAGCTTGAACTTTCGTCCTGTTGAACCAGCAGTGCGGACTTTTACAACCAACTGGCTGTCTTGACATTTTCCAGTTTTTCAACTAATTTAGCTCCTTTCGTAGTGTCCCGCCTGAGATGGTAGAAGTGCTAATATTTTAGACAGTTATTATCTTCTGCTTCTTCTTTTTCTTTTCTGCCTTTTTGAAACTCTCGGAGCTCCTTTCTCGGCTGCCAGCTGTAGCGCCACCAACTCTCTATGTTCCTTAGACCTTAAGTGCTTCATCCGGATTTCAGCACTTTGGGAGTTTTCATCACAAGCTGGGCAGGCCACATCCTCGTAATATTCAGTGTCACTCAACAGGTCATGGTAATATTCGGGTTCGTCCTGAGTTAGGCCAGTGAGAGAGCCTTCTTCTTCCTCCTCACCCACCTGGACGTTAGCTGACGGTGGTTCCTTCCCTAGACATCTTTCTTGAAAAGACTTCTTCATGCATTCATATTCATCCCGCTCTTCCTGGGTTATCTGCCATTCCTTCACGACGGACCTCATTTGTGAGTTCAATACCTTCCCTTCCATCGGGAATTGCGTTATCAGGCTATTTAATCCTTCTACTGAAGTAACAGTTTCCACATTCTTCTGTTCACCTTGACGTGATTCAACGTACTTTTGGCATCCTTGTAAAATTTGTGTTGCCACCTCAGCTATCTCCATGGCTTTTGAGAGCTCCGAACTCGTTCCCCCTGAAGATTGAAGCTCGTGTTCAGATTGTTCCCCTTGCAGAGTCTTGTCCTTCAGCATATGAAGGAGTTGGCTGACCGTTAACTCTTCCCTGGGAACACGGTGGATCAGAGTCTTCTCCATTTCATCCACCTTTTCCTCCAATACTTCCACCTTCTGTTCCTCTTGAACTTTGGCTTTCAGCGCTCGGAAAAGTTGCGCCCTGATGCTCTCTAGTTCATGTTCAGGGACCATTCTTACAGTCTCTGAGTTTCTTACAGTTTCCTTTTCTTCCACTGAAAGGATTCCCAGTTGAATCTGTTCTTCAAGTTGTTGAACCTTGGTCATAGCCACCTCATATTTGTCTTGGGTGTCCTTCAATGTTTTTATGAGTTCTTGGACATCCTGTCTTTCATGTTCTGCCATGTTTTTCACCTCTAATTTCTCATCTATGGATGGAACTTCTACCGATGAGTCTGTCTTGGCCTTGAGCTCATCAAGAATTTCCTGCAGCCTTTGGACTTCTTGCTCATGTTCAACCTTTAGTTGTTCATATGCTTCTACTGAAACTAGCTTTTCGGAGGTTGCCGAGTTAACCCCCTCCAGAATTGTAGCCTGGGCCTGTTCATACTGTTCTTTCAACTTCTCACACTCTGCTTGTCCTTAGTCGTAGAGAAGAACTGGAATAAAATCCTGGCTTCCTGAAGATTCCTCTTCCTTTGGTTCGTTCTGTAAATATTCTAGTTCCTGAACAGCATCAGGGGAATGTGATTGGTATTTGGCCACGATGGCTCTATGGTCGCTCTCTGCTTGAGCTAGCTGTCTCTGTAGTCTTTCCAGGTTCTCCCATTCGGTGTCCCAGAACTTTTCCATATTTTTCATCTCTTGTACGAGACGGTCACTCAACTGTTCTAATTGTTGTCGTACTTTGACATAAGTTTGCGTCCGAGCTCGGTGTTCTTCCGTCGTGGATGAATCCTTTGCTTGAACAGGCTCAGAATTCTCTGTCAACCTGGAGTTCTGCTCTGCAGCTTTATTCTTCTTGGTAACATAAGTCCTTCTGCATGTCTTCGTTTTCTTCCCCATCATCGGCAAGTCCCTTTTAGCCTTATCTTCCATATGCGAATTGGTCTTATCATCATCCATTTCAGAATCTGAGCTAATAGCTTGCACCGAGTCCTCCCTCATTATGGCTTTTAGGTAATGCCATTCCATGTCTATTTTCTTAATCCACTCCCATCCTAGAAGTGGTGGTCCTCCCTCAGGTAATACGTACAAGTTCATTCTTGGGTGTTCTTTACCCCTATCTCTCACCTTGACTCTTATTTTCCCCACGGGGTATACGTTATGCCCCGTGTATGCCTGTAATACGAACTTGGTATTTCTTAAAGGTATGTGAGAGAATAGCCGGTGGTAGTCCCTTCGGTTGGTGACTGATAGAGCTGATCCAGTGTCCAGCTCCATTCTTACTTGGACTCCAGCTATTTTTAGTATGACCCAGATGGTTTGTAAATCCGTTTCTTTACCCACATTGTGGATTCTCAGACTACCCAGCTCCTGGTTGTTTGGGTCTGAGTCTGAATTCTGTTCGTCTGAACTCTTCTCAGCCACCTTGTGTACCTTGTTGTACTTTTCTTGTGGTGGCTTCCTTTGATTGTTGGTCTTTTTCCCAGACCGGCATACCTTCGCGATGTGACCCAGTTTGCCACATTTCCTACACTCTTGGTTCTTAAACCAGCATTGATTCTGGTCATGCGTTGTCTTCCCACAACGGTAGCATTTTGTTGTGCTTGAAGTAATTTGGTCCACCCCGAGTGCCGCCGCCTTTAGTTGCATTTCCGCCGTTCCTTTCGCTGCGGCTTCGTGCGATGCAGCTATAAGGACAGCCCTGTCCAGTGTGAGGTTGTTCTCTTCCAGTAGTCGCTTCTGCGTCCCTTCTTTGGACAATCCGCATACGAACTTGTCCCGCAGCGCTTCTGTCAGATTCCCTCCGAACTGGCAGTATTTCGCTAGCCTACGCAGTTCGACCAAGTACTCCGCATTGCTTTCGTCTTTCCTCTGCGTTCTTGCGTAGAATTTGAATCGTTCAGCCAGCATCAACGGTGTGGGGTTCAAGTGGTCCTTCAGCACAGCCACAATCTCTTCGAAGGTCTGATCCACTGGTTTATTTGGTGCTATTAGATGCTTCAAGAGCCCGTATGTTTTTGCCCCCATCGAGTTTAGCAATGTTATCGCCTTGTCGTCTTCCTCTATTTTGTTGGCTTCGCAATAGATCTCGATGCGTTCCACGTACGTGGCCCAGTCTTCTATTTCAGAATTAAAATCGTTAATATTCCCTCTCTTAGGCATCTTTCTTCCCTTGGGAGCAGCACCAGTATTTCTTTAAGTATTCTTATTTATTTGTTTATTTCTAAGATGGCGGTTTTCCCGCGAAAATGGCGGTTTCCCGCTCTTTCCTTCTCTCCCCGCCCACTTCACTGGCGGTATGTCAGTTAAGATGGCAGTTTTCCCGCGAAAATGGTGGTTTCCCGCTCTTCCTTTCTCTCCCCGCCCACTTCAATGGCGGTTTCCCGCTTCTGTCGTCTCCTCCGCCTAATGGCGGCTTCCCGCGTTTCTTCCTGGTGGAAGGGGTACGCTTTCCCCACAGCGGACAGGTTCAGCCACTGGGCTGGCTCTCGCACAGCTCCCCTTACTCGGCTCTGTCTTTTCCTCCCGCCCGCACGGCTCTACCGGCGCTGGGTACACCCCATTAACGGAGGACAGTTCAGCTGCTGGACTGGCTCTCGCGCAGTCTCTCTCTCCATACCCAGCTCTGTCACTCTCTCTCTCCCGCACGTTGGTGAAGAACAGTGCAGCCGCTGGACTGGCTCTCGCACAGTCTCTCTCCCCTTGCTCGGCTCTGTCTCTCTCTCCCACCCGCACGGTTCCTGTTCGCCTCCCAGCCCTCTCGCAGACCGGTGTTTCCCTCCCCGGCTGCGGCTGGGTTTCTCTTCCCGCGCCTACTCCAAGTCTCAGCGCTTCGTGGCTGCGGTCGCTGCCCGGCTTTTCCCGCCGATCGAGGTCCGACTGTCTCACGACGCCGTTGGACCCGACTTTCTGACCAGCTCCGTTCCCCCCTCGACCGTGGTCGAGTGCACAGCCCTTATCCTCTGGATATTCTCTACACCTTCCTCTACTCACAGTCTCCGCGGCCGCCTTGTTCCCTGCTGATCGGCTCACTCCGCACCGTGGTTGAAGGGTAGTCAGTGCCTGTTGCAGATGGAAGGTTTGTTGTTAAAGTCTTCCTCCATCCTCCTGCTGCAGCCTCGTGTTTTCTTTCAGCAGCACGACGAGGGCGGTTGCCTCTCTTCGACGCTCTCCATTGCTTTGGTAGTCTTGCCGCAGGGTATGATCGGACTCGTCGCCACTGTAAAGTCTGTGGGCTGTGCAGTTAATAAATACACAGACTTCAGAAGTAACAAACAAACAGGTCTTTACTATTCGAAGGTCAGGGCGAATCTGCCCCAGCAATCCTGCCACAACACTTATATACTGGTGTGGTCACTATCGGTATTACAGTATACAGGAGCCAAACAAATAGTGCCACACCTAAAGTAGTTCTCTTAAAGGTGAACGGTTACATTCAATAGTTCCCTTAAAGGTAGACGGGTACATACACTACAAAAACAACCTTCGACCATCACCCTCTGCCTTCTGTCACTAAGCCAGTTTTGTATCCAATGTGCCAAGGCACCCTGGATTCCATGGGCTCTTACCTTCTTGACCAGTCTCCTGTGCGGGACTTTATCGAAGGCCTTACTGAAATCCATATATACCACATCCACTGCGTTACCCTCATCCACACACCTAGTCACCCCCTCAAAAAATTCAATCAAATTAGTCAGACATGATCTTCCCTTGACAAAGCCATGTTGACTATCCCTGATTAATCCTTGCCTCTCCAAGTGGAGACAAATTTTGTCCCTCAGAATTTTTTCCAAAATTTTCCTACCACTGATGTTAGGCTCACTGGCCTGTAGTTCCCTGGTTTTTCCCTACTTCCCTTCTTGAATAATGGTACTACATTAGCGGTTCTCCAGTCCTCTGGCACATCCCCTGTGGCCAGAGAGGTCCTGAATATATGTGTTAGAGCCCCCGCAATCTCTTCCTTTGCCTCACACAGCAGCCTGGGATACATTTCATCCGGGCCTGGGGATTTATCCATTTTTAGGCCAGCTAAAACCGCCAATACCTCCTTCCTCTCGATGTGAATATGTTCAAGCATATCACAGACCCCCCGCCCTATTTCTATGTCTACATCGTCCTTCTCCATAGTGAAAACAGATGCAAAAAATTCATTTAGAACCCCTCCTACATCTTCCGGCTCCACACACAGATTGCCACTTTTGTCCCTAATGGGCCCTATTTTTTCCCTAGTTATCCTCTTACCCTTAATATACTTATAAAACATCTTAGGATTTTCCTTTATTTTGCTCGCCAGTGTTATTTCATGGCCCCTCCTTGATCTCCTAATTTCTTTTTTAAGTATCCCCCTGCACTTTTTGTACTCCTCTAGGGCTTCCTCCGTCTTTATCATTTTGTATCTGCCAAAAGCCCTCCTTTTTTTCCTAATCCATTCTCGTATATCCCCTGACATCCAAGGTTCCCTGTGGTTTTTGGAACCACCCTTGACCTTTACGGGAACATGTTGCCATTGTATGATCTCAATCTCCCTTCTGAAAGCCTCCCATTGCTCTGATGCGGATTTTCCTACAAGTAGCTGATCCCAGTCCATTTTGGCCAGATCCTGCCTTATCCTATTAAAATCGGCCTTCCCCCAATTTAGAACCTTTATTTCCGGCCCATCCCTGTCCTTTTCCATGACCACCTTAAATCTTACCATATTATGGTCACTGTCACCAAAGTGCTCACCTACTAGCACTTTTTCCACTTGGCCGGCCACATTCCCTAGAATTAGGTCCAGTACCGCCCCCTCTCTTGTAGGACTTTCTACATGCTGGCTCAAAAAGCTCTCCTGGATGCACTTTAAGAATTCTACACCGTCTGAGCCTTTCACACTCTGACTATCCCAGTTAATATTGGGGAAGTTGAAATCCCCCATTATTATTACCCTATTATTTGCACATTTCTATGAGATTTGCCTACATATCTGTTCCTCTATCTCCCCCTGACTGTTTGGAGGCCTATAGTACACTCCCATCAAAGTGCTTGCCCCCTTTTAGTTTGTAAGCTCCACCCATATGGCCTCATTAGAGGAACCTGCTAATATATCATCCCTCCTTACTGCAGTAATTGACTCCTTAATTAATATTGCGACACCCCCTCCTCTTATACCTCCCCCTCTGTCTCGCCTGAAGATTCTGTACCCCGGAATATTGAGCTGCCAGTCTTGCTCCTCCCTCAACCATGTCTCCGTGATAGCAACAATATCATACTCCCATGTGTTTATCAACACCTTCAGTTCATCCACCTTATTTGCAAGACTCCTTGCATTAAAATAGATGCCATCCAGCCTTGCCCTTATATATTTGCCCTGTCTACCAAGCTGACTTGTTTTTTTCTCTATAATTGGCAGCACATCACCCCCTATTTCAGCTCCCCTCTGTATCCCATCCCCCTGCCAAGTTAGTTTAAACCCCCCCCCAACAGTGCTAGCAAACCTCCCCGCAAGGATATTTGTCCCGCTCTGGTTCAGGTGCAACCCGTCCGACTTGTACAAGTCACTTGTGAACTCGCTGGTGTGTCAGCAGGGTGAATGGCTGAGTGAATTCCTTCCCACACACGGAGCAGGTGAATGGCCTCGCCCCAGTGTGAGTGCATTCGTGTTGTATCAGCTTCCTTTTGCTTTTAAAACTGTTCTCAGTCATAACATTTAAAAGGTCTCTCATCAGTGTGAACAAGTTGATGATCAGTGAGGTGGGATGAGCGAGTGAATCCTTTCCCACACACGGAGCAGGTGAACGGCCTCTCCCCAGTGTGAGTGCGCTGGTGTACAGTGAGCTCAGATGATCGCCTGAACCCAGTCCCGCAGTGAGAGCACCTGAACGGTCTCTCATCTGTGTGAACATGTTGATGGCGTATCAGTGCCCCGGAACCTTTATAGCACTTCCCACAGTCCGAGCAGTTAAAAGGTCTCTCGTCAGTATGAACTCGCTGGTGATTCAGCAGGTTGGATGACTCAATGAATTGCTTCCCACACTCAGAGCAGGTGAACGGTCTCTCCCCAGTGTGAACTTGCTGGTGTCTCAGTAGGGTGGATGACTGACTGAATCCCTTCCCACACTCAGAGCAGGTGAACGGCCTCTCCCCGGTGTGAATGCGCTTGTGTATCAGCAGGCTGGATGACTGAGTGAATCCCTTCCCACACTCAGAGCAGGTGAACGGCCTCTCCCCGGTGTGAACACGCTGGTGTATCAGCAGGATGGATGACTGAGTGAATCCCTTCCCACACACAGGGCAGGTGAACGGCCTCTCCCCGGTGTGAATGCGCTTGTGTATCAGCAGGCTGGATGACTGACTGAATCCCTTCCCACACACAGGGCAGGTGAACGGCCTCTCCCCGGTGTGAATGCGCTTGTGTATCAGCAGGATGGATGACTGAGTGAATCCCTTCCCACACACAGGGCAGGTGAACGGCCTCTCCCCAGTGTGAACTCGCTGGTGTCTCAGTAGGGTGGATGACTGAGTGAATCCCTTCCCACACTCAGAGCAGGTGAACGGCCTCTCCCCAGTGTGAACTCGCTGGTGTCTCAGTAGGGTGGATGACTGAGTGAATCCCTTCCCACACTCAGGGCAGGTGAATGGCCTCTCCCCAGTGTGAACTCACTGGTGTCTCAGTAGGGTGGATGACTGAATGAATCCCTTCCCACACTCAGAGCAGGTGAATGGCCTCTCCCCAGTGTGAACTTGCTGGTGTCTCAGTAGGGTGGATGACTGAATGAATCCCTTCCCACACTCAGAGCAGGTGAACAGCCTCTCCCCGGTGTGAATACGCTTGTGTATCAGCAGTTTGGATGACTGAGTGAATCCCATCCCACACTCAGAGCAGGTGAACAGCCTCTCCCCAGTATGAACACGCTGGTGTATCAGCAGTTTGGATGACTCAGTGAATCCCATCCCACACTCAGAGCAGGTGAACGGCCTCTCCCTGGTGTGAACACGCTGGTGTATCAGCAGGCTGGATGACTGAGTGAATCCCTTCCCACACTCAGAGCAGGTGAACGGCCTCTCCCCGGTGTGAATGCGCTTGTGTCGCGATAGGCCAGAGGGTTGGCTGAAGCCTCGTCCACACACAGAACACATGTACGGTTTCTCCCCGCTGTGAACGGTGCTTTTTGCTTCCATGTTCAGAGGCTGATGATATTCAGATCCGATGAGTCACGTGATCTGTCAGATCTTGACGTGACGTTTGGTTTGAGTTTCCTGTCTGCAAATCCTCCCCTTCCAGTGCCCTGTAAAATTAATTTAAAACAGGGAGTGTGAGAGACAACCCACAAGAAAACAAAGGCAGGTTGTGAAATTGAGCTCAATGAATCTGGTCAATTGTGGGGCCGGCTCTAGAAAAAAGTGACCATGAAAGCTGCCGGATTGTCATAAATACCCAACTGGTTCACTGATGTCCTTCAGGGAAGGGAATCCGCCACCTGGTCTGGGCCTACACAAGACTCTGACCTCTATGGGAGGAGAGAGAGAGAGAGGTGGGAGGGGGAGGGGGAGGGGGCGAAGGAAAGGAACTTTATACATCTGCAACTCAACCAGAACTTTGATAGAACCTCCAAAACCCGCAACCTCCACCACCTAGAAGGACAAGGGCAGCTGTTGTATGGGAGCACCATCACATCCAAGTTCCCCTCCAAGTAACACACCATCCTGACTCAGATATATTCATCGTTGCTGGGTCATAATCCTGGAACTCCTTACCGAACAACATTGTGGGAATACCTTCACCACACGGACTGCAGTAGTTCAAGAAGGTGACTCACCACCCCCTTCTCAATGGGAAACTGGGGATTGGCAATACAGGAAACTTTCGTTTAAACGGAGGTTAAATATCCGGAATGCTCTATCCACCGGCAAAATTCAGGAGTCGGTTCAGGTAACTTTTTTTACTTTTAGCTGCTTCTTTTCTCCATTTGTGGCTCTGCAAGCGTCTAGCTGAAGCTGTTGCTTAGCTACAGAGACGCTTGCAAGCTGCGCCGACTGTTTTGAAGCTGTTGCTAAGCAACAGGGTTTGTTGCTTCAGACGGAGCTCAGAAGCTCCGTATCTTTTAACTATAGCGCTCGTTTCTCCGGCAGTGTTGATCGACCGGCACCAGCTCGGTCCCGTCAGTGCCGGATACCAGAAAGTTTCCTGTATTTGCTGCTCTTGCGAGCTACGCCCACATCCCAAAAATGAATTAAAACAAATCTGTAGATGTAAACTGGATTAAAAGCCTGTACAGAAATACTTGTTCCTAAAACAATACTCTTTTACATTGTACGGACAGTGTCTGTGTAACAACCTAATCTCCCCTAGAATCCACCTCCCTTGACAGTCTCACATTGGAAATTGTTGGGTCCTCCTGGGCTCAGAAGTACTGGGGGTTAAACCCAGCAGCTTCTCCTCCATCTCCACTCCAGCTCAAACTGAAACATAGAAACATACAAACATAGAAACATAAAAGATAGGAGCAGGAGTAGGTTATTCAGCCCCTCAAGCCTGCTCCGCCATTCAATGCGATCATGGCTGATTATCCAAATTCAGTACCTGGTCCCTGCTTTCTCCCCATACCCCTTGATCCCTTTAGCTTTAAGAAATATATCCAACTCCTTCTTGAATATATTTAATGTACTGGCCTCTACTGCCTTCTGTGGTAGAGAATTCCATAGGTTCACCACTCTCTGGGCGAAGAAATTCCTCCTCATTACTGTCCTGTAAGAACTGGGTTTTTCTGGTCCTCTTCTTGAGTTCCGTAGTACGAAGAATTCCAGGCTCGAGGGTTCGGAGAGTTAAAACAACATCATTTTATTCATTACTGTTCGGAGTGGTCATACAGCATATCGACAGTACATTCGTGTCCCGAGGGTCACACCGGGTTAGACACGTGGTGCCAGCATTTACGTCCCCGGGAGATGTCTGACCCTCTTGATGTTCCACACGCCTTCTGGCTAAGAGAGAGAATACTGGTGGGGAAGCCCCTATTATACCGTGGGACAAGGGTCACTGCATCACTTCCCTGGCAACAAGTGTTTCATTACATCACTTCCCTGGCAACAAGCGTTCTCCGATAAGGGTCATTACATCACTTCCCTGGCAACAAGTGTTCTCCAATGGGGATCACTCAAGCCCTTTCGGTTTGTCATAGAGTCATAGAGTTTTACAGCACAGAAAGAGGCCCTTCGGCCCATCGTGTCCGCGCCGCCCATCCATCCCTGTCCAGTCTAATCCCATTTTCCAGCATTTGGTCCATAGCCTTGTATGCAATGGCATTCCAAGTGCTCATCCAAATGCTTCTTGAATGTTGTGAGGGTTCCTGCCTCTACCACCCTTTTGGGCATCGAGTTCCACATTCCAACCACCCTCTGGGTGAAAAAGTTCCTCCTCAAATCCCCTCTAAATCTCCTGCCCCTTACCCTGAATCTATGCCCCCTTGTTATTGACCCCCCTACTAAGGGGAAAAGTTCCTCTTTGTCTACCCTATCTATGCCCCTCATCATTTTGTACACCTCAATCAGGTCCCCCCTCAGCCTTCTTTGCTCCAAGGAAAACAACCCCAGCCTGTTTAGTCTTTCTTCATAGCTGAGGCGCTCCATCCCAGGTAACATCCTGGTGAATCTTCTCTGCACCCTCTCCAAAGCAATCACATCCTTCCTATAGTGAGGCGACCAGAACTGCACACAGTACTCCAGCTGTGGCCTCACCAGCGTTTTCTACAGCTCCATCATAACCTCCCTGCTCTTATATTCTATGCCTCGGCTAATGAAGGCAAGTATCCCATATGCCTTTTTAACCACCTTATCTACCTGTTCCGCTGCCTTCAGGGATCTATGTACATGTACACCAAGGTCCCTCTGACCCTCTGTACTTCCTAGGGTCCTACCACTCATTGTGTATTCCCTTGCCTTATTTGTCCGTCCAAAATGCATCACCTCGCACTTTTCAGGGTTAAATTCCATTTGCCACTTTTCCACCCATCTGACCAACCCGTTTATATCGTCCTGTAGCCTGAGGCTTTCCTCCTCGCAATTGACCACCCCACCAATTTTCGTGTCATCTGCGAACTTGCTGATCATACCTTTTACATTCTCATCCAAATCATTTATGTAGATCACAAACAACAAGGGACCCAGCACCGATCCCTGAGGTACCCCACTGGACACAGGCTTCCAGTCACAAAAGCAACCTTCGACCATCACCCTCTGCCTCCTGCCACTCAGCCAGTTTAGGATCCAACGCGCCAAGGCACCTTGGATCCCATGGGCTCTTACCTTCTTGACCAGTCTCCTATGCGGGACTTTGTCAAAGGCTTTACTGAAGTCCATGTAGACCACATCCACAGCATTTCCCTCATCCACCCCCCTAGTCACCCCCTCGAAAAATTCAATCAGATTTGTCAGACATGATTTACCCTTGACAAAGCCATGCTGACTATCCCCGATTAATCCTTGCCTCTCCAAGTGGAGACTAATTTTGTCACTCAGAATTTTTTCCAATAATTTCCCTACCACAGATGTTAGGCTCACTGGCCTGCAATTCCCTGGTTTATCCCTGCTACCCTTCTTGTATAATGGTACTTCATTAGCTGTTCTCCAGTCCTCTGGTACATCCCCTGTGGCCAGAGAGGTTCTGAAAATTTGTGTCAGAGCCCCTGCAATCTCCTCCTTTGCCTCCCACAGCAGCCTGGGATACATCTCGTCTGGGCCTGGGGATTTATCCACTTTTTGGCCTGCTAAAACCGCTAGCACCTCCTCCCTCTCGATGCTAATATGTTCAAGTATGTCACAGTCCCCTTGCCCGATTTCTATGTCTGCATCGTCTTTCTCCATAGTGAACACAGATGCAAAAAATTCATTTAAAACCCCGCCTACATCATCTGGCTCTACACACAGATTGCCACTTTGGTCCCTAATGGGCCCTACCCTTTCCCTGGTTATCCTCTTGCCCTTAATATACTTATAAAACATCTTAGGATTTTCCTTTATTTTGCTCGCCAGTGTTATTTCATGGCCCCTCCTCGCCCTCCTAATTTCTTTTTTAAGTATGCCCCTGCACTTTTTATACTCCTCTAGGGCTTCTTCCGTCTTTAGTCTTTTGTAACTGCCAAAAGCCCCCCTTTTATTTCTAATGCATTTTTGTATATCCCTTGTCATCCAAGGTTCCCTTTGCTTGTTGGTCCCACCCTTAACCTTTTCAGGAACATGTTGGCGCTGTACTCTCTCTATTTCCCTTCTGAAAGTCTCCCACTGTTTTACATAGATACATAGATACATAGAAGATAGGAGCAGGAGTAGGCCATTCGGCCCTTCGTGCCTGCTCCGCCATTCGATGAGATCATGGCTGATCCTTTAATTCAGTATCCCGTCCCCGCCTTCTCTCCATAACCCTTAACCCCTTTTGCCCGTAGAAATATATCTAATTCCCTCTTAAATATATTTAATGAGCTGGCGTACACTGCCCTCTGTGGCAATGAGTTCCACAGGTTCACCACTCTCTGAGTGAAGAAATTCCCCCTCATCTCTGTCCTAAATGGTTTAGCCCTTATCCTTAAATTATGTCCTCTAGTTCTGTTCTCACCCGCCAAGGGAAACATTCCTTCTGCATCCAGTCTGTCTAGACCTGTCAGAATTTTATACACTTCTATGAGGTCCCCTCTCAATCTTCTAAACTCCAGTGTGTACATCCCTAAACTACATAGTCTCTCCTCATAGGTCATTCCCGCCATTCCTGGTATCAGCCTGGTGAATCGCCGCTGCACCCCCTCCATGGCTGGATGTGGATTTTCCTATAAGTAGCTGCTCCCAGTCCACTTTGGCCAGATCCTGCCTTATCATATTAAAATCGGCCTTCCCCCAATTTAGAACCCTTATTTCCGGGCCGCCTTTGTCTTTTTCCATGACCACCTTAAATCTCACCGAATTATGGTCACTGTCGCCAAAATGCTCTCCTACTGATACTTCCACCACTTGCCCGGCAACATTCCCCAGAATTAGGTCCAGTACCACCCCCTCTTTTGTAGGACTTTCTACATGTTGGCTCAAAAAGCTCTCCTGGATGCACTTTAAGAATTCTGCACCCTCTAAGCCTTTCACACTCTGACTATCCCAATTTATATTGGGGAAGTTGAAATCCCCCACTATTATTACCCTATTATTTCGCACTTCTCTGAGATTTGCCTACATATCTGTTCCTCTATCTCCCCCTGACTGTTTGGGGGCCTATAGTACACTCCCAGCAAAGTGCTTGCCCCCTTTTTGTTTTTAAGTTCTACCCATATGGCCTCATTAGAGGACCCCGC
Organism: Somniosus microcephalus; assembly: GCF_052327205.1. Classification (NCBI taxonomy): domain Eukaryota; kingdom Metazoa; phylum Chordata; class Chondrichthyes; order Squaliformes; family Somniosidae; genus Somniosus; species Somniosus microcephalus. The sequence continues at coordinate 1,919,614 of NC_141003.1, read as the reverse complement.
TAATATATCATCCCTCCTTACAGCAGTAATTGACTCCTTAATTAATATTGCAACACCCCCTCCCCTTTTACACCCCCCTCTGTCTCGCCTGAAGATTCTATACCCCGGAATATTGAGCTGCCAGTCCTGACCCTCCCTCAACCATGTCTCCGTGACAGCAACAATATCGTACTCCCATGTGTTCAACAACAACTTCAGTTCATCCACCTTATTTGCAAGACTCCTTGCATTAAAATAAATGCCTTCCAGCCCTGCCATATTCCCTTTTGCCTTCACATATTTGCTCTGCCTTCCCAGCTGACTTGTTTTTTCCTCTGTATTTGGCTGTAAATCACCCCCTACTATAGCTCCACTCTGTACCCCATCCCCCTGCCAAGTTAGTTTAAACCCCCCCCAGCAGTGCTAGCAAACCTCCCCGCAAGGATATTGGTTCCCCTCTGGTTCAGGTGTAAACCGTCTGACTTGTACAAGTCCCACCTTTCCCAGAAGCAGACCCAGTGATCCAGGAAACTAAAGCCCTCCCCCCTGCACCATCCCTTTAGCCATGCATTCATCTGTTCTATCTTCCTATTCCTATACCCACTAGCACGTGGCACCGGGAGTAATCCAGAGATTACAACCTTTGAGGTCCTGCTCTTTAATCCTTCACCTAGCTCCTTAAATTCTTGCTGCAGGACCTCATCCCTCTTTTTACCTATGTCGTTGGTACCAATGTGGACCACGACCTCTGGCTGTTCACCCTCCCTCTCCAGAATGCCCTGCAGCCGCTCAGTGATATCCTTGACCCTGGCACCAGGGAGGCAACAAACCATCCTGGATTCACGTCTACGGCCACAGAAACGCCTATCTGTTCCCCTTACTATAGAATCCCCTACCACTATTGCTCTCCCACTCTTTTTCCCCCCTTCCTGGGCAGCAGGAGCACCCCCAGTGCCAGGAAGTTGGCTGCTGCTGCCTTCCCCTGGTGAGTCATCCCCCCCAACAGTATCCAAAGCGGTATACTTGTTTGAGAGGGGAATGGTCACAGGGGTCTCCTGCACTACCTGCCTGCTTCTATTGCTCCGCCTGGTGGTCACCCATTTCCTGTCTTCCTGTGCAGCCCTTCCCTGCGGTGTGACCAATTCACTAAACGTGCTATCCACAACCCTCTCAGCATCGTGAATGCTCAACAACCCATCCACCCGCAGCTCCAGCGCCTCAATGCGGTCTGCTAGTAGCTGCAGATGGATGCATCTCTGGCACACGTGGTCATCAGGGGCACCGGGGTCCCTGAATTCCCACATAGAGCAAGAGGAGCATATCACGGGGCTGGGCTCACCTGGCATGACCTTCCCTTTACTTAATTTAAATTAATTTACTACCACCAATTAAAAATATCTCTAAGGCGCTTGTATAGTCTACCAACAGTCCCTGCTACACCAGAAAAGACCCTAGTAACTATAAACTACAGAGTTAAAGTTTAAAAAAGAGAAATACTCACCAACCAATCACTTACCTGCTCCCTGGTGACGTCACACTCTGATTACTTTTTACCTCTCTCCTCTGCTGTTGATTTGGTGTGCCTCGCCTCGCACTGCCGCCGGTCACTGCCCCTTCACAGGTCCGATGCTCTGATCGGGCCTCACCTCGCACTGCCGCCGATTTGAATCTGCCGCCGCTTTTAACTGCCGCCGGTCACTGCCCCTTCACAGGTCCGATGCTCTGATCGGGCCTCACCTCGCACTGCCGCCGATTTGAATCTGCCGCCGCTTTTAACTGCCGCCGGTCACTGCCCCTTCACAGGTCCGATGCTCTGATCGGGCCTCACCTCGCACTGCCGCCGATTTGAATCTGCCGCCGCTTTTAACTGCCGCCGGTCACTGCCCCTTCACAGGTCCGATGCTCTGATCGGGCCTCACCTCGCACTCCATGATCTGGTCTTCAGTCTGGCAAGCAGGTCCTGACTTGTCTCACTGCTGTGGGCACTGAACAATGGCAAGTCAATCATTCTCTAGTCAGCAGTTAGGCCCTTTCAGTGGCCCTGATCTGGTCATTAGCACTTCGTTAACGCTTGGCCTCAGGCTGAGGCAGATTCTCTCTGTTCTGCTAGATTTTGCACTTTGCAAAGCTGGGGCTGCTTTTTAATCTAATCTAGACTTTCCTTGTGTGAAGCCATTTTTGTAAGCCAATTCATTGCCCATTTTATTCCCATTTCCACATCCAAACCATTTTTGTAAGCCAATTCATTGTCCATTTTATTCACGTTTCCACATCCCTCCCTTTGATTCTTTATACAATCTACAAGAATCATTATATACAAGGTATCCTCTTGATAGTGCACTTTATCAAGAACATACCCTGTGGCTCCGTTTTGTTTGAGTTCTGGCCATGAACACAACCAAAAGGGTTATAATTTCGAATTTACAGATAACTGTGTAGGACCGAACAGGCATCCTCTGGGGGTTTCCCCTCCTTTGCTGCGTCTACTTCTACCCTAATTCGGGAGAGGCGAGGGGTATAGTAGCTCCTGCACGACTTATACAACATTTGATAATATTTACAAAAATAATAATTCCCAAAATTACACCACTTATAACAATCAAACCATACAGTAATTTCTGTCCCAATGTTTTCAGCCATGTAAACCATCCTTCACCCCATCCGGCTTCAATGAAGTCGGCCAGTTGATTTTTAACCTTGTCTATAGCGTCTTCGATATTTTGTCTCTCACTATTGACGTTTGTGATGCATTTGTCTCCTATAATCATACACACACCTCCCTCTTGTGCCAAGAGGTAGTCCAAAGCATATCGGTTTTGCATGCTAAAATGACGTAGGGTTGCCATTTCCTTATTTATGGTGGTTAATGCTTTAATGGTGCTATTGCCCAGGAGGGTGATTCCGCACATTAGATAATTCCTATTCTTGGCTGCTATCACTCCTGCGCCCCCTCCCAATGATATGGCCGATCGAATACCCCACCCTACTGAGCTACCCAGTGTGGTCGGATCTCGCCAATCTGCACAGAACTCCTCGGAGACTGCCCGGAGTTTCCGTCTGAATGGTGTACTGGTGGGGCAGGGAACAGCTACGGGGGCGATTACTCCTACTGCGAAGAGAGAGGGGAGTTTTGGCGTCGCTGTTGTATACGTTCCATTGAGGAGGAACGCAAACCCGTGCTTCGCTCGGTAACATTTGACCTCCCGGTTATTAACCTTCGCAAACTGTGTATAATAATAGCTAAGGGGGTCATTTGAGTTTCCCCCAGACCCGGACAGCTGGAATGTATCAAATGGGAGAATCCATTTACCGGATGATACATGGGTTCCGTTACACTGACCACAAATGAATTGTCTTCCTGCTGTGACATTAAAGCACCTTTGTTCCTCGCATGTACAGGCCAGCTGGCCCCTGTGTACCTGACAGTGGTGTCGGGCACATTGTTGTTGTATGCAGGTATTGTCCTGGGGGACAAGGGCATATACGCATCCCCATCCTTTACCCGTAAAGCACAGGGGATAGCTACCTGATGTTGTGCAATTCTCCCCCACGAGCCCTCGGCAACCGGGGTCTGTTGAGCTTATTAGCTGCACGCATTGTCCCCGAACGCCCTGGCTATATCGACCCATCTGGCCCTTGTATATCTGTTTCGTTGTGTCGGCGGTATATAGTGGGAGAGGTTGCCAACCTGGTGTGGCTGCAAACAAGGATTCCACTGATGTGGCCAGGGGGTAGCATACACTCCGGTTTCCGTGTATCTGTAGGTGGGTCCGATAAAATAAGTTATTCTCTATGCCTCCTACCCATGTTAGAAAAGGGGTAAAGGAGATGGCTAGCAATATGTTGATGGGAATCATGGTACACAATAAGTCCAATTTATTCTTCTGTTGGGGCTCCTGTCGTATCTCTTTTCACGTGTGACGCGTGTATCCAAGCCTTCTTTCCTTGTACTTTCACGACTGCTCCTGTGGTCAACAGGATGACATACGGACCTTCCCACTTGTCTGCCAGGGGGGCTGGCTTTATTTTCTTTACCCAAACTTGTAGCCCGGGGACTAAACTGTGTCCTCCCGGTGGGGGTTCTTGCCAAGCTGCGCTGACCTGTTAGGAAGCAAAACTGACAGCATCTGTTAGATCTTTGCAATACTTTAGTACTGTGTCACTTAGAAGATGAATGTCAGCCCTACGTAGATCTATTGTTCCGGGTAGCGACATTGGTCTACTGGTAACGACCTCATAGGGGCTGAGTCCAGTGGTCCTATTCGGGGTGGCTCGAATACTACATAGGACAAGGGGTAGGGCCTGAGGCCATGGCACTCCTTCAGAGTGATACTTAGTGAGCCGTTGTTTAACCTGCAGCTGTCAGAGAACCTCTTTGTTTCCATAGTTGTCCAAAGTCATGAGCGATGCCAAAAGCATATCTAGAATCGGTATATATATTGGCCGTCTTGACTCGAGCATAGAGACAGGCTTGGGTGTGGGTGACTAGTTCTGCCTGTTGTGCTGAAGCCCCTCCTCCCATACTTCCTGCTCGTACTACTGCGAATTCTGTTGTAACCGCCCACCCTGCCAATCGGGTTCCTTTTTCCACAAAGGATGACCCATCCGTGTAAAGGATCACTTCGGGATTGTGTAAGGGTAGTTCCTGTGTCTCAGCCCTCTGCTGCTCAACTTTCGGCACTTTCTCGAGAGCCAGTTTCTTCCCCGAGATTTCCCTCGGTCGATTACACTGTAGTTAAAAGTCTCACTTGCTAAATACACCACCTTAGTCTTCGGTACTATGTTAAGCCCCAGTTTCTTGTACACCAGGCCGGCCCCAGCTTCCGACAGATAGCCCTGATTGAGGACAAGACAGTCTCTGCCAAAGCAGCACGGAGAGCAGAGCTTCTGCAGCCACTTGGTCCATTTAGGGTTCAGCTGACCATACGGTTCCTCATTTTTAGATTTAAAAACACCGATAATTTTCCCGCCGGGCTCGGGGATGAAGTAGCTGCCGCTCGAGCCCTGGCTGATGTGCTGTGGGAAGATGCCGATCTCCTGCGCATGCTCGGCGCGCCACACCGCCTCGCTGGAAATGGACATCAAGCACTCGGCGGCGAAGTAATCGTGGCAGGCGAACGCAGGCATGGCTAGGACTGGAAGAAGGGCTCTCTCCGCTTTCTCTCTCTCTCTCCTGTAAGGTGGTTGGATTAAAAAACGCAAATCTCCAGCTGGACTGGAACCGGCGAACTGAGCCCGATGCGCCGTGGCCCCGATGCTTTGTCTGGCTGCGTTAAGTAGGGCGTTTGCTCGTCCGGTGATGGCCATATTTACTATTGCTGTCAGGGCGGCCGACTCTCTTGCGCTAACTACTACTGCTATGACCTGGTAATAGGTATAAATTCGGAGATTTCGGCCGCCTATGTTTATGTAACCTGATGGGGGCAAGGCGTGGTGGTGGTTTTTTGGTTATATCTTCTTCGTCTGATGGGTCCGTAAGAGGGGTATTTATTTTAGCAATATGGGCTTCGTTTGATCGGGGTTGGAGCGTGGGCTGCTCATATGCTGGAGGGGCTGTAGGGGGCGCTGCAGGATAGGTAGGATACAAGGGCGTCGGAGTAATCGCCACCACTCCGGGACTTTCCCTGTGTATTTCCCTTTCCTTCTTGGTTTTTGCCTTCCACTTTTCTGCTCTTTCGCTTGCTTTTTCAAGGCATTTTTGGTGTTTCTCTAACTCGGTTTTGTATTTTGTTATCTGTTCATGGAGAGCTGTTTTTTGTTCTTTCTCTTTGGCCTCTGCCGCCTTTCGAGTTATTTCCCCTCTCTGCCTACACTGTTTCAAGGTGGCCAATACCAGCCCATTTTTCTTTTCCCTCCTTTCATACGGGTGGTCTTGCCCCATGCTCTTTTTATATCATCAAGGGACCATTGTCCTTTTGAGGCACCAAATTTTTGTTCGATCTTATATTCATGTTGTGGGACATCGAATGTACTTTCTATATACTGTTTGAGTTGGATTACTATTTCTTCTAACGTGGTCTCAGGAGGGGCTCTGCCTCCTTTTTCCATCGTTGGTTTTCTACTTGGTTCCGTCATGTTGCCACAGGTCGTAGACTTAACGAATAAGTTTAAAATAGACTAGAGTCGTCCCGGACTCTGCCGCGTGCTAGCTAGCAATGGGACGTGTGCTCCGTTAACCGCCAGCCAGAGGGTACGCTACCCGGTTGGTTCGTTCAATAAAGATCGCAGAGACAGGGTGCAAAAAGGGCACAATAAATTCCAGTGCTTACCTTTTTCCCCTTTCTTGATGTCTTGCGATTCTGCCAACTATGCCAAGTTGTAAGAACCGGGTTTTTCTGGTCCTCTTCTTGAGTTCCGTAGTACGAAGAATTCCAGGCTCGAGGGTTCGGAGAGTTAAAACAACATCATTTTATTCATTACTGTTCGGAGTGGTCATACAGCATATCGACAGTACATTCGTGTCCCGAGGGTCACACCGGGTTAGACACGTGGTGCCAGCATTTACGTCCCCGGGAGATGTCTGACCCTCTTGATGTTCCACACGCCTTCTGGCTAAGAGAGAGAATACCAGTGGGGAAGCCCCTATTATACCGTGGGACAAGGGTCACTACATCACTTCCCTGGCAACAAGTGTTTCATTACATCACTTCCCTGGCAACAAGCGTTCTCCGATAAGGGTCATTACATCACTTCCCTGGCAACAAGTGTTCTCCAATGCGGGTCACTCAAGCCCTTTCAGTTTGACCATGATCTGGTCTTCAGTCTGGCAAGCAGGTCCTGACTTGTCTCACTGCTGTGGGCACCGAACAATGTCTAGTCAATCATTCTCTAGTCAACAGTTAGGCCCTTTCAGTGGCCCTGATCTGGTCGTTAGCACTTCGTTAACGCTTGGCCTCAGGCTGAGGCAGATTCTCTGTTCTGCTAGCTTTTGCACTTTGCAAAGCTGGGGCTGCTTTTTAATCTAATCTAGACTTTCCTTGTATGAAGCCATTTTTGTAAGCCAATTCATTGTCCATTTTATTCACGTTTCCACAGTCCTAAATAGCTTACCCCGTATCCTTAGACTGTGACCACTGGTTCTGGACTCCCTGACCATCGGGAACATCCTTCCTGCATCTAGTCTGTCCAGTCCTGTCAGAATTTTATAAGTTTCAATGAGATCCCCCCTTATTCTTCTAAACTCCAGTGAGTACAAGCCCAATCGTCCCAATCTCTCCTCATACGTAATTCCTGCCATCCCAGGTATCAGCCTGGTAAATCTTCGTTGAACTCCTTCCACGGCAAGAACATCCTTCCTCAGATAAGGCGACCAAAACTGCACACAATACTCACAATGTGGTCTCACCAAGGCCCTGTACAACTGCAGCAAGACATCCTTGTTCCTGTACTCAAACCCTCTCGCTGCGAAGGCCAACATACCATTTGCCTTCTTAACCGCCTGCTGCACCTGCATGCTTACCTTCAGCGACTGGTGCACAAGGACACCCAGGTCTCGTTGCACTTCCCCTTCTCCCAATCTATTGCCATTCAGATAATAATCTGCCTTCCTGTTTTTGCCACCAAAGTGGATAACCTCGCATTTATCCACATTATACTGCATCTGCCATGCTTCTGCCTAATCACCCAACCTGTCCAAATCATACTGGAGTTTTTCGGCATCCTCCTCACACACGCCCACCCTGCTTTGTGTCGTCTGCAAACTTGGAGATGTTACATCTAGTTCCCTCGTCTAAATCATTTATATATATTGTGAATAGCTGGGGTCCTAGGACCGATCCCTGTGGTACCCCACTAGTCACTGCCTGCCACTCAGAAAAAGACCAGTTTATTCCAACTCTTTGCTTCCTGTCTGCCAACCAGCTCTCTATCCAAGTCAGTACCTTGCCCCCAATCCCATGTGCCTTAACTTTACACGCTAATCTCTTATATGGTACCTTATCGAAAGCCTTCTGAAAGTCCAAATACACCACATTCACTGGTTCTCCCTTATCTATTCTACGAGATACATCCTCAAAAAATTCCAGTAGATTAGTCAAGCATGATTTACCTTTTGTAAATCCATGTTGCCTTTGTCTGATCCTGTCACTTTTTTCCAAGTGCTCTGCTATTACATCTTTTATAATGGACTCTAGCATTTTCCCCACTACCGATATAATTCCCCGTTATCTCTCTACCACCATTTTTGAATAGTGGGGTAATATTAGCTGCCCTCCAACCCATGGGAACTGTTCCAGAGTCTATCGAATTTTGGAAGATGACCAGCAATGCATCTACTATTTCTACAGCTACTTCCTTAAGTACCCTAGGATATTGATTATCAGGCCCTGGGGATTTATCGGCCTTCAATCCCGTCAATTTCCCTAACACCATTTCCCTACAAATACTGATTTTTTTCAGTTCCTCCCTCTCATTAGACCCTATGTTCCTCGACATCTCTGGGAGTTTATTTGTGTCCTCCTTTGTGAAGACAGAACCAAAGTATGTATTTAATTGGCCTGCCATTTCTTTGTTCCTGAAATAAAGAGTAGATTTGCCTTTCTAAATCTAGGCTTTATTAACTTTAAAAATCCAGTAGCACATCTTTCAACACCCAGTCCCAACCAAGGCTGTAGGGAACTGAATTTAAGATGGCCACCACAAATCACATGACATCAACTACCAATGAGTTTACAGCATATATCTCAAGGCAGGAAACAAACAACCAATTACAATACTTCTTACTAAACATAAACAATAATCACCACAGTTCCCCATTATAAATTCCCCTGATTCAGACTGCAAGGGACCTATACTTGACTTCACCAATCTTTTTCTCTTCACATATCTACAGTTAGTTTTTATGTTCCCTGAAAGCTTACTCTCATACTCTATTTCCCCCCATTTAATTAATCCCTTTGTCCTCCTTTGCTGAATCCTAAACTGCTTCCAATCCTCAGGTTTACTACGTTTTCTGGCCAATTTATAAGTCCTCTCCTTGGATCTTACGCTATCCCTAATTTCCCTTGTTAGCCACAGTTGAGTCACACTTTTTGTTTTACTTTTATGCCAAACAAGGATGAACAAATTCTGTAGTTCATCCATGCAATCTTTGAATGTTTGCATTGCCTATCCATTGTCAACCCTTTGAGTAACATTCCCCAATCAATTCTACCCAACTCGCGCCTCATACCATCGTAGTTTCCTTTATTTAAATTCAGGACCCTAGTCTCTGAGTCAACTGCTTCACTCTCCATCTTAATGAAGAATTCTATCATATTATGATCGCTCTGACCCAAGGGGCCTCGCACAACAAGATTGCTAATTAATGCTTTCTCATTACATAATACCCAGTCTAAGATGGCCTGATCTCCAGTTGGTTCCTCGACATATTGGTCCAGGAAACCATCCCGTATACACTCCAGGAATCCCTCCTCCACAGTATGGTTACTAATTTGGTTAGTCCAATTTATGTGTAGATTAAAGTCACCCATGATAACTGCTGTGCCCTTATTGCACGCATCTCTAATTTCCCGTTTAATGCCATCCCCAACCTCCGCATTACTGTTTGGAGGTCTGTATAACACTCCCACTAACAATTTTCTGCCCCTTGGTATTTCTCAGCTCTACCCATACAGATTCCACATCATCAGAGCTAATATCCTTCCTTTCAATTGTGTTAATCTCCTCTTTAAAAAGCAATGCTACCCCACCTCCTTTTCCTTTTTGCCGATCTTTCCTGAATATTGAAAACCCCTGGATGTTGAGTTCCCAGCCTTGGTCACCCTGGAGCCATGTTTCCGGAATCCCAATCATATCATATCCGTTTACCTCTATTTGTGCAAATAATTCATCCACCTTATTACGAATGCTCCTCGCATTAAGACACAAGGCCTTCAGGCTTGTTTTTTTTAACACTCTTACACCTTTTAGAATTATTATTTACTGTGGCCATGTTTGATTTAAACCCTTGATTTCTCTGACAACCACCTTTGTTTTTCTCCTTCCTGTCTTTTGCTTCTATCCTGGTTTCCCTTTCCTCTGTCTCCCTGCTCAGGTTCCCAACCCCCTGCCATTTTAGTTTAAACCCTCCCCCACAGCACTAGCAAACACTCCCCCTAGGACAGCGGTCCCGGTCTTGCCCAGGTGCAAACCGTCCAGTTTGTACTAGCCCCACCTCCCCCAGAACCGGCAGCACAGTGGCATAGTGGTAAGCACTGTTGCCTCACAGCGCCAGGGACCCGGGTTCGAATCCGGCCTCGGGTGACTGTCTGTGTGGAGTTTGCACATTCTCCCCGTGTTTGCGTGGGTTTCCTTCGGGTGCTCCGGTTTCCTCCCACAGTCCAAAGATGTGCGGGTTAGGTTGATTGGCTATGATAAATTGACCCTTAGTGTTAGGGGGATTAAATACGTGGGGTTACGGGGATAGGGTGGGATATGTGTTGGTGTAGGGGTTACAGGGATCGGGTGGGATATGTGTCGGTGCAGGCTCGATGGGCCGAAATGGCCTCTATCTGCACTGTGGGGCTTCTGTGATTCTGTGATTCTGTGAACCGGTTCCAATGTCCCAGGAATTTGAATCCCTCCCCCATGCACCATTCCTCTAGCCACGTAGTCATCTGAAATATCCTTCTATTTCTACTCTGACTAGCACGTGGCACTGGTAACAATCCTGAGATTACTACCTTGGAGGTCCTATTTTTTAATTTACCTCCTAACCCCCTATATTCAGCTTTTAGGACCTCATCCCGTTTTTTTACCCATATCGTTGGTAGCTATATGCACCACGACAATTGGTTGTTCACCCTCCCCTTCCAAAATGTTCTGCAGCCACTCTGAGGCATTCTTGACCCTTGCACCAGGAAGGCAACGTACCATCCTGGAGTCATGTTTGCGGCCGCAGAAATGCCTATTTATTCCCCTTACAATAGAATCCCTTATTACTATAGCTCTCCCACTCTTTTTCCTCCCGTCCTGTGCAGCAGAACCACCCGCATTGCCTGGAAGTTGGCTGCTGCTGCCTTCCCCTGATAAGCCATCCTCCCCAACAATATCCAAAGCAGTATATCTGTTTGAGAGGGGGATGGTCACAGGGGAACCCTGCACTACCTGCCTGCATCTACTGCTCTGCCTGGTGGTCACCCATTCTCTTCCTGCCTGTGTAGCCTTTACCTGCGGTGTGACCAACTCCCTAAACATGCTATCCACGATGTCCTCAGCATCGCGAATGCTCCAGTATGTATCCACTCGCAGCTCCAGCGCCGCAATGCGGTCTGTCAGTAGCTGCAGCTGGATACACTTCCCGCACACATGGTTATCAGGGACACAGGAAGTGTCACAAGAATTACAGACACCCTATAAACTCCGCCGCCTCGCTCTTTATATCACCGCCGCCGCTCCTCACAGGTCTACTGCTGTGGGGCTTACCTGCTCCACCACCTCGCTTTATATCACCGCCGCCGCTCCTCACAGGTCCACCGCCGCTGTGGGGCCTACCTGCGCCTCGGATAATAGATACATAGAAGATAGGAGCAGGAGTTGGCCATTCGGCCCCTCGAGTACCTGAAGGAAAGAAATTTGCAGGGTTACGGGGGAAGAGCGGGGAGTGGGACTCGCTGAAGTGGTCTTGCAAAGAGCCGGCACGGGCTCGACGGGCCGAATGGCCTCCATCTGTGCTGTAACCATTCTCTGATTCTATAAAATATTAGAAAGTTTGTTCTACATAAGCACGGGGATTATCTGCTTTTATTGATGAATTTAAAAAGTCTCTATTAAAACCTGAGCCAGTGTGTTGTGAGCCAAAGAGCCTTGTGTCCAATGCGGGGAATAAAGGCCCACAGCCTCCCCGGGCCCCGGGCCCTGAACAAGGGACTGGAGAAACTCGCTGCCCTGCGGATCAGACAATCAGCCGGCGCTAGTCCCGCCCCTCGGGCTCTCCGATTGGTTGGAGGACCCGCCGCCGGCACGCTCCTCCAGCTACGCCCACTGGGTGCCGCTAGTCCCGCCCCTCGGACTCCCCGATTGGTTGGAGGACCCGCCGCCGGCTCGCTCCTCCAGCACCGCCCACTGGGTGCTGCTAGTCCCGCCCCTCGGGCTCCCCGATTGGTTGGAGGACCCGCCGCCGGCTCGCTCCTCCAGCCCCACCCACTGGGTGCCGCAAGCCTCGCCCCTCGGGCTCCCCGATTGGTTGGAGGACCCACCGCCGGCTCGCTCCTCCAGCCCCGCCCACTGGGTGCCACAAGCCCCGCCCCTCGGGCTCCCCGATTGGTTGGAGGACCCGCCGCCGGCTCGCTCTACCAGCCCCGCCCCGCTCACTCCCTATTGGTGGGAAGCTGCTGTCAATCAGGCCGCGGGCCCGGGTGACGTGTCCCCGAGGAGATCACGTTAACCGTCCAAGTGCCGCCGCTCAGTCCGGGGCCTCGCGGACTCTGAGGTTTTTCTATTTCTCTCGATTCTCGCCCGATCCACCCCGCGCCATTCTCCACCCAATCGGAGCGGAGAAAACTCACTTCGCGTCACCGATCGTGACTCTGGAACCGACACCAAGGCCTTTCCCCGGAATGGCCCCGCGCCGACTCCGTCCGGCAGGATCCGAGTGCGCAGGCGCAGCTCCGAGTGGGGGAGGGGGGTTGGTCTCCTCTGGGCATGCGCGGTCATTACCCTTGGTGACCGGGAGGGGTCGCTGTGCCGGACTCGACCCAAACCGCCGCTCCCTGTGCGCATGCGCGGACTGTCGTCTGTCAATCAACCATCAGCCAGAAGAGGTCACTGGTGAGACCAGTGAAGAAAGAAACACTTGCATTTCTATAGCGCCTTTCACCACCACCGGACGTCCTAAAGTGCTTTACAGCCAATGAAGTACTTTTGAAGTGTAGTCACTGTTGTAATGTAGGAAATGCGGCAGTCAAATAGCGCACAGCAAGCTCCCACAAACAGCAATGTGATAATGACCAGATAATCTATCTTTTTGTTAACTCTGTTTCTCTCTCTACAGATGTTGCCTGGCCTGCTGAGTGATTCCAGCATTTCCTGTTCTTATTTCAGATTTCCAGCATCCACAGTATTTTGCTATTATCCTTTTGTTACATTGATTGAGGGATAAACATTGGCTAGGACACCGGGGATATTTCTCCTGCTCTTTCCCACATTACAACAGTGACTACACCTCAAAAGTACTTCATTGGCTGTAAAGCACTTCAAGAAGTCTGCTGGTCATGAAAGGCACTATATAAATGCAAATCTTTCTTTCTCAAAATAGTGTCATGGGATCTTTTACATCCACCTGAGAGAGCAGACAGGGCCTCAGTTTAATGTCTCATCCGAAAGACGCCACCTCTGACAGTGCCTCAGCACTGCACTGGAGTGTCAGCCTGAATTTTTGTGCTCAAGTCTGTGGTAAACCACTGCTAACTCTGTACATGTCTGTGTGGTAAACCACTGTTAACTCTGTACAGGTCCGGGCATGTCTCCACCCCTGGCTCCACACCTAAGCCCGGGTATAAAGGTGACTCACCACCCTTCCCCCGGGAGCTCTTAGGATGGATCCACCAGCAGAGGCATGCTCCAGTTCTTAGTCAATAAAAGCCTACTTCGTATAAGTTCAACTCGTAGTCTTTGGTGTTGTTGATAGTGCATCAATTTTATTGACTAAATTTTCGACATGGAGCAAATCTTGAAGCCGGAACGTTTAGACCTGGATCCTCAAGCAGCAGATGCAGCCAATAACTTTGAACACTGGCTGAGCTGTTTCGAAGCCTTCCTAGAGGCCTCCAGCACTACCGTCACTACAGATGACGCGAAACGGCTTGTCTTGAACTCACAGGTGAGCCACCGAGTCTACTCAATCATCCGAGACGCCACAACGCTAAAGGAACAATACGTGAGGCCTGTTAACGAGGTCTACGCCAGACACCTCCTGGCTACCCGAAAACAGCACCCCGGGGAATCGGGCGCCGAATATTTACTGGCACTGAGAGTCCTCGGCCGGGCCTGTAATTGCAAAGCGGTGACGACCAAGGAATGCACGGAAGACCTGATCCGAGACGCCTACGTAGCCGGCATCAGGTCCAACTATGCACGGCAGAGGCTGCTGGAACAGAGGGGGCTCGACCTGCAGAAGACGGTGGCCCTCGCTAACTCGTTAGACGTGGCCCTCCAGAACATGGACGCCTACCCCCCTGACCGGATGGCCACGTGGATGTCACGGGAGCAGCCATCTTGGGACCCGGTAAGGCCACAAGCCGCCAGCAGCCCAACTACAGCTGCAATGACCAGAGGCCAGAAATGCTACTTCTGCGGCCAGGCCAAGCACCCCAGACAGCAATGCCCAGCAAAGGACGCGACCTGCTCCAAATGCGGCAAGAAAGGCCACTACGCGAGAGTGTGCAGGGCGAAATCGACCCCCAATTCCAGCAGCGCTGCGTGTGAACCATACAGGCCACCATTTTGGACCCCACCAACCACATGTGAGCCGTGCGGGCCGCCATTTTGGGCACCACCAGCCGCGGGGGAGCCGCCATCTTGGACACCATTTTGGGACCAGGCCCCCGGCACGGGCGAATACTACAGCAACCCACCGACCTCGACGATGGCCTCCATCACCCTGGACCAATCTAGGCCCCATCAACTAGCCAGGTCCATGATGAACGTAAAGGTAAATGGCCATGCCACAAATTGCCTTTTCGACTGCGGAAGCACGGAGAGCTTCATCCACCCCGACACGGTGCAACGCTACTCCCTATCGGTTATGCCCACACGCCACCAGGTCTTTATCGCCTCAAAGTCCCATACGGCAGACGTCGGCGGCTACTGTGTAGCGACTCTGACAGTGAACGGCGTGGAGTACAGAGATTATAAATTCCTCATCCTGCCACAGCTCTGCGCTCCCGTACTGCTAGGATTAGACTTCCAGTGCCATCTGGAGAGCGTCACGATGGCATATGGTGGGCCCCTGCCCCCACTTACAGTCTGCAGCCGGCAGAATTTAAACACGGCGCCATGCAAAGTATGCAGCCTGTCCACCCTGAAGGTCAAACCCCCCCCGTTGTTCGCTAACCTCGCCAAAGACTGCAAGCCAATTGCTACTAAAAGCAGGCGGTACAGTGCCGGGGATAGGAGCTTTATTAAATCAGAAGTAGAAAGACTCCTGAGGGAAGGGATTATCGAGGGCAGCACCAGCCCATGGTGGGCCCAAGTGGTGGTAGTGAAGACCGGCGAAAAACAGCGCCTGGTTATTGATTACAGCCAGACGATCAATCGATACACGCAATTAGACGCATACCCACTTCCCCGCATATCTGACATGGTCAACCAGATAGCACAATACCGGGTATTCTCGACGATTGATCTGAAGTCGGCATACCACCAGCTCCCCATCAGGCCTGAGGACCGCCAGTACACGGCCTTCGAGGCTGATGGTCACCTCTACCACTTCCTCTGAGTCCCCTTCGGCGTCACCAACGGGGTCTCGGTCTTCCAAAGGGAGATGGACCGGATGGTTGACCAGAACGCGCTGCAGGCCACCTTCCCCTATCTAGACAACGTCACTGTGGTAAACCACTTTTATCGTTCACTATCATTACACTATGGTTATCACTGTTATATCGTTACACTATGGTTATCACTGTTTACACTGTTGTATCATTACACGAGGTTGCCTCTTGCCACGCTGTTATACCTGGGCTGACCACTGCTGACTCCGCCCATAGCTCCGCCTACTTGCCCAGGTATAAAGGTGGTCAACTGGCTGGTATTCCTCCTTGTTGGATCCGATCACCCATGAGGGTGGGCTCTGTTATTTAGCCAATAAAAACCTATAGTTACTTTCTTAACTCGTCGCTTTTCATTGGATGAATTGATAGGTATATCTGCGGCCATGACCGGCATGACCACGATGCCAACATAGAAAAATTCCTCCGTACGGCCCAACGGCTGAATCTGACATACAATGGAGAAAAATATATGTTCCGCACCACGCGCCTCGCTATTCTTGGCTGCGTGGTGGAAAACGGAGTCATCGGCCCCGACCCCGACCAAATGCGCCCCCTCCTGGAACTACCCCTCCCCCACTGCCTAAAAGCCCTGAAGAGATGCGTAGGGTTCTTCTCTTACTACGCCCAGTGGGTGCCCAACTATGCGGACAAAGCCCGGCCCCTCATCAAGTCAACCTCCTTCCCCCTGATGGCAGAGGCCCGTGCGGCCTTCACCCTCATAAAAGAGGACATTGCGAAGGCCACAATGCGTGCAGTGGATGAGTCCATCCCTTTCCAAGTGGAGAGCGATGCATCCGACTTCGCCCTAGCCGCAACCTTTAACCAGGCGGGGAGACCCGTGGCCTTCTTTTCACAGACCCTCCAGGGCCCCGAAATTCGACACTCCTCAGTCGAGAAGGAGGCCCAGGCGATAGTGGAGGCTGTACGGCACTGGAGGCATTACCTGGCCGGTAAACGTTTCACCCTGCTCACTGACCAACGGTCAGTAGCATTTATGTTTAACAACAGACAAAGGGGGAAAATCAAAAATGATAAGATATTGCGGTGGAGGATCGAGTTATCCACCTACAACTACGATATCTTATACCGGCCCGGGAAACTTAATGAGCCCCCAGACGCCCTATCCCGTGGGACATGTGCCAACGCACAAGTCGATAGGCTACGGACCCTCCACAATGATCTCTGCCACCCGGGGGTCACCAGGTTCTTCCATTTTATTAAAGCTCGCAACCTGCCTTACTCCATCAAGGAGGTCAGGACCATGACCAGGAACTGCCAGGTCTGCGCTGAATGCAAACCGCATTTTTATAGGCCAGACAGGGCACACCTGATTAAAGCCACCCGCCCCTTCGAACGTCTCAGCGTCGATTTCAAGGGGCCCCTTCCCTCCTCTGACCGCAACACGTACTTCCTCAATATTATTGACGAGTACTCCCATTTCCCCTTCGCCATCCCCTGCCCGGACATGACCAGCGCCACAGTCATCAGGTGACTCAACGACCTGCTCGCCATATTTGGCTTCCCCAATTACATCCACAGCGACAGGGGCTCGTCGTTCATGAGCGACGAGCTGCGCCAGTACCTGCTCGAGAAGGGCATAGCCACGAGCAGGACTACCAGCTACAACCCCCGGGGTAACGGACAGGTAGAGAGGGAGAACGCAACGGTGTGGAAGACCGCCATGCTCGCCCTAAAATCCAAGGGCCTCCCAATCTCCCGCTGGCAAGATGTCCTCCCCGATGCGCTCCACTGCATACGATCACTGCTCTGTACTGCCACAAACGCCACCCCTCACGAGAAGATGTTCGTCTTCCCCAGGAAATCCACCTCGGGGACATCACTACCGCCATGGCTGACGTCTCCGGGACCCGTCCTGCTCAGGGAACACGTGAGGAGCCATAAGACGGACCCCCTGGTCGAAAAGGTTCACCTCCTCCACGCCAACCCACAGTACGCCTACGTGGCGTATCCTGACGGGCGGGAGGACACAGTCTCAATTCGAGACCTCGCACCCTCAGGTACCACCCGAAACACCATCGATCACCATCCACTACCTCCACCCACCACCACTACCCACGATGCACCACCGGGGTGTCTACCACGAACTGACGACATGCCAGTGCCATCCCTACCCCGAGAGGACGACACGCCAGTGCTCTGTCCCACGCGAGAAGCGGCCGCGGGCAAAGAACCGCTGCAACCGGCACCACGAAGATCATTACAGCAGACAAGACCCCCGGAGAGACTTTCGTATACGAACTTTTGAAACACTTCACCCCGCCGGACTCTTTTTTAAATGAGGGGTGAATGTGGTAAACCACTGCTAACTCTGTACATGTCTGTGTGGTAAACCACTGTTAACTCTGTACAGGTCCGGGCATGTCTCCGCCCCTGGCTCCACCCCTAAGCCCGGGTATAAAGGTGACTCACCACCCTTCCCCTGGGAGCTCTTAGGATGGATCCACTAGCAGAGGCATGCTCCAGTTCTTAGTCAATAAAAGCCTACTTCGTATAAGTTCAACTCGTAGTCTTTGGTGTTGTTGATAGTGCATCAAAGTCTCTGGAGTGGGACTTGAACCCACAACCTTATGCCTCAGAGGCAAGAGTGCTACCATAGAGTCATAGATTTATACAGCACAGAAAGGGGCCCTTCGGCCCATCGTGTCCGCTCCAGCCATCAAGCCCTGTCTATTCTAATCCCATTTTCCAGCACTTGGTCCATAGCCTTGTATGCTATAGCGTTTCAAGTGCTCATCTAAATGCTTCTTGAATGTTGTGAGGGTTCCTGCCTCTACCACCCTTTCAGGCAGTGAGTTCCAGATTCCAACCACCCTCTGGGTGAAAAAGCTTTTCCTCAAATACCCTCTAAACCTCCTGCCCCTTACCTTGAAACCATGCCCCCTGGTTATTGACCCTTCTACTAAGGGGAAAAGTTCCTTTCTATCTATCCTATCTATGCCCCTCATAATTTTGTACACCTCAATCTGGTCCCCCCTCAGCCTTCTCTGCTCCAAGGAAAACAACCCCAGCCTGTCCAGTCTCTCTTCATAGCTGAAGCACTGCAGCCCAGGTAACACCCTGGTGAATCTCCTCTGCACCCTCTCCAATGCAATCGCATCCTTCCTATAGTGTGGCAACCAGAACTGCACACAGTATTCCAGCTGTGACCTAACTAGCGTTTTGTACAGCTCCATCATAACCTCCCTGCTCTTGCCTTCATTAGCCGAGGCATAGAATATAAGTATCCCATATGCCTTCTTAACCACCCTATCTACCTGTCCTGCTGCCCTCAGGGATCTATGTACATGCACACCAAGGTCCCTCTGATCCTCTGTCCTTCCTAGGGTTCTACCATTCATTGTGTATTCCCTTGTTAGTCCTCCCAAAATGCATCACCTCACACTTTTCAGGGTTAAATTCCATTTGCCACTGTGCTGCCCATCTAACCAACCCGTCGATATTCTCCTGTAGCCTGAGGCTTCCCTCCTCGCTATTTACCACTCCACCAATTTTCGTGTCATCTGCGAACTTACTGATCATACCTCCTACATTCATATCTGAATCATTAATGTGCACTACAAACAGCAAAGGACCCAGCACCGATCCCTGCGGTAACCCACTGGACACAGGCTTCCAGTCACAAAACAACCTTCGACCATCACCCTCTGCCTCCTGCCACTAAGTCAATTTTGGATCCAATGTGCCAAATTGCCCTGGATCCCATGGGCTCTTACCTTCTTGACCAGTCTCCCATGCGGGACTTTGTCAAAAGCCTTACTGAAGTCCATGTAGACTACATCAACTGGACTGCCCTCATCCACACACCAAGTCACCCCCATCGAAAAATTCAATCAAATTGGTTAGACATGATCTCCCCCTGACAAAGCCATGCTGACTATCCTTGATTAATCCTTGCCTCTCCAAGTGGAGATTAATTCTGTCCCTCAGAATTTTTTCCAATAATTTCCCTACCACTGATGTTCGGCTCACTGGCCTGTAATTCCCTGGTTTATCCCTACTGTGGAAACGTGAATAAAATGGACAGTGAATTGGCTTACAAAAATGGTTTGGATGTGGAAATGGGAATAAAATGGGCAATGAATTGGCTTACAAAAATGGCTTCACACAATGAAAGTCTAGATTATTTTAAAAAGCAGCCCCAGCTGTGCAAAGTGCAAAAGCTAGCAGAACAGAGAATCTGCCTCAGCCTGAGGCCAAGTGTTAACGAACTGCTAACGACCAGATCAGGTCCACTGAAAGGGCCTAACTGCTGACTAGAGAATGATTGACTAGCCATTGTTCGGTACCCACAGCAGTGAGACAAGTCAGGACCTGCATGCCAGACTGAAGACCAGATCATGGTCAAACCGAAAGGGCTTGAGTGATTCCCATTTGAGAACGCTTGTTGCCAGGGAAGTGATGTAACAAAACACTTGTTGCCAGGGAAGTGATGTAACAAAACACTTGTTGCCAGGAAAGTGATGTAGTGACCCTTGTCCCACGGTATAATAGGGGCTTCCCCACCGGTATTCTCTCTCTTAGCCAGAAGGTGTGTGGAACATCAAGAGGGTCAGACATCTCCCGGGGACGTAAATGCTGGCACCACGTGTCTCACCCGGTGTGACCCTCGGGACACGAATGTACTGTCGATATGCTGTATGACCACTCCGAACAGTAATGAATAAAATGATGTTGTTTTAACTCTCCGAACCCTCGAGCCTGGAATTCTTCGTACTGCGGAACTCAAGAAGAGGACCAGAAAAACCCGGTTCTTACAACTTGGCGTAGTCGGCAGGATCGCAAGACATCAAGAAAGGGGAAAAAGGTAAGCACTGGAATTTATTGTGCCCTTTTTGCACCCTGTCTCTGCGATTTTATTGAACGAACCAACCGGGTAGCGTACCCTCTGGCTGGAGGTTAACGGAGCACACGTCCCATTGCTAGCTAGCACGCGGCAGAGTCCGGGACGACTCTAGTCTATTTTAAACTTATTCGTTAAGTCTACGACCTGTGGCAATATGACGGAACCAAGTAGAAAACCAATGACGGAAAAAGGAGGCAGAGCCCTCCTGAGGCCACGTTAGAAGAAATAGTAATCCAACTCAAGCAGTATATAGAAAGTACATTCGATGTCCCACAACATGAATATAATATCGAACAAAAATTTGGTGCCTCAAAAGGACAATGGTCCCTTGATGATATAAAAAGAGCATGGGGCAAGACCACCTGTATGAAAGGAGGGAAAAGAAAAACGGGCTGGGTATTGGCCACCTTGAAACAGTGTAGGCAGAGAGGGGAAATAACTCGGAAGGCGGCAGAGGCCAAAGAAAAAGAACAAAAAACAGCTCTCCATGAACAGATAACAAAATACAGAACCGAGTTAGAGAAACACCAAAAATGCCTTGAAAAAGCAAACGAAAGAGCAGAAAAGTGGAAGGCAAAAACCAAGAAGGAAAGGGAAATACACAGGGAAAGTCCCGGAGTGGTGACGATTACTCCGACGCCCTTGTATCCTACCTATCCTGCAGCGCCCCCTACAGCCCCTCCGGCATATGAACAACCCCGATCAAACGAAGCCCATATTGCTAAAATAAATACTCCTCTTACAGACTCATCAGACGAAGAAGATACAGGTAGACTATCCTTTATCCGAAAACCTCGGGACCAGCCGAGTTTCGGATAAAGGAGAATTTCGGATTTCGGAAGGTGGGTCGGCAGGGGTCCGCGGGGGGGTCGGCGGGGGGTCGTGCGCACGACTTACGCTGAAGCTCAGCGTAAGTCAGTCGGGGTCGGTGGGGGTCGGGGCCGGCGGGGTACGCGGGGGGGTCGGCGGTTGTCGGGGCCGGCGGGGTCCGCGGGGGGGTCGGCCGGGGGGATCGGCGGTTGTCGGGGCCGGCGGGGTCCGCGGGGGGGTCGGCGGTTGTCGGGGCCGGCGGGGTCCGCGGGGGGGTCGCCGGTTGTCGGGGCTGGCGGGGTCGTCGGTTGTCGGGGCCGGCGGGGTCCGCGGGGGGGTCGGCGGTTGTCGGGGCTGGCGGGGTCGGCGGTTGTCAGGGCTGGCGGGGTCGGCGGTTGTCAGGGCCAGCGGGGACCGCGGGGGGGTCGGCGGGGGGTCGTGCGCACGACTTACCCTTTATCCGAACTTCCGAAACCGGAACCCTCTAAAAACCGAAGGTTTTTTCGTTCAGCGTAAGTCATACGCACGACTTACGCTGAACGAAAAAACATTCGGTTTTTAGAGGGTTTCGGTTTTCGGAAGTCCGGATAAAGGGTAGTCTACCTGTATAACCAAATAACCACCCCCACGCCTTGCCCCCATCAGGTTACAAAAACATGAAGTAGGCGGCCGAAATCTCCGAATTTATACCTATTACCAGGTTATAGCAGTAGTAGTTAGCGCAAGAGAGTCGGCCGCCCTGACGGCAATAGTAAATATGGCCGTCACCGGACGAGCAAACGCCCTACTTAACGCAGCCAGACAAAGTATCGGGGCCACGGCGCATCGGGCTCAGTTCGCCGGTTCCAGTCCAGCTGGAGATTTGCATTTTTTAATCCAAGCACCTTACGGAGAGGGAGAGAGAAAGTGGAGAGAGCCCTTCTTCCAGTCCTAGCCATGCCTGCGTTCGCCTGCCGCGATTACTTCGCCGCCGAGTGCTTGATGTCCATTTCCAGCGAGGCGGTGTGGCGCGCCGAGCATGCGCAGGAGATCGGCATCTTCCCGCAGCGCATCAGCCAGGGCTCGAGCGGCAGCTACTTCATCCCCGAGCCCGGCGGGAAAATTATCGGTGTTTTTAAAACTAAAAATGAGGAACCGTATGGTCAGCTGAACCCTAAATGGACCAAGTGGCTGCAGAAGCTCTGCTGTCCATGCTGCTTTGGCAGAGACTGTCTTGTCCTCAATCAGGGCTATCTGTCGGAAGCTGGGGCCGGCCTGGTGTACCAGAAACTGGGGCTTAACATAGTACCGAAGACTAAGCTGGTGTATTTAGCAAGTGAGACTTTTAACTACAGTGTAATCGACCGAGGGAAATCTCGGGGAAGAAACTGGCTCTCGAGAAAGTGCCGAAAGTTGAGCAGCAGAGGGCTGAGACACAGGAACTACCCTTACACAATCCCGAAATGGTCCTTTACACGGATGGGTCATCCTTTGTGGAAAAAGGAACTCGATTGGCAGTGTGGGCGGTCACAACAGAATTCGCAGTAGTACGAGCAGGAAGTATGGGAGGAGGGGCCTCAGCACAACAGGCAGAACTAGTCGCCCTCACCCAAGCCTGCCTCTATGCTCGAGACAAGACGGCCAATATATGTACCGATTCTAGATATGCCTTTGGCATCGCTCATGACTTTGGACAACTATGGAAACAAAGAGGTTTTCTGACAGCTGCAGGTACACCCATAAAAAATGGAAGAGAGGTAACAGCATTAATGGACGCCATCCAGTTACCCGAAGAAGTGGCCATACTAAAATGTAAGGGCCATAGCAAAGAAGATACCCCTGAAGCTAAGGGCAACGCTAGGGCAGACAAAGTAGCAAAACACGCCGCCCGTACCATTATCCCCCCAACACCCCAGGTGCGATATATCACGCCAAACAACGACCAAGGGGACATCCTACTAATGCAAAGAGAGACCCCAAGGGAGGAACAATGGACATGGTTAGAAAATGGGTTGCAACCCAATAGAGATGGCATATGGCAACATCTTAAAACGGGAGCAGTAGGATGCCCAAAGAAACTGATGCCGTTTTTGGCCCAACAAATACACTCGTGTGGACACATAGCCGCACAGCAAATGACAGCCAGATTCCAGAGAAATTGGTGGGCAAAAGGGTTTCGAACTCAAGCTCAAAGAATAGTGGAGCAGTGTGTGACATGCCAGAAAGTAAATCCTGGACAAAAAATTGAAGTACCAATGTTAAAAGCATCTGCTCCGGCAGGGCCCTTCCAACATTTACAGGTCGACTATATTTCCTTGCCAAAATGTCAGGGATATACAGATGTATTGGTGATAGTCGATCGCTTTTCACGATGGATTGAAGCCACCCCAGTTCGAAGCACCACCGCTGCTGCAACCGCGAAAGTCTTGTGTAAAGATTACATTCCTAGATGGGGCGTGCCCTTATGTATTGACTCAGACCAAGGCACACATTTTACAGGGGAAATAATTAAAGAACTTTGCAGACTACTACAAATACAATGGTCATTGCATTGCCCATACCACCCCCAATCACCAGGACAAGTGGAAAGAGCAAACAGGACAATTAAACAACAGCTCACTAAGCACCACTCTGAAGGAGTGCCATGGCCTCAGGCCCTACCCCTTGTCCTATGTAGTATTCGAGCCACCTCGAATAGGACCACTGGACTCAGCCCCTATGAGGTCGTTACCGGTAGACCAATGTCGCTACCCGGAACAATAGATCCACGTAGGGCTGACATTCATCTTCTAAGTGACACAGTACTAAAGTATTGCAAAGATCTAACAGATGCTGTCAGTTTTGCTTCCCAACAGGTCAGCGTAGCTTGGCAAGAACCCCCGCCGGGAGGACACAGTTTAGTCCCCGGGCTACAAGTTTGGGTAAAGAAAATAAAGCCAGCCCCCCTGGCAGACAAGTGGGAAGGTCCGTATGTCATCCTGTTGACCACAGGAGCAGCCGTGAAAGTACAAGGAAAGAAGGCTTGGATACATGCGTCACACGTGAAAAGAGATACGACAGGAGCCCCAACAGAAGAATAAATTGGACTTATTGTGTACCATGATTCCCATCAACATATTGCTAGCCATCTCCTTTACCCCTTTTCTAACATGGGTAGGAGGCATAGAGAATAACTTATTTTATCAGACCCACCTACAGATACACGGAGACCGGAGTGTATGCTACCCCCTGGCCACATCAGTGGAATCCTTGTTTGCAGCCACACCAGGTTGGCAACCCCTCCCACTATATACCGCCGACACAATGAAACAGACATGCGAGGGCCAGACGGGTCGATATAGCCAGGGCGTTCGGGGGCAATGCATGCAGCTAATAAGCTCAACAAACCCCGGTTGCCGAGGGCTCGTGGGTGAGAATTGCACAACGTCAGGTAGCTATCCCGTGCTTTACGGGTAAGGGATGGGGATGCGTATATGCCCTTGTCCCCCAGGACAATGCCTGCATACAACAACAATGTGCCCGACACCACTGTCAGGTACACAGGGGCCAGCTGGCCTGTACATGCGAGGAACAAAGGTGCTTTAATGTCACAGCAGGAAGACAATTCATTTGTGGTCAGTGTAACGGGACCCATGTATCATCCGGTAAATGGATCTTCCCATTTGATACATTCCAGCTGTCCGGGTCTGGGGGAAACTCAAATGACCCCCTTAACTATTATTATACACAGTTTGCGAAGGTTAATAACCGGGAGGTCAAATGTTACCGAGCGAAGCACGGGTTTGCGTTCCTCCTCAATGGAACGTATACAACAGCGACGCCAAAACTCCGCTCCCTCTTCGCAGTAGGAGTAATCGCCCCCGTAGCTGTTCCCTGCCCCACCAGTACACCATCCAGACGGAAACGCCGGGCAGTCTCCGAGGAGTTCTGTGCAGATTGGCGAGATCCGACCACACTGGGTAGCTCAGTAGGGTGGGGTATTCGATCGGCCATATCATTGGGAGGGGGCGCAGGAGTGATAGCAGCCAAGAATAGGAATTATCTAATGTGCGGAATCACCCTCCTGGGCAATAGCACCATTAAAGCATTAACCGCCATAAATAAGGAAATGGCAACCCTACGTCTTTTTAGCATGCAAAACTGATATGCTTTGGACTACCTCTTGGCACAAGAGGGAGGTGTGTGTATGATTATAGGAGACAAATGCATTACAAACGTCAATAGTGAGAGACAAAATATCCAAGACGCTATAGACAAGATTAAAAATCAACTGGCCGACTTCATTGAAGCCGGAGGGGGTGAAGGATGGTTTACATGGCTGAAAACATTGGGACAGAAATTACTGTATGGTTTGATTGTTATAAGTGGTGTAATTTTGGGAATTATTATTGTTGTAAATAGTATCAAATGTTGTATAAGTTATGCAGGAGCTACTATACCCCCTCGCCTCTCCCGAATTAGGGTAGAAGTAGACACAGCAAAGCAGGGGGAACCCCCAGAGGAAGCCTGTTCGGTCCTACACAGTTATCTGTAAATTCGAAATTAAAACCCTTTTGGTTGTGTTCATGGCCAGAACACAAACAAAACGGAGACACAGGGTGTGTTTTTGATAAAGTGCACTACCAAGAGTATACCTTGTATATAATGATTCTTGTCGATTGTATAAAGAATCAAAGGGAGGGAAGTGGAAACGTGAATAAAATGGACAATGAATTGGCTTACAAAAATGGTTTGGATGTGGAAATGGGAATAAAATGGGCAATGAATTGGCTTACAAAAATGGCTCCACACAAGGAAAGTCTAGATTAGATTAAAAAGCAGCCCCAGCTGTGCAAAGTGCAAAAGCTAGCAGAACAGAAAATCTGCCTCAGCCTGAGGCCAAGTGTTAACAAAGTGCTAACGACCAGATCAGGGCCACTGAAAGGGCCTAACTGCTGACTAGACAATGATTGACTAGCCATTGTTCGGTGCCCACAGCAGTGAGAAAAGTCAGGACCTGCTTGCCAGACTGAAGACCAGATCATGGTCAAACCGAAAGGGCTTGAGTGATTCCCATTGGAGAACGCTTGTTGCCAGGGAAGTGATGTAACAAAACACTTGTTGCCAGGAAAGTGATGTCGTGACCCTTGTCCCACGGTATAATAGGGGCTTCCCCACCGGTATTCTCTCTCTTAGCCAGAAGGCGTGTGGAACATCAAGAGGGTCAGACATCTCCCGGGGACGTAAATGCTGGCACCACGTGTCTAACCCGGTGTGACCCTCGGGACACGAATGTACTGTCGATATGCTGTATGACCACTCCGAACAGTAATGAATAAAATGATGTTGTTTTAACTCTCCGAACCCTCGAGCCTGGAATTCTTTGTACTACGGAACTCAAGAAGAGGACCAGAAAAACCCGGTTCTTACAGCTGTTTTCTCCTTCCATGTACAAAGGCCGATGATATTCAGATCCTGATGAATCGAGCGACTCTTGAGGTGATGTTTGATCTGAGCTTCCTGTCTGTAAATGCTCCACTTCTAAAACCCTGGAAAAGGAGTTTAGAAAGGGGGTAAGAGGGAGAATGTTGTCTCATGTCCCCCTTTCCCAGCCCAGGCTGGTGTCTCTTCAGATCCTGGGACCTTTTAAATCTCTTCCCACAGTCAGAACATTTAATCAGTCTGCACAAGATAAAAAATCACAGGATTGGGGGTAATATGCTGGCATGGGTGGAAGATTGGCTATCAAACAGAAAACAGAGAGTTGGGATAAATGGTTCATTCTCGGGTTGGCAGTCAGTAACTAGTGGTGTTCCGCAGGGGTCGGTGCTGGGACCCCAACTCTTTACAATCTATATTAACGATTTGGAGGAGGGGACCAAGTGCAACGTATCCAAGTTTGTCGACGATACAAAGATGGGAGGGAAAGCAGTGAGTGAGGAGGACATAAAAAACCTGCAAAAGGACATAGACAGGCTAAGTGAGTGGGCAGAAATTTGGCAGATGGAATATAATGTTGGAAAGTGTGAGGTTATGCACTTTGGCAGAAAAAAATCAAAGAGCAAGTTGTTATCTAAATGGAAAGAAACTGCAAAGTGCTACAGTACAAAGGGGTCTGGGGGTCCTGGTGCATGAAACACAGGTTAGTATGCAGGTACAGCAGGTGATCAGGAAGGCCAATGGAATCTTGGCTTTTATTGCAAGGGGGATGGAGTATAAAAGCAGGGAAGTCTTGCTTCAGTTATACAGGGTATTGGTGAGGCCACACCTGGAATATTGCGTACAGTTTTGGTTTCCATATTTAAGAAAAGATATACTTGCTCTCGAGGCAGTTCAGAGAAGGTTTACTCGGTTGATTCCGGAGATGAGGGGGTTGACTTATGAGGAAAGGTTGAGTAGGTTGGGCCTCTACTCATTGGAATTCAGAAGAATGAGAGGCGATCTTATCGAAACATAAGATTGTGAGGGGGCTTGATCGGGTGGATGTGGGGAGGATGTTTCCACTGATGGGTGAGACTAGAACTAGGGGGCATAATCTTAGAATAAGGGGCTGCCCTTTCAAAACTGAGATGAGAAGAAACTTCTTCACTCAGAGGGTGGTAAATCTATGGAATTTGCTACTTCAGATAGTTGTGGAAGCTGCGACATTAAGTAAATTTAAAACGGAGATAGACAGTTTCCCAACTGATAAGGGAATTAGGGGTTACGGGGAGCGGGCGTGAGTCTAGGTTCGGATCAGCCATGATCCTATTGAATGGCGGAGCAGGCCCGAGGGGCCGTATGGTCTACTTCTGCTCCTACTTCTTATGTTCTTTTTCTCGTCACATATCTATAAAAGCTTTTACAGTCAGTTTTTATGTTCCCTGCAAGCTTACTCTCATATTCTATTTTCCCCTTCATAATTAATCCCTTTGTCCTCCTTTGTTGAATCCTAAACTGATCCCAATCCTCAGGTTTACCGCATTTTCTGGCCAGTTTACAGGAAACTTTCTGTTATCTGGCACTGACAGGACCGAGCTGGTGCCGTTAGATCAAAACAGCCGTATAAACCAGCGCGAATGTTAAAACATACAGAGCTTTTCAGCTCCGTGTGAATCAACAAACCCTCTTGCTTAGCAACAGCTTCAAAACAGTCGGCTGCAGCTGCAAGCGTCTCTAGCTGAAGCTGTTGCTTAGCTACAGACCTTGCAGAGCCTGACTGGGGGGAAAAAAAAGCAACGAGAAGTAAAAAAACTTATAGAAAACAGCTCCTGAATTTTGCCGGTAGATAGAGCTTTCTGGACTTTTAACCTCCAGTTAAACGAAAGTTTCCTGTATATGTCCTCTCCTTGGATCTTATGCTGTCCCTAATTTCCCTTGTTAGCCACGGTTGAGCCACCTTTTTTGTTTTATTTTTGTGCCAAACTGGGATGAACAACTTCTGTAGTTCATCCATGCAGTCTTTGAATGTTTGCCATTGCCTATCCACCATCAACCCTTTGAGTGGCATTCCCCAATCAATCCTACCCAACGCGCTCCTCAGACCATCGTAGTTTCCTTTATTTAAATTTAGGACCCTAGTCTCTGAGTCAACAGCTTCATTCTCCATCTTAATGAAGAATTCGATCATATTATGATCACACCGACCCAAGGGGCCTTGTACAACAAGACTGCTAATTAATCCTTTCTCGTTACATAATACCCAGTCTAAGATGGCCTGATCTCTGGTTGGTTCCTCGACATATTGGTCCAGGAAACCATCCCGTAAACACTCCAGGAATTCCTCCTCCACAGTAGAGGACATGAGAGTGGGGGAGGGAGTCCCTTTAAATGTGGAGGAGGTGGGTGTCCCTTTAAATGTGGAGGGGATGATGTCCCTTTAAATGTGCAGGGGATGGGTGACCCTTTAAATGTGGAGGGGGTGGGTGTCCCTTTAAATGTGGAGGGGTGGGTGTCCCTTTAAATGTGGAGGGGGTGGGTGTCCCTTTAAATGTGGAGGGGGTGGATGCCCCTTTAAGTGTGGAGGGGGTGGATGTCCCTTTAAATGTGGAGGGGGTGGATGTCCCTTTAAATGTGGGGGGGCGGAGTCCCTTTAACTGTGGAGGGGGTGGGTGTCCCTTTAAATGTGGAGGGAGTGGGTGTCCCTTTAAATGTGGAGGGGGTGGGTGTCCCTTTAAATGTGGAGAGGCGGGGCCGCGCATGCTCATTCGGCCCCCTCACCACAACACCAGGCTGCCAGTGCGCCTGCGCGGGGCCTCCGAGGAGGAGGCGGAAGGCCGGGCACGGGGAAGAGGCGGAATCAGCGGCCGTGGTAAAGTCAAGTGTTGGGGAATCGATTTAAATCGAGGTGAGGGGGGAGCGGAGAGCGAGATTATAAAGTAAAAGACGAGAAAAACCAAACCTGAGAGTCGGGCGGGCGGGACCTCCGCGGACACTGAACGGAGCGCCGATTGTGACATCATCAGAGGAAGAGGCCCAATTAGGTGGATGGAGACCGGCCCGGCCTGGGACTGACGGGAGCTCTGACCAATAGGAAGAGGGCTAAGCTGGGAGGACTGACCTGGGCGGCCTGGTCCTCCAACCAATGGTGGCGTGGCAAGGGGGCGGGGCCTCCTCTCCAACTCAGGTGCGCTGGGGCCGATTGTGACGCGCTGTCCCCAGGTGAAAAAAGGGAAGAGGGATAAACCTGGTAACTACAGGCCAATCAGTCTAATGTCAGTGGTGTAGGTGGGCATCCTTTACCTGGTTACGGTAATTTACCTGGTCAGGCAGCCTTTGCCACTGCACTGTGACCAATTCCAATCAGCGGTTTTGAATTGCTAAACCCCCCCCCCCTCCAGTTCTGACTTGAGGAACTTATAATTAATGATATATTAAAAACGGACAAATGGTCTGGATGCAAGAAAGTCAAATTTTATTAAAACTAAAGAAACTACACCACACGATCAAAGTAATCACGGTAAAATTGCTTAACAGGGGAAGGCAGATGGCAAAAACGAGGGATAAATGGCTACAATGTTAACCGTACAATCTTAGCAACATTTCCCTTAAATTACCACCCCTTTACTTCTCCCTAGATTGTCTTGCTAGTGGGTCAAAACCTTGCTCACCTGCAGTCCAAAGAGTAAGAGACAAAAAAAGGGGGCAGAGGACTTCCTGGGAGTCCCTGCTGTTTTCGCGCCGAAAAGGTCCGTGCGCAATTTCGCGCTGAAAAGTCCGAATACACAAGAGAAGGGCATTTAACTTCCTCCATTCATACATGGAGACATCACGTAGTAGTCAATTTCAGTGAATGGCTGTGTGTTAGCAACCCATTGTGCTTGCCGTCTGATGATTGGGGAGTGGCCCATTTGAATCAGCCAGTGTAAACAAGCAGCTTGTAGGTTACCGGACCCGCCCAATATCACAGGGTGACTGACAGCTCGGTCATTCAAACTTACTACAGGGCAGCGCTGAGCTTTTCATATGCTAACAGCCTGTCTGTCCTTTTCTGCTGCCTTTTAAAATTCTGTTTCCATGAAGTCTGTTCAGCCATTTTTATGCCCTGGGCAATTTAAACAGTCCAAAACTCAAGTATACATCTTTTAATAAAATGTACAATCTTAAAGTGTGCGATTTTCACAAAGTTCTTTGATTCCAGTATCCAAGTGCTGCCTAGCTTACGAGCTTTTTAAACGCAGCCTTTTGCGGTTCTGGGTACGTTTTAAAACATTGTCCAACCCAGAGACAATTTAAATCACACAAGTCTTCATCCACGATGTGGATTAATATTTCCCGATCTTCGGGGGCTGAGGGGATTTTGCGACCCCTACAGTGGTGGGTTAACGACTAGAGACCATTGTCAAGGACAAAATTAATTCTCACTTGGAGAAGCGTGGATTAATAATGGGCAGCCAGTATGGATTTGTTAAAGGTAAATCGTGTCTGATTAACCTGATTGAGTTCGCTGATGAAGTAACAGAGGGTTGATGAAGGTAGTGCAGCAGATGTTGTATATATGGACTTTCAAAAGGCATTTGATAAAATACCACATAAGAGACTTACTCTGAAAATAGAAGCAGAGGGAATTAAAGGGCTGATGGTAATTTGGGTATATAATTGGCTAAGGGAGAGGAGGCAGTGAGCAGTGCTGAGGGATGTTTTTCTGACTGGAGGGAAGTATGCAGTGGGCTCCCCCAGGGGTCGGGATTAGGACCATTGCTTTTCTTGTTATATATAACTGACCTGGACTTGGGTATAGGTGAACAATTTCAAAGTTTACGGATGATACTATTTACTATGTTGCCAAGTTTTGAGAGTGTAGTAGTAGAGACTTCAGAAGGACAGAGACAGACTGTGAAATGAGCAGACACAAGGCGGATGACATTCAATGAGGATAAGTGTGAAGTGATGCACTTTGGGAGAAACAACAGGGAGAGGCCATTTAATCTAAATGGGACTATTTTGAGGGGGTGCAAGAGCAGAGGGACCTGGGGGTCCATATTCACAAGTCTTTGAAAGTGCCACGGCAAGTTGGTGAGGCGGTTCAGAAAGCGTATGGGATACTTGGCTTTGCAAATAGTGCCATTGAATACAAAAACAAGGAAGTTACACTAAACCTTTACAAATCACTAGTTAGGAACATAGGACAGGAGGAGGCCATTCAGCCCCTCGAGCCTGTTCCGCCATTCAATGAGATCATGGCTGATCTGCGACCTAACTCCATACACCCGCCTTTGGCCCATATCCCTTAATACCTTTGGTTAACAAAAACCTATCAATCTCAGATTTAAAATTAACAATTGATCAAGCATCAATTGCTGTTTGCGGAAGAGAGTTCCAAACTTCTACCACCCTTTGTGTGTAGAAGTGTTTCCTAATTTCACTCCTGAAAAGGTCTGGCTCTAATTTTTAGACTCTGCCCCCAGTCCTAGAATCCCCAACCAGCGGAAATAGTTTCTCTCTATCTACCCTATCTGTTCCCCTTAATATCCTGAAAACTTCGATCAGATCACCCCTTAACTTTCTAAATTCCAGGGACTACAACCCTAATTTGTGTAATCCCTCCTCGTAACTTAACCCTTGAAGTCCAGGTATCATTCTGGTAAACCTATGCTGCACTCCCTCCAAGGCCAATATATCCTTCCTAAGGTGTGATGCCCAGAACTGCTCACAGTGCTCCAGGTGTGGTCTAACCAGGGTTTTGAACAGCTGCAGGGTTTTGGCCTCAGCTGGAGTCTTGTGTACAGTTCTGGGCACCACACTTTAGGAAGGATGTCAAGGCCTTGGAGAGGGTGCAGAGGAGGTCGACCAGGATGGTACCAGGGATGAGGGACTTCAGTTATGTGGAGAGACTGGAGAAGCTGGGATTGTTCCCCTTTGAGCAGAGAAGGTTAAGAGGAGACCTAATAGAGGTGTTCAAAATGATGAGGGGATTTGATCGAGCAAGTAGAGAGAAACTGTTCACTCTGGCAAGTGGGTCGGTAACCAAAGGTCACAAATTTAAAATAGTTGCTAAAAGAACTAGAGGGGAAATGAGGAGAATTGTTTTCATACAGAGGGTTGTTCAGATCTGGAACGCACTCTGAAAGGATGCTGGAATCAGGTTCCACTGGAACTTTCAAACAGTAATTGGACGAGTCCTTGAAGAGGACTAGTTTGCAGAGTTCTGGGGATAATGCTGGGGTGTGGGACTAAATTGGACAGCTCTTTCAAAGACACGATGGGTCGAATCACCACCTTCTGTGCTGTTAGATTCTATGATCAGTGTGAAGTCGCTGGTGTCTCTTCAACTCCCCGGAGCTTTTAAAGCTCTTCCCACAGTCAGAACATTTAAAGGGTCTCTTGTCAGTGTGAACTCGCTGGTGTGCCAGCAGGCTGGAGGGCCGAGCGAATCCCTTCCCACACACGGAGCAGGTGAACGGCCTCTCCCCAGTGTGAACTCGCTGATGTACCAGCAGGTGGGATGAATTAGTGAATCCCTTCCCACACACGGAGCAGGTGAACGGCCTCTCCCCAGTGTGTAGGTGTTGCTGTCTCTTGAGCTCCCGGGAGCTTTTAAAACTCTTGGTCTCTGGCTTGCTCCGAGTGCTGCAGGTTGTCTCTGGCTTGCTCTGAGTGCTGCAGGTTGTCTCTGGCTTGCTCTGTCAGCTGCAGGAGGAAAGTGGAGCATGGTGGCCTCCTGACCAGGCAAGCAGGAGAAGGAGAAGCACCAGTCCACCACCAACCAGACCATCTACAACTGAGGTGCCTGGAGGGAGAGGAGGAGAGGAAAGGCCTCCATCTCAGGAGAGGGAGAGAGGGGAGAGGAACACCAGCCAACTTCTACTTGGAAGCAGGGAAGGAGCTGCATCATCACCTTGAACATCTGCAGGTGGGTGTCTTTTTTGGGCATTCCCCAAAAGACTGTGTATTCTAGGCGGGGGGAGGAAAGAAGATGGGCCAGAAAGCCTGGCCTGGGTCGGCTGGAGCTGCCCAGGTGAAGCCTCTTACTCACTTACCTACATCGAGAAGACCTGGTGTGGGGCTGAGCCTGGGCTTTCTCCAGCCTACCCAGGCGAAGACATCTTCTCCCCCTGCCCGAAGATCATCTTCCATAGACTTTGTTACCATCGGGGAGTGCACCCCTGCTGACACCCACCCACCAAATACCACCTAGAGTGGTGACCCTGCCTTTGCGGCACCCCCCCTCCTTCCCACCCACCCCCTCTCTC
This sequence comes from Somniosus microcephalus, assembly GCF_052327205.1. Taxonomy (NCBI): domain Eukaryota; kingdom Metazoa; phylum Chordata; class Chondrichthyes; order Squaliformes; family Somniosidae; genus Somniosus; species Somniosus microcephalus. The sequence goes on along the minus strand of NC_141003.1, from coordinate 1,885,865 downwards.
TCTCTCTTTATCCCTCTCTTTTGTCTCTCTCAAAGGCACCTCCCTTTTAAAAACTATTATTTGGCACTTTGAGCAGAGAGGAGGAGGCCCCTCTCCCAATCATTCCATCAAGGGGAGAGGCGGGCCATTGGCTTTAAACTCCCTCTGCTCGGTGGCAGACCTTAAACTTTTACCGAGGCCACTTAACACCACAGGGCCTGTGACTTGGGGTGTGTGTGGCTCCCAAAAAAATCACCCCAGTATGGCTTCAACATCTTCGGCGGTGACGGGGCCAGCGAGAACATATGCGGCGGTGACAGCCAAAGCCGCGGCTGCTCCCGCTCCTTCTGCTGCCCTGTCACCGTTCCGACTTATCACGAAGAAGCTTGGGGTGAAGAGCTACACCCACCCCAATATGACTATCGAGGCATGTGTGAAGGCGATGGCTGGGGTTGTCGGCCCTTCAGCCATCCTCGCCGCCTCGAGGATGCATGGGAAGGCTGTGTTCTTCCTGGAGTCCGAGCGGGCGGTGGCCCTGGCCATCGCCCAGGGGCTCACCGTGGGCGGGACCTTCCTGCCGGTGGACCCTCTTGAGGCCACCGCGCAGAGAGTCGTTCTGTCTAACGTATCGCCCTTTATCTCCGGTGAGCTCCTCCTCCCCCACTTGCACCAACTTGGTGAGGTGAGGTCGGGGATTACGCCGATCCCGCTCGGATTCCGGGAGCCCAGCCTTCGCCATGTCTTCTCCTTCCGCCGCCAGGCGTTTGTTCAGCTGGCGCGGGAGGGGGAGACGGACGGGGCCTTTACAGTCCTCCACGAGGGGACCCCATACCGCGTCTTCTGGACGACGGACGGCGTGCGGTGCCACGCCTGCAAGGAGGTGGGGCATATTCGTAAGAACTGCCCCGCCTCCAAGGCCGCCAGATCGTCTGGCGTGGCCGAAGCTGGCGCCGCCGCCGCTCCTCCCCCCGGGTCTAGCCGTGCCCCCCCCCAAATAAATACTACCGGGGTGCGGTCGTCGTCGGAGGTCGATGCCATCCTGGCCTCCGGCGGGGGGGAGGAGGGGTGTCCGGTCGGGAAGAAGGCGCGGGGGAAAAGTAAATACCGTAGGGCAGGTCCCCCCGTGGAGGGCGTGCCCCATAATATGGAGCCCCTGACGCCCGAGAGCGTCGCCGCGTTAATCGCGGAGTGCGGCGGCGGGGGGGACCTCGTGCCCGAGCCTGTGGCCGCGACCGCCGAGGTGGTAGCGCCAGAACCTGCGGCCGGGCTTGGGCCCGAGGGACCCAAAGAACCCGCTCCACCGGGGGAAGCGGGGGAGGCCTCAGCAGAAATGGTGGTCTCCATCTACCCCTCCGCACTTAAAAGAAGGCGCGACCCCCTGGATGAGGAGGAGGACCGGGAGGAGGAAGGTCCCTCCGGTCGGGGGGAGTCGTCGCCCGCCGCGGGTACTGCGCCCCATATCACCGCTAATACCATCACGGGCGAACGGCAGGGGTCGCCTGTCCCTAGGGGGGCTGAGGCAGAGGTGTCTGCCCAGCTCGTGCCTCCCGGGGATGGGGACGAGACCCTGCCCGTGGGGGGGGGTCGCGGAACAACCCGCGGCGGAAGTCGATCCACTTTCAGTACCGTTACCCCTTGACGGGTTGGGCGGCCTGGAGTCCGGGTCGGGCGAGTCCTCGGATAATGAGCTCGCCCAAAGTGACCCGGTCATTTCCCAAGTGCTGCTCGACCTCGTCGAGAGTTTAACTGAAATTACCCCATCTGCTGGGTCGGAGGCCGGTGGTGCGGAGGAGGAAGGCCCTCTGTCTGTCTCTCCGGCGCCGGGCGACTTGGAGGAGTTTGTTTTTACGTACTCTCCGATCTCTCCGGTTGTTCCGGCGCCCGGGGCGGGGGGGGAACTCCGGACCGCCGCCGTCTTCTGGCCCGGCGCCCCTAGAGGAGCCCAGGGAGGAATCCTCCGCTACCGATCCTGGGGGTGGGATCCGGGCGGAGGCGGGGCTAGCCGTCGCGGCCGAACCGCTCGCTGCGCACCGCGTGGCGGACGGGTCGGCCGCCGGTGGCGACCCCCCGGAGGAGGACGGGGACTCGGTGGTGGGGCGGAGGAGGAATGGGATCCCATCGCTGATGAGGAGATGGAGGACCTCACGCCCCTCGCCGGGACCCCCCTCATTCCCATTAAGGATCTCCGGGACTTTGTGGCCACGTGCCAGGGTCGTCAAAAGACCCGGCTGGCCCTCGATAGATGGTCGGGGCTGGCGCTGCTCGTCGGGTCGGCCCGCATCGCCTTCAAGACCATGGATGCGGACGCGGGCGTGAACCCGCTCGAGCTGCGTCAGTTCCGGTCCTTCCTCACTGGGCTGCTAAGGGAGTGGCGGTTGACTAGCGGCCGCCCTCCCTTCCCCCGTTAGTCATAAGTAGGGGTTGGTTTATGCTTCTGAAATGAAGATAACCATAGCCAGCCTCAACATCAACGGCAGCAGGGAAGCTAGCCGCAGATTTAATAACTTTTCGGTCCTTCGGGACGGGAAGTATGCGGTGTGCTTCCTGCAAGAAACCCACACTGTTCCGGGAGACGAGGCCACGTGGCTCCTGGAGTGGCAAGGAGGGGTCAGCATGAGTCACCTCTCCAGTGTTTCCAGTGGGGTGGCTATCTTGCTGGCCCCGCATTTTCAGCCGGAGATCTTGGGGGTCAAGGAGCTCGTGCCGGGCCGCTTGCTCCAGGTCACTGTTCGCCTGGGGGGCGTGCCGCTCCATCTAGTGAACATGTACGCCCCTGGGGCCGGTGCGCAGCAAGCGCGCTTCTTTGAAGAAGTGTCCACTCTTCTGGGCTCCATCGACGCGGGCGAGTGCGTCGTCCTCGGGGGGGATTTTAACTGCACCCTCGAGGCAAGGGACCGCACGGGCCGCCTGCGAAGCCCGGCGGCGATGGAGAAGTTGAGGGACCTGGTCGGGTCCCTCGACTTGGTGGACGTCTGGCGAAATCTCCATCCCGACTCCAGCGCCTTCACTTGCGTGAGGTCTGGGAGAGGAGCGTCCATAATCGACTGCCTCTACATTTCCCGGGCATACGTTTCCTGCGTTCCGGCGGCTTCCATGCGGCCGGTGCCGTGCGCGGACCACCACCTGGTGTGGGCGGAGCTCGTTCCGCTGCGCGCGCAGGCGGGGGAGTCCACGTACTGGCACTTTAACAACCTGCTGCTGGAGGACGCGCGGTTCCGGGATTCGTTTCGTCGGTTCTGGGCCGGCTGGAGAAGGAAGCAGGGGGGCTTCCCCTCCTTGAGGCTATGGTGGGATGTGGGCAAGGCTCACGTCCGTCTCTTCTGTCAGGAGTATGCGAGGGGGTCGACCAAGAGGCGGGAAGCCAGGGTCGGGCAGTTGGAGAAGGAGGTGCTCGACCTGGAGTCCCGTCTCGGTCAAGTCGCCGAGGACCCGGCCCTGCGGCTGGCGTACGAAGAGAAGAAGGGCGCGCTGAAGGACCTGCGGCTCGTCGGGTCCCGAGGCGCGTACGTGAGGTCGCGGATCCAGTTCCTGCGGGACCTGGACCGCGGCTCCCCCTTCTTCTACTCGCTGGAAAAAAGACGGGGGGTCCGTAAGCAGCTTTTGGAGCTGCTGGCCGACGACGGATCTCCGGTCTCGGATCCGGAGGGAATCCGCGCGGAGACCCGCGCCTATTACGGGGCTCTGTTCTCTCCGGATCCGTCCAGCGAGGATGCGCGCAGAGTTTTGTGGGAGGACCTGCCGAAGGTCGGCCTGGAGGGTGCCGAAAAATTGGATGCTCCTCTGTGTCTGGAGGAGCTGACCGGCGCCCTCTGCCAGCTCTCTAGGGGGAAGTCCCCGGGGCTGGACGGGCTGACCGTGGAGTTCCACAGGGCGTTCTGGGACGTCCTGGAGGGCGACTACGCGCGGGTCCTGGGGGAAAGTTTGGCGACCGGGGAGATGCCCCTCTCGTGGCGCAGGGCGGCGATTGTCCTGCTGCCTAAGAGGGGCGATCTCCGCCTTCTTAAGAACTGGCGCCCGGTCTCCCTCCTCAGCACGGATTATAAAATTTTTGCCAGGGCCATGTCTGTTCGCCTTGGCGCCGTGCTGGCCCACATGATCCACCCCGACCAGTCCTACACGGTCCCGGGCCGGTCTATCCATGATAACATCCATCTGGTCCGGGACCTGGTCCACCATTCCCAGAGGGCTGGTCTGTCGGTCGCCTTCCTTTCCCTGGATCAGGAGAAGGCGTTCGACAGGGTGGATCATGAGTATCTTTTCGGGACTCTGCGTGCATTCGGGTTCGGGACGCATTTTGTCGCCCGGATCCGACTTCTGTACGCTGCCGCGGAGTGTCTGATTAAAGTTAACGGGTCCTTGACGGCACCCCTTCGCTTCGGGAGGGGGGTGCGTCAGGGATGCCCCATGTCCGGCCAGTTATATGCCATTTGCGTGGAGCCTTTCCTGCGCCTCTTGCGGAAGAGGTTGACGGGACTGGCTCTGCAAGGGCCGGGTGTGGAGGTGGTCCTCTCGGCTTACGCCGATGACTGCTCCTCATGGTCACGGATCCCGTTGACTTGCGGAGGATGCGGGAATGCCAGCAGATTTACTCGGACGCATCCTCCGCCAGGATCAACTGGGGAAATGTTCTGGACTCCTGGTGGGTCAGTGGCAGGTGGACTCCCTGCCGGAGGAGTTCAGGTCCTTCGCCTGGAGCACTACGCACCTCCTCTACTTGGGAGTCTACCTCAGCCCGGCCGAGGACGCCTGGCCGGCGAACTGGCACGAGTTGGAGGCCAAAGTCGTCACTCGCTTAGGACGCTGGACAGGATTGCTCCGAGTGTTGTCCTACAGGGGTCGGGCGTTGGTCATAAACCAACTGGTGGCCGCCATGTTGTGGTACCGGTTGGTTACTCTGATCCCTCCCCCTGCGTTGGTCGCCAAGATACAGAAGAAGCTCGTCGACTTCTTCTGGAACAACAGGATGCACTGGGTCTCTGCCGCGGTTCTGAGTCTCCCGCTTAGGGAGGGCGGTCAGGCGCTGGTGTGCCTTCGCACACAGGCTGCGACTTTCCGTCTTCAGACGCTGCAGAGATACCTGTACGTTGAGATTCCTCCAAGATGGTGTGCGCTGGCGACGTATTTTTTCCACCAGCTGCGCGGCCTCAATTATGACACACAGCTCCTGTTTGTGGAAGTGGGTGGCACGCGTGCCAGCCTGCGAGAGCTGCCTGTCTTCTACCAGGAACTGCTATGGGTTTGGAACCGGGTCGCTTCCAGGCGCAGCTCTCCCCCAACAGGAATGGTGGCTGTCCTTCGGGAGCCACTGTTCAGGAATCCGCACCTCCACGTCCGCAGGTTCGGGTGGCTGGAGGAGCACAGAGCTGTGGCTGGCAAGGTGACTCGAGTCGGGGACCTGCTCGATGGCGGAGGAGCGGGCTGGATGGCGCCGGAGGAGTTGGCGAGGCGCATGTCATGGGTCAACGTCCGGCTCGCGGCCGATGCCATCGAATCGATAAAGGCGAAAGTGCGCCCCGGCACCACTAGGTGTATCGAGGCGGCTCAAGCGTGTGGGGCGATCCAGTCTGAGCTTTCCCCCGTTCGGACGGAATTCCTTGTCGGCGCCCAGCCCCGAAACCCCCCTCGGGAGCCGGCGCCTCACAACTTGAGCCGTCTCGAGGAAATACCCTCCGTGCCTTTTCATTCCGCACGGAGGGGTTTCCTGTACGGGCTGCTCCTGCACACCTTCCACTTTGCCATCTTCGCCTGCCGTCCGGACACGCCGTGGCGTGCCGTTTTACCTTCCGACGGAGGCGGAGGTCCCCAATGGGGGGCTCTCTATGGGGGAGTCCTCCCTTGTTCTATTGGGGACTTGGCCTGGAGGGTGTTGCACAGGGCAGTCCCGTGCAATAGGTACTTAAGTAGGTTCACGGACTCCCAGACCGCATGTTTGTTCTGCGGTCTGGAGGAGTCCGTATTTCATATTTATATCGAATGTGAGAGGTTGCAGCCCCTCTTCCATTATTTGAAGGGGCTGCTCCTCAAGTTTTGGTTGCACTTCAGTCCCACGTTCTTGATCTATGGTCACCCGGTGCGGAGGGGAGCGGGCAGGTTGGAGGACCTCCTCGTGGGTCTGCTCCTGGGCCTGGCCAAGAAAGCCATTAATTGGTCCAGGCAGCGGGCGGTCGAGGGGGTCGTCCGGCCGGATTGCCTCCCTCTCTTCCGTGGCCATGTTCGCGCCCGGGTGGCCCTGGAGCTGGAGCACGCGGTGTCCGCCGGCGCGCTCGATCACTTTCGTGACCGGTGGGCGCCGCGGGGACTGGAGTGCATAATTGGGCTGGAGAACCAAATTTTAATTTGATTATTAAGGTTTATTTGAAGTTTTATTGGTTTATTTACAGTTTTAATGGTTTATTTACAGTTTTTATTTGTCTAAATTTATGTTTTCACAAAAAGAGGATGAAGTAACAGAGGGTTAATGAAGGTAGTGCAGCAGATGTTGTATCTATGGACTTTCAAAAGGCATTTGATAAAATACCACTAGAGACTTACTCTGAAAATAGAAGCAGAGGGAATTAAAGGGCTGATGGTAATTTGGGTATATAATTGGCTAAGGGAGAGGAGGCAGTGAGCAGTGCTGAGGGATGTTTTTCTGACTGGAGGGAAGTATGCAGTGGGCTCCCCCAGGGGTCGGGATTAGGACCATTGCTTTTCTTGTTATATATAACTGACCTGGACTTGGGAATAGGTGAACAATTTCAAAGTTTACGGATGATACTATTTACTATGTTGCCAAGTTTTGTGAGTGTAGTAGTAGCAGACTTCAGAAGGACAGAGACAGACTGTGAAATGAGCAGACACAAGGCAGATGACATTCAATGAGGATAAGTGTGAAGTGATGCACTTTGGGAGAAACAACAGGGAGAGGCCGTATAATCTAAATGGGACTATTTTGAGGGGGTGCAAGAGCAGAGGGACCTGGGGGTCCATATTCACAAGTCTTTGAAAGTGCCACGGCAAGTTGGTGAGGCGGTTCAGAAAGCGTATGGGATACTTGGCTTTGCAAATAGTGCCATTGAATACAAAAACAAGGAAGTTACACTAAGCCTTTACAAATCACTAGTTAGGAACATAGGACAGGAGGAGGCCATTCAGCCCCTCGAGCCTGTTCCGCCATTCAATGAGATCATGGCTGATCTGTGACCTAACTCCATACACCCGCCTATGGCCCATATCCCTTAATACCTTTGGTTAACAAAAACCTATCAATCTCAGATTTAAAATTAACAATTGATCGAGCATCAATTGCTGTTTGCGGAAGAGAGTTCCAAACTTCTACCACCCTTTGTGTGTAGAAGTGTTTCCTAATTTCACTCCTGAAAGGTCTGGCTCTAATTTTTAGACTATGCCCCCAGTCCTAGAGTCCCCAACCAGCGGAAATAGTTTCTCTCTATCTACCCTATCTGTTCCCCTTAATATCCTGAAAACTTCAATCAGATGACCCCTTAATCTTCTAAATTCCGAAGAATACAACCCTAATTTGTGTAATCTCTCCTCGTAACTTAACCCTTGAAGTCCAGGTATCATTCTGGTAAACCTACGCTGCACTCCCTCCAAGGCCAATATATCCTTCCTAAGGTGTGATGCCCAGAACTGCTCACAGTGCTCCAGGTGTGGTCTAACCAGGGTTTTGTACAGCTGCAGGGTTTTGGCCTCAGCTGGAGTCTTGTGTACAGTTCTGGGCACCACACTTTAGGAAGGATGTCAAGGCCTTGGAGAGGGTGCAGAGGAGGTCGACCAGGATGGTACCAGGGATGAGGGACTTCAGTTATGTGGAGAGACTGGTGAAGCTGGGATTGTTCCCCTTAGAGCAGAGAAGGTTAAGAGGAGACCTAATAGAGGTGTTCAAAATGATGAGGGGATTTGATCGAGCAAGTAGAGAGAAACTGTTCACTCTGGCAAGTGGGTCGGTAACCAAAGGTCACAAATTTAAAATAGTTGCTAAAAGAACTAGAGGGGAAATGAGGAGAATTGTTTTCATACAGAGGGTTGTTCAGATCTGGAACGCACTCTGAAAGGATGCTGGAATCAGGTTCCACTGGAACTTTCAAACAGTAATTGGACGAGTCCTTGAAGAGGACTAGTTTGCAGAGTTCTGGGGATAAAGCTGGGGTGTGGGACTAAATTGGACAGCTCTTTCAAAGACACGATGGGCCGAATCACCACCTTCTGTGCTGTTAGATTCTATGATCAGTGTGAAGTCGCTGGTGTCTCTTCAACTCCCCGGAGCTTTTAAAGCTCTTCCCACAGTCAGAACATTTAAAGGGTCTCTTGTCAGTGTGAACTCGCTGGTGTGCCAGCAGGCTGGAGTGCCGAGCGAATCCCTTCCCACACACGGAGCAGGTGAACGGCCTCTCCCCAGTGTGAACTCGCTGATGTACCAGCAGGTGGGATGAATTAGTGAATCCCTTCCCACACACGGAGCAGGTGAACGGCCTCTCCCCAGTGTGTAGGTGTTGGTGTAGCTTGAGGACCCCGGAGCTTTTAAAACTCTTCCCACAGTCAGAACATTTAAAGGGCCTCTCGTCAGTGTGAACTCGCTCATGTATCAGCAGGTTGGATGAATTAGTGAATCCCTTCCCACACACAGAGCAGGTGAACGGCGTCTCCCCAGTGTGAACTCGCTGATGTGCCAGCAGGCTAGTTGACTGATTGAATCCCTTCCCACACACGGAGCAGGTGAATGGCCTCTCCCCAGTGTGTAGGTGTTGGTGTCTCTTCAAATCCCCGGAGCTTTTAAAGCTCATCCCACAGTCAGAACATTTAAAGGGTCTCTCGTCAGTGTGAACTCGCTGGTGTGCCAGCAGGCCGGAGGGCCAAGTGAATCCCTTCCCACACACGGAGCAGGTGAACAGCGTCTCCCCAGTGTGTAGGAGCCAGTGTCCCTTCAGCTCCTGGGGGCTTGTAAAGCTCTTCCCACAGTCAGAACATTTAAAGGGTCTCTCGTCCGTGTGAATAAGTTGGTGTTGCTTTAGTTCCCCGGGGCTTTTAAAGCTCTCCCCACAGTTAGGACACTGAAATGGTCTCTCATCAGTGTGAACTCGCTGGTGTGTTTGCAGGTGGGATGAACAAACAAATCCCTTTCCACACACAGACCAGGCGAACAGACTATCCCTAGTGTGACTGCGCCGTTGAACTTCCAATGCAGACGGGGAACTGAAGCCCTTCCCGCCGTCCCCACCTTTACCCGGTTTCTCCTTGGTGTAACGGTGCACGTGTCTCACCAGGTCAGGCGATCGGCTGAATCCGCGTCCACACACCGAACACGTATGCGGTTTGTCTGCGTTGCGATCCCTGCTCTCTCCTTCCATGTGCAAAGGCCGATATTCAGTCCTGATGAATCCAGCGACTGTCAGATCTTGACGTGATGTTTGGTCTGAGCTTCCCGCCTGTAACTGCTCCACTTCTGTAACCCTGTAAATTGAGATCAGAAAAGGATCAGAGGCAAACTGTTGTTTAATTTTCCCCTTTCCGAACCTAGGGGCAGTGAAGCCGATTTTCAGGCCCCAGCTGCTGCACAAGTTGGTTGAAAAGATCAGCAATAATGGCGGCTGTAATACCCACAAGGCCCTGGCTCTGCAGAAAGTGCTCTGTTGACCGAGTCCCGCGCATGTGCTCATGGCCCCCACGCTCTCCCTCCTGCTCTACAATCACCCGTCCCGATCGGTCTGCAACACGCATGCTCAGCACACAAAACCCCGCGGTTGGAACATCGGGCGTGCATGCGGAGCCACAACATCTGGTACGCGTGAGCGGCTCAGGTGGGGGCGAGTCAGTGTTTTGCCTCAGCCGCCAGGGAGGTGCGCATGCGGAGGACGACCCAACATTCTTCCCGTCAGCAATCACTCCCTCGTTTCTTTAATAAAAACAGAAAATGCTGGAAATACTCAGCAGGTCAGGCAGCATCTGTGGAGTGAGAAACAGAGAGTTAACATTTCAGGTCGGTGACCATTCATCAGAACTGCTTGCTCTTTAGTGTCAGCCAGTGGCTCAGTGGGCAGCACTCTCGCCTCGGAGTCAGAAAGTTGTGGGTTCATAGTCTCACTCCAGAGACTGGAGCACAAAAATCCAGGCTGACACTCCAGTGCAGTGCTGAGGGAGTGCGGCACTGTCGGAGGTGCGGTCTTTCGGATGAGATGTTAAATTGAGGCCCTGTTTGCTCTCTCAGGTGGATGTAAAAGATCCCATGGCATTATTTCAGGAAAGAAAGACTTGCATTTAGATAGTGCCACCAGATATCCTAAAGTGCTTTACAGCCAATGAAGTACTACAATGAAGTAGTCACTGTTGTAATGTGGGAAAGAGCAGGGGAATTATCCCCAGCGTCCGAGCCAATGTGTATCCCTCAATCAACATAAAAAATGATAGATTATCTGGTCATTATCACAGTGCTGTTTGTTGGAGCTTGCTGTGCACTAACTGACTGCTGCATTTCCTACATTACAACAGTGACTACACTTCAAAAGTACTTCATTGGCTGTAATGTACTTTGGGACGTCCGGTGGTGGTGAAAGGCGCTATATAAATGCAAGTCTTTCTTTCTTCACTGGTCTCACCAGCGACCTCTTCTGGCGGTTGGTTGATTGACAGACGAGAGCCCGCGCATGCGCACTCGGATCGGCGGTTTGGGCCGAGTCCGGCACAGCGACCCCTCCCGGTCACAAAGGGTAATGACCGCGCATGCCCAGAGGAGACCAACCCTCCTCCCCCACTCGGAGCTGCGCCTGCACACTCGGATCCTGCCGGACGGAGTCGGCGCGGGGCCATTCCGGGGAAAGGCCTTGGTGTCGGTTCCAGAGTCGCGATCGGTGACGCGAAGTGTGTTTTCTCCACTCCGATTGGGTGGAGAATGGCGCGGGGTGGATCGGGAGAGAATCGAGAGAAATAGAAAAACCTGAGTCCGCGAGGCCCCGGACCGAGCGGCGGCACTTGGACGGTGCACGTGATCTCCTCGGGGACACGTCACCCGGGCCCACGGCCTGATTGACGGCAGCTTCCGACCAATAGGGAGTGAAATAATGAGTAGATTTGCCTTTCTAAATCTAGGCTTTATTAACCTTAAAACACCAGCAGCACATCTTCACACCCAGTCCCAACCAAGGCTGTAGAGAACTGAATTTAAGATGGCCACCACAAATCACATGACATCAACTACCAATGAGTTTACAGCATATATCTCAAGGCAGGAAACAGGCAACCAATTAAAATGCTTCTTATAAAACAGAATAATCACCACAGGGAGCGAGCGGGGTGGGGCTGGAGGAGCGAGCCGGCAGAGGGTCCTCCAATCAGGGAGCCTGAGGGGCGGGACTAGCGGCACCCAGTGGGCAGGGCTGGAGGAGCGAGCGGGCTGTGGGCCCTCCAACCAATCGGAGAGCCCGAGGGGCGGGACCAGCGCCGGCTGATTGTCTGATCCGCAGGGCAGCGAGTTTCTCCAGTCCCTTGTTCAGGGTCAGGGGAGGCTGTGGGCCTTCATTCCCCGCATTGGACACAAGGCTCTTTGTTTCAGGCATAGGGTGACGTCGCACTGAATCTTTCCGCTCTCCTTTACAAAGATGGCTGCCGTTAACCTGGGCCTGTAAGGGGAAGAAATCCCCGCAACTGCAAACACGGGATCTTCAGCTTATTATGGGGGCTTGCCTCCTGCACGAGTTGTTTTTGAAGCCTCCCCACCCACCTACCGGTCCATTACTCCCTCCGTCGCGATTTTTACCCGCTGCACCATCGCGCTCCCAGCTTCAGCCCCCCTCCATCTCCAGTAACGCACTGCGCATGCTCAATATACCGGCCCCTCCCGCGCCGGGCTCTTGTAGTCTGGGTGCGGCACGTGGTCCACCGCGGGGAATGCTGGGTAAAAGACCAGATTAGTGAATGGAACATGATTTACTGTGATCAGATTGAGGACTGAACCATGTTCATTCTAGTAGTCATGGTTTGTTTCTGCTGATCTTAATAACTCCTGTATCTGCGCTGGAGATTAATATTCTGTTTAAATAGTGAATAAATAAAGCTCGAGGAACAGCACCTCATCTTTCAATTAGGCACTTTACAGCCTTCTGGACTCAACATTGAGTTCAACAATTTCAGACTTTAACCCTTACTCCCATTTTTCATGCTGTATGATTTTGCCATCCCCATTTGCTACATTTTCCAAGACTCGGTTTCACAGCCACATCTCTTTCCTCAGCACCTGTCTCCGGTTCCAACTTATTCCACGTGGATTCCAACTGAACTTCCACCCTTCGTGTTTCAGATCCACCCAGGATAACTTTCCTGCCTCTTACCTTAGTAATATCTGTTACATCTCCAGCTTTTTCCAGTTCTGATGAAGGGTCCCAGACCTGAAACGTTAACTCTGTTTCTCTCTCCACGGATCCTGCCTGGCCTGCTGAGTATTTCCAGCATTTTCTGTTGTTATTTCAGTGAATAAATAAGCTTTGTTTCAAACACAGTGTGTCAAATATTTGATTTCTCCATGATAAGAGAAGACGAATTGATGTTCTGTTCCAGACTGTTTAATTTTCGGGCCTTTTCTTACGCTAGATTATTTCCGTTCTCATCTCGTTCGCCTTCTACCACATCAAACCCCAAGCTTGCTCCATTTACATAGAAACATAGAAGATAGGAGCAGGAGTAGGCCATTCGGCCCCTCGAGCCTGCTCCGCCATTCAATGAGATCATGGCTGATCATCCAAACTCAGTACCCGGTCCCTGCCTTCTCCCCATATCCCTTGATACCTTTAGCCTTAAGAAATATATCTAACTCCTTCTTGAATATATTTAAAGCCTTGGCCTCAACCGCCTTCTGTGGTAGAGAATTCCACAGGTTCACCACTCTCTGGGTGAAGAAATTCTTCCTCATCTGTCCTAAATGGCTTACCCCCTATCCTTAGACTATGACCCCTGGTTCTGGACTCTCCGACCATCAGGAACATTCTACCTGCATCTAATTTGTCCAGACCTGTCAGAATTTTATAAGTTTCGATGAGATCCCCGCTCATTCTTCTAAACTCCAGCGAGTATAAGCCCAATCGACCCAATCTCTCCTCATACGTCATTCCTGCCATCCCAGGGATCAGCCTTGTGAATCTTTGCTGAACTCCTTCCATGGCAAGAACATCCTTCCTCAGATAAGGCGACCAAAACTGCACACAGTACTCAAGGTGTGGTCTCACCAAGGCCTTGTACAACTGCAGCAGGACATCCTTGCTCCTGTACTCAAACCCTTTTGCTATGAAGGCCAACATACCATTTGCCTTCTTCACCGCCTGCTACACCTGCATGCTTACCTTCAGCAACTGGTGCACAAGGACACCCAGGTCTCATTGCACTTCCCCTTCTCCCAATCTATTGCCATTCAGATAACAGTCTGCCTTTCTGTTTTTGACACCAAAGTGGATAACCTCGCATTTATCCACGTTATATTGCATCTGCCACGCTTCTGCCCAATCACCCAACCTCTGGGATCTCAGAAAACACCATGAATATACAACTGGTGGATTTGACTGCTGTTTTACAATCATAATTCTCCATTTGTGTGTGCCCGTGCATTATAACTATCAATCAGCAGTCTTTCCTTTCCCCACTGTGGAAATGTAAAAGCGATTGCTAATTCAGTACCAGTTTGAGTCTTTGTAAAATTCAGTACTTTGCTGTTTCACTAACGCTGCCACTAGTGTAATAAACACACAACAGCAACAGAGGGGCAAGGAGAATGTATGAGAAATGATTAGTGGTAACATAATAGGGAACACTAATGCCTTTTATAAACATATAAAGCGTGAAAGAATAGCCCAAGGAAAGGTGGGGCTGATTACTGACCAAAAAGGCAATCTTGTGGAAGCAGAGGACATGGCTGAGGTACTAAATTAACACTTTGCCTGCGTATTCACTAAAGGAGAAGATGCTGCCAATCGTACAGTAAAGGAGGAGGTGTTAGAGAAATTGGACAGGATATAAATCGATTAGGACGATGTACTAAATTGGTTGGCAGGGCTCAAAGTAGAAATGTCACCCGCTCTGCCACAATCTTCCAATCCTTAGATATGGGAAAGGTGCCAGAGGACGGGAGGGCTGCAAGCATTACTTCCCTGTTCAAAAAAGGAGAGCGCGATGAACCAAATAACTACAGGCCACTCAGCTTAACATCGGTGTTATTTCCGAAACACAATTAACCGTCACTTGGAAGAACATGGGTTTATTAGCGACAGACAAAATGGATTTTATTTAAAGGCAAATCTAACCTGGCTGACTTGAATGAGCCAATGGATGAAATAGGAGAGGGTTGATGAAGGTAGTGCAGTTGATGCTCTGTTTCTGGACTTTCAGAAGGCCTTTGATAAAGTACCTCATAATAGACTGGTGAACAAAATTGGAGCCAATGATATTAAAGGAGCAGTGGCAGCGTGGATACTAAATTGGTGAAGGGATAAACATCACATTTTCAGCTTGGCAGGCTAGTGGGGTGCCACAAGGATCAGTGCTGGGGCCTCTGCTATTTACAATCTATATTACTGACTTAGATGAAGGGACCGAGTGCAATGTATCCAAGTTTGCTGCTGATACAAAGCTAGGTGGGACAGTAAGCTATGGGGACACAGAGCCTGCAAAGGGATATGGGCAGTCTAAGTGTGACAGATGGAACATAATGTGGGGAAATGTGTGCGTATTCACTTTAGTAGGAAGAGTAGAAAAACAGAACCTTTTTTAAATGGTGAAAAATGATTAAATGTTAGTGTTCAGAGAGATTTAGGTGTTCTCGTACAGGAGACAAAGTTAGCATGCAGGTACCGCGAGCAATTGGGCAGGCAGATGGCATGTTGGCCTTTATTACAGGGGGTTGGAATACAACAGTGAGGAAGTCTTGCTACAATTGTACAGGGCTTTGGTCAGACAACACCGGAGTACCGGGCACAGTTTTGGTCTCATATCGATAAAGGATGGGATAAAGACAGTAGGGAGAAATGATCTTAGCTCCAAAAATAAAGTAAAAAAATCAGTTTGGGTGGAGCCAAGAAACAGCAAGGGGCAGAAAACATTGGTTGGAGGTGTTTATAGGCCCCCAAACTGTAGTTGTAATGTAGGGCGGCGTATAATTCAGGAAACTAGAGGTGCATGTAGCGAGGGTAATAGATTAATCATGGGGGATTTTAAGCTATGTATAGATTGGGGAAACCAAATCTGCAGTAATAGTGTGGGGACATCATCTGAGTCACTGGGACTCTCTCTGACTTTTCTCCCCAGTCTATCTCCAGGACCAGTGTGTATCTGAGTCAATGGGACTCTCTGACCTTTCTCCCCAGTCTATCTCCAGGACCAGTGTGTATCTGAGTCAATGGGTCACTCTCTGACCTTTCTCCCCAGTCTATCTCCAGGACCAGTGTGTATCTGAGTCAATGGGTCACTCTCTGACCTTTCTCCCCAGTCTATCTCCAGGACCAGTGTGTATCTGAGTCAATGGGACTCTCTCTGACCTTTCTCCCCAGTCTATCTCCAGGACCAGTGTGTATCTGAGTCAATGGGTCACTCTCTGACCTTTCTCCCCAGTCTATCTCCAGGACCAGTGTGTATCTGAGTCAATGGGACTCTCTCTGACCTTTCTCCCCAGTCTATCTCCAGGACCAGTGTGTATCTGAGTCAATGGGACTCGCTCTGACCTTTCTCCCCAGTCTACCTCCAGGACCAGTGTGTATCTGAGTCAATGGGACTCTCTGACCTTTCTCCCCAGTCCATCTCCAGGACCAGTGTGTATCTGAGTCAATGGGACTCTCTCTGACCTTTTTCCCCGGTCGATCTCTGGAAGCTCTTTGAATCGGAAGAGTTCTCTCCGGTTGGTGCTCTCACAATCCTGTGTTCGTTCACCTGCTGTCGCTCCTCAGTCTACAATCCCGGGTTACTCTGAGCTGTGAACCTTTCTCAATCACTCAGTCAATCACCGGGAGATCTAATTGTGGCAAAACAGAAAATAACAACATGAAAAGTGTGAAGTAATGTAATGTAGACCTTTCTTCAGCTTAATAAAAATAAAAGTTTGGGTCCGAGTGCTTCTGTCTGATGTTGTCCCTTTTCTCAGATCCCCGCCACGCCCGCCTGGGCTTCCAGCAAATCACCAAAGTTCTGGATAGAAATGTACAATTTCCCTGTGCTTTAGGCAAACCGAAGCTGGGGCATCTTTCCCAGGAAACACACTGTCTGATCTCACTGGGCCCATCCTCCCCGGGTTACACACTGTCTGATCTCACTGGGCCCATCCTCCCCGGGTTACACACTGTCTGATCTCACTGGGCCCATCCTCCCCGGGGTACACACTGTCTGATCTCACTGGGCCCATCCTCCACGGGTTACACACTGTCTGATCTCACTGGGCCCATCCTCCCCGGGTTACACACTGTCTGATCTCACTGGGCCCATCCTCCCCGGGTTACACACTGTCTGATCTCACTGGGCCCATCCTCCCCGGGTTACACACTGTCTGATCTCACTGGGCCCAACCTCCCCGGGTTACACACTGTCTGATCTCACTGGGCCCATCCTCCCCGGGTTACACACTGTCTGATCTCACTGGGCCCATCCTCCCCGGGTTACACACTGTCTGATCTCACTGGGCCCATCCTCCCCGGGTTACACACTGTCTGATCTCACTGGGCCCATCCTCCCCGGGTTACACACTGTCTGATCTCACTGGGCTCATCCTCCCCAGGTTACACACTGTCTGATCTCACTGGGCCCATCCTCCCCGGGTTACACACTGTCTGATCTCACTGGGCCCATCCTCCCCAGGTAACACACGGTCTGATCTCACTGGGCCCATCCTCCCCGGGTTACACTGTCTGATCTCACTGGGCCCATCCTCCCCGGGTTACACACTGTCTGATCTCACTGGGCCCATCCTCCCCGGGTTACATACTGTCTGATCTGACTGGGCCCATCCTCCCCGGGTTACACACTGTCTGACCTCACTGGGCCCATCCTCCCCGGGTTACATACTGTCTGATCTGACTGGGTCCATCCTCCCCGGGTTACACACTGTCTGATCTCACTGGGCCCCACACTCCGACCCAAGATTGCCTGAGAGAGGCCGGCGCTGCTGTAAATGGCGGAGATTCGCTGATCCACACTCACCGCACCATCCTCCGCTCCTCAGTCCCGCCTCCATTTTATCTCCTTCCTCAAACCGGAACCTCATCCGGGGACTGCGAGCAGCACCGAGCATGCGCACTGCGGCCACACAGCGTGCGCTTAAAGTCCCTCACGGAGTCCGTCTCTTCTATTGGCTGCGACTGGTAGATTGACAACTTGCACCCACCAATCGCCGCCCGCAACGCCTCGGGGCCCCGCCCACTGTGTTGAAAGGCCGCCGCCAGCGCCGGGGTCACGTGGCTCCTGATCGGCCGTTCAACCGCCGCAGCGCGCGGGTGACGTCATAGCCCAGGTCCTCCCTCCCCCGGGCGGCGGCGGCTGCTGTCCCTCCCCCGGGTGGCGGCGGCTGCGGCGGCTGCTGCTGCTGCTGCTGTCCCTCCCCCGGGCGGCGGCGGCTGCTGCTGCTGCTGTCCCTCCCCCGCTGGGCGGCGGCTGCTGTCCTTCCCCCGCTGGGCGGACTCCGCTCTAACTCTGTTCCTCTGGGCTGCGGCTTTTATAGCAGCCGCCGGCCCAGCCGAACCTTCTGATTGGCTGAAAACCCGCAAATCTCTGCCTCGGATTGGCGCGTTTTTCAATCCGCTCCAACCTCGGACAACAACGACAAAGGCGGCTTATAGAATAAGAGCTCGTCTGTGAATTAGACTCGTTATTGTTAAAGTGATGGCCCTCTGTGGGACTGAATATTAACCAGTTATTAAAATCATTGCATCTGTGGGATTGAATAATCATTTTGATTAAAATTATAGCGTCTGTGGGACTGAATAATCATTAAAATGGCATCTGTGAGACTGAATAATTAATTATTAAATTTGAATTATGGCAAATTGATCCTTTAAAATTACTGGTTCCTGAATTGACAGATTTAATTTCATTTTAGCTTTTCAGCGACCCGCTTATAAATGAGTGCTTTGTACAAAACAGGGCAGTGACAATGCATCATTTTGTTATATATTTGTTAAATTTCAATCTATTTTAAATTAACGATATACTGTATTACAAAAACACACCAGCAAAATCTGAACATACGACAAAAAAATGAAAGTGAGGGTCAAATAAAGAAAGGATGATAAAACATTTTTTAAAGAGTTTCATTCTTTATGCTGTCCATATTTCAAATGTCATTAGTCAAATGAAAATAAATAGTCCCTTCTGGATCTCGTGAGTGGCTCTGAAAAGAGCCTTTGGGTTGAGTTTTTAAGGTGGGAGGAACGAGAGGCTTTATTTGCAGCTGGTGTATTTGGTGACTGCTTTCGTCCCCTCCGAGACGGCGTGCTTGGCCAGTTCCCCCGGGCAGCAGGAGGCGGACGGCGGTCTGGATCTCCCGGGAGGAGATGGTCTGGCGTTTGGTGTAATGGATCAGGCGGGAGGCCTCGCAGGACTCTGAGTGATTGATAGGGAATAAGGCGGACGTCAACCCTTTATATCAGAGGGGAGAAGAAGCTCTCCCGGTTTACCCTTACTGAAGTGCCAAACAACGGTCTGAAGCCAAGAGGTTAAGGCTTATAACTCAAGGCTTTTATTAAGTAAGAACATAACATAATATTAACACAGGGCAACCATCATTCATCACCGACCCAGCCCTTATGAGTACAACCCAGCTCTTATAAGTAAGACTCACACCAATCCAGAGGGGCCAGGCTAGGGAAGAGCATTAGTGATTACACCTGTAAAACATTCCAGACATTAACAAGTACAACACAACAGCCAATACAAATGCCAGAACACAAATGCCAGAACACAGAGTTATTTCATCACATTCACCCCCTGCTATAGATTCAGTCTGTCAGGAGGTCTAATAGTCCTCTGGGAATGACGTAACTCTTGCTGAGGCTCCTCCCAGGGTACTAACTCCGGTTCATTCAAAGTCCCAGAATGATCAGTGTTTTCCACACTGAGAGTTTGTGTCTCTAAAGGTCCAATACCATGATAAAAAACTCTACTCTCAGAGTCAAACTCTTTTTGAGCTCCAGCAGGTGCAAGATCTTTAATAGAGACCGTATCCTCTCGCCCATCCAGATATTGAATGTACGCATACTGGAGATTAGCATGGAGGAGTTGTACTTCCTCCACCAGTGGATCAGCCTTGTGGCCTCTCACATGTCTGCGCAACAGCACAGGGCCCGTGGTCATCAACCATGTGGGTAACGATACTCCATTGGTAGCTTTTCTTGGAAAGCTAAACATCCTTTCATGAGGGGTGGCATTCGTCGCTGTACACAAAAGAGACCTTATGGAATGCAGCACGTCTGGCAGGACATCCTGCCAGCGAGAGGTCGGCAGGCCTCGCGACTTCAGAGACAGTACGATAGCCTTCCACACTGTCGCATTTTCTTTCTCGACCTGCCCATTACCACGAGGGTTATAGCTGGTAGTTCTACTCGTTGCAATCCCTTTCGATAGCAAAAACTGTCGCAATTCTTCGCTCATAAAGGCAGAACCCCTATCACTATGTATATAGTTAGGCATGCCAAACAAAGAAAACAGTTGGCAGAGGCATTTAATTACAACAGCACTGGTCACATCCGGACAGGGGATAACAAAAGGGAACCGAGAGTACTCGTCTATAATATTAAGAAAATAGACATTACGGTCGCTCGATGGAAGGGGACCTTTAAAATCGAGACTCAAACGCTCAAATGGTCGAGTTGCTTTAATAAGATGAGCTGGCTCGGACGGCTTATAGAAGCGGGGTTTGCATTCAGCACAAACACGACAGGTTCTGGTCATTGTCCGGACCTCCTCAATAGAGTAGTGTAGATTGTGAGACTTAATGAAGTGGTTCATTCTGGTAACCCCAGGGTGGCAGAGTGCGTCGTGGAGACTTTGAAGCTTATCTATACCCAGACTAGCACATACTCCTCGTGACAAAGCATCCGATGGCTCATTGAATACTCCAGGCCTGTACTGAATATCATAGTCATATGTTGACAGTTCTATTCGCCATCTTAAAATCTTATCATTTTTGATCTTGCCTCTCTGCTTAGTATTGAACATAAAGGCCACAGATCGCTGGTCAGTAATGAGCGTAAAACGTCGGCCAGCGAGATAATGCCTCCAATACCTGACTGCTGCAATAATTGCCTGTGCCTCCTTTTCCACTGAAGAATGTCGAACTTCTGGTCCTTGCAATGTACGAGAGAAGAAAGCTACTGGTCTACCAGCTTGGTTAAGAGTTGCTGCCAACGCAAAATCAGATGCATCACTTTCCACTTGAAAAGGGATCTTCTCATCCACGGCACATACCACTGCCTTCTCAATGTCCCATTTGATATTAAAAAAAGCCTCCTGAGCTTCCACCGACAGTGGTAAAGACGTCGACTTAATAAGAGGTCGGACTTTATCTGAGTAGTTAGCCACCCACTGGGCATAGTACGAGAAGAATCCCAGACACCTTCTTAAAGCTTTTACAGTGCGAGGTAAAGGTAATTCCTTAAGTGGGCATTGTGGCGTACCGATCACAGAAAGGACACAATCCGCTTTTCGGTCCGTAGACTATAAATCAGGCGTCATGCCTTTAAGAAGGATCACACCTTTAAG
Organism: Somniosus microcephalus; assembly: GCF_052327205.1. Classification (NCBI taxonomy): domain Eukaryota; kingdom Metazoa; phylum Chordata; class Chondrichthyes; order Squaliformes; family Somniosidae; genus Somniosus; species Somniosus microcephalus. The sequence continues at coordinate 1,865,171 of NC_141003.1, read as the reverse complement.
AAACTCAATCTGCAACATAGTTAAGCCCAGAGCGGGGGAGGAGCAGTCGAAGCTGTGGACTGATGAAAGGCAGTCGGACTTGGTGTAGTCTCTGACGCCATTTTTGTGTTCAACATGCAGTCTCAACAATTAAACCTTTCTGTTGAACCTCTCCGAGTTCAGTATTTTTTGCTAGGAGTACGTAGACTCCTACATTGGTGACCCCGACGCTCAGGACGACTCCTAAGCGTAACCATGGCTGACACAAACGCAGTTTCTGTGAAGCTGCCGGAGTCCTGGGAGAACCTAGCCACCGCCTGGTTCCTTCAAGCCGAATTGCTATTCCGACTCCGCGGCATCACCGCCGACGCAACGATGTACAACTACCTCCTCACCTCCCTGGGCAGCTCCACAATCACGAAAGTCTGGACAACACTACAAAACCCTTCGGAGGAAGGCAAGTGCGCACATCTCAAGGCCGCGCTCCTTAAAAAATTCGCAGCCTCCCAATTTATGCACAACTGCCACCTCCTCGACCTCCCGGGCCTCGGTGACTCCACGCCATCAGACTTGCTCTCACACATGCTTGCTCTGACTGATGAGAAACCGCCCGGCTCCCTCTTCCGCACGCTCTTTATCCGCCAACTACCTCCCAGCATCCGCCTGGCGATCGTGGCGTCCAGCCTCACGGACCTCGAGGCCCTGGCCGACGAAGCCGATAAGCTCCTGTCCGCCGGCTCCAACCACGCCGTCACCCCCGACCTGGCCTCCGCAGCGTCGGCGCGCGCTCCACCCTCTATCGCGCGGCCACGAGGCCCCCACGTCACCCAAGCCCTCCGACCCAGGGCTACTGCTACTTCCATACCCGGTTCGGCGCACGGGCACGCCGCTGCAGCCATCCCTGCACGTTTCCAACCGCCCCCACACCTGCCTACACGATGGCCGTGGGGCAAGCAGGCGCGCTGCTGTACGTTACGGACAGCGCCTCCGGATGCCGTTTCCTATGCGACACGGGCGCACAGTGCAGCATCATCCCCGCGTCCGCCCTCAAGATCCAGCGAGGTGGCCGCGGCCCTGCGCTGGCTGCCGCCAACGGCACCGACATCCGGACGTACGGCACCCGCACCGTCACCATCAACCTCGCAGGCCGCCGCTACCACTGGGAGTTTATCACCGCCAAGGTGCTCTCCCCGCTCCTCGGTGCGGATTTCCTGTGCGCCCACGGCCTGTTGGTCGACATGCCTCGGCGCCGCTTCGTGGACATGAACACCATGTCACCTATCCCGGGCGCTATGGCCCCCTCCCAACCCGCCGAAATGGCGTAGCAGTGCCGCGCCCGCTCAACGGACGACTACTCAGCACTCCTGGCTGAGTTCCCAGCCCTCACCAACCCGACCTTCTCCGCCAAAGTTGCTAAGCACGGGGTAGAACACTTCATCCCCACCACAGGCCCACCGGTGTATGCCCACGCCCGCAGGCTGGACCTGGCCAGGCTGGAGATCGCGCGGGCCGAGTTCGCCACAATGGAACAGCTCGGCATCATCCACCGCTCCAACAGCCCCTGGGCCTCCCCACTCCACATCGTCACCAAACCCGATGGGGGATGGCGCCCCTGCGGGGACTACCGGCGCCTAAACGATGCCACCATGCCGGATCGGTACCCCATACCGCACATTCAAGACTACTTGGCTAGACTGGCTGGCCGCTCAGTTTCTCCAAAGTCGACCTGGTGCGCGGTTACCATCAGGTGCAAGTCCACCCCACGGACGTTCCCAAGACGGCCATAATCACCCCTGTTGGGCTATTAGAGTTCCTCCGAATGCCCTTCGGCCTCAAAAACGCGGCCCAGGCCTTCCAGCGGCTCATGGACTCGGTCCTCCGGGACCTGAAGTTCCTCTTTGTCTACCTGGATGACATCCTGGTAGCTAGTTCCTCCAAGCAGGAACACATCGAGCACCTCCGCACCCTGTTCCAGCGGTCAGTGAGCACGGGCTCATCATCAGCCCAGCCAAGTGCCAATTCGGCCTCAGCAGGATCGAATTCCTCGGCCAACACGTCACGCAGGATGGAGCCATTCCCCTGCCCGCCAAGGTGCAAGCCATCCAGCAGTTCCCCCAGCCTACCACCATCAAAGGCCTCCAGGAGTTCTTGGGGATGATCAACTTTTACAACCGCTTCATTCCCGGAGCGGCCTCCCTCATGCGGCCCCTATACGAAGCCCTCCGGGGTAAGAAAGACAGAATGGCGATCGAGTGGTCGGCGGACATGTTGACCGCTTTCGACTCGACCAAAAAGGCGCTCGCCGATGCCACCATGCTCGCTCACCCACAGCCCAACACCAGGGTGGCCCTCACCACGGACGCCTCCGACCACGCGGTCGGCGCCATGTACGAACAGTGGGTCGATGGGGCCTGGCAACCGCTGGCCTTTTTCAGCCGCCAACTGCGCCCCCCTGAGGCCAAATACAGCGCCTTTGACCGCGAGCTCCTCGCACTGTACCTGGCAGTCCGTCATTTTAGATTTCTTCTGGAGGGCCGCCCCTTCACCGCGTTTGTTGACCACAAACCCCTGACATTCGCGATGGCAAAATCTGCGGACCCGTGGTCAGCCAGGCAACAACGCCAGCTCGCCGCGGTGTCCGAATTCACCACGGACATCCGGCACGTCTCCGGTCGAGACAACATGGTGGCCGACTGCCTATCCCACCCCGCCATCCACGGCGCCCACCTGGCAGTGGACTATGCTCAACTGGCAGCGGAGCAACGCACCGACCCCGATCTGCTCTCCGCGCCCACAACCCTCCCAGGGCTGCGACTGACCGACGTCGCCTGCGGCCCGTCCGCCATCACAGTCAAATGCGACACCTCCTTGGCGCAACCCCACCCCGTAGTCCCGGCGTCCTGGCGAAAACGGGTGTTCGACATCGTCCACGGCCTCTCACACCCCGGCACCCACATGTCCATTAGACTGGTGGCCAACCGATTTGTCTGGCGCGGCCTGCGCAAAGATGTGCGTGTCTGGTCCAGACCCTGCATAGCTTGCCAGCGTGCCAAAATCCACCAGCACGTCAAAGCCCCACTCGAGGACTTCACCGTGCCAGAAAGAAGGTTTGACCACGTCCACATCGAATTCATCGGCCCCCTGCCGCCATCACAAGGTCACACGCACCTGCTGACAATCGTGGACCATACCACCCGCTGGCCCGAGGCCATTCCACTGATGTCCACCACCACCGCCGACATCGTGAGGGCGTTCATCGGTACCTGGATCGCTCGGTTCGGCGTCCCCTCCGACATGACGTCGGATAGAGGCCCGCAGTTCACCTCTGATCTGTGGGCCGCCATCGCCCGAAACCTCGGGGTGGCCGTTCACTGCACCACGGCTTACCACCCCCAAGCCAACGGACTGTGCGAGCGATTCCACAGGTCCATGAAGGCATCCCTCCGCGCCAGCCTCGAGGAGGAGGCTTGGATCGACCGCCTCCTGTGGGTGCTACTTGGCCTACGCTCCGCGGTCAAGGAAGACCTGCAAGTCTCGGTGGCGGAACTCGTGTACGGCCAGCCGCTGCGCGTACCCGGAGAGTTCCTGCCCACCGCCACGACCCCCTGGTCGGCTGACCAGCAACGCCGCGCTTTCGCCAACCGAGCACAACAGTTCGCTCCGGTACCCACCGGCCGGCACGGCGAACCAGCAACCCACGTACCACCTAGCCTGCACATGGCCAAATTTTTTTTCATGCGCCATGATGCCCACCGAGGACCTCTATGGCCCCCATACGACAGACCCTACAAGGTACTCCAGACGGGGAACAAGTTCTTCCTCCTCGAAGTGGGCGGCAGAACTGACAAGGTGTCGGTCGACCGGCTCAAGCTGGCGCACCTAGAGCCCGACGAACCCGTTCAAGTGGGCCAACCCCCACCGTGGGGCAGACCGCCTGACGCGTCCGACCGCCCCGCTCCCGACACCAACCGCCAAGAGCCATTCCGGCCGTGCCATCAAGCCACCACGCCGGTTCGTACACTCCCTACTAGCGGATTCTGGGGGGAGCTGTGTGGCGTACCGATCACAGAAAGGACAGAATCCGCTTTTCGGTCCGTAGACTATAAATCAGGCGTCATGCCTTTAAGAAGGATCACACCTTTAAGAAACTCGATCTGCAACATAGTTAAGCCCAGAGCGGGGGAGGAGCAGTCGAAGCTGTGGACTGATGAAAGGCAGTCGGATTTGGTGTAGTCTCTGACGCCATTTTTGTGTTCAACATGCAGTCTCAACAATTAAACCTTTTCTGTTGAACCTCTCCGAGTTCAGTACTTTTTGCTAGGAGTACGTAGACTCCTACAGCGTAATCTTTCAGGATCCGGCCCAATTACCCCATTCTGCACAACGCAACCAAGAATACACAAATGTGTAGTATTGAAGGTACACTTGTTTTCGTTGTAGGTCAGGTTTAACCTCTTTGCAGTCTCTAGGAACTTCATGAGATTTTGATCATGCTCCCATTGGTCGCGCCCACAGATAGTAACATTGTCCAGGTACGGGAATGTTGCTTCCAATGCGTATTCATCCACCATACGATCCATCTCCCGTTCGTCACTCCAAAGGGCACCCTAAGGAATTGGTACAGGTGCCCATTAGCTTCGAAGGCCGTATAAGGTCGGTCTTCTATTTTAATGGGGAGTTGATGGTAGGCAGACTTTAAATCAATGGTGGAGAACACGCGGTACTGAGCTATCTGGTTCACCATCTCAGAAATACAAGGCAAAGGATAGGCGTCTAATTGGGTATACAAGTTTATAGTCCGGCTATAATCGACCACAAGTCTTTTCTTTTCATTAGTTTTAACCACCACCACCTGGGCACACCATGGGCTATTACTGTGTTCGATGATTCCCTCCCGTTGAAGCCTTTCCACTTCCTCTTTTATAAATTTTTTATCTTCTGAACTATACCGTCGACTCTTAGTCGCTATAGGTCTACAATTAGGAGCAAGGTTCATGAACAAAGAAGGCGGACTTATTTTTAAAGTAGAAAGGCCGCAGACTGTGAGCGGAGGCTGGGATCCACCATACTTAAGGGTGATGCTCTCATGCTGACACTGGAAGTCCAAGCCTAAAATTAAGTTCACACACAACTGAGGTAATATGAGGAGTTTAACGTCCTTATACTCCGTATCCTTATTGGTCAATGTGACTTTACAATATCCAGTTACCTCCGAAGTAAGGGACTTAGACGCCATCACGATTTCACTTCGAGTAGGATACACCTTCAATGAACAGGAGTTAACAAGGTTGGGGTGTATAAAACTTTCAGTACTGCCACAGTCTATCAAACACCCAGTAGGACGACCATTAATCTTGATGTCCATCATAGATTTCGACAAGGAACTCGGTATGGGCTGGTCAACCGTAACCGAGGCAACAGCAGAGAAAACATCGGGTACAGGATTACCCTTACACACTTTACTAAAATGTCCCCGTTTCTTACATTTAAAACAGGTAGCCTCTCTGGCTGGGCATCGTTGCCTGGGATGTTTAGACTGGCCACAAAAATAACACTTAGACCCATGGGGTACAGCCGCAACGATAGGATTAAGTGGAGGCTCCTTTGGTGTTATGGATGCCTCCATACTCGGAGCACACGAGGCTGAAAGAGACGCATGGGCTGATGCATACACTTCTAAATTCTTCTGGGCTACCTCTAATGATCGAGCAGTAGCGACGACCGTTTTTAAAACTAACGAGTCATTCTCGAGAAGTCTCTGTCTAATATAATTAGATTGGAGACCAGATATGAAAGAATCGCGGATGGCTTCTTCCTGATACACTATGGCAGAGACAGCCTTGTAGTTGCAATCCTTAGCCAAAGCCTTAAGGTCCTGCAGGAAATCGTCCAGAGATTCCTCGGGTAATTGCCTGCGAGTAGACAAAAGATACCTGGTGTATACTTTGTTGACCGACTTAAGGTACTGGGCTTTAAGGGCTGCCAGGGCCTCTTCATAAGAGGGGCACTCTTTTGGTTGAACCAAACATAAACAAATAGACTGTAACTAATAAAACTTTAAATAAACCTTAACAAATCAAATTAAAATTTGGTTGTCCAAATCAATTTTGCACTCCAGTCCCCGCAGCGCCCACCGGTCGCGGAAATACTCGAGCGTGCCGGCGGACACCGCGTGCTCCATCTCCAGGGCCACCCGGGCGCGAACATGGCCGCGGAAGAGAGGCAGGCAATCTGGCTGGACGACCCCCTCGACCGCCCGCTGCCTGGACCAATTGATGGCTTTTTTAGCCAGGCCCAGGAGCAGACCCACGAGGAGGTCCTCCAACCTGCCCGCTCCCCTCTGCACCAGGTGACCGTAGATCAAGAGCGTGGGACTGAAGTGCAACCAAAAATCGAGGAGCAGCCAAGTAATGGAAGAGGGGCTGCAACCTCTCACACTCCGTATATATATGAAAAACGGACTCCTCCAGGCCGCAGAAAAGACAGGCGGCCTGGGAGTCCGTGAACCTATTAAAAAATATATTGCACGGAACTGGTCCGTGCAACACCCTCCAGGCCAAGTCCCCAATAGAACAAGGGAGGACTCCCGCATAGAGAGCCCTCCATTGGGGACCTCCGCCTCCGCCGGAAGGCAAGACAGCACGCCAAGGCGTGTCCGGACGGCAGGCGAAGATGGCAAAGTGGAGAGTGTGCAGGAGCAGCCCGTACAGGAAACACCTCCGTGTGGAATGAAAAGGCACGGAGGGTATTTCCTCGAGACGGCTCAAGTTGTGAGGCGCCGGTTCCCGAGGGGAGTTTCGGGGCCGGGCGCCGATGAGGAATTCCGTCCGAACGGGGGAAAGCTCGGACGGGATTGCCCCACGTGCTTGAGCCGCCGGGGCGCAGTGTCGCTTTCATCGACTCGACGGCTTTGACCGCGAGCTGGATGTTGGCCCAAGACATGCGCCGCGCCAACTCCTCCGGCGCCATCCAGCCCGCTCCTCCACCATCGAGCAGGTCCCCGACTCTGGTCACCTTGCCAGGCACAGCCCTGCCCTCCGCCAGCCGCCTGAACCCGCAGTCGTGGAGGTGCGGATTCCTGAGCAGCAGCTCCCGAAGGACAGCCGCCATTCCTGATGGGGGAGAGCTCCGCCTGGAAGCGACGTATTTCCAAACCCATAGCAGTTCCTGGTAAAAGACAGGCAGCTCCTGCAGGCTGGCACGCGTGCCGCCCACTTTCACAAACAGGAGCTGCATGTCGTAATTGAGGCCGTGCAGCTGGTGGAAAAAATACGTCGCCAGCGCACACCATCTCGGAGGATTCTCGACGTACAGGTATCTCTGCAGCGTCTGAAGATGGAAAGTCGCAGCCTGGGTGCGAAGGCACACCAGCGCCTGACCGCCCTCCCTAAGCGGGAGACTCAGAACAGCGGCAGAGACCTAGTGCTTCCTTTTGTCCCAGAAGAAGTCGATGAGTTTCTTCTGCATCTTGGCGACAAACGCAGGGGGAGGGATCAAAGTGACCAACCGGTACCACAACATGGCGGCCACCAGCTGGTTTATGACCAGCGCTCGACCCCTGTAGGACAACACTCGGAGTAGTCCTGTCCAGTGTCCTAAGCGAGTGGTGACTTTGGCCTCCAACTCTTGCCAGTTCGCCGGCCAGGCGTCCTCGGCAGGGCTAAGGTTCGGATCAGCCACAATCCTATTGAATGGCGGAGCAGGCCCAAGGGGCCGTATGGTCTACTTCTGCTCCTACTTCTTATGTTCTTATGTTCTTTTTCTCTTCACATATCTATAAAAGCTTTTACAGTCAGTTTTTATGTTCCCTGCAAGCTTACTCTCATACTCTATTTTCCCCTTCTTAATTAATCCCTTTGTACTCCTTTGTTGAATCCTAAACTGCTCCCAATCCTCAGGTTTACTGCTTTTTCTGGCCAATTTATATGCTATCCCTAATTTCCCTTGTTAGCCACGGTTGAGTCACCTTTTTTGATTTATTTTTATGCCAAACTGGGATGAACAAATTCTGTAGTTCATCCATGCGGTCTTTGAATGTTTGCCATTGCCTATCCACCGTCAACCCTTTGAGTGACATTCCCCAATCAATGCTACCCAACTCGTTCCTCAGACCATCGTAGTTTCCTTTATTTAAATTTAGGACCCTAGTCTCTGAGTCAACAATTTCATTCTCCATCTTAATGAAGAATTCGATCATATTATGATCACTCCGACCCAAGGGGCCTCGTACAACAAGATTGCTAATTAATCCTTTCTCGTTACATAATACCCAGTCTATGATGGCCTGATCTCTGGTTGGTTCCTCGACATATTGGTCCAGGAAACCATCCCGTTAACATAAGAACATAAGAACATAAGAAATAGGAGCAGGAGTAGGCCATACGGCCCCTCGGGCCTGCTCCGTCATTCAATAGGATCATGGCTGATCTGAATCTAGACTCACGTCCACTTCCCTGCCCTCTCCCCGTAACCCCTAATTCCCTTATCTGCTAGGAAAATGTCTATCTCCATTTTAAATGTATTTAATGTTGCAGCTTCCACAGCTCTCTGGGGTAGCAAATTCCATAGATTTACTACCCTCTGAGTGAAGAAGTTTCTCCTCATCTCAGTTTTGAAAGGGCAGCCCCTTATTCTAAGATTATGCCCCTTAGTTCTAGTCTCACCCATCAGTGGAAACATCCTCACCGTATCCACCCAATCAAGCCCCCTCACAATCTTATATGTTTCGATAAGATCGCCTCTCATTCTTCTGAACTCCAATGAGTAGAGTCCCAACCTACTCAACCGTTCCTCATACGTCAACCCCCTCATCTCTGGAATCAACCGAGTGAACCTTCTCTGAACCGCCTCGAGAGCAAGTATATCTTTTCTTAAATATGGAAACCAAAACTGCATGCAGTATTCCAGGTGTGGCCTCACCAATACCCTGTATAACTGCAGCAAGACTTCCCTGCTTTCATACTCCATCCCCCTTGCAATAAAAGCCAAGATTCCATTGGCCTTCCTGATCACCTGCTGCACCTGCATACTAACCTTCTGTGTTTCATGCACCAGGACCCCCAGATCCCTTTGTACTGTAACACTTTGCAGTTTCTCTCCATTTAGATAATAACTTGCTCTTTGATTTTTCCTGCCAAAGTGCATAACCTCACACTTTCCAACATTATATTGCATCTGCCAAATTTCTGCCCACTCACTTAGCCTGTCTATGTCCTTTTGTAGGTTTTTTATGTTCTCCTCACTCACTGCTTTCCCTCCCATCTTTGTATCGTCGGCAAACTTGGATATGTTGCACTCGGTCCCTTCCTCCAAATCGTTAATATAGATTGTAAAGAGTTGGGGTCCCAGCACTGACCCCTGCGGAACACCACTAATTACTGATTGCCAGCCCGAGAACGAACCATTTATCCCAACTCTCTGTTTTCTGTTAGATAGCCAATCTTCCACCCATGCCAGCATATTACCCCCAATCCTATAATTTTTTTATCTTGATCAGTAATCTTTTGTGTGGCAACTTGTCAAATGCCTTTTGGAAGTCCAAATGCACTACATCCACTGGTTCCCCTTTATCCACCCTGTATGTTACATCCTCAAAGAATTCGAGCAAATTTGTCAAACATGACTTCCCCTTCGTAAAACCATGCTGACTCTGTCCTATTAAATTATGTTTATCCAAATGCTCTGTTACTGTTTCCTTAATAATGGACTCCAACATTTTGCCAACCACAGATGTTAGGCTAACTGGTCTATAGTTTCCAGCTTTTTGTCTACTTCCATTCTTAAGTAAGGGTGTTACATTAGCAGTTTTCCAATCTGCCGGGACCTTTCCTGAGTCCAGGGAGTTCTGGAAAATGATCACCAATGCATCCACAATCCCTACCGCCACTTATCTCAAGACCCTAGGATGTAGGCCATCAGGTCCGGGGGATTTATCCGCCTTAAGTCCCATTATTTTACTGAGTACCATCTCCTTAGCGATTTTAATCGTGTTTAGCTCCTCCGCCCCCCCCATTGCCCCCTGTTTGTCCAGTGTTGGGATATTTTTAGTGTCCTCTACTGTAAAGACTGATACAAAATATTTGTTCAGCATCTTTGCAATCTCCATGTTCCCCACCACTAGTTTCCCGGTCCCATCCTCTAAGGGACCAATGTTCACTTTAGCCACCCTTTTTCTTTTTATATAGCTGTAGAAACTCTTGCTATCTGTTTTTATATTTTTTGCTAGTTTACTTTCATAATCTATCTTCCCTTTCTTAATTAATCTTTTAGTTATTGTTTGCTGGCTTTTAAATGCTTCCCAATCTTCTATCCTCCCACTAGATTTGGCTAATTTATATGCCCTTGTTTTCAGTCGAATACTATCCTTTATTACTTTACTAAGCCACGGATGGCTGTCTTTTCTGTTACTCCACTTTTTCCTCAGTGGAATATATTTATCTTGAAAGATGTGAAATATCTCCTTGAATGTAGACCACTGCTCTTGTACCGTCTTACACTTTAATCTGTTTTCCCAGTCCACTTTAGTCAATTCTACTCTCATACCTTCATAGTCTCCTTTATTTAAGCTTAGTACGCTGGTTTGAGATCCAACTCTCTCACCCTCAAACTGAATTTGGAATTCAACCATATTATGGTCACTCAGTCCAAGGGGATCCTTTACTAGGACATTTTTTATTAATCCTGTCTCATTACACAGGACCAGATCTAAGATTGCCTGCCCCCTGGTTGGTTCAGTTACATACTGCTCAAGGAACCCATCTCTAATACACTCTATGAACTCTTCCTCAATGCTGCCATGCCCAATTTGATTTGTCCAGTCAATATGAAAGTTAAAATCCCCCATGATTATAGCTGTTCCCTTATTACAAGCCCCAACTATTTCCTGATTTATACTCCGACCAACAGAGTTGCAACTGTTAGGAGGCCTATAGACTACGCCCACTAGTGACTTTTTCCCCTTATTATTCCTTATCTCCACCCAAACTGTTTCACTATCCTGATCCTTTGACCCAATATCATTTCTGACTATTGCAGTGATTCCATCCTTGATTAACATAGCAACCCCACCTCCCTTTCCTTCCTGTCTGTCCTTCCTAATTGTCAAATACCCTTGTATGTTTAGTTCCCAGTCATGATTATCTTGCAGCCATGTTTCCGTAATGGCCACCAGATCATACCCATGTGTAGTTATTTGCACCGTCAACTCGTCAATTTTGTTACGAATGCTGCGTGCATTCAGATAAAGAACTTTCAAATATGTTTTCTGACAATTTATTCCTGCTTTTACCCCTTTTACTACTTTACCTTTATCATTATACATTCTGTCCCTACCTGACACGCTCTGGTTTTTAATTCCCCCACTGGGTTGACCATTTAGGACTGAGATGAGGAGAAATTTCTTCACTCAGAGGGTTGTGAATCTTTGCAATTCTCTGCCCCAGAGGGCTGTGGAGGCTCAGTCATTGGGTATAATCAAGGCTGAGATCGATAGATTTTGGGACTCATGGGGAATCGAGGGATATGGGGATCGGGCGGGAAGGTGGAGATGAGGTAGAAGATCAGCCATGATCTTATTGAATGGCGGAGCAGGCTCGAAGGGCCGAATGGCCTGCTCCTGCTCCTATTTCTTATGTTCTTAAGAAAGCTGTTTGCTATAGCCGGCTGCGCCACGACAAATACACAGAGGATTTCAGTTATGTGGAGAGACTGGAGAAGCTGGGATTGTTCTCCTTGGAGCAGAGAAGGTGCAGCGGAGATTCAATAGAGGTGTTCAAAACATGAAGGGTTTTGATAGAGTAAATAGGAGCATGGGAACAGGAGGAGGCCATTCAGCCCCTCCAGCCTGTTCCGCCATTCAATGAGATCATGGCCGATCTGTGTCTTAACTCCACCCACCTGCCTTGGCTCTATATCCCTTTGCTCCCTTGTCTTGCAAAAATCTATCGCTCTGGGATTTAAAATGATTAATTGAGCTGGCATCGACTGCTTTCTGTGGGAGAGGGTTCCACACTTCTACCACCCTTTGTGTGAAGAAGTGTTTCCCAACTTCTCTCCTGAATGACCTGGCTCTGATTTTAAGGTGATGTCCCCTTGTCCTCGACTTCCCCACCGGCAGAAAAAGTTTCTCTCTATCTACTCTACCAATTCCTTTCAAAATCCTAAAATCCTCAATCACTCCTTAACCTTCTAGATTCCAGGGAATACAAGCCTAGTTTATGTAATCTCTCCCTCATAATCTAACCCTTGGAGCCCAGGTAACATTCTGGTGGATCTGTGCTGCACTCCTTCCAAGGCCAGTATATCCTTTCTGAGGTGCGGTGCCCAGAACTGTACACAGTGCTCCAGGGAGTTCCTGGGAGTTAATGTGCGTAGGTCCCTGAAGGTGGCAGGACATATTGAGAGAGTGGTTAACAAAGTATGTGGGAACTTGGGCTTCATAAATAGAGGTATTGAGTACAAAAGTAGCGAAGTTATGCTGAACCTTTATAAAGCGCTGGTTAGGCCACAACTGGAGTATTGCGTCCAGTTCTGGTCACCACACTTTAGGAAGGATGTGAAGGCCCTTGAGAGGGTGCAGAGGAGATTTACCAGAATGGTTCCGGGGATGGGGGATCTTAGCTACAAGGACAGGTTGGAGAAGCTGGATTTGTTTTCATTAGAGCAAAGGAGGTTGAGGGGTGATTTGATAGAGGTGTACAAGATTATGACGGGTTTGGATAGGCTAGACGGGGAAAGGCTGTTCCCACTAGTTGATGGTACAAGGACTAGGGGACACAGAATTAATGTTTTGGGCAAGAGATACAGGGGGGATGTGAGGAAAAACTTTTTTACGCAGCCAGTGGTGATGACCTGGATCTCACTGCCGATGGAAGTGGTGGAAGCGGAGACACTCAATGTTTTCAAGGGGAGACTGGATAGGCACTTGAGGGAAATAAACTTGCGGGGCTACGGGGATAGAGCGGGGGAATGGGACTGACTGGATTGCTCTACAGAGAGCCGGCACGGACTGGATGGGCCGAATGGCCTCCTTCTGTGCCGTTATGACTCTCTGGGGTCTAACCAGGGCTTTGTATAGCTGTAGCTTATAAGGAGAAACTGGTTCCAGTGGCAGGAGGGTCGGTAACCAGAAGACACAGATTTAAGGTCATTGACAAAAGAACCAGAGGCAAGGTGAGGAGAATTTTATTGACGCAGCGAGTTGTTGTGATCTGGAATGCGCTGCCTGAAAGGGCGGTGGAAGCAGAGTCAATAATAACGTTCACTGGGGAATTGGATAAACACTTGAAGGGGAAAAATTTGCAGGGCTCTGGGGACAGAGCAGGGGAGTGGGACTAAATGGAGAGCTCTTTCAAAGAGCCGGCACAGGCACGATGGGCTGAATGGCCTCCTTCTGTGCTGTATGATTCTAGGAGCCACTCCTAGAGTGGAGTGGTGCCCGCAGGGATCGCTTGGCAGGAAATTGGGAGGAGGTGGTGCACACGCAGACAGCACCTGATTTCGAGACACTGTCCTTTTAAAATTGGCCCTCCACAGGCAAGGAGTGACTCGGTCCCTTTAATGAAAATCACTTTGAAAAGAAGAGTCCCTGTCCCTTTAAGAGCCCTCCTCCCACCATTCCCACCTTTTTCATAAAGTCTTTGAAATTAATAATAAAAGTTCATGCAGAAAAAATGTGAGTGTGTGTCTGACTATATTTTAGTGAGTATCTGTGTCTGTGTGTCTGTCTGACTGTATGTGTGTGTGTCTGTGTAGAATAGCATCATAGAATGATACAGTACAGAAGGAGGCCATTCGGCCCATCGTGCCTGTGCCGGCTCTTTGAAAGAGCGATCCAATTAATCCCACTCCCTCTGCTCTTTCCCCAAAGCCCTGTAAATGTTTTCCCTTCAAGTATTTACCTCAATCTCTTTTGAATTATAATATTGAATCTGCTTCCACCGCCCTTTCAGGCAGCGCATTCCAGATCACAACAACTTGGTGTAAAAATCTGTTTCCTCATGGCACCTCTGGCCTTTTGCCAATCGCCTTAAATCTGGTTTCTGTCCCTTCAGCCATTGGAAACAGTTTCTCCTTATTTACTCTCAAAATCCATCCTGATTTTGAACAACTCTATCAAATCTCCTCTTAATCTTCTCTGCTCTAAGGAGAACAACCCCAGCTTCACCCGTCTCTTCACGTAACTCAAGTCCCTCATCCCTGGTCCCATTCTCGTCAATTTCTTCTCCACCCTCTCCAAGGCCTTGACATCCTTCCTAAAGTGTGGTGCCCAGCGGAAGCCTAGCCAGTGTTTTATAAAGGCTTAGCATAACTTCCTTGCTTTTGTACTCTATTCCTCTATTAATAAAGTCAAGGATCCTGTTTGCTTTATTAACAGCCTTTTCAACTTGTCCTGCCACCTTCTAAGATTTGTGTACATACCCCCCGAGGCCTCTCTGTTCCTGCACCCTCTTTAAAAGCAGTGGTCTGAATCAATGTTCACGTTAAGTTGTGCGGCCACGCAGCGGTCTGGAGGTCCCGCGCAGCCGGCTCACCGCCCTATAAATGGAATAAACGCGCATGCGCGGAAATTTGAATGGGCCATTCAGCCCGTTAAAAGGGACACGCACCTCAAAAAAAGAGGGAACATTGATCCTAATACCGACCCCTGGGGAACATCACTGTTTACCTCCCTCCAGTCTGAAAAGAAACCGTTCACCACTACTCTCTGCTTTCTGTCCCTTGGCAGAAAATTGGGAGGGGGAGAGAGCAAACAGCACCTGATTTCTCACCAAGCACTCACGGGAGCAGGGGATTTGCCCTACTTTAAATGTCAGTCTCTTAAATATATATTATAAAAAGGGAGACGCTGTCCCTTTAAAATCGGTCATCCACGGGGACGCGGTCCCTTTAATGAAAACTCATAGAAAAAGAGAGCGCCTGTCCCTTTAAGAGAACCCCCACCACTCCCATATTCTCTTAAAGTGCTTGAAATTAATAATTATAAACGCAGAAAATTAATATTAAAAAAATTAATTCAGGGAGAAAAAATATTTTTCTCACATTTGCTCCACAGGGTTTCTCGTTTCTGTTTCATCAATTTAAAAACAAACTGCTTTTTTTATGATCAGCCATGATCACATTGAATGGCGGAGCAGGCTCGAGAGGCCGAATGGCCGACTCCTGCTCCTATCTTCTATGTTTCTCTGTTTAAAACAAGTATCTTCTGTAAAATAAAATTAGTTTGAGCTGTAAAATGGGAAAGGAACATTAAAAATAAACTTTTCAGGGCTCACAGATCCTGACCAGGCCCCTTTACAAAATGGCGGCGGGCCGATCCCAGGCCCCGCCTCCTCCTTCGCCGCGATTGGTTGGAGGACCAAAGCCCCTCGGTCGGTCCTCCAGGCTCCGCCTCCCCTCGCTCATTGGGGGAGAGCTCAGTGTCAGTCGGTGCACGCCGGCGACGTCGTGACGTTGCAGGGTGGGCGGTTGGAGCAGGCGGGAAATTAAATTCATTTAAATTAAATCTCCCGTCAGCCTCCTCTGTCCCACTCAGCCGGCACTAGTCCCGCCCCTCGGGCTCTCCGATTGGTTGGAGGACCCGCCGCCGGCTCGCTCCTCCAGCCCCGCCCACTGGGTGCCGCTAATCCCGCCCCTCGGGCTCCCCGATTGGTTGGAGGACCCGCCGCCGGCTCGCACCTCCAGCCCCGCCCACTGGGTGCCATTAGTCCCGCCCCTCGGGCTCCCCGATTGGTTGGAGGGCACGCCGCCGGCTCACTCCTCCAGCCCCGCCCACTGGGTGCCGCTAGTCCCGCCCCTCGGGCTCCCCGATTGGTTGGAGGACCCTCCGCCGGCTCGCTCCTCCAGCCCCGCCCACTGGGTGCCGCTAGTCCCGCCCCTCGGGCTCCCCGATTGGTCGGAGGACCCGCCGCCGGCTCGCTCCTCCAGTCCCGCCCCGGTCGCTCCCTATGGAAGCTGCCGTCAATCAGGCCGCGGGCCCGGGTGACGTGTCGCCGAGGAGATCACGTGCACCGTCCAAGTTCCGCCGCTCGGTCCGCGGCCTCGCGGACTCTGAGGTTTTTCTATTTCTCTCGATTCTCTCCCGATCCACCCCGCGCCATTCTCCACCCAATCGGAGCGGAGAAAACTCACTTCGCGTCACGATCGCGACTCTGGAACCGACACCAAGGCCTTTCCCCGGAATGGCCCCGCGCCGACTCCGTCCGGCAGGATCCGAGTGCGCAGGCGCAGCTCCGAGTTGGGAAGGGGGGCTGGTCTCCTCTGGGCATGCGCGGTCATTACCCTTGGTGACCGGGAGGGGTCGCTGTGCCGGACTCGGCCCAAACCGCCGCTCCGAGTGCGCATGAACGGGCTCTCGTCTGTCAATCAACCAACCGCCAGAAGAGGTCGCTGGTGAGACCAGTGAAGAAAGAAAGACTTGCATTTATATAGCGCCTTTCACCACCGCCGGACGTCCCAAAGTACTTTACAGCCAATAAAGTAGTTTTGCAGTGTAGTCACTGTTGTAATGTAGGAAATGCGGCAGTCAGTTAGCGCACAGCAAGCTCCCACAAACAGCACTGTGATAATGACCAGATAATCTATCATTTTTTATGTTGATTGAGGGATAAACATTGGCTCGGACACTGGGGATAATTCCCCTGCTCTTTCCCACATTACAACAGTGACTACTTCATTGTAGTACTTCATTGGCTGTAAAGCACTTTAGGATATCTGGTGGCACTATATAAATGCAAGTCTTTCTTTCCTGAAATAATGCCATGGGATCTTTTACATCCACCTGAGAGAGCAAACAGGGCCTCAATTTAACATCTCATCCGAAAGACGGCACCTCCGACAGTGCACTGCACTGGAGTGTCAGCCTGGATTTTTGTGCTCAAGTCTCTGGAGTGGGACTTTTGCAGTGTAGTCACTGTTGTAATGTAGGAAATATGGCACAAAGCTGGGTGGGCGTGTGTGCTGTGAGGAGGATGTCATGAAACTCCAGTATGATTTGGACAGGTTGGGTGATTGGGCAGAAACATGGCAAATGCAGTATAATGTGGATAAATGTGAGGTTATCCACTTTGGTGGCAAAAACAGGAAGGCAGATTATTATTTGAATGGCAATAGATTGGGAGAAGGTGAAGTGCAAAGAGACCTGGGTGTTCTTGTGCACCAGTCGCTGAAGGTAAGCATGCAGGTGCAGCAGGCGGTTAAGAAGGCAAATGGTATGTTGGCCTTCGTAGCGAGAGGGTTTGAGTATAGGAACAAGGGTGTCTTACTGCAGTTGTACAGGGCCTTGGTGAGACCGCACCTTGAGTACTGTGTGCAGTTTTGGTCACCTTACCTGAGGAAGGATGTTCTTGCCATGGAGGGAGTGCAGCGAAGATTCACCACGCTGATACCTGGGATGGCAGGAATGACGTACGAGGAGAGATTGTGTCAATTGGGCTTGTACTCACTGGAGTTTAGAAGATTGAGAGGGGATCTCATCGAAACCTATAAAATTCTGTCAGGTCTGGACAGACTAGATGCAGAAAGGGTGTTTCTGATGGCCGGGGAGTCCAGAACCAGGGGTCATAGTCTAAGGATAAGGGGTAAGCCATTTAGGACTGAAATGAGGAGGAATTTCTTCACCCAGAGAGTGGTGAACCTGTGGAATTCTCTGCCACAGAGGGCGGTGGAGGCCAGTTCATTAAATATATTCAAGAAAGAGTTAGATATATTTCTTGAGGCTAAAGGGATCAAGGGAT
This sequence comes from Somniosus microcephalus, assembly GCF_052327205.1. Classification (NCBI taxonomy): domain Eukaryota; kingdom Metazoa; phylum Chordata; class Chondrichthyes; order Squaliformes; family Somniosidae; genus Somniosus; species Somniosus microcephalus. Next base: position 1,847,460 of record NC_141003.1, on the reverse strand, counting down.
ATGGGGAGAAGGCAGGGACAGGGTACTGAATTTGGATGATCAGCCATGATCTCATTGAATGGCGGAGCAGGCTCGAAGGGCCGAATGGCCTACTCCTGCTCCTATCTTCTATGTTTCTATGACTATGAACCCACAATTTTCTGACTCAGAGGTGAGAGTGCTACCCACTGAGCCACTGGCTGATACTAAAGAGCAAGCAGTTCTGACAAATGGTCATCGACCTGAAACGTTAACTCTGTTTCTCTCTTCACAGATGCTGCCTGACCTGCTGAGTATTTCCAGCATTTTCTGTTTTTATTAAAGAAACGAGGGAGTGATTGCTGACGGGAAGAATGTTGGGTCGTCCTGCGCATGCGCACCTCCCTGGTGGCTGAGGTGAAACACCGACTCGCCCCCACCTGAGCCGCTCACGCGTACCAGATGTTGCGGCTCCGCATGGTCGCCCGATGTTCCAACCACGGGGTTTTGTGTGCTGAGCATGCATGTTGCGGACCGCTCGGGACAGGCGATTGTAGAGCAGGAGGGAGAGCGCGGGGGCCATGAGCACATGCGCGGGACTCAGTCAACAGAGTGGTTTCTGGAGCGAGCGGACTTGTGGGTATTGTAGCCGCCATTACTGCTGATCCTTTCAACCAACCTGTGCAGCAGCTGGGGCCTGAAAATCAGCTTCACTGCCCCTAGGTTCGGAAAGGGGAAAATTAAACAACAGTTTGCCTCTGATCCTTTTCTGATCTCAATTTACAGGGTTATAGAAGTGGAGCAGTTACAGGTGGGAAGCTCAGACCAAACATCACGTCAAGATCTGACAGAGTCGCTGGATTCATCAGGACCTGAATATCATCGGCGTTGCACATGGAAGGAGAGAGCAGTGATCGCAGCGATGTCAAACCGCACACGTGTTCAGTGTGTGGACGCGGATTCAGCCGATCGCCTGACCTGGTGAGACACTTGCACCGTCACACCGGGGAGAAACCGGGTAAAGGTGGGGACGGTGGGAAGGGCTTCAGTTCCCCGTCTGCGTTGGAAGTTCAACGGCGCAGTCACAGCAGGGACAGTCTGTTCACCTGCTCCGTGTGTGGAAAGGGATTTGTTTGTTCATCCCACCTGCAAAGATACCAGGGAGTTCACACTGAGGAGAGACCATTTCAATGTTCTGACTGTGGGAAGAGCTTTAAAAGTGCTCAGTATCTGAAGGGACACCAGCTTGTTCACACTGATGAGAGACCATTTCAATGTTCTGACTGTGGGAAGAGCTTTAAAAGCCCCCAGGAGCTAAAGGGACACTGGCTCCTACACACTGGGGAGAGGCCGTTCACCTGCTGCGTGTGTGGGAAGGGATTCATTCATTCATGCCACCTGCTGGTACATCAGCGAGTTCACACTGGGGAGAGACCCTTTAAATGTTCTGACTGTGGGAAGAGCTTTAAAAGGTCTGGGGAGCTCAAGCTACACCAACACCTACACACTGGGGAGAGGCCGTTCACCTGCTCCGTGTGTGGGAAGGGATTCACTCATTCATCCAACCTGCTGGTACACCAGCGAGTTCACACTGGGGAGAGTACGTTCACCTGCTCCGTGTGTGGGAAGGGATTCACTCAGTCATCCAAGCTGCTGACCCATCAGCGAGTTCACACTGATGAGAGGCCCTTTAAATGTTCTGAATGTGGGATGAGCTTTAAAAGCTCCGGGGAGCTCAAGCAACACCAACATTTACACACTGGGGAGAGGCTGTTCACCTGCTCCGTGTGCGCGAAGGGATTCACTCGGCCCTCCAGCCTGCTGGTACACCAGCGAGTTCACACTGGGGAGAGACTCTTTCAATGTTCTGACTGTGGGAATAGCTTTAAAAGCTCGGGGAAGCTGAAGGGACACCAGCGAGTTCACACTGACGAGAGGCCCTTTAAATGTTCTGAGTGTGAGAAGAGTTTTAAAAGCTCCAGGGAGCTCAAGCAACACCAACACCTACACACTGGGGAGAGGCCGTTCACCTGCTCCGTGTGTGGGAAGGGATTCGCTCGGTCATCCAACCTGCTGGGACATCAGCGAGTTCACACTGACGAGAGGCCCTTTAAATGTTCTGACTGTGGGAAGAGCTTTAAAAGCTCTAACATCCTTAAGGGACATCAGCGAGTTCACACTGGGGAGAGGCCGTTCACCTGCTCCGTGTGTGGGAAGGGATTCGCTCAGTCATCCAACCTGCTGGTACATCAGCGAGTTCACACTGACGAGAGGCCCTTTAAATGTTCTGTGTGGGAAGAGCTTTAAAAGCTCTAACATCCTTAAGGGACACCAGCGACTTCACACTGATCATAGAATCTAACAGCACAGAAGGAGGTGATTCGGCCCATCGTGTCTTTGAAAGAGCTGTCCAATTTAGTCCCACACCCCAGCTTTATCCCCAGAACTCTGCAAACTAGTCCTCTTCAAGGACTCATCCAATTACTGTTTGAAAGTTCCTGTGGAACCTGATTCCAGCATCCTTTCAGATGGTGCGTTCCAGATCTGAACAACCCTCTGTATGAAAACAATTCTCCTCATTTCACCTATAGTTCTTTTAGCAACTATTTTAAATCTGTGACCTTTGGTTACCGACCCACTTGCCAGAGTGAACAGTTTCTCCCTACTTGCTCGATCAAAACCCCTCATCATTTTGAACACCTCTATTAGGTCTCCTCTTAACCTTCTCTGCTCTAAGGGGAACAATCCCAGCTTCTCCAGTCTCTCCACATAACTGAAGTCCCTCATCCCTGGTACCATCCTGGTCAACCCCCTCTGCACCCTCTCCAAGGCCTTGACATCCTTCCTAAAGTGTGGTGCCCAGAACTGTACACAAGACTCCAGCTGAGGCCAAAACCCTGCAGCTGTACAAAACCCTGGTTAGACCACAGCTGGAGCACTGTGAGCAGTTCTGGGCATCACACCTTAGGAAGGATATATTGGCCTTGGAGGGAGTGCAGCGTAGGTTTACCAGAATGATACCTGGACTTCAAGGGTTAAGTTACGAGGAGGGATTACACAAATTAGGGTTGTATTCCCTGGAATTTAGAAAGTTAAGGGGTGATCTGATCGAAGTTTTCAGGATATTAAGGGGAACAGATAGGGTAGATAGAGAGAAACTATTTCCGCTGGTTGGGGACTCTAGGACTGGGGGCATAGTCTAAAAATTAGAGCCAGACCTTTCAGGAGTGAAATTAGGAAACACTTCTACACACAAAGGGTGGTAGAGGTTTGGAACTCTCTTCCGCAAACAGCAATTGATGCGAGATCAATTGCTAATTTTCAATCTGAGATTGATAGGTTTTTGTTAACCAAAGGTATTAAGGGATATGGGCCAAAGGCGGGTGTATGGAGTTAGGTCGCAGATCAGCCATGATCTCTGTAGTGTATGTGCCTTTAAGAGCCCCAGGTGTACTGTAATGCCGGTAATGGCCACTCGGGCTATATAAGCCTGTATATTGTGTTGTATCAGTTAGTTCCCCTCCAGACTTTGTTTAGTAAACACCTATGAAACCAACTCCTGTCTTCAGTGTCTCTATCAACACACAGACACAACAGTGGCGACGAATTGGAAATGGACTTACCTGCAATTCAGCAGCACCTCAAGGACATCGATTCCTCTGGTGTCCAAAGTTGAAGAAAAATCAAGAAAAAGCTGTGGTTTCACCAGCTAGCCAAGCTGGTGGCAGGTACTGCAATAATCCTTCCTGGGCGTCGGGCTGGGGCTCCAGTGGCTGGCTCTACAGCTAGGCCAAGCAGCGAAAGCGGAGGCAAGCAGTAACAGATGGGGAGGGAGCACTCGGGAGACGGCCGGCGCTGCAAGCAGGTCGGCGTTCAGACCTAGAGAGAGAGTCCGGCGGGAACGAGTCTCCAACTGTAAATAAATGAATAAAAAGAACGGAAACCGCGGGAAACAGTGTTGTCATCGGCGGCAGCGGCGGGGAAGCGCGGGAAGCGCCATATCTTTTCTGCAGAAAAGAAAGAAAAGCGCGGGAAGCGCCATTTTATTTCTAGGATGCCTAAGTCTGGCAATATTGATGCTTTTGATAACGAGATAGAGGATTGGACCACATATGTGGAAAGAGTGGAGGTATATTGCACCGCAAATGGAATAGAAGATGAAAAAAAAGCTTCAGTACTGCTAAATCTAATGGGCGCAAAGACATACGGGCTGTTACGAAATTTAATCACTCCAGCCAAACCAAAGGACAAGAATTTCAAAGAAATTGTTGATACCCTGCAGGAGCACTTAAACCCAACACCGCTGCTGATAGCGGAACGATTCAAATTCTTCAAGAGAAATCAACACAAGAATGAAAGTAACGCTGATTACCTCACCGAATTAAGAAAGCTATCAAAACACTGCCAATTCGGGGCAGGACTAGCAGATTGTCTTCGAGACAAATTCGTCTGCGGTCTTTTAAGTGAAGGAACACAGAAAAGGCTGCTTTCTGAAAAAGATTTAACACTGGACAAGGCTTTCAGTATGGCTGTATCATACGAAGCAGCCGCAAGAGGAGCTGCAGAGATACAACAAAAGACACAGGACTTCGGCACCCATGAAATGACACAGGGTTTCGAGAGATGTTATCGCTGCGGCAGATCCACCCATGACCAGAGGGACTGCTGGTTCAAGGACAAAGCATGCAGGCAATGCGGAAAGATTGGACACATTGCACAGGTATGCCGATCTGGACAAAAAAAATCCACAGACAGGAAACAAAAAATCAATAAAGAAAAGTACAGAAAGGTACAAATGATGACGGACAGTAGCTCCGAAGACCAGAAGAGCGATAGCGACTCCGAAAACAAGAGACTAAGCTGTCTCAAATTACATAATGTAGTTGCCAAAGATGATTACCAGACCATTTGGCAGACCCTCACGATAGCAGGGTCCCCAGTTAAAATGGAGCTAGATACAGGATCAGCTCTGACCATCATAAATCGACGGGATTACAAGCGGCTATTTCCGCATATACCTTTAAAAGACACATCCATTATCTTGAAAACATATACGGGGCAGAAAGTATACCCCAAAGGAAAAATAAGGGTGCCTGTTGTATACAACGGCAAGGAAATACAAAAGTTGTATTTATACATTCTACAAGATGGTGGTCCACCGCTGTTGGGACGTGAATGGATCAGGAAAATACGTTTAGACTGGCACTCCATTCAGGCACTGACGGTGACCAGTAAGAAAAAAAATGATGATGACGTCATACCTGAACGATTAAAAGACATCTTGGCCAACGCCAAAGAAGTGTTTCAAGAGAAACTAGGAACCTTGAAAGGCATCACCGCCTCAATAAAAGTGGAAGATGCAGCAATTCCCAGGTTTTTTAAGGCAAGACCGGTGCCATACGCAATTCGTCCAGCAGTCGAGGCAGAGCTGGAGAATTTGGAAAAGGCAGGCGTATTATCCTGAATAATGATAAATCTGAAGAACAGAGAAAAATTCGCATCTGTGGAGACTTCAAGGTGACTGTAAACCCGGTCCTTCACACGGTACAGTATCCTCTTCCGAGGATAGAAGATATTTTCGCCTCACTATCCGGAGGGAAATGTTTCACCAAAATTGACTTGGCACAGGCATATCTACAGATGGAGGTTGAAGAGGCCTCTAAAAAATATCTCACGATAAATACACACAAAGGTCTGTACCAGTACAATCGACTGGTTTTCGGAGTAGCATCCGCTCCAGCTATCTGGCAAAGAGCTATGGAGCAAGTCCTCCAAGGGATTCCGGGGACTCAATGCTACCTAGACGACATCCTTGTAACAGGAGAAAACGACAACGAGCACCTTGCCAATTTGGAGCAGGTGCTCACTAGGCTGAGAGAACGGGGCCTACGAGCAAATCGCCCCAAGTGCGAATTTTTCCAAAATCAAATATCATATTGTGGCCACATAATTAATAAGGAAGGGTTGCATAAGTCACCTGAAAAAATTGAAGCTGTCATAAAAGCCCCAGCACCTGAACATGTTTCACAATTAAGGTCGTTCCTGAGATTAATAAATTACTATCATAAATTTTTACCGAACTTATCAACTCTTCTACACCCTCTTAATGAACTGCTACAAACAGGAGTAATTTGGAAATGGAGCAAAGACTGTAAACGTGCCTTCCATAAATGCAAAGACTTAATCACGTCCAAAGAAGTTTTGGCTCATTACAACCCATCACTGCCAATCAGACTGGCGTGCGATGCATCCCCTTATGGCGTAGGAGCAGTATTATCGCATAAATTCCCTGATGGCTCGGAACGGCCGATAGCTTTTGCGTCACACTCATTGAACTCAGCTGAGCGTAACTATGCCCAAATCGACAGGGAAGCACTCAGCCTGGTATGGGGAGTGAAGAAATTCAACCATTACCTACACGGACAAAAATTTACCTTGTTGACTGACCATCAACCCCTCATCTCCATATTCAAACCTAAAAAGGGTGTTCCCATTATGACAGCGCAAAGGCTACAGAGGTGGTCTCTTTTTCTAGGGGCACACCAATACAACATAGAATACAAAGGATCCAAACAGCATGGGAATGCTGACGGGTTATCGCGCCTATCGTTGCCAATGGTAGAAGAAGCACCTACCATAGACCCAGTGGAGATTTTCCACTCTACCATAGTCGAATGTCTACCAGTAACAAATTCTGCCATTGAAAGGGAAACTAGAAATGACCCGACTCTCTCATGAGTCTACGATTTAACAGTGAAGGGATGGCCAGCACATGGCGAACCACTGTTGCCAGCATTCTCGCAAAGAAGAGAACAGCTGTCAGTGTGCCGAGGAACCTTGATGTGTGGACCCAGAGTGGTGATTCCACCCAAACTCCAGGATAAAGTTCTAAAGGAGCTTCACGAGGGGCATCTGGGTGGAGTGAAAATGAATAACGTAGCCAGGGTGTTTGTATGGTGGCCAGGTATCGATGGAGACATCGAAGAAATGACCAAGAGCTGCCTAGGATGCCAGAAGGTCCAAAACGCTCCACCCCAAGCCCCTCTACATCCATTGGAGTGGCCCTCATCGCCCTGGCAAAGGGTACACATCGACTTTGCTGGTCCATTTATGGACTCAATGTTCTTAATCGTGGTTGATGCACACTCCAAGTGGCCGGAGGTAATAAAGATGTCCTCCACCACCACGGAAAAAACCATCACAGTATTAAGGACCATATTTGCCTGAAATGGGCTGCCGGAACAGATCTGTTCTGATAATGGACCGCAATTTGTGTCCGAAGAATTCAGGAAGTTCTTAAAAAACAATGGGGTTAAGCACTACACGTCCGCCCCATACCATCCTGCCACCAATGGATTGGCTGAAAGGTTTGTCCAGACCTTCAAGAAGGCCATAAAGGCCATGGGTAATGAAGACATAAAACTTCAGCACAAGGTGGATAACTTCTTGTTCGCATACAGGAATGCAACACATATGGTTACAAACCAAACTCCTGCCATGATGTTCTTCAATAGAAGCCTAAGATGCCGGCTGGATTTGATCAAGCCCAACATCAGAAGGGACGTGGAGAACCGGCAATTTCAAGGCATGAATGAAAGGCCAACTAGAACCTTCCAGATAGGTCAACAAGTTTTGGCCCGGGACTACCGTACCGAGAAATGGCAGCCTGGAACTATCTGCACACGACTAGGACCACTGATGTATACCGTGGACATCGGAGAAAGCATAATAAGGCGCCATGCTGACCAAATCATAGAGTCATCCGAAAAGGGACAACCTACACCACAACTCTATACGCCGAACGATGAAGTAGAGATACCCATATCTACCTCCGATCCGGTGATACTGGAACCCGATGAACCCGACACTGGCATGCAAGCCGAATCAGCCTTGCCAAAAGAACCTACTACACCACCAGAAACTATTACACCACCGAGGCGTTATCCGGACCGAGTCAGGAAGCCTCCAGAGAGACTGACTTATAATTAATTAACTGCAGCAATGTGTAGATTATTTTTCTTGTAACATGTAATTAATAATTAGTTAAAATATTATGTACTGGTTGGCTAAAAGGGGAGGAATTGTAGTGTATGTGCCTTTAAGAGCCCCAGGTGTACTGTAATGCCGGTAATGGCCACTCGGGCTATTTAAGCCTGTATATTGTGTTGTATCAGTTAGTTCCCCTCCAGACTTTGTTTAGTAAACACCTATGAAACCAACTCCTGTCTTCAGTGTCTCTATCAACACACAGACACAACAATCTCGTTGAATGGCAGAACAGGCTCAAGGGGCTGAATGGCCTCCTCCTGTCTTATGTTCCTAACTAGTGATTTGTAAAGGTTTAGTGTAACTTCCTTGTTTTTGTATTCAATGGTGTGGAGATGCCGGAGTTGGACTGGGGTGGAGAAATGTAAGAAGTCACACAACACCAGGTTGTAGTCCAACAGTTTTATTTGAAATCACAAGCTTTCGGAGCGCTGCTCCTTTGTCAGGTGAAGTGGAGATGTGCTGCCTTCCTTTAGGAATTTATGTTAGTTTTCCAGTTAATTCAGGGGTTTGAGTAATTTGGGTCGATTTCCATTGTGTGCCACCACCTAGTGGATATTTGGTACCTAGCAAGTGCAGTAAAGTGCAGTAAAGCACAGTAAAGTGCAGTAAAGTAAACTACTGTATATCACAGACCTGCAGCCACACATGGTCTGGGAAGTTATAAGAACATAAGAACATAAGAAATAGGAGCAGGAGTAGGCCAATCGGCCCCTCGAGCCTGCTCCACCATTCAATAAGATCATGGCTGATCTGATCCTAACCTCAAATCTTCTATCACTCTCCATCCACCCGAACCCATGTGATCTCCCGGGAGAGGCGAAAAACCAGATAAAAAACCCAATGGCCAATTTGGGAGAAAAAAATCTGGGAAATTCCTCTCCGACCCATCTAGGCGATCGAAATTCATCCAGGAGATCACTCTGTCCCTATATTTTCTACAGTACTTACCTTCCGTAAAGGCGATCTCCACCCCAGCCAAGAACAGGAATAAAACCATCTCCTGAAATCTAACACAGGATTAGAACACAGTAGGAGCAGAATCAGGCTACACGGCCCCTGGGCCCACTCCACTACCCACAGGGCCATGACCATTCCGAACCTAGACTCATGTCCAATTTCCTGCCCGCTCCCCGTAACCCTTAATTCCCTTTACTTCTAGGAAACTATCTATTTCTGTTTTAAATTTATTTAATGATTGTGGTGATTATTTCCTATGTTTAATAAGAAGTATTGTGATTGGTGAATGTGGTGGTTGTTCTCTGTCTTAGTTAGAAGTATTGTAATTGGTTGTTTGTTTCTACCTTGAGATATATGCTGTAAACTCATTGGTAGTGGATGTCAGATGATTTGTGGTGGCCATCTTAAATTCAGCTCTCTCCAGTCATGGTTGGAGATTGGTGTTGAAAGATGTGCTACTGGATTTTTAAAGTTAATAAAGCCTAGATTAGAAAGGCAAATCTATTCTTTATTTCAATTTATTAACTTTTTATCAGAATGGAGCGATATCTTCAACCGGAACGAGTCAATGCTGACCCTAATTCTGCAGGAGTGGATGATAAATGGAAACATTGGTATTGTACATTTACAAACTTTTTGGGTGTGTTGGAACAAGAGTCTCTGAATAAGCTGAATATGCTGATCAACTACATTGCTCCGGATGTGTATAAGTATATTTTGGACTGTAAAACTTACGAATTAGCTATTTCTACATTGGAGAAGATTTTTGTTAAACCAAAGAATGAGGTATTTGCACGTTACCTTCTATCTGCCCGTAGGCAGCAGGTGGGAGAATCTTTGGATACTTATTTACAAGCACTTCGGCACCTTAGTGCTAACTGTAATTATAAAGCCGTGACGGCCAAAGAATATAAGGAAGAATCGGTACGGGATGCTTTTATTAATGGACTACTGTCTAGATCAATTCGTCAGCGGTTGTTAGAAAATAAGACTTTGGATCTCAAGAGTGCTTTTGAGCAAGCTTCTACATTGGATATGGCTCAGAGAAGTTCGGATTCTTATGCCCTTTCTAATCGGCCTGCGACTGTGGTTTCGGCAGTTCCGGACGAAAAGGAATTAGGTGGACTTAATGGGAGTGGTTTACTAGATTCTGAAACAGCTTCTACTTCGGCGGCTGTTGCCTCTAGGATTCAGAAGTGTTATTTTTGTGGGAACATCCAGCATCCTCGTTTGAAGTGTCCTGCCCGGGAGGCTGTGTGTAGTAAATGCAGCAAGAGAGGTCATTATGCACGTGTTTGTAAATCATTAGGTTCAATTACCTCCTCTTCTGCGACTATTCAACCTGTAGAGAGGGCGTTTATTGCATCAATTTCTGCTGCATTTGCTCATGGCCTAAACAAAGCTATAGTTATGGCCCAAGTTAATGGGTTAGAAGTGAAGGCTCTCATAGATACGGGCAGTACCGAGAGTTTTATAAGTCTTCAGTTTGCGAAGGAAAAGTGTTTGAACATCTTGCCTGTTACTTATCAGGTGTGTATGGCTCAGACGACCCTTACTTCACAAGTAGCTGGTTGTTGCCTTGTGAAATTGATTCTTCTAGGTAATACGTATACTGATATACGCCTATCTGTTTTGCCTAATCTTTGTGCGGATATTTTGATTGGTCATGATGTGCTTAAATTACACGAGTCTCTCAGTCTTTCGTTTGGAGGGACTAAGCCACCCTTATCCATTTGTGGATTAACTTCTTTATCCATTTCTCCATTATCACTTTTTTCCAATTTGATGCCGGATTGTAAGCCAATTGCTACCAAGTCAAGAAGGTATAGCAGTCAGGATAGAGAATTTATTAATTCTGAAGTCCAACGTCTTTTATTGGAAGGAATCATTGAACCTAGTTGTTCGCCTTGGTGGGCTCAGGTAGTTGTCACCACTAACGAGAGACATAAGAAACGAATGGTGATAGACTACTCTCAAACTATTAATAGGTATACTCAATTAGATGCGTACCCTTTGCCTAAGATTGATGAGCTTATCAACAAAGTATCTCAGTATAAGTTTTTAGCACTATTGATTTAAAGAGTGCTTATCATCAGATTCCTATTGATAAGAGGGATCAACCATATACAGCCTTTGAGGCTGGTGGAAAGCTGTATCAGTTTTGCCGAATACCATTTGGTGTTACTAATGGTGTTGCTTGTTTTCAACGGGCAATGGATGCTTTTATAAGTGATAACTCTCTCTCTGACACCTTTTCATATTTAGATGATATCACGGTGTGTGGTAAATCAAGGGTGGAGCATGATTCTAATTTAGAAAGATTCCTTCAAGCTGCGGAAAAAGTTGGTTTAACTTTTAATAAAGAGAAGTGTATCTTTTCGACCACTGAGGTAAATCTACTGGGGTATATTATCTCGGGAAATAAGATTAAACCAGATCCAGAACATCTGCGACCATTGATCGATTTACCTTATCCTACTAATTCTAAGGCTTTGCAACGAGTTGTTGGACTGTTTTCTTACTATTCTAATTGGATTGCAAACTTTTCGCAGAAGATCCGGCCCCTTATTCGGGTTACGACATATCCTCTATCATGGGAGGCCAGGACATGTTTTGATAAATTTAAAAAGGATATCCTAGGAGCAGTTGTGCATTCTATTGATGAGCAGGTTCCCTTTGTGATTGAGACGGATGCTTCTGATTTTGCAATTGGGGCTACTCTGAACCAAAATGGAAGACCTGTGGCCTTTTTCTCACGTACTTTGAACAATAGTGAAAAAAGACATTATTCAATAGAGAAAGAGGCATATGCAATAGTAGAAGCACTGCGTAAATGGAGACATTATTTATCGGGGCGACATTTCACGTTGGTAACCGATCAAAAATCTGTGTCCTTTATGTTTGATGTTAAACATTTTGGAAAGATCAAAAATGATAAAATAATGAGGTGGAGGATTGAGTTGGCATGTTACCATTTTGATATAGTTTATCGTCCGGGGAAGGATAATGTTGCTGCTGATGCACTGTCCAGGGCTTATTGTTCTGTGATTCACGGAGATACGCTTATTAATCTTCACAATGCCTTATGTCATCCTGGGGTTACGAGGATGATACACTTCGTACGCAGTAAGAATTTGCCCTTTTCAGTTGAAGACGTCAAGCGGATGACTTCATCATGTTCTATCTGTGCTCGGTGTAAACCGAATTTCTTTAAGCCTCAACGAGCTCATCTTATAAAGGCTACTTCTCCTTTTGAACGTCTAAGCGTTGATTTTAAGGGGCCTCTTCCTTCAACGACTCAAAATCAATACATATTTACTGTTGTGGATGAGTTTTCAAGGTTTCCTTTTGCTTTTCCTTGCGCAGATGTATCAGCTGCTACAGTTATCAAATGTCTGACTCAACTTTTTGTCATCTTTGGGATGCCTGCGTATATCCATTCAGATCAGGGAAGTTCTTTTATGTCTTCCCAGTTGAAGGAATACTAGTGGAACTACCCCGTATAACCCCCAGGGTAATGGACAGTGCAAACGATACAATGGGGTGATCTGGAAGGCAGTTATGTTGGCTTTGACATCCCGGAACCTTAAGAATACAGAGTGGGAAATGGTACTGCCTGATGCCCTGCATTCCATTAGATCATTGCTTTCAACGGCTACTAATGTGACCCCCCATGAAAGGCTCTTTAATTACCCGCGGAGATCTACTGCGGGATATTCGGTACCTTCATGGCTTACTATGCAGGGACCTGTGCTGCTTCGACGCCATGTTAGATTGTCAAAATATGATCCTTTAGTGGAGGAGGTGGAGCTGTTGGAGGCAAATTCCCAATATGCTCATATTCGATTCCAAGATGGGAAAGAAAGTACTGTTTCAATTAAAGACTTGGCTCCTTGTGGTGGCCAGCCCTCTTCCAAGGATACTAATAGTCATGATTCAGATAATGTGGATGTTGTTATAGATACTACGAATATTTCCAATCCTATTGCAGATAATTATACTTCTATTAGTCAGCCTTTGATGGATGTTCATGACTGTCCTAGTTTACTTCCTGATGGGACTTCCAATCCGGAAACCGTTGATAATCGGGATATGGATAACCTTCCTGCAGAAGATACTTCGGTGTCTCCGGGTGTGGGAGGGCAAGGAATTTCACCAAGGTTAAGAAGGTTGACACGAACAAGATATCCGGTCGACCGATTGAAAATGGACTTTTAAACTGATAGTAATGTTTTAAAATTGTTGAAATATTATATTTGTATTTTAGTTGTAAATAAATTAATTATAAATTGTAAAGGTTATTTAGGTTGGAGCATGTTTTAAAAGGAGCGGTGAATGTGGTGATTATTTCCTATGTTTAATAAGAAGTATTGTGATTGGTGAATGTGGTGGTTGTTCTCTGTGTTAGTAAGAAGTATTGTAATTGGTTGTTTGTTTCTACCTTGAGATATATGCTGTAAACTCATTGGTAGTGGATGTCAGGTGATTTGTGGTGGCCATCTTAAATTCAGTTCTCTCCAGTCATGGTTGGAGACTGGTGTTGAAAGATGTGCTACTGGATTTTTAAAGTTAATAAAGCCTAGATTAGAAAGGCAAATCTATTCTTTATTTCAATGATGTAGCTTCCACAGCTTTACATAGATACATAGAAGATAGGAGCAGGAGTAGGCCATTCGGCCCTTCGTGCCTGCTCCGCCATTTAATGAGATCATGGCTGATCCTTTAATTCAGTATCCCGTCCCCGCCTTCTCTCCGTAACCCTTAACCCCTTTTGCCCGTAGAAATATATCTAATTCCCTCTTAAATATATTTAATGAGCTGGCGTACACTGCCCTCTGTGGCAATGAGTTCCACAGGTTCACCACTCTCTGAGTGAAGAAATTCCCCCTCATTTCTGTCCTAAATGGTTTAGCCCTTATCCTTAAATTATGTCCTCTAGTTCTGTTTTCACCCGCCAAGGGAAACATTCCTTCTGCATCCAGTCTGTCTAGACCTGTCAGAATTTTATACACTTCTATGAGGTCCCCTCTCAATCTTCTAAACTCCAGTGTGTACATCCCTAAACTACATAGTCTCTCCTCATAGGTCATTCCCGCCATTCCTGGTATCAGCCTGGTGAATCGCCGCTGCACCCCCTCCATGGCAAGAACATCCTTCCTCAGATGAGGCGACCAAAACTGTACACAGTACTCGAGGTGTGGTCTCACCAGTGCCCTGTACAGCTGCAGCAAGGTATCCCTGTTCCTGTATTCTAACCCTTTTGCTATGAAGGCCAGCATACCGTTTGCCTTCTTGACCGCCTGTTGCACCTGCATGCTCGCCTTCAGTGACTGGTGTACAAGAACACCCAGGTCTCTCTGTACTTCCCCCTCTCCCAATCTATTGCCATTTAAATAATAATTTGCCCTCCCGTTCCTGCACCCAAGGTGGATAACTTCGCACTTGTCCACATTATAGTGCATCTGCCATTTATCCGCCCAATCGCCCAGTCTGTCCAAATCGCTCTGGAGCTTCCTGGTCTCTTCCTCTGAGCCCACCCCACCTCCTAGTTTAGTGTCGTCTGCAAATTTGGAAATGCTGCATCCGACTCCCTGATCCAGGTCATTAATGTAAATTGTGAACAGCTGGGGGCCCAGGACAGATCCCTGTGGTACCCCACTTGTTACTGCCTGCCATTCAGAAAATGAGCCGTTTATTCCAACTCTCTGTTTTCTATCTGACAGCCAGTTCCCTATCCACGCCAAAACTTTCCCCTTTATCCCATGAGCCTCAATTTTCCATGCTAATCTTTTATGTGGGACCTTATCGAAGGCCTTTTGGAAGTCCAGGTACACCACATCTACTGGCTCTCCCCCATCTATTCTACCAGTTACTCCCTCAAAAAATTCCAATAGATTAGTCAAGCACGATTTACCCTTTGTAAATCCATGTTGACTCTGTCCTATCCTGTCCCCATTTGCTAAGTGCTCCGCTATTTCATCCTTAATGATGGACTCCAGCATTTTGCCCACAACTGATGTAAGGCTTACAGGTCTGTAATTACCTGCTTTTTCCCTACCCCCCTTTTTGAATAGTGGGGTAACGTTAGCTACCCTCCAATCCATCGGCACTGTTCCCGAGTCTAATGAATTCTGAAAAATCATCCTTAGTGCATCCGCTATCTCTAGGGCCACCTCCTTCAGTACCCTAGGATGCATGTTATCAGGCCCTGGGGATTTGTCCACCTTCAATCCCTTTAGCTTCCTTAACACCATATCCTTAGAGATATTGATTTGCGTCAGTTCCTCCTTTGCCAATGTCCCTATTTTTCCCGATATCCCAGGGAGGTTTTTTGTGTCTTCCTTCGTAAAGACTGACCCAAAGTATGCATTTAGTTGATCTGCCATTTCCTTATTTCCCATTATATATTCCCCCGTATCTGACTGCAATGGACCAACTTTGGTTTTCACCAGTCTTTTCCTTTTGATATATTTATAAAAGCTTTTGGAGTTAGTTTTTATATTTTCCGCCAGCTTGTGGGGCAGCAAATTCCACAAACCTACCACCCTCTGAGTGAAGAAGTTTCTCATCTCAGTTTTGAAAGAGCAGCCCCTTATTCTAAGATTATGCCCCCTAGTTCTAGTTTCACCCATCATTGGGAACATCCTCACCGCATCCACCCGATCAAGCCCCTTCACAATCTTATATGTTTCAATAAGATCGCCTCTCATTCTTCTGAACTCCAATGAGTAGAGTCCCAATCTACTCAACCTCTCCTCATATGACCACCCCCTCATCCCCGGGATTAACCGAGTGAACCTTCTTTGTACTGACTCGAGAGCAAGTATGTCTTTTCTTAAGTATGGACACCAAAACTGTATGCAGTATTCCAGGTGCGGTCTCACCAATACCTTGTACAACTGCAGCAATACCTCCCTGTTTTTATATTCCATCCCCCTAGCAATAAAAGCCAACATTCCATTGGCCTTCTTGATCACTTGCTGCACCTGCATACTAACTTTTTGAGTTTCGTGCACCAGGACCCCCAGATCCCTTTGTATTCTTGTCACGCTCCAGCCTTGGACACTATTTGTCTGTAAGGACTTGAGAATATTATAGATGATTAGTGTACACTATATTTTGCAGAAAATGTTTAGTTTGTAACTTTTCTCTGTAAGCAAACTGACACAGCTAGCCGTGAAGTGCTCGCTCTCTGTCTAGCTGGTTAACTTGTAGCTGTATTTTGATGCACAGGGCTAATTTAAAGAGAATGCCTTTCAGTTTGCTAAATGTATATTCACAGTAAGCTGTGTTTCCACGTGTTTTGGTAAGTTACATGCCACATGTACTGTGTTGCTCAGGCTTACCTAAATTTGTGTATGCATATCAGTTATGTGCTTGTGTACTAATGTGTGCTTCCATTTCTGTATTGTATTTCAGTTTCACAATAAGAATCTTTCAGTAAAGTTTACAAGAAAAGTCAAGCCTTGTGATTTTTATGGGAAGATATCAAGTTGTTAGCTACCTGTCTAGCTCTGCATAGGAATGCGCTGCAAGGGCAGAATAGGAGAGATGCATAAAGACACAGCTTATATAGTCAGAGAATAATGCCAGATGATTACAGGTAATCTTTCTAACTGCCATTTATCACACCTCGGCAGAGAGATAATCACAGTGATCAAAGGTGTGAATGGTGTGAACAGGTCA
Organism: Somniosus microcephalus; assembly: GCF_052327205.1. Classification (NCBI taxonomy): domain Eukaryota; kingdom Metazoa; phylum Chordata; class Chondrichthyes; order Squaliformes; family Somniosidae; genus Somniosus; species Somniosus microcephalus. Next base: position 1,830,810 of record NC_141003.1, on the reverse strand, counting down.
GTCAGGAAAACATTACATCAAAGAACAATGAGGTGGGGTCACAAGGGGTCAAATGTTGCAGATGCTGGGGTCTGTATGAAAAACAAAAAACAGACAAAAAACTTTTTTTTTTGCTGGAAATCACAGCAGGTCCGGCCGCATCTGTGTAGAGAGAACAAGCCAACGACAACTCGACTCTGGGTGACCCTACGTCAGGTGGGGTTACATGTAGCGTGACATGAACCCAAGATCGTGGTTGAGGCCGTCCTCATGAGTGTGGAACTTGGCTATCAGTTTCTGCTCGATGATTTTGCATTGTCGTGTGTCTCGAAGGCCGCCTTGGAGAATGCTTACCCGAAGATCGGAGGTTGAATGTCCTTGACTGCTGAAGTGTTCCCCGACTGGGAGGGAACACTCCTGCCTGGCGATTGTTGCGCGGTGTCCGTTCATCCGTTGTCGCAGTGTCTGCATGGTCTCGCCGATGTACCATGCTCCGGGGCATCCTTTCTCCAGTCCCTTGTTCAGGGCCCAGGGCCCGGGGAGGCTGTGGCCCTTTATTCCCCGCATTGGACACAAGGCTCTTTGTCTCACAACACACTGGCTCAGGTTTTAATAGAGACTTTTTAAATTCATCCAGAAAAGCAGATAAATCTCGTGGAACAAAATATTTAATATTTGGGAGTAAAAATACTGTTATTTTTCCTCTGTGGAATTTGTTAGTTTCCGACAATAACAACGATTTGTATTTATAGAACGTATTTAATGTAGTAAAATGTCCCAACATGCTTCACGGGAGCGTTACTAAACAAAATTTGACACCAGGTACAAACCAAGCATATTCCCATAAGGAGGAAAGATGGGGCGACCAAAGCTCAAGCTCCCTGGATGACAAAGGACGTAGACGTTAGAATAAAACAGAAAAAGGAGGTTTACGACAAATGTCAGGTACAGAATGCAGTCAAGAACCAGGAGAATAGAGAGAGTGGGGGGATATTGAAAAAGGATATATGAAAGAAAGACTTGCATTTATATAGCGCCTTTCACAACCACCGGACATCTCAAAGCTCTTTACAGCCAATGAAGTACTTTTGAAGTGGAGTCATTGTTGTAATGTGGGAAACACAGCAGCCAATTTGTGCTCAGCAAGCTCCCACAAACAGCATTGTGATAATAACCAGGTAATCTGTTTTTGTTATGTTGGTTGAGGGATAAATATTGGCCAGGACACCGGGGATAACTCCCCTACTCTTCTTCAAAAGAGTGCCATGGGATCTTTTACATCCACCTGAGAGAGCAGACGGGGCCTCAGTTTAAAGTCTCATCAGAAACAGTGCAGCACTCCCTCAGCAGTGCACTGGAGTGTCAGCCTAGCTTTATGTGCTCAAGTCCCTGGAGTGGGACTAGAACCCACAACCTTCTGACTCAGAGAGCAAGTGTGCTACCCACTTTTTTTTATTTTTTTTATTAATATACTTTACTGAACATTAAGAACATTTACCACATCGTGATCATTACATCGTATGATACAAATCAATTCCACCACCCTACACAGCCATTCCGCCACCACATTTTAACATCAAAACCTGAAGTTTAATTTGTCACCTGCAACATATATTAATCGATTGTGCTTTAAAAATTGGTTGTAAAATACCGTCCTTAAATTCCTTTCTGAATAAAACATCCACAGAGCCTTATAATGGTCTTTTAGCTTATATTTAAAATACTCTTTTAGATTGATTCTCCGCCCCTTAAAAAACAGAGCATTCCTTCTTTGCACAATCACGAATCTAGCCAAACTGAACATTAAATTAATTGCCGCTCCGCTAGATTCTGGCAGACTCTCCAGCAATCCCCATCTCAAAATTGAGTCCCACGGGATTCCCCTTCTTGCCGTTCGGTCCCCACCCAGCAAAAAAGCTTCACACAACTGTCGAACATAGTACTTAAAGTCATTTAACTGCGGACATAACACCAGTAAATGGGACAGAGTCTCATCCTGTGTCCCACACATTGGGCAAGTTGCCGCCTCCACACGTCCAATCTTGCACAAGACCATCATGGTAAAAATCCGGTTGTGAGCCAATTTGAAATCCAGCTCAATCCATTCTGGGCATTTAAAATTCGCCCACACTCCTTTCCAAATCCTGTTAAAGTCCAGCAGTGGGTATATACTCTGCCAAAACTCCTGACCAGCAGGTGTCTTGAATCTCCATTCTCTAAATACCTCATAGAAATCTCGAGTATTACAGTTGTCAAATTGGACTAACTCTCCTCCTTTCTCCAGTACGAAGCTTGGAAAAGCAGGACGCATTTTACTTCCTTTGGAGATTTCCGCATTTATTTCTTCCATCCAATCCTGTGGCATTGCCCTCACAATCTTCTCATACATGATTCCTATTGCTTTTCCTTCTACCTCCTGATCCTCCTCCCACACCATGTCCCTCACAATCGCTTCCGGCAACCAACCTGGAATCACCTCGTATAATACATCTTTCACCGATATAATCCCAGCTTTTATAAAAGCTTGATTAAATAAAACCTCTCCTTCGATGTTGACCCACCTGTTCAAAAATAAGGGCTGCTCTAAAAATTCCTCAGCCCCCTTGGGCATAAACCGCACACTTTTTAAAAATTGAGCCCAAGTCTCTACAACCCCCTTATAAAATCTAGGGAGGAGCTTAATCGATTTCAAAAACATATTATTGTATTCCATATACAATATCCCCTGCCCTCCTATCCCACTTTGTTTTAAAAAATGCTCAAAACAACTCTTCCAAAAACTTGAATTTGACTTCTGAAGAAATCTCTTCACCCATTTGATTCTAAAGGATTTTTTCTTCAAATCAATATCTGGGAAGTTGAGTCCTCCCTGATTTCTCCGTCCAATGATGGTATTGTAGGCCACCAAGGCTGGTTTCCCTTCCCATAAAAACCTCACACAAGCCTCTCGGATGGACTTTTCTGCCCACTCAGGAATATCCTCCACCGTCAATAAGTACCATAGCTTAGACAGCAGGAGAGCAGACACCACTGTCGCTCTTCCTTGCACTTTCAACCACCTTCTTTCCCATCTTCCCAAAATCTTTTTAATTTTCATAACCTTCGGTTCCCAATTTAATCGATCCACTTCATCCCTGTCTTTCTTGCACCCCATATGCACCCCCAGCACTTCCACAACCTCCACCGCCTTAAAGGGACATTCCCCCAACCATTCCCCCCTTCCCCTCCCTGCAACCAGGCATTGGGACTTACTATAATTCACTCTGGCACCTGAAGCTCTACAATATTCCTCCACTACCTCCATAGCTTTTCTCACTGACTCCCCATTTCTCAATGTTAGGGTTGTGTCATCTGCATATTGGTGTATCACCGAAACCAGCCCGGAATTGGGTACCACAATCCCACCTACTCCTTGTTTCTTTCGCATCATGTAACCTAATGGTTCTGCTACCAATGTGTACAGCAGTGGGGACAGGGGACAACCCTGCCTCACCGATCTCTGTATCGGAAAATACTTGGATAAAAAACCATTACATTTAACACAGCTAAATATGTTTGAATAAAAAATCCTTATCCACTGAATGAAATTTTCCTTGAAACCAAATGCTTCCAAAACCTTCAATAAAAACTCATGAGAGACCCTATCAAAGGCTTTCTCTTGATCTATCTTTAATACATAAGCCTCTCTCCCACTCTCTTCCATGAGTTCTATCGCATCTCGGATTGAGACCACAGAATCCGCAATGTCCCGGCCTATGACTCCATAGGACTGAGAGGGCCAAACTATCCCCGGTAACACCTCCTTCAAACGGTTTGCCATAACCCTCGCCAAGATCTTATAATCCACATTTAATAGTGTGATGGGCCTCCAATTCTTCAGATCCCGTCTATCCCCTTTATTTTTATAAGCTAAGCTTATGATACCTCTCCTCATAGATGGGGCCAGGCCTCCCTCAATTTCAATTTCCTTAAAAACTCCTAAGAGCAATGGACTTAAAATCTCAAAAAATTCCTTATAAAATTCTGCACTTAGTCCACCGGACCCTGGGCTTTTCCCCCCCTTCATTCCACTTATTGCTACTTTTATTTCCGCTAATCCTACTTCTTTATCACACATGCCTCTCTCATCCTCCTTCAAACCCTTTTCAATAAAAGCAGTAACCCTCTCCATCTCCAAATTGGAAATGTCTTCTTTTGTATATAGCTCTTGATAAAAGCTGCTAGCTGCCTCCAAAATCTCCCCACTTTCATGAATAATCCTCTCCCCCACCTTCAATTCCTCAATTAACGATAATCTCTGTCGCCGCTTCTCTTGCTCTAGAAAATATCCAGTGCATCTTTCGCCCTCCAATACATCTCTAGCCTTTGCACGGAGAATGGCCCCCTTGCATTTTTCTGCTTGCAGTAATTCCCATTCTTCCTTTAGCACCCGTAACTTAGTCTCAGCTCCCTTATCCCCTCCATCCACTGCTTTACAGACATCCATAAACCTTTTGTTTAAATTCTCTTCTCGATACCGGTTAGCTGCCGCCCTCTTTTTCCCATAGCGCACCGAAATTTTTTTAACCTCGTATTTAAAATTGTCCCACCAAACTCTTCTTTCTTTCAAGAACAAAAGTTCCCTCTGAGCATTCCTTATTATATTTAAAATCCCTTCTTTATAAGCACTTTCCTTCAGGTATTTATTGTTTAAAATCCACACCCCTGAACCGATCTTAACTCTGCTGTTCCTAATTCTAAGAACCAAAGCCGAGTGATCACTAAAAAATACTTTTTTATAATAAATCTCCATCACCTCCGAACTTAACCCTTCCCGCATTAACACAAAATCTATTCAGCTCTGTTTTAAAACCTCACCCACCCAACCTGCTCTGGAGAACTCCCTTTTTATGGGGTTCCGGTCCCTCCATAAGTCTCTCAAATTTAAATTTGCCATCATTTTTGTAATCATCCCTCTGGAGTTATCCTCTTTAAAAGTCATCTGGGCTGAAATGTCCATCCAAGATAAAAATACATTAAAATCCTCCACAATACAAGGATTTTCCACCTCTGCCACTTTAGTGAATAACCCCCGAAAAAACTCGCGACGCTTCCCATGGTCGTTCGGTGCATAGATATTAAAAAGATCACAGTTAAAACCTTCCAATTTTACCCTTAGCCATAAAAATCTTCCCTCAGTGTCCTTGTCCACCAAGGCAACGTTCTCTTCTATGGACGGACTCAACAAAACAGCCACCCCTCTACGGTTATTGTTTGCACAACTTGCAAACACCTCTCCCTTCCAAACCTTCTGAACTCTTTCCAGAACATCCTCATCCCAAAAGGTTTCTTGCAGACACAAGTCCGTGCCTTTAAAACCCTGCAACAACTGCTGCAATTTCTTCTCACCCCTCAGTCCGTTCACATTGATCGAGACCAATGTAATCATGGCTCCAAAGAAGGGAAGTATGCACAATAATCTCCCCATCATTTAATCTCTGGCTCTCCCCTCCTCTCATGCTCCTTCTCAACTTTTCGCCCAGCTGTTGCTTTTTCCTGCAGCCTCCGGCTCTTTTTCCCCTCCTGTTTAACCCCTCCCTGCTGTTTCAGCCTCTTTTTTGCCTGACCTTTGGGCCCAGGGGCTGCCCTTTCTCCCTCCTTCTGCCCCTCACTAACCTTTCCCTTTCCACAAGATGCCACCCCATTCCCGACTTCCATGTCTCTGTCCCCCTCTAATTCCTCACACTCAAGCTCTTCTGCAACCCCCTGTGCCTGCTCCCCGTCAGATACATAATCCTGCTCCCCGTCAGATACTCCATCTCCCATAGAGTCTTCCTGCTATCGCAGTTTCTCCCACTGTGCCGCCCCCTTCGACCACGTCTCTACCTCTGACCCTTGCACCTTGTTCCCTCACTCCATGGGAAAATGGCTCACCTAGATTGTTCCCTTCTAACGTCTCCATCTCGCCGATCCCATTCTGCTGTCCCTTTAAGGCCTCTGCCTCCTGCACTCTCTCCCCGCCCTGCCCCCTCCCGCCCACCAAAATATCCAACTCCGCTCCTTTCCCCGGAGCACTCACATCCACCACACACCCCACTCCCGCCTCCCCTCCCCCCGCCGACACCAGACTCCCCAGGGGGAGCCGAACTGCACAAAGACTCGAGTCTGCACTCGACCCTTGCTGCCCGCTGTTGTCTTTGTTCCCCTCCATAGCAGTCGCCTTGTTATCCGTCAATTCCAACTCCATCTCCGCTGCGCCAACCTCTGCCTCCTCCTGTGCTCCTTTTTCCTTCATTTTACCGTCTGTGTCCTCCGACTGCACCGCACCTCCGGCCGTTCCACGCTCCTCCCCTGCTCCTTCTCCCATCTCATCGCTCATTTCACTCCCTTCCGCCACACACTCACAGCGGGCGGGGCCTTTACGACACACCCCACAGCTCGCTGCCTTGCAGCTCCGCGCGATATGTCCCGACTCACCACAATTGTAGCAATACAAATCAGGGCAATGTCTCACGAGATGATCATGTCCCAAACAATAGTAACATACTTTTACTTGATTGTCGTGCAGCACCCGAATGTATTGTACTCCCTCCAGAGTCTCCAACTTCATACTATAAGGCAAAGACCTTACCCTCTCCGGGAATCGCACCTTGACATACTGGGTTCCCTCTGCCACCCTTGTTCCCGGATAGTACCTCCTTTTGATTTCGGAACAGATTTTAATATCCCACGACTCCAATTTCTTGCTCAGCACTTCGTCCTCGATGTACACAGGCAAGTTCAAAAATGAAACCACCACCTCCTCAGAATACAGCAGGGTCACCTCCAAAAATTTCTCCCCAACTTTCAGACTGAGCAGCAGTCTCTCAACCTCCTCACGGCCACTCACCGTCACCTTAAATCCCACACTTGGTTTCGGACGGCATGCAAAACAGCTTCCTTCACCACAGTCCTCCTGAACCGCCTGGATTATATCCCAGGCTTGAATCTTCCTGTCTTCACATTGTACTACGACGGTATTTTCTTTACCGAACCTTCTGAGGTCCCGGCCCAAATCTTTGGGCCTTTTTGTTCCCCTACCCACCACAGTTTCTTCCCGCATCAAATTCCTCTCGAGAACATTGTCCTCCGAGGGGCCCGGCCCTCCGGACCCCTCAGCAGCTATCTGGCTGTTCTTTGTGGGCCAAAAAGGCCCTAAAACCTGCAAACCACACCCCAAAACCCTCCACCAACTTTTTCCAAAACTCCCTCCAACACCCAGCTGCAATTAGGCAACCAGTCACACCTGGCTCACTCCTAGCCCCTCCCACCTAGAGAGTGCTACCCACTGAGCCCCAGCTGACACAAGGGAGAGAAGACAAGAAAAGATTAGTGGGTAATGTAAAAGGGAACCCAAAAATCTTTTATAAACATCTGAAAAGTAAAAGGATAGTTAAAGGAATGGTGGGGCCGATTAGGGACCAAATAGGAGCTCATCATACGGAGGCAGAGGGCGTGGCTGAGGTACTGAATGAGTACTTAGCATCTGTCTTCACAAAAGAGGATGAAGTTAATGTCGCAGTAGAGGAGGGGGAAGTAGAGAAATTGGATAAAAATGGATAGAAAGGAGGTGCTAAATAGGTTGTCATCACTCAAAGTTAACAAGTCACCCAGTCCAGGTGGATGCATCCTAGATTGCAGAGGGAAGCTAGGGTGGAGATAGCAGAAGCTCCGACCACAATCTTTCAATCTCCCTCAGATACATGGGAGTGGTGTCGGATGACTGGAGGATTGCAAATGTTACACCCTGTTTAAAAAACGGGAGAGGGATAAACCTGGTAACTACAGGCCAATCAGTCTAATGTCAGTGGTGTAGGTGGGCATCCTTTGCCTGGTTTACGGTAATTTACCTGGTCAGGCAGCCTTTGCCACTGCACGGTGACCAATTCCAATCAGCGGTTTCGAATCGCTAAACCCGCCCCCCCCCGCCTCCAGTTCTGACTGGAGGAACTTATAATTAATGATATATTAAAAACGGACAAATAGTCTGAATGCAAGTCAAATTTTATTAAAACTAAAGAAACTACACCACACGATCAAAGTAATCACGGTAAAATTGCTTAACAGGGGAAGGCAGACGGCAAAAATGAGGGATAAATGGCTACAATGTTAACCTTACAATCTTAGCAAGATTTCCCTTAAATTACCACCCCTTTACTTCTCACTAGATTGTCTTGCTAGTGGGTCAGAAGCCTTGCTCACGTGCAGTCCAAAGAGTAAAAGAGACAAAAAAAGGGGGCAGAAGACTTCCTGGGCTTAATCATTATACCCTGGGAGTCCCTGCTGTTTTCGCGCCGAAAAGGTCCGTGCACAATTTCGTGCCGAAAAGTCTGAATACACAAGAGAAGGTCTTTTAACTTCCTCCATTCATACATGGAGACATCACGTAGTAGAGTCAATTTCAGTGAATGGATGTGTGTTAACAACACATTGTGCTTGCCGTCCGATGATTGGCTGATTCAAATGGGCTACTCCCCAGTGTAAACAAGCAGCTTGTAGGTTACCGGACCCACCCAATACCACAGGGTGACTGACAGCTCGGTCTCCATTCAAACTTACTACAGGGCAGCGCTGAGCTTTTCATATGTTAACAGCCTGTCTGTCCTTTTCTGCTGCCTTTTAAAATTCTGTTTCCATGAAGTCTGTTCAGCCATTTTTATGCCCTGGGCAATTTAAACAGTCCAAAACTCAAGTGTACATCTTTTAATAAAATGTACAATCTTAAAGTGTGCGATTTTCACAAAGTTCTTTGATTCCAGTGTCCAAGTGCTGCCGAGCTTACGAGCTTTTTAACGCAGCCTTTTGCGGTTCTGGGTATGTTTTAAAACATTGTCCAACCCAGAGACAATTTAAATCACACAAGTCTTCGTCCACGATGTGGATTAATATTTCCCCATCTTCGGGGGCTGAGGGGATTTTGCGACCCCTACAGTGGTGGGTTAACGACTAGAGACCATTGTCAAGGACAAAATTAATTCTCACTTGGAGAAGCATGGATTAATAACGGGCAGCCAGTATAGATTTGTTAAAGGTAAATCGTGTCTGATTAACCTGATTGAGTTCTCTGATGAAGTAACAGAGGGTTGATGAAGGTAGTGCAGCAGATGTTGTATATATGGACTTTCAAAAGGCATTTGATAAAATACCACTAGAGACTTACTCTGAAAATAGAAGCAGAGGGAATTAAAGGGCTGATGGTAAGTTGGGTATATAATTGGCTAAGGGAGAGGAGGCAGTGAGCAGTGCTGAGGGATGTTTTTCTGACTGGAGGGAAGTATGCAGTGGGCTCCCCCAGGGGTCGGGATTAGGACCATTGCTTTTCTTGTTATATATAAATGACCTGGACTTGGGTATAGGTGAACAATTTCAAAGTTTACGGATGATACTATTTACTATGTTGCCAAGTTTTGTGAGTGTAGTAGTAGCAGACTTCAGAAGGACAGAGACAGACTGTGAAATGAGCAGACACAAGGCAGATGAAATTAAATGAGGATAAGTGTGAAGTGATGCACTTTGGGAGAAACAACAGGGAGAGGCCGTATAATCTAAATGGGACTATTTTGAGGGGGTGCAAGAGCAGAGGGACCTGGGGGTCCATATTCACAAGTCTTTGAAAGTGCCACGGCAAGTTGGTGAGGCGGTTCAGAAAGCGTATGGGATACTTGGCTTTGTAAATAGGGCCATTGAATACAAAAACAAGGAAGTTACACTAAACCTTTACAAATCACTAGTTAGGAACATAGGACAGGAGGAGGCCATTCAGCCCCTCAAGCCTGTTCCGCCATTCAAGGAGATCATGGCTGATCTGTGACCTAACTCCATACGCCCGCCTTTGGCCCATATCCCTTAATACCTTTGGTTAACAAAAACCTATCAATCTCAGATTGAAAATTAACAATTGATCGAGCATCAATTGCTGTTTGCGGAAGAGAGTTCCAAACTTCTACCACCCTTTGTGTGTAGAAGTGTTTCCTAATTTCACTCCTGAAAGGTCTGGCTCTAATTTTTAGACTCTGCCCCCAGTCCTAGAATCCCCAACCAGCGGAAATAGTTTCTCTCTATCTACCCTATCTGTTCCCCTTAATATCCTGAAAACTTCGATCAGATCACCCCTTAACTTTCTAAATTCCAGGGAATACAACCCTAATTTGTGTAATCCCTCCTCGTAACTTAACCCTTGAAGTCCAGGTATCATTCTGGTAAACCTACGCTGCACTCCCTCCAAGGCCAATATATCCTTCCTAAGGTGTGATGCCCAGAACTGCTCACAGTGCTCCAGGTGTGGTCTAACCCGGGTTTTGTACAGCTGCAGGGTTTTGGCCTCAGCTGGAGTCTTGTGTACAGTTCTGGGCACCACACTTTAGGAAGGATGTCAAGGCCTTGGAGAGGGTGCAGAGGAGGTTGACCAGGATGGTACCAGGGATGAGGGACTTCAGTTATGTGGAGAGACTGCAGAAGCTGGGATTGTTCCCCTTAGAGCAGAGAAGGTTAAGAAGAGACCTAATAGAGGTGTTAAAAATGATGAGGGGATTTGATCGAGCAAGTAGGGAGAAACTGTTCACTTTGGCAAGTGGGTCGGTAACCAAAGGTCACAGATTTAAAATAGTTGCTAAAAGAACTAGAGGGGCAATGAGGAGAATTGTTTTCACACAGAGGGTTGTTAAGATCTGGAACGCACCATCTGAAAGGATGCTGGAATCAGGTTCCACAGGAACTTTCAAACAGTAATTGGACGAGTCCTTGAAGAGGACTAGTTTGCAGAGTTCTGGGGATAAAGCTGGGGTGTGGGACTAAATTGGATAGCTCTTTCAAAGACACGATGGGCTGAATCACCTCCTTCTGTGCTGTTAGATTCTATGATCAGTGTGAAGTCGCTGGTGTCTCTTCAACTCCCTGGAGCTTTTAAAGCTCTTCCCACAGTCAGAACATTTAAAGGGCCTCTCGTCAGTGTGAACTTGCTGATGTGTCAGCAGGTTGGATGACTGAGTGAATCCCTTCCTTCACACGGAGCAGGTGAACGGCCTCTCCCCAGTGTGAACTCGCTGGTGTCCCTTCAGATCCCCTGAGCTTTTAAAGCTCTTCCCACAGTCAGAACATTTAAAGGGCCTCTCGTCAGTGTGAACTCGGTGATGTGTCAGCAGGTTGGATGAGTGAGTGAATCCCTTCCCACACACGGAGCAAGTGAACGGTCTCTCCCCAGTGTGAACTCGCCGATGTGCCAGCAGGTTGGATGAATCAGCGAATCCCTTCCCACACACAGAGCAGCTGAACGGCCTCTCCCCAGTGTGTAGGTGTTGGTGTAGCTTGAGGTCCCCGGATCTTTTAAAACTCTTCCCACACTCAGAACATTTAAAGGGTCTCTCGTTAGTGTGAATTCGCTGGTGCCCCTTCAGCTCCCCGGAGCTTTTAAAGCTCTTCCCACAGTCAGAACATTTAAAGGGCCTCTCGTCAGTGTGAACTCACTGATGTGTCAGCAGGCTGGGTAACTGAGTGAATCCATTCCCACACTCAGAGCAGGTGAACGGCCTCTCCCCAGTGTGAACATGCTGATGATCCAGCAGGTGGGATGACTGAGTGAATCCCTTCCCACACTCAGAGCAGGTGAACTTCCTCTCTCCAGTGTGAACTCGCTGGTGATTCAGCAGGGCGGATGACTGAGTGAATCCCTTCCCACACTCAGAGCAGGTGAATGGCCTCTCCCCAGTGTGAACTCGCTGGTGATTCAGCAGGTTGGATGACTTAGTGAATCCCTTCCCACACTCAGAGCAAGTGAACGGCCTCTCCCCAGAGTGAACTCGCTGGTGTGTCAGTAGGTGGGATGACTGAGTGAATCCCATCCCACACTCAGAGCAGGTGAAAGATCTCTCTCCAGTGTGAACTCGCTGGTGATTCAGCAGGTTGGATGAATTAGTGAATCCCTTCCCACACTCAGAGCAGGTGAACGGCCTCTCCCCAGTGTGAACTCGCTGGTGTGTCAGTAGGTAGGATGAAGTAGTGAATCCCTTCCCACACTCAAAGCAGGTGAACGGCCTCTCCCCGGTGTGAATGTGCTTGTGTCTCGATAGGTCAGAGGATTGGCTGAAGCCTCGTCCACACACAGAACACGTGTACGGTTTCTCCCCGCTGTGAACGGTGCTTTTTGCTTCCATGTTCAGAGGCCGGTGATATTCAGATCCGATGAGTCGAGTGACTGTCAGATCTTGAAGTGATGTTTGGTTTGAGTTTCCTGTCTGTAAATCCTCCCCTTCCAGTGCCCTGTAAAATTAATTTAAAACAGGGAGCGTGAGAGACAACCCACAAGAAAACAAAGGCAGGTTGTGAAATTGAGCTCAATGAATCTGGTCAATTGTGGGGCCGGCACTAGAAAAAAGTGTCCATGAAAGCTGCCGGATTGTCATAAATACCCAACTGGTTCACTGATGTCCTTCAGGGAAGGGAATCCGCCACCTGGTCTGGGCCTACACAAGACTCTGGCCTCTATGGGGGGGGAGAGAGAGAGAGAGAGAGAGAGAGGGAGGTGGGTGTGGGAGGGGGAGGGGGTGAAGGAAAGGAACTTTATACATCTGCAACTCGACCAGAACTTTGATAGAACCTCCAAAACCCGCAACCTCCACCACCTAGAAGGACAAGGGCAGCTGTTGTATGGGAGCACCATCACATCCAAGTTCCCCTCCAAGTCACACACCATCCTGACTCAGATATATTCATCGTTGCTGGGTCATAATCCTGGAACTCCTTACCGAACAACATTGTGGGAATACCTTCACCACACGGACTGCAGTAGTTCAAGAAGGTGACTCACCACCCACTTCTCAACGGGAAACTGGGGATTGGCAATATTTGGTGCACTTGCGAGCTACGCCCACATCCCAAGAATGAATTAAAACAAATCTGTAGATGTAAACTGGATTAAAAGCCTGTACAGAAATACTTGTTCCTAAAACAATACTCTTTTACATTGTGCGGACAGTGTCTAACAACCTAATCTCCCCTAGAATCCACCTCCCTTGACAGTCTCACATTGGAAATTGTTGGGTCCTCCTGGGCTCAGAAGTACTGGGGGTTAAACCCAGCAGCTTCTCCTCCATCTCCACTCCAGCTCAAACTGAAACATAGAAACATAGAAACATAGAAACACAGAAGATAGGAGCAGGAGTAGGCCATTCGGCCCCTCGAGCCTGCTCCACCATTCAATGCGATCATGGCTGATTATCCAAATTCAGTACCCGGTCCCTGCTTTCTCCCGATATCCCTTGATCCCTTTAGCTTTAAGAAATATATCCAACTCCTTCTTGAATATATTCCCCCCCCTCTATCCCCCCTCCTTCCCCCCTCCTCCCCTCCCTTCCCACCTCCCCTCCCCCCAGTCGCTCTCTCTCTTCCACATCTGCGGCCGCAGAAACACCTGTCTGTTCCCCTAACTATCGAATCCCCTATCGCTATTGCTTTTCCTGATTTCCCCCCACTCTGGTACAGCTGAGCCACCCGTAGTGCCGTTAACTTGGCTCTGGCTGTACTCCCCAGCGGAACCATCGCCCTCACCAGAGCGAGATGCACTCGGGGGGGACTCCTGCACTACCTGCCTGGTCCTCCTTTTCCTTCTGGTGGGCACCCATTGTTCGGGAGATGGATGGAGTCAGTGGCCAGGGAGCGGAGTTTGTGGCGGGGACCGAAACAGAGAATATAGGAGCAGGAATAGGCCATTCGGCCCCTCGAGCCTGCTCCGCCATTTAATAAGATCGTGGCTGATCATCCAAATTCAGTACCCGGTCCCTGCTTTCTACCAATATCCCTTGATCCCTTTAGCTTTAAGAAATACATCTATCTCCTTCTTGAATATATTTAATGAATTGGCCTCCACTGCCTTCTGTGGTAGAGAATTCCACAGGTTCACCACTCTCTGGGTGAAGAAATTCCTCCTCATCTCAGTCCTAAATGGCTTACCCCTTATCCTTAGACTGTGACCCCTAGTTCTGGACACCCCGCCATCGGGAACATCCTTCCTCCATCTAGTCTGTCTAGTCCTGTTAGAATTTTATAAGTTTCAATGAGATCCCCTCTCATTCTTCTAAACTCCAGTGAGTATAAGCCCAGTCGACCCTGTTAAATCTGGATATCTTTAGGTAGTGTGTCCTTCAAATAATCGACAGAGGCTGCAGAGAACAAACAACAGGTGTTTACTGGATCAGGGTTGCTCTAAAACTAAACAGTACAGATCCCTACTCAGGGTTATATACAGGTGTGGTCACTGCCGGTACTACAGTATACAGGAGCTGTAAAAAGTAGTTCTCCCCTTAAAGGTACATACACTACAATTCCTCCCCTTTTAGATTAACAGTACCATAACATTCATTTAACAATTAACACTTTTAACATGCAACATTAACTGAAAATAGTCCATTTATAAATTCAGTCTTTGGGGCGGCTTCCTGATCCTTTCTGGATAGCGCCTTTCCTGAGTGTCTTGCTCTTGGTGCGGAGGCGATTCTGGCCCCCTGTCGTCGGTTGTTTCATCAGCTTCCGATACTACTGTTTCTAGGGTAGATGCTACCTGTATGTCGGGTTCATTACCAGGTACGCGAGACATGGGGTTGACTTGTTCCTGTGACGCTCGGATCTGGTCGACATGGCGTCTCACAATGTTCTCCCCAACATCCACTGTGTACATTAGTGGCCCCTGCCGTGTGCATATCATTCCTGGTTGCCATTTCTCTGTTCGGTAGTCGCGGGCCAAGACTGGTTGCCCTACATTGAAGCTCCTTGTCGGCTTCTCATTGATGTGCTGGAATTGCTTATTCTCAACATCTCTTTGTACATTTGGTCTGAGCAAATCCAAAGGAGACCTTAACCTTCGGTTAAAGAACATCATGGCCGGGGTCTGGTTGGTAACTGCATGTGTTGCATTTCTGTAGGCTAACAGGAAATTGTCCACCTTATGCTGCAGTGGAATGTCGTCATCGCACATGGCCCTTACTGCCTTTTCAAAGGTTTGTGAGAACCTCTCAGCCAATCCATTTGTGGCTGGATGATACGGGGCGGATGTGTAATGCCTTACCCCATTCCTTTTCATAAATTTCCGAAACTCTTCGGACACAAACTGTGGTCCATTATCAGAGCAAATCTGCTCTGGCAAGCCGTTCCTGGCAAATATGGTCCGTAGGACTGCAATCGTTTTCTCCATGGTGGTGGAGGACATTTTGATCACCTCAGGCCATTTCGAGTGCGCATCCACGGCTATTAAAAACATTGAGTCCATGAATGGACCAGCAAAATCAATATGCACCCGTTGCCATGGAGAGGAGGGTCACTCCCATGGGTGTAGAGGGGCATGTGGTGGTGCATTTTGGACCTTCTGGCATCCTGAGCAGCTCTTTGTCAGGTCCTCGATTTGCTGATCAATCCCCGGCCACCACACATAAGCCCTAGCAAGGCTTTTCATTTTCACCCCTCCCAGATGGCCTTCGTGAAGCTCATTGGGCACTCTCTCCCTTAACTTGGGTGGAATTACCACTCGGGATCCACACATCAAGGTCCCCTGGCATACTGACAGCTGTTCTGTTCTGGATGAGAATGCTGGCAACAGTGAGTCGCCACGTGTTGGCCATCCCTTCACCGTCAAATCATATACCCGAGACAGTGTCGGGTCATTTCGGGTCTCCTTCTCTATATCCGCGTTAGTTACTGGCAAGCGTTCAATTATAGACGAATAAAATATTTCGACAGGGTCCACTGCTGGTGCTTCCTCCGCAGTAGGCAGTGGCAGGCGTGATAGCCCATCAGCGTTTCCATGCTGTTTCGTGCCCTTATACTCTATTTCATATTGGTTTGCCCCTAGAAAAAGGGACCATCTTTGTAGCTGTTGCGCAGTCATCACCGGAACGCCCTTCTTTGGATTAAAGATGGAGACCAGTGGTTGGTGGTCAGTCAGCAAGGTGAACTTCTGCCTGTGCAGATAGTGGTTGAACTTTTTCACTCCCCACACTAGGCTGAGGGCCTCCCTGTCAATCTGGGCGTAGTTACGCTCGGCTGAGGTTAGTGACCAAGACGCAAAGGCTACTGGCCTCTCCAAGCCGTCCGGGAATTTGTGCGACAGCACCGCTCCAATACCATAGGGTGATGCATCACACGCCAACCGAATTGGTAGTGCTGGGTTGAAATGAGCCAACACCTCTTTTGATGTGATCAATTCTTTGCACTTCTGGAAAGCTCGTTTACATTCGTCATTCCACTTCCATGGTACCCCCGTTTGCAGTAGGGTGTTCAGTGGGTGTAGTACTGTAGACAAATTCAGCAAGAACTTATGGCAGTAGTTCACCAGCCCGAGGGACGACCTCAGTTGTGACACATTTTCCGGTGCTGGAGCCTTGACTACTGCCTCAATCTTTGCAGGGGACTTATGTAACCCCTGTTCATCAATAACGTGGCCACAATACGAGATCTGCTTCTGGAAAAACTCGCATTTGTGGCGATTAGCTTGGAGCCCATATTCCTTCAATCTAGTGAGTACCTGCTCCAGGTTGGCGAGGTGATCACTGTCATTTTCGCCCGTGACCAGGATGTCGTCCAAATAACACTGGGTCCCTGGAATCGCTTGCAGGACTTGATCCATTGCCCTTTGCCCTTTGCCAAATAGCTGGAGCTGATGCTACCCCGAACACCAGCCGGTTGTATTGGTAGAGACCTTTATGAGTGTTGATCGTGAGGTACTGTTTCGAGGCTTCTTCTACCTCCATTTGCAGGTACGCCTGGGCCAGATCAATCTTAGTGAAGCGTTTTCCTCCAGATAGCGAGGCGAAAATATCTTCAATCCGCGGAAGCGGATATTGTACCGTGTGAAGGACTGGGTTCACTGTCACCTTAAAGTCCCCACAGATGCGAATCTTCTTTGGTTCCCCAGGCGTATTACTCAACGACCTCTTCATTACAGGAATGATGGGTGTAGCCCACTCGCTCCAGTCCACTTTGGACAGTACTCCAGAACGTTCCAAACCTTCCAGCTCTGCTTCAACGGCTGGGCGGATCGCATAAGGCACCGGTCTGGCCTTAAAAAACTTTGGGCTTGCATTTTCCTCTATTTTGATCGTCGCTGTTATGCCTTTTAGTGTTCCGAGTCCCTCCTGGAACACTTCTTGTGCGTCAGTCAGCATTTTTGACAGTCGTCCAGGTGTGACGTCGTCATCCTTTTTGGCATCTACCGTCAGCGCTTGTATGGAATGCCAATCTAATTGTATCTTCTGGATCCATTCACGTCCTAGTGGTGGTGGTCCTCCATCTGGCAATACATATAAGTCCATTTTTGGTGTTTCCTTGCTGTTGTATATCACGTTCACCCTTATTTTTCCTTTGGGGTAGACTTTTTGCCCCATGTACGTCTTCAAGACAATCTCTGTATCTCTCAAGGGTATATGTGAGAATAGCCGCTTGTAGTCCCTTCAGTTTATGACTGTTAGGGCTGATCCTGTGTCCAGTTCCATTTTCACTTGGACTCCGTCTATCTTGAGCGTGACCCAGATAGTTTGGTGATCCTCCATTTTGGTTATATTATGTAGTTTCAGACAACCCAGCTCCTTGCTTCCGGAGTCTGTATCACTTTTCTGTTCGTCTGAACTACTCGCCGTCACCTTATGTACTTTTTTGTACTTCTCCTGTGGAGGTTTCTTGCTGCTGGTTTTCTTTCCTGACCTGCAGACTCTTATTATGTGTCCTACTTTTCCACACTGTCTGCACACTTGGTCCTTGAACCAACAATCCTTAAGGTCGTGTGTTGTTCTGCCGCAGCGATAACACTTCACTGCTCCATATGACATTTCATTTGTGCCATATTCTTGTGGTCTCCGTTGTATCTCTGCAGCGCCCCGTGCGGCTGCTTCGTGTGATACTGCCATGTTGAAAGTCTTGTCCAGCGTAAGATCCTTTTCTGATAGAAGCCGTTTCTGGGTTCCTTCACTTTGAAGCCCACACACAAACTTGTCCCTTAAAGTATCTGCTAGTCCCGTTCCAAAATGGCAGTGTTTCGATAGCTTGCGTAGTTCCATTAAATACTCAGCATTACTTTCGTCTTTATGCTGGTTCCTTTTGTGAAACTTAAATCTTTCTGCTATCACCAGCGGTGTGGGGTTTAAGTGGTCCTGTAGGATTGCCACTATGCTTTCAAAATCCTTTTCCACTGGCTTCTCTGGGGTGACTAGGTTTCGCAGTAAGCCGTACGTTTTTGCACCCATGGAATTCAACAATACCAGTGCTTTCCTGGCATCTGGCACTTCATTCGCCTTGCAGTACACTTCGATGCGTTCTACATATGTCGCCCAATCTTCGACTTCATTGTCGAACGCTGTGACCCTGCCACTCTTCTGCATCCCTGGGTGTGGTTAGACTGGCTAAAAATGGCGTCTCCCGCGCTCTCCCTTCTTCTCCGCTGGCTCAAAATGGCGTCTCCCGCGCTCTCCCTTCTCCGCTGGCTCAAAATGGCATCTCCCGCGCTTCCCTTTCTTCTCTGCTGCGGCCCAAATGGCGTCTCCCACGCTTTCTTTTCTTCCCCCGCGGACGCTGCTCAGCCCTTGAAACCGGCCGCGCTCTGCGCGTTTTCCTGCGCGCTTCTCTCGTTGACGCCGCTCGGTCTTCAACCCCGGCTGCGCCCTGCGCGCTTCACCCTCTCTCGTTGATGCCGCTCGGTCTTCAACCCCGGCTGCGCCCTGTGCGCTTTACCCTCTCTTACCCGTCGTCGCTGCTCGGCCTTTTTCTGTGCCGTCGGTCGGCTCTCGCCGCCGCTGTCCGGGAAGGGTCTGCGCCGTACCTGCTGCCAGCCCGCTGCGCTGGATCGTTGCGGCTGGAGAACCAAGCCCAGCTCTCTACAGCCTCCTCTGCGATGCTCAAGTTCTCCCTGGATGGTCGACGCCCGCACTGGTGGAATCGGCCTTCTTCTTCAGAGTTGCAGGTAGGTTTGATACGACTCGTCGCCAATGTTAAATCTGGATATCTTTAGGTAGTGTGTCCTTCAAATAATCGACAGAGGCTGCAGATAACAAACAACATGATGGATGAGGGTTGCTCTAAAGCTAAACAGTACAGATCCCTACCCAGGGTTATATACAGGTGTGGTCACTGCCGGTACTACAGTATACAGGAGCTGTAAAAAGTAGTTCTCCCCTTAAAGGTACATACACTACAGACCCAATCTCTCCTCATATGTCATTCCTGCCATCCCAGGTATCAGTCTGGTGAATCTTCGCTGCACTCCCTCCATGGCAAGAACATCCTTCCTCAGATAAAGCGACCAAAACTGCACACAGTACTCAAGGTGTGGTCTCACCAAGGCCCTGTACAACTGCAGCAAGACATCCTTGTTCCTGTACTCGAACCCTCTCGCTACTGCCCAATCACCCAACCTGTCCAAATCATCCTGTAGTTTCTCGGCATCCTCCTCACAGCACACACGCCCACCCAGCTTTGTGTCGTCTGCAAACTTAGAGATATTACATCTAGTTCCCTCGTCAAATCATTAATATATATTGTGAATAGCTGGGGTCCAAGCACCGATCCCTGCGGTACCCCACTAGTCACTGCCTGCCACTCAGAAAAAGACCAGTTTATTCCAACTCTTTGCTTCCTGTCTGCCAACCAGTTCTCTATCCAAGTCAGTACCTTGACCCCAATCCCATGTGCCTTAACTTTACACACTAATTTCTTATGCGGGACCTTATCGAAAGCCTTCTGAAAGTCCAAATACACCACATCCACTGGTTCTCCCTTATCTATTTTACCAGTTACATCCTCTAAAAATTCCAGTAGATTAGTCAAGTACGATTTACCTTTTGTAAATCCATGTTGACTTTGTCCAATCCTGTCACTGATTTCCAAGTGCTCTGCTATTACATCTTTTCTAATGGACTCTAGCATTTGAAAGAAGCTTGCATTGTGAAGCTTCTGCCCCTTTGCCAGGCCCGCTGCCTGCGGCCCCTCTCCCAGATTCCAGCCCCAGCCTTGAGCTGCTCTCACCTGGGGACAGCGCGTCACAATCGGCCCCAGCGCACCTGAGCTGGAGAGGAGACCCCGCCCCCTAGGCACGCCGCCATTGGTTGGAGGACCAGGCCGCCAGTTCAGTCCTCCCAGCTCAGCCCTCTTCCTATTGGTCAGTGCTCCCGTCAGTCAGAATCACATTGCTGTGGCTCAATCCGCTCTGTTCGGCGTCCGCGGAGGTCCCGCCCGCTCGCCCGACTCTCAGGTTTGGTTTTTCTCGTATTTTACTTTATAATCTCGCTCTCCGCTCCCCCCTCACCTTGATTTAAATCGATTCCCCAAACACTTGACTTTACCCCGGCCGCTGATTCCGCCTCTTCCCTGGGCCCGGCCTTCCGTCTGCTCCCGGGAAGCCCCGCGCAGGCGCACTGGCAGCCTGGTGTTGGGGTGAGGGGGCCGAATGAGCATGCGCGGCCCTGCCTCTCCTCATTTAAAGGGACACCCGCCCCCTCCACATTTAAAGGGACTCCCTCCCCCCTCGCGTGTGTTTTTCTGATTAAAGGGACTGTGACAATTCCCCCAGCCACCGCACTTTAGCAAGGATGTGAAAGACATTGAGAGCCAGCCAGTGGCTCCGTTGGGAGCACCCTCGTCTCTCAGTCAGAAAGTTGTGGGTTCAAAGTCCCCACTCCAGGGACTCGAGCACATAAACCTAGGCTGACGCTCTGGGGCAGTGCCGAAGGAGTGCCACGCTGTCGGAGGGGCAGTACTGAGGGAGCGCCGTGCTCTCTGAGGGGCAGTACTGAGGGACCGCCGTGCTGTCGGAGGGGCAGTATTGAGGGAGCGCCGTGCTGTCGGAGGGGCAGTACTGAGGGAGCGCCGCGCTGTCGGAGGGTCAGTACTGAGGGAGTGCTGCACTGTCGGAGGGGCAGTACTGAGGAAGCGCCGCACTGTCGGAGGGCCGTCTTTCGGAAGAGACGTTCAGGTGGACATAAAAGATCCCATTATTTTGAAGAAGGGCAGGAGAGTTATCCCCGGTGTCCTGGCCATTATTTATCATGTAAATTGGCTGCAGTGTTTCCCACATTACAACAGCGACTACACTTCATAAAGTAATTCATTGGCTGTAAAACCGTTGGTCGTGAAAGGCGCTGTATAAAGGCCAGTCTTTCTTTCTTTTCTCTCCTGTAGTTACATTAATTACTTATATAAACCTCTTTTACTGTCTCTTGCAAGGGGAGAATTGCAGACGGGCAGCTTAACGCAAACTTCACACGAAGATCTGACAGAGTCACTCGATTCATCAGGACCTGAATATCATCGACATATGGAAGCGGAAAGCAGCAATCAGACTGCGGGCAAACTGCACACGTGTCTTGTGTGTGGCCGTGGATTCAACCGAACGAGCAGCCTGGGGAGGCACAAGTGTAACCAAAGCAAGGAGAGTCTATGCAAATGTCGGGAATGCGGGAAGGGATTCAGTTGCCTCTCTGAGCTGGAGACTCATCAACGCAGTCACTCCGTGAAATGGCCGTTCACCTGCTCCGTGTGTGGGAAGGGATTCGCTCATTCAGGCTCCCTGCGGAGACACCGGCGAGTTCACACTGGGGAGAAGCCGTTCGCCTGCTCTCACTGTGAGAAGAGGTTTAACCAGTCTTGCAACCTGTTGATACACGAGCGTGTTCACACCGATGAGAGACCTTTTCAGTGCTTCGACTGCAAGAAGGGCTTCAGAAGATCCAGCGAACTGATACAGCACCACCAGCGAGTTCACACCAGGGAGAGGCCGTTCACCTGCTCCGTGTGTGGGAAGGGATTCACTCTCTCCTCCACCCTGCTGACACACCAGCGAGTTCACACCGGGGAGAGGCCGTTCACCTGCTCTGAGTGCGGGAAAGGGTTCACTCTCTCCTCCACCCTGCTGACACACCAGCAAGTTCACACCGGGAAGTGGCCGTTCTCCTGCTCCGAGTGCGGAAAAAGATTCACTCGTCCCTCCTCTCTGCGGGAACACCAGCTGGTTCACACTGACGAGAGGCCATTCTCCTGCTCCGAGTGCGGGAAAGGATTCACTAGTCCCTCCGCTCTGCTGATACACCAGCGAGTTCACACTAACGAGAGGCCGTTCTCCTGCTCCGAGTGCGGGAAAGGATTCCGTCGTTCATTCCATCTGCAGACACACCAGCGAGTTCACACTGACGAGAGGCCATTCACCTGCTCCGAGTGCGGGAAAGGATTCACATGTTCCGACTCCCTGCGGGAACACCAGTGCGTTCACACTGACGAGAGGCCGTTCACCTGCTCCGAGTGCGGGAAAGGTTTCACTCGTCCCTCTGCTCTGCTGATACACCAGCGAGTTCACACTGATGAGAGGCCGTTCTCCTGCTCCGAGTGCGGGAAAGGATTCCGTCGTTCATTCCATCTGCAGACACACCAGCGAGTTCACACTGACGAGAGGCCGTTCACCTGCTCCGAGTGTGGGAAAGGAGTCACACGTTCCGACTCTCTGCGGGAACACCAGCTGGTTCACACTGATGAGAGGCCGTTTAAATGTTCCGACTGCGACAAGAGTTTCAAATGCTCCAAGGGCCTGGAGATGCATCGACGCATCCACACCGGGAGAGGCCGTTCAGCTGCTCTCGATGCGGGAAGAGGTTTACCCACTCATCCGGTCTTTGGAAACACCAGTGCACTCATACTGGGAAGATGC
Source organism: Somniosus microcephalus (assembly GCF_052327205.1). Classification (NCBI taxonomy): domain Eukaryota; kingdom Metazoa; phylum Chordata; class Chondrichthyes; order Squaliformes; family Somniosidae; genus Somniosus; species Somniosus microcephalus. The sequence goes on along the minus strand of NC_141003.1, from coordinate 1,808,147 downwards.
CGTTCCCCTGCTCAGTGTGTGAAAAGGGATTCACCAGTTCAACTCACCTGCTGAGACACCAGCGAGTTCACACCTGAGCGCACTGGTCCCATTCTGCTGTTAATCACATGAAGGACTGTTCTGTGTTAATAATGGCAGTTAGGGGGCTGGGGGGCGGTGGGGCGGTTTGAAGATGCTGATAATCCGAGTAACTAGGCTGGAGTTTAAGAGGGTCAGCCTCGGCTCAGTGGGTGACACTCTCACCTCTAGAGTCAGAAGGTCGTGGGTTTGAGTCCCACTCTGGAGACTTGAGCACGTAATCTAGGCTGACACTTCGGGGCAGTACTGAGGGAGAGCTGCTCTGTCAGAGGTGCCATCTTTTGGATGCGATGTTAAACCGCTGCCCCGTCTGCCCTCTCAGGTGGGTGTAAAAGATCCCGTGGCCGCTGTTTTGAAAAACGGAAGGGAGAAAGGATCTCGACTTGGAAGATCAGGAAGTAGATGTGAAACTGTAACGTCACTTGAAATGATTGTAAGACTGAATTTAACTGTGACTGTAATCATTTTATTTTGTAGGTAACAGAGTGTGAGAAAAACCAGTACGAATCCAGTATGAGGTGATTTTGGTGGTGCCTCCTGTGTCACTACCACCACAACTACCATGCTTTACGGGTCTAACAGGACCTGTCCCATCAACCAACACGTTTTAAAGTACGAGCTGCACAGTTATGTGGCACAATTCAGACCCGACATTCCCCTATTGGTTGAGGGTTTCAGTGAGCTCATGATACGACTGAACGCCTCCCTAAAGCATTTTTTGTGTTTTGGAGCAAGACAACTGGAGAATAGATATTGAAATTGAAAGCATAAGGGACAACACACACTGGTGGGATATTGGGCTTAATACATCAGCATGCCCTTAGGCTCGTATTATTTCACACGCTCTGGTTGTTCTCCAACTTGAAATGATTTTGTATTTGAGATATGTAACCCATGTAGTAAAACTTTGAACTATGTAAGATCAGAAGTTTGTTTAAGATCTACCCAGTTAAACACAAATGTCACAAGGTAGGGAGTCAAAAATTGTTAGGACTAATAAGACAACATAGGGATAAACATGGAAATTCCTCATTGGATTAGGATAATTTCCCATGTACTGGTCATAGCCCAACTTGTAGTAATGATGTGCTTACTACACCTGCTACCTGAAACACCTAAAGTCCAATGCCCAATCACATTTAAATATGATCACAGCCCAGAACATGTTAGAGTTACATAAACGGAAGAAAAATAATCCATATGTAAGATTTTAGTTTAGAGGGGTCAGCAAATGCCTCGCCCTCAAGGTAGGGATATGTAGGATAGGGTGTACCTGTAGGATTTAGTAAACATTATTAAGATTCTATAACCATTTTTATATAACTATAATATGTGAAATTGTATGTTAAGATCCAAAAAGCCTGTAAAAAATGGAGACTGACTGAGAGCAAAGCAGGATGGGATTATGCCAACCTGACTAAAAAGCTCTGTTTAAAATTACTGAAGTAATGGAATGTTGTGCTAAGTTTATGGAGACGAGGAATTCAGCAATATTATGCTTAAAGAGATAAAAACTAGAGAGATAGATAAGAGTTGGAGACGTCCTTCATTGGTCCAGCTATCGGATGGACCGACTGTTTTGTCAACATTCTAGGAAGTGTGTGAAAAGTCAAGATCTGAGATAAGGGTACTTTGTTATGCATGGAGAAAAAGTCAGAAGGATCAAACAAGGTCATAAGGTGGGTAACGAGGGAAGCAAGACTTTTTACCAGGTGTTAGAGGGTTAATTACTGCCACGTAGGCAAAACGAGAGGGAAAAGGGTATAAAGATACAGTTTTTGAACATTGAAAGCAGCGTACCGTGTAACCAGAGATTGATAGGAGCTTCGGTCAACAGAACACAGCAAGATCCCAAGTAAGCGCGCATGGGTCAACGGAACACAGCAAGATACATCAGGAGACTTGCACCACGCTCACTCGGAAGGAACGCCGGGGTTTGAACGAACAGACTGTGACTATCTTCTTGTTAAGTATTACTTCTTTGTACTGGATTTTTAATGCTTAATAAATCTGTTTTACTGATACACAATATACCTGTACCCAGAGTGGTTTGTGTAGTCACGGACTGTTTTACTGATACACAATATACCTGGACCCAGAGTGGTTTGTGTAGTCACGGACTGTTTTGCTGATACACAATATACCTGTACCCAGAGTGGTTTGTGTAGTCACGGACTGTTTTGCTGATACACAATATACCTGTACCCAGAGTGGTTTGTGTAGTCACGGACTGTTTTACTGATACACAATATACCTGTACCCAAAGTGGTTTGTGTAGTCACGGACTGTTTTACTGATACACAATATACCTGGACCCAGAGTGGTTTGTGTAGTCACGGACTGTTTTACTGATACACAATATACCTGGACCCAGAGTGGTTTGTGTAGTCACGGACTGTTTTACTGATACACAATATACCTGGACCCAGAGTGGTTTGTGTAGTCACGGACTGTTTTACTGATACACAATATACCTGGACCCAGAGTGGTTTGTGTAGTCACGGACTGTTTTACTGATACACAATATACCTGGACTCAGAGTGGTTTGTGTAGTCACGGACTGTTTTACTGATACACAATATACCTGTACCCAGAGTGGTTTGTGTAGTCATGGACTGTTTTACTGATACACAATATACCTGGACCCAGAGTGGTTTGTGTAGTCACGGACTGTTTTACTGATACACAATATACCTGGACCCAGAGTGGTTTGTGTAGTCACGGACTGTTTTACTGATACACAATATACCTGTACCCAGGGTGGTTTGTGTAGTCACGGACTGTTTTACTGATACACAATATACCTGTACCCAGAGTGGTTTGTGTAGTCACGGACTGTTTTACTGATACACAATATACCTGTACCCAGAGTGGTTTGTGTAGTCACGGACTGTTTTACTGATACACAATATACCTGGACCCAGGGTGGTTTGTGTAGTCACGGACTGTTTTACTGATACACAATATACCTGTACCCAGAGTGGTTTGTGTAGTCACGGACTGTTTTACTGATACACAATATACCTGGACCCAGAGTGGTTTGTGTAGTCACGGACACATTATTATAAGAGCTTTTGAAAGCTACATCAGTCATCGGGAAAATGCTGCAATCCATTGTTAAGGAAGTGGTATCAAGTCACTTAGAAAATCATAACATGATTAGGCAGAGTCAACATGGTTTTATGAAAAGGAAATCGTGTTTGACAAATTTATTAGAGTTTTTTGAGAATGTAACTAACAGGGTAGATAGAGGGGAACCAGTGGATGTAGTATATTTGGATTTCCAAAAGGCATTCAATAAGGTGCCACATAAAAGGTTATTACACAAGATTAGGGCTCATGGGGTTGGGGGTAATATAGTAGCATGGATAGAGAATTGGTTAACGGACAGAAAACAGAGAGTAGGGACAAACAGATCTTTTTCAGGTTGGCAGGCGGTATCTAGTGGGGTGCCGCGTGGATCAGTGTTGGGGCCTCAGCTATTTACAATCTATCTTAATGACCTAGATGAAGGGTCCGAGTGTAATGTATCCAAGTTTGCTGATGATACAAAGCTAGGTGGGACAGTAAGCTGTGAGGAGCCTTTGGACCTTCTGACAATCACCTTAAATCTGTGTCCTCTGGTTCTCGAGCCTTCCGCCAATGAGAACTGTTTCCCTCATTCTACTCTGTCCAGACCCCCTCATGATTTTGAACACCTCCATCTAATCTCCTCTCAACCTTCTCATACGACAGTCCCGCCATCCCAGGAATCAATCTCGTGAACCTTCGTTGCACTCCCTCTATGGCAAGTATATCCTTCCTTAGGTAAGGAGACCAAAATTGTACCCAGTACTCCAGGTGTGGTCTCACCAAGGCCCTATATAATTGGAGCCAGCGTTGGTGGTACCTCTCCAGTGATTTGAGGTGCACTGGAGAGGTACCACCAACGCTGCCTCCGCAAGATCCTGCACATTCATTGGCAGGATAGACGCACCAACGCCAGTGTTCTCGCTCAGGCCAACATCCCCAGCATCGAAGCTTTGACCACGCTCGATCAGCTCCGAAGGAGGGGTCACATTGTCCACATGCCCGATACGAGGCTCCCAGAACAAGCGCTCTACTCGGAGCTCCGGCACGGCAAGAGAGCCCCAGGTGGGCAGAGGAAACTCTTCAAGGACACCCTCAAAGCCTCCTTGAAAAAGTGTAACATCCCCACCGACACCTGGGAATCCCTGGCCCAAGACCGCACAAAGTGGAGGAGAAGCATCCGGGAAGGCGCCGAACACCTCGAGTCTCTTCGCCGGGAGCAAGCGGAAGCCAAGCGCAGGCAGCGCAAGGAGCGAACGTCAACCCAAGCACCCCACCCACCCGCCCCTTCAACCACCGTCTGCCCCACCTGTAACAGAGACTGTAGGTCCCGCATTGGACTCATCAGTCACCTGCAAACTCATTTTTAATGTGTAAGCAAGTCATCCTCAGTTCCGAGGGACTGCCTAAGAAGAAGATATAATTGGAGTAAGACTTCTTTACTCCTGTACTCAAATCCTCTTGTAATGAATTTGCCTTCTTAACCGCCTTTCACGACCACCGGACGTCCCAAAGCACTTTACAGCCAATGAAGTACTTTTGAAGTGTAGTCACTGTTGTAATGTGGGAAACGCGGCAGCCAAATTGCGCACAGCAAGCTCCCACAAACAGCAATGTGATAATGACCAGATAATCTGTTTTTTCATCATGTTGATTGAGGGATAAATATTCGGTTCAAAACACCAGGGATAACTTCTTCAAAATAGCACCATGGGACCTTTTACGTCCACCTGAGGGGGCAGACGGGGGCCTCGGTTTAACGTCTCATCCGCAGGACGGTACCACCGACACTGCAGCGCTCCCTCAGTACTGCCCCTGCGACAGTGCGGTGCTCCCTCAGTACTGCCCCTCCGACAGTACAGCGCTCCCTTAGTACTGCCCCTCCGACATTGCGGCGCTCCCTCAGTACTGACCCTCCGATAGTGCAGCGGTCCCTCAGTACTGACCCTCCGACAGTGCGGCGATCCCTCAGTACTGCCCCTCCGACAGTGCGGTGCTCCCTCAGCACTGCCCCTCCGACATTGCGGTGCTCCATCAGTATTCCCCCTCCGACAGTGCGGCACTCCCTCAGTACTGCCCCTCCGACAGTGCAGTGCTCCCTCAGCACTGCCCCTCTGACAGTGGGGCACTCCCTCAGTATTCCCCCTCCGACAGTGCGGCGCTCCCTCAGCACTGCCCCTCCGACAGTGCGGCGCTCCCTCAGTACTACCCCTCCGACAGTGCAGCGCTCCCTCAGTACTGCCCCTCCAACAGTGCGGCGCTCCCTCAGTACTGCCCCTCCGACAGTGCGGCACTCCCTCAGTACTGCCCCTCCGACAGTGCAGCGCTCCCTCAGTACTGCCCCTCCGACAGTGCGGCGCTCCCTCAGTACTGCCCCTCCGACAGTGCGGCGCTCCCTCAGTACTGCCCCTCCGACAGTGCGGCGCTCCCTCAGTACTGCCCCTTTGACAGTGCGGCGCTCCCTCAGTATTCCCCCTCCGACAGTGCGGCGCTCCCTCAGTACTGCCCCTCCAACAGTGCGGCGCTCCCTCAGCCTCGCTATTGGTCAGAGCTGCTGTCAGTCACAGGCCCGGGCTGGCCTCCATCCACCTGATTGGGCCTCTTCCTCTGATGACATCACAATCGGGCCCCAGCCTCAGTGCCAGGGAGGAAGGCCCCACCCCCTAGCCGCGCCACCATTGGTTGGAGGACCAGGCCGCCCAGTTCAGTCCTCCCAGCTCAGCCCTCTTCCGATTGGTCCGCGCTCCCGTCAGTCAGAATCACATTGCTCCGGCTCACTCCGCCCTCCCGCGCGGCTCAATCCGCTCCGTTCAGTGTCGGCGGAGGTCCCGCCCGCCCGACTCTCAGGTTTGGTTTTTCTCGTCCTTTGTAATCTCGCTCTCCGCTCCCCCCCTCACCTCGATTTAAATCGCTTCCCCAACACTTGACTTTACCCCGGCTGCTGATTCCGCCTCTTCCCCGGGCCCGGCCTTCAGTCTGCTCCCCGGAGGCCCGGCGCAGGCCCACTGGAAGCCTGGTGTTGTGGTGAGGGGGCCGAATGAGCATGCGCGGCCCCGCCTCTCCACATTTAAAGGGACAGCCACCCTCTCCATATTTAAAGGGACACCCACCCCCTCCATATTTAAAGGGACCCCCTCCCTCCTCCACATTTAAAGGGACACCCACCCCTCCATATTTAAAGGGACACCCACCCCCTCCACATTTATAGGGACAACCACCCCCTCCAAATTCAAAAGGACACCCACCCCCTCCACAATTAAAGGGACTCCCTCTCCCATGTGTTCTTCAGATTAAACAAAGAAGAAACATAGAAGATAGGAAGGGGAGTCGGCCATTCGGCCCTCGAGCCTGCTCCGCCATTCAATGAGATCATAGCTGATCGTCCAAATTCAGTACCCTGTCCCTGCTGTCTCCCCATGTCCCTTGATCCCTTTAGCCTTAAGAAATATATCCAACTCCTTCTTGAATATATTTAATGAATTGGTCTCCACTGCCTTCTGTGGTAGAGAATTCCACAGGCTCACCACTCTTTGGGTGAAGAAATTCCTCCTCATCTCTGTCCTAAATGGCTTACCCCTTATCCTCAGACTGTGACCCCTGGTTCTGGACTCCCCGACCATCGGGAACATCCTTCCAGCATCTAGTCTGTCTAGTCCTGTTAGAATTTTATGTTTCGATGAGATCCCCTCTCATTCTTCTAAACTCCAGCGAGTACAAGTCCAATCGACCCAATCTCTCCTCATACGTCATTCCTGCCATCCCAGGTATCAGCCTGGTGAATCTTCGCTGCACTCCTTCCATGGCAAGAACATCCTTCCTCAGATAAGCCAACCAAAACTGCACACAATACTCAAGGTGTGGTCTCACCAAGGCCCTGTACAACTGCAGCAAGACACCCTTGTTCCTGTACTCAAACCCTCTCGCTACGAAGGCCAACATACCATTTGCCTTCTTAACCGCCTGCTGCACCTGCATGCTTACTTTCAGCGACTGGTGCACAAGGACGCCCAGGTCTCGTTGCACTTCCCCTTCTCCCAATCTATTGCCATTCAGATAATAATCTGCCTTCTGGTTTTTGACACCAAAGTGGATAACCTCGCATTTATCCACATTATATTGCATCTGCCATGCTTCTGCCCAATCACCCAACCTGTCCAAATCATCCTGGAGTTTCTTGGTATCCTCCTCACAGCACACACGCCCACCGAGCTTTGTGTCGTCTGCAAACTTGGAGATATTACATCTAGTTCCCTCATCCAGATCATTAATATATATTGTGAATAGCTGGGGTCCAAGGACCGATCCCTGCGGTGCCCCACTAGTCACTGCCTGCCACTCGAAAAAAGAGCCGTTTATTCCAACTCTTTGCTTTCTGTCTGCCAACCAGTTCTCTATCCAAGTCAATACCTTGCCCCCAATCCCATGTGCCTTAATTTTACACGCTAATCTGTTATGCGAGACCTTATCAAAAGCCTTTTGAAAATCCAAATACATCACATCCGCTGGTTCTCCCTTATCATTTTTACCATTTACATCCTCAAAAAATTCCAGTAGATTAGTCAAGCACGATTTACCTTTTGTGAATCCATGTTGACTTTGTCCGATCCTGTCACTGTTTTCCAAATGCTCTGCTATTATTACATCCTTTATAATGCACTCTAGCATTTTCCTCACTACCGATGTCAGGCTTACCGGTCTGTAATTCCCCGTTTTCTCTCTACCACCCTTTTTGAACAGTGGGGTAACATTAGCTACCCGCCAATCCATGGGTCCTGTTCCAATCTATCGAATTTTGGAAGATGACCCGCAATGCATCTACTATTTCTAGGGCCACTTCCTTAAGTACCCTAGGATGTAGATTATCAGGCCCTGGGGATTTATCAGCCCTCAAACCCATCAATTTCTCTAACACCATTACCCTACAAATACTGATTTCTTTCAGTTCCTCCCTCTCATCAGACCCTATGTTCCCCGACATCTCTGGGAGGTTATTTGTGTCCTCCTTTGTGAAGACAGAACCAAAGTATGTATTTAATTGGTCTGCCATTTCTTTGTTCCCCATTATAAATTCCCCTGATTCTGACTGCAAGGGACCTATGCTTGACTTCAGCAATCTTTTTCTCTTCACATATCTATAGAAGCTTTTACAGTCAGTTTTTATGTTCCCTGCAAGCTAACTCTCATACTCTATTTTCCCCCTCTTAATTAATCCCTTAATCCTCCTTTGTTGAATCCTAAACTGCTCCCAATCCTCAGGTTTACTGCTTTTTCTGACCAATTTGTATGTCCTCTCCTTGGATCTTATGCTATCCCTAATTTCCCTTGTTAGCCACGGTTGAGTCACCGTTTTTGTTTTATTTTTATGCCAAACTGGGATGAACAAATTCTGTAGTTCCTCCATGCAATCTTGAATGTTTGCCATTGCCTATCCACTGTCAACCCTTTGAGTGACATTCCCCAATCAATCCTACCCAACTCGTGCCTCATACCATCATAGTTTCCTTTATTTAAATTCAGGACCCTAGTCTCTGAGTCAACTACTTCACTCTCCATTTTAATGAAGAATTCTATCATATTATGATCGCTCCGACCCAAGAGGCCTCGCACTACAAGATTGCTAATTAATCCTTTCTCATTACATAATACCCAGTCTAAGATGGCCTGATCTCTCGTTGGTTCCTCGACATATTGGTCCAGGAAACCATCCTGGATACACTCCAGGAATTCCTCCTCCACAGTATTGTTACTAATTTGGTTAGCCCAATCTATATGTAGATTAAAGTCACCCATGATAACTGTGGTGCCCTTATTGCACGCATTGCTAATTTCCCTTTTAATGCCATCCCCAACCTCCGCATTACTGTTTGGAGGTCTATATACCACTCCCACTAACGCTTTCTGCCCCTTGGTATTTCTCAGTTCTACCCATACAGATTCCACATCATCGGAGGTAATATCCTTCCTTTCATTTGTGTTAATCCCCTCTTTAACCAGCAATGCTACCCCACCTCCTTTTCCTTTTTGCTGATCTTTCCTGAATATTGAAAACCCCTGGATGTTGAGTTCCCAGCCTTGGTCACCCTGGAGCCATGTTTCCGTAATCCCAATCATATCATATCCGTTTACCTCTATTTGCGCAGATAATTCATCCACCTTATTACGAATGCTCCTCGCATTAAGACACAAAGCCTTCAGGCTTATTTTTTTTAACACCCTTACACCTTTTTGAATTATTATTTACTGTGGCCATGTTTGATTTAAACCTTTGATTTCTCTGACTGCCACCTTTGTTTTTCTCCTTCCTTTCTTTTGCTTCTACCCTGGTTTCCCTTTCCTCTGTCTCCTTGCTCAGGTTCCCAACCCACTGCCATTTTAGTTTAAACCCTCCCCCAGAGCACTAGCAAACACTCCCCCTAGGACAGTGGTCCCGGTCCTGCCCAGGTGCAAACTGTCCGTTTTGTACTGGTCCCACCTCCCCCAGAACCGTTTCCAATGTTCCAGGAATTTGAATCCCTCCCCCTTACACCATTCCTCTAGCCACTTATTCATCTGAAATATCCTTCTATTTCTACTCTGACTAGCACGTGGCACTGGTAGCAATCCTGAAATTACTACCTTTGAGGTCCTATTTTTTAATTTACCTCCTAACTCCCTATATTCAGCTTTTAGGACCTCATCCTGGTTTTTACCTATATCGTTGGTACCTATATGCACCACGACAACTGGCTGTTCACCCTCCCCTTCCAAAATGTTCTGCAGCCGTTCTGAGGCATCCTTGACCCTTGCACCAGGGAGGCAACATACCATCCTGGAGTCTCGTTTGCGGCCGCAGAAACGCCTATCTATTCCCCTTACAATAGAATCCCCTATTACTATAGCTCCACCCCTCTTTTTCCTCCCGTCCTGTGCAGCAGAACCACCCCTGGTGCCAGGAAGTTGGCTGCTGCTGCCTTCCTCTGATAAGCCATCTCCCTCACCAATATCCAAAGCGGTATATCTGTTTGAGAGGGGGATGGCCACAGGGGACTCCTGCACTACCTGCCTGTGCCTACTACTCTGCCTGGTGGTCACCCATTCTCTTCCTGCCTGTGCAGCTTTTACCTGCGGTGTGACCAATTCCCTAAACATGTTATCCACGACCTCCTCAGCATCTCAAATGCTCCAGTATGTATCCACTCGCAGCTCCAGCGCTGCAATGCAGTCTGTCAGTAGCTGCAGCTGGATACACTTCCCGCACACATGGTCATCAGGGAAACAGGAAATGTCCCAGATTTCCCACATAGCGCAGGAGGAGCATACCACGGGGCCGAGCTCTCCTGCCATGACTTACACTTTAATTAATTCAAATTAAATTAAATCAAATCAATCCCACCAATTACACAACAATTAAATGATATACTCAAGGGTCCTTGTTTACCAGCAGTCCCCGCTACACCACAGACACCCGATAAACTAAAAACCACAAAATTCAAGTTTGGAAAAAAAGAGAAAGAGAGAAATACTCACCAACCAATCATTTACCTGCTTTCTGGTGACGTTAAAGTTCGATTACTTTTTACTTCTCTCTCATGCTCTCAGAGCTCTGAGATTGGTGGAGCCTACCTGCTCCGCCACCTCACTTTATATCACTGCCACCTCGCTTTATATCACTGCCGCCTCGCTCCTCACAGGTCTGCCCCCGCTGTGGGGCCTACCTGCTCCGCCGCCTCGCTTTATATCACCGCCGCCTCGCTCCTCACAGGTCCGCCCCCGCTGTGGGGCCTACCTGCTCTGCCGCCTCGCTTTATATCACCGCCTCACTCCTCACAGGTCCGCCCCCGCTGTGGGGCCTACCTGCTCCACCACCTCGCTCTTTATATCACCACCTCGCTCCTCACAGGTCCGCCCCCGCTGTGGGGCCTACCTGCTCCGCCGCCTCGCTTTATATCACTGCCACCTCACTCCTCACAGGTCCGCCCCCGCTGTGGGGCCTACCTGCTCCACCGCCTCGCTCTTTATATCACCGCCACCTCGCTCCTCACAGGTCCGCCGCCACTGTGGGGCCTACCTGCTCCGCCGCCTCGCTTTATATCACTGCCGCCTTGCTCCTTGATGTGCCTCAATAATCCCGAGACTCGATGTTAGTGAAACAAAACAAGGCTTTTATTAACTTAGAAGATAACACGCAGTGGAGAGAGGTATCTTCCCTGGAGGTCTGCAGTACTGGCTGTGAGGCCAGACTGAGCTGAGCCCTACACACAACACATTCCATACATTCCAATACACAATACAATGGTGAGGAGAAACCTGAAACCAACCACAGTCACAGGCAATACAATGGTAAGGGGGAACCTGAAACCAACCACAGTCACAGGCAGTGATGAATGGAATATTTCATCACATTCACCCCTTCTATAGATTTAGTGGCTGTTGTGGTGTCGCGGGTGTCGGCTGGGTGTCCCCGGTGGCCTCCTGGGTCTCTGCCGGGGGTGCCGCCAGGGTTGTTGAAGGGGTAGTTGGTGGGGGTGCCGTTGGTCGATGTTCTTCCGGGGGTGATGAAAGAGTAGTGGGTGGGTAAGAGTTGCTGTGGTCGTTGTTGCTGCTATTGCTGTGGTTGTTGTCGTTACCGGCTGGGGCGACGTCTTTTATTGACACGGTGTCCTCCCTTCCGTCGGCGTGCCGGACATACGCGTATTGGGGGTTGGTGTGGAGTAGGTGCACTGGCTCCACGAGAGGGTCCGTCTTATGGCCCCTCACATGCCTTCGCACGAATACCGGACCCGGGGTGGAGAGCCATGATGGCATGGATACGCCTGAGGTGGATTTCCGGGGGAAGCTAAACATTCGTTCATGAGGCGTGGCATTAGTGGCAGTACACAATAGCGACCGTATCAAATGGAGCACATCTGAGAGGACTTCCTGCCAGCGGGAGATAGGGAGGCCCTTGGTCCTTAGAGCTAGAGTGACTGCTTTCCATACTGTCCCGTTCTCTCGCTCCACTTGACCGTTACCCCGGGGGTTGTAGCTGGTGGTACGGCTCGTGGCGATACCCCTGGACAGCATGTACTGGCGTAGCTCTTCACTCATGAAGGACGGCCCCCTATCCGTGTGGATGTAGCTCGGCATACCGAACAGGCAGAACAGGCTGTTGAGGCATTTAATGACCGTGGCGCTGGTCATGTCTGGGCAGGGGAAGGCGAATGGGAACCGGGAGTATTCCTCCACAATGTTCAGGAAGTAAACATTGCGGTCGACGGACGGGAGGGGGCCCTTGAAATCTAAGCTGAGCCGCTCAAAGGGCCGTGTAGCTTTGATTAAGTGGGCTCTATCAGGGTGGTAGAACCGAGGCTTGCACTCAGCGCAAGTGCGGCAGTTCCTGGTCAGAGACCGAACTTCCTCAATCGAGTAGGGTAAGTTGCGGGACTTTATGAAGTGGAACAGCCGCGTGACCCCTGGGTGGCAGAGGTCGTTGTGGAGGGTCTGTAGCCGATCCCCAGTGGCGCTGGCACACATCCCTCGTGAGAGGGCATCTGGGGATTCGTTAAGGGCCCCTGGCCGGTAAATGATGTCATACTCGAAGGTGGAGAGCTCAATCCGCCACCTAAGAATCTTATCATTTTTGATCTTCCCCCTCTGTTTATTATTGAACATAAAAGCTACCGACTGCTGGTCGGTAAGTAGGGTGAAGCGTTTGCCAGCTAGGTAGTGGCGCCAGTGGCGCACTGCCTCCACGATGGCTTGGGCCTCCTTTTCCACGGAGGAGTGTCTGATCTCGGGCCCTTGGAGGGTCCTCGAGAAGAAAGCTACGGGCCGCCCCGCCTGGTTGAGGGTGGCCACCAAGGCAAAGTCAGACGCATCACTTTCCACTTGAAATGGAGTGTTCTCGTCCACTGCCTGTAGCATGGCCCGCTCAATATCCTGCTTAATGCTTTTGAAGGCGGCGTGGGCCTCAGCAGAGAGCGGAAAAGAGGATGCTTTCAAGAGGGGGCGGGCTTTGTCGGAGTAGTTGGGGACCCATTGGGAATAAGAAGAAAATAACCCCAGGCACCTTTTCAGGGCTTTGGGAGTGTTGGGCAGGGGCAGCTCCCGTAGGGGGCGCAATCGGTCGGGGTCTGGTCCGATTTCCCCATTCTCCACCACGCTGCCTAGTATGCAGAGGCGCGTGGTGTTGAAAACGCACTTGTCCTCGTTGTAGGTGAGGTTGAGTTTTTGTGCGGTTTTCAGGAACCTCTCGAGGTTCGAGTCGTGATCCTGCTGGTTGTGACCGCAGATGGTGACGTTGTCGAGGTAGGGGAAGGTTGCCTGCAAGTGGTGGTCATCGACCATGCGATCCATCTCCCTCTGGAAGACCGAGACCCCATTCGTCACCCCAAAGGGGACTCTGAGGAATTGGTAGAGGCGTCCGTTCGCCTCGAAGGCGGTGTACGGGCGGTCCTCTGGCCTGATAGGGAGCTGGTGGTACGCTGACTTGAGGTCGATGGTGGAGAACACTCGGTATTGGGCGATTTGGTTCACCATTTCTGATATGCGGGGTAGCGGGTAGGCGTCTAGTTGGGTGTACCTGTTGATCGTTTGGCTATAGTCGATCACCATCCGTTTCTTCTCGCTACCCCTTACCACCACCACTTGGGCGCGCCACGGGCTATTGCTGCATTCAATAATGCACTCTTTCAGGAGCCTGTCTACCTCGGTTGCGATAAACCGCCTGTCCTCCCAGCTGTACCTCCTGCTTTTGGTCGCTATTGGCCGGCAGTTAGGGGTAAGGTTCGCGAATAGCGAAGGCGGCTTTACCTTCAGGGTAGCCAGGCCGCACACTGTGAGGGGCGGCTGGGACCCACCGTACTTGAGCGTGATGCTTTGGTGGTTGCACTGGAAATCCAGGCCCAAGATCACGCTCGCGCATAGATTCTTCATGATTAATACTTTAAAATTATCGTATACAGTCCCGTTAACGGACAATTGTACCGTGCAGTAACCCAGAATGGTCGATGTCTGGGTTTTATCAGCCATAGAGATGGTACCCCGAGTAGGGACCACCTTTAGGGAGAGTTGTCGTGCCAGTTCCGGGTGGATAAAACTCTCCGTGCTTCCACTGTCAATTAAACATTTAACCCCGCACCCGTTTACCTCGATGTCCACCATTGATTTGGATAGTGGGTGGGGCCTGGTCTGGTCCACTGTGACCGATGCCACTGTAGGGCCCTGATCGAGACAAGATGGCGTCCGCGCTGTCTGCTCACAAGATGGCGGACCCCACGAGGTCGGGCAAGATGGCATCCAAGATGGCCGCTCCCACGGCGCACACGCGGCGGTGGCGGGTTTTGGTTTTCCAGCGGGGTTCCCTCTGCACACCTTCCCAAAGTGCCCCTTCTTACCGCACTTAAAGCAGGTGGTGCCTTTCGCCGGGCACAGGTTTCTGGTGTGCTTTGGCTGCCCGCAGAAGTAGCAGTTGGGTCCCCGACGCGTCGCGGCTGTCGTAGGGCTTCTGGGGGGAGAGCGGGGCCCTGACGGTGTCGGGCTGCCGGGCGGGGAAGATGCCTTCCAAGATGGCGGTGCCCTTGGTGCACAGTGGCGGTGTGGACGGCGCGGGCTGAAGAGTAGGCGTCCGAGTTTCTCTGGGCCACATCCAGGGATCGCGCGGTGTCCGCAGCCTGTTTCAGGTCCAATCCCGTTTTTTCCAGCAGTCTTTGCCGGATGTAAGTGGAGCTGAGGCCTGTGATAAAGACATCGCGAACAAGCTCGCCGGTGTACACTGCGGCTTTTACATCTCGGCACTTGCAATCTTTGCCAAGCATTTTCAGGGTGCCTAGGAACTCCTCCACCGATTCCCCAGGTCGCTGTGCGCGAGTGGCGAGCAGATGCCTAGCATACACCTCATTCGTAGGCTGCTGGTAATGCGCCTTTAAGATGTCGCAGGCGGCCAGGTACGTGTCGGCGTCTTGGATGAGGGGGTAAACCCGGTGGCTTACCCAATTCCGCAGAATTCCGAGTTTCATACTCGCAGCGTCCGTAGCGTCTTTGACGGCTGCGGAATTGTCCAGGAAGAATTCCATACACATAAGTCATAGAGTCATAGAGTTTTACAGCACAGAAAGAGGCCCTTCGGCCCATCGTGTCTGCGCCGCCCATCCCTCCCTGTCCAGTCTAATCCCATTTTCCAGCATTTGGTCCATAGCCTTGTATGCAGTGGCATTTCAAGTGCTCATCCAAATGCTTCTTGAATGTTGTGAGGGTTCCTGCCTCTGCCACCCTTTCAGGCAGTGAGTTCCAGCTTCCAACCGCCCTCTGGGTGAAAAAGTTCCTCCTCAAATCCCCCCTAAATCTCCTGCCCCTTACCCTGAATCTGTGCCCCCTTGTTATTGACCCCCCTACTAAGGGGAAAGTTCCTCTTTATCTACCCTATCTATGCCCCTCATCATTTTGTACACCTCAATCAGGTCCCCCCTCAGCCTCCTTTGCTCCAAGGAAAACAACCCCAGCCTGTCCAGTCTTTCTTCATAGCTGAGGCGCTCCATCCCAGGTAACATCCTGGTGAATCTTCTCTGCACCCTCTCCAAAGCAATCACATCCTTCCTATAGTGAGGCGACCAGAACTGCACACAGTACTCCAGCTGTGGCCTCACCAGCGTTTTGTACAGCTCCATCATAACCTCCCTGCTCTTATATTCTATGCCTCTGCTAATGAAGGCAAGTATCCCATAAGCCTTTTTAACCACCTTATACATAGATACATAGAAGATAGGAGCAGGAGTAGGCCATTCGGCCCTTCGTGCCTGCTCCGCCATTCGATGAGATCATGGCTGATCCTTTAATTCAGTATCCCGTCCCCGCCTTCTCTCCGTAACCCTTAACCCCTTTTGCCCGTAGAAATATATCTAATTCCCTCTTAAATATATTTAATGAGCTGGCGTACACTGCCCTCTGTGGCAATGAGTTCCACAGGTTCACCACTCTCTGAGTGAAGAAATTCCCCCTCATCTCTGTCCTAAATGGTTTAGCCCTTATCCTTAAATTATGTCCTCTAGTTCTGTTCTCACCCGCCAAGGGAAACATTCCTTCTGCATCCAGTCTGTCTAGACCTGTCAGAATTTTATACACTTCTATGAGGTCCCCTCTCAATCTTCTAAACTCCAGTGTGTACATCCCTAAACTACATAGTCTCTCCTCATAGGTCATTCCCGCCATTCCTGGTATCAGCCTGGTGAATCGCCGCTGCACCCCCTCCATGGCAAGAACATCCTTCCTCAGATGAGGCGACCAAAACTGTACACAGTACTCGAGGTGTGGTCTCACCAGTGCCCTGTACAGCTGCAGCAAGGTATCCCTGTTCCTGTATTCTAACCCTTTTGCTATGAAGGCCAGCATACCGTTTGCCTTCTTGACCGCCTGTTGCACCTGCATGCTCGCCTTCAGTGACTGGTGTACAAGAACACCCAGGTCTCTCTGTACTTCCCCCTCTCCCAATCTATTGCCATTTAAATAATAATTTGCCCTCCCGTTCCTGCACCCAAGGTGGATAACTTCGCACTTGTCCACATTATAGTGCATCTGCCATTTATCCGCCCAATCGCCCAGTCTGTCCAAATCGCTCTGGAGCTTCCTGGTCTCTTCCTCTGAGCCCACCCCCCCTCCTAGTTTAGTGTCGTCTGCAAATTTGGAAATGCTGCATCCGACTCCCTGATCCAGGTCATTGATGTAAATTGTGAACAGCTGGGGGCCCAGGACAGATCCCTGTGGTACCCCACTTGTTACTGCCTGCCATTCAGAAAATGAGCCGTTTATTCCAACTCTCTGTTTTCTATCTGACAGCCAGTTCCCTATCCACGCCAAAACTTTCCCCTTTATCCCATGAGCCTCAATTTTCCATGCTAATCTTTTATGTGGGACCTTATCGAAGGCCTTTTGGAAGTCCAGGTACACCACATCTACTGGCTCTCCCCCATCTATTCTACCAGTTACTCCCTCAAAAAATTCCAATAGATTAGTCAAGCACGATTTACCCTTTGTAAATCCATGTTGACTCTGTCCTATCCTGTCCCCATTTGCTAAGTGCTCCGCTATTTCATCCTTAATGATGGACTCCAGCATTTTGCCCACAACTGATGTAAGGCTTACAGGTCTGTAATTACCTGCTTTTTCCCTACCCCCCTTTTTGAATACCTACCTACCTGTTCCGCTGCCTTCAGGGATCTATGTACATGTACACCAAGGTCCCTCTGACCCTCTGTACTTCCTAGGGGCCTACCACTCATTGTGTATTCCCTTGCCTTATTTGTCCATCCAAAATGCATCACCTCGCACTTTTCCGGGTTAAATTCCATTTGCCACTTTTCCGCCCATCTGACCAACCCGTTAATATTGTCCTGTAGCCTGAGGCTTTCCTCCTCGTAATTTACCACCCCACCAATTTTCGTGTCATCCGCGAACTTACTGATCATACCTTTTACATTCTCATCCAAATCATTAATGTAGATCACAAACAGCAAGGGACCCAGCACCGATCCCTGAGGTACCCCACTGGACACAGGCTTCCAGTCACAAAAGCAACCTTCGACCATCACCCTCTGCCTCCTGCCACTCAGCCAGTTTAGGATCCAATGCGCCAAGGCCCCCTGGATCCCATGGGCTCTTACCTTCTTGACCAGTCTCCTATGCGGGACCTTGTCAAAAGCTTTACTGAAGTCCATGTAAACCACATCCACAGCATTTCCCTCATCCACACACCTAGTCACCCCCTCGAAAAATTCAATCAGATTGGTCAGACATGATTTACCCTTGACAAAGCCATGCTGACTATCCCCGATTAATCCTTGCCTCTCCAAGTGGAGACTAATTTTGTCCCTCAGAATTTTTTCCAATAATTTCCCGACCACAGATGTTAGGCTCACTGGCCTGTAATTCCCTGGTTTATCCCTGCTACCCTTCTTGAATAATGGTACTACATTAGCTGTTCTCCAGTCCTCTGGTACATCCCCTGTGGCCAGAGAGGTTCTGAAAATTTGTGTCAGAGCCCCTGCAATCTCCTCCTTTGCCTCACACAACAGCCTGGGATACATCTCGTCCGGGCCTGGGGATTTATCCACTTTTTGGCCTGCTAAAACCGCTAGTACCTCCTCCCTCTCGATGCTAATATGTTCAAGTATGTCACAGTCCCCTTGCCCGACTTCTATGTCTACATCGTCCTTCTCCATAGTGAACACTGAGGCAAAAAATTCATTTAAAACCCCACCTACTTCATCTGGCTCTACACACAGCTTGCCACTTTGGTCCCTAATGGGCCCTACCCTTTCCCTGGTTATCCTCTTGCCCTTAATATACTTATAAAACATCTTAGGATTTTCCTTTATTTTGCTCGCCAGTGTTATTTCATGGCCCCTCCTCACCCTCCTAATTTCCTTTTTAAGTATGCCCCTGCACCTCTTATACTCCTCTAGGGCTTCCACCGTCTTTTGTCTTTTGTAACTGCCAAAAGCCCCCCTTTTTTTCCTAATGCATTTTTGTATATCCTTTGTCATCCAAGGTTCCCTTTGCTTGTTGGTCCCACCCTTGACCTTTACAGGAACATGTTGGTGTTGTACTCTCTCTATTTCCCTTCTGAAAGCCTCCCACTGTTTTGATGTGGATTTTCCTATAAGTAGCTGCTCCCAGTCCACTTTTGCCAGATCCTGTCTTATCTTATTAAAATCGGCCTTCCCCCAATTTAGAACCCTGATTTCCGGGCCATCTTTGTCTTTTTCCATGACCACCTTAAATCTCACCGAATTGTGGTCACTATCGCCAAAATGCTCTCCTACAGACACTTCCACCACCTGCCCGGCTACATTCCCTAGAATTAGGTCCAGTACCGCCCCCTCTCTTGTAGGACTTTCTACATGTTGGCTCAAAAAGCTTTCCTGGATGCACTTTAAGAATTCTGCTCCCTCCAAGCCTTTCACACTCTGACTATCCCAATTTATATTGGGGAAGTTGAAATCCCCCACTATTACTACCCTATTATTTTCACACTTTTCTGATATCTGCCTGCATATCTGTTCCTCTATCTCCCCCTGACTGTTTGGGGGCCTATAGTACACTCCCAGCAAGGTGCTTGACCCCTTTTTGTTTTTAAGTTCTACCCATATGGCCTCATTAGAGGAACCCGCTAATATATCATCCCTCCTTACAGCAGTAATAGACTCCTTAATTAATATTGCAACACCCCCTCCCCTTTTACACCCCCCTCTGTCTCGCCTGAAGATTCTATACCCCGGAATATTTAGCTGCCAGTCCTGACCCTCCCTCAACCATGTCTCCGTGATAGCAACAATATCGTACTCCCATGTGTTCAACAACAACTTCAGTTCATCCACCTTATTTGCAAGATTCCTTGCCTTCCAGCCCTGCCATATTCCCTTTTGCCTTCACATCTTTGCTCTGCCTTCCCTGCTGACTTGTTTTTTCCTCCTTATTTGGCTGTACATCACCCCCTACTATAGCTCCACTCTGTATCCCATCCCCCTGCCGAATTAGTTTAAACCCCCCCCAGCAGTGCTCGCAAACCTCCCCGCAAGGATATTGGTTCCCCTCTGGTTCAGGTGTAAACCGTCCGACTTGTACAAGTCCCACCTGTCCCAGAAGCAGACCCAGTGATCCAGGAAACTAAAGCCCTCCCTCCTGCACCATCCCTTTAGCCACGCATTCATCTGTTCTATCCTCCTATTCCTATACTCACTAGCACGTGGCACCGGGAGTAATCCAGAGATTACAACCTTTGAGGTCCTGCTCCTTAATCTTGCCCCTAGCTCCCTAAATTCTTGCTGCAGGACCTCATCCCTCTTTTTACCTATGTCGTTGGTACCAATGTGGACCACGACCTCTGGCTGTTCACCCTCCCCCTCCAGAATGTCCTGCAGCCGCTCAGTGACATCCTTGATTCTGGCACCAGGGAGGCAACAAACCATCCTGGATTCACGTCTACGGCCACAGAAACGCCTATCTGTTCCCCTTACTATAGAATCCCCTACGACTATTGCTCTCCCACTCTTTTTCCTCCCCTCCTGGGCAGCAGGAGCGCCCCCAGTGCCAGGAAGCTGGCTGCTGCTGCCTTCCCCTGGTGAGTCATTCCCCCCAACAGTATCCAAAACGGTATACTTGTTTGAGAGGGGAATGGTCACAGGGGTTTTCTGCACTACCTGCCTACTTCTATTGCTCCGCCTGGTGGTCACCCATTTCCTTTCTTCCTGTGCAGCCCTTCCCTGCGGTGTGACCAACTCACTAAACGTGCTATCCACGAACTTCTCAGCCTCGTGAATGCTCCACAACCCATCCACCTGCAGCTCCAGCTCCTCAATGCGGTCTGCTAATAGCTGCAGATGGATGCAGTGTCCGAAGCGTGCTGATGCTTCCGGAGCATGCTGATCCAAATCCAAACGTTCGGGTTTCAGGAGTTGATCCATTGTGTTGAAAAATAAGTTAATAAAATTGATGTGCCTCAATAATCCCGAGACTCGATGTTAGCGAAACAAAACAAGGCTTTTATTAACTTAGAAGATAACACGCAGTGGAGAGAGGTATCTTCCCTGGAGGTCTGCAGTACTGGCTGTGAGGCCAGACTGAGCTGGCTTACATAGAGGCCAGGTATGGGCGGAGCCCTACACACAACACATTCCATACATTCCAATACACAATACAATGGTGAGGAGAAACCTGAAACCAACCACAGTCACAGGCAATACAATGGTAAGGGGGAACCTGAAACCAACCACAGTCACAGGCAGTGATGAATGGAATATTTCGCCGCCACAGGTCCGCCGCCACTGTGGGGCCTACCTGCTCCGCCGCCTCGCTCTTTATATCACCGCCTCGCTCCTCACAGGTCCGCCCCCGCTGTGGGGCCTACCTGCTCCGCCGCCTCGCTCTTTATATCACCGCCGCCTCGCTCCTCACAGGTCCGCCCCCGCTGTGGGGCCTACCTGCTCCGCCTCGCTCTTTATATTACCGCCGCCTCGCTCCTCACAGGTCCGCCCCCGCTGTGGGGCCTACCTGCTCCGCCTCACTCTTTATATCACCGCCGTCGCTCCTCACAGGTCCGCCCCCGCTGTGGGGCCTACCTGCTCCCCCTCGCTCTTTATATCACTGCCTCGCTCCTCACAGGTCCGCCCCCGCTGTGGGGCCTACCTGCTCCACCGCCTCACTCTTTATATCACCGCCACCTCGCTCCTCACCGGTCCGCCCCCGCTGTGGGGCCTACCTGCTCCGCCGCCTCACTCTTTATATCACTGCCACCTCGCTCCTCACAGGTCCGCCCCCACTGTGGGTCCTACCTGCTCCGCCGCCTCACTCTTTATATCACTGCCGCCTCGCTCCTCACAGGTCCGCCCCCACTGTGAGGCCTACCTGCTCCGCCGCCTCACTCTTTATATCACCGCCACCTCGCTCCTCACAGGTCCGCCCCCGCTGTGGGGCCTACCTGCTCCGCCGCCTCGCTCTTTATATCACTGCCGCCTCGCTCCTCACAGGTCCGCCGCCGCTGTGGGGCCTACCTGCTCCGCCGCCTCACTCTTTATATCACTGCCGCCTCGCTCCTCACAGGTCTGCCGCCGCTGTGGGGCCTACCTGCTCCGCCTCGCTCTTTATATCACCGCCTCGCTCCTCACAGGTCCGCCCCCGCTGTCGGGCCTACCTGCTCCGCCACCTCGCTCTTTATATCACCGCCGCCTCGCTCCTCACAGGTCCACCCCCGCTGTGGGGCTTACCTGCTCCACCACCTCGCTCTTTATATCACCGCCGCCTCACTCCTCACAGGTCCGCCCCCGCTGTGGGGCCTACCTGCTCCGCCGCCTCGCTCTTTATATCACCGCCTCGCTCCTCACAGGTCCGCCCCCGCTGTGGGGCCCACCTGCTCCGCCTCACTCTTTATATCACCGCCTCGCTCCTCACAGGTCCGCCCCCGCTGTGGGGCCTACCTGCTCCGCCGCCTCGCTCTTTATATCACCGCCTCACTCCTCACAGGTCCGCCCCTGCTGTGGGGCCTACCTGCTCCGCCGCCTCGCTCTTTATATCACCGCCTCGCTCCTCACAGGTCCGCCCACCGTGTGGGGCCTACCTGCTCCGCCTCGCTCTTTATATCACCGCCTCGCTCCACACAGGTCCGCCCCCGCTGTGGGGCCTACCTGCTCCGCCGCCTCGCTCTTTATATCACCGCCTCGCTCCTCACAGGTCCGCCCACCGTGTGGGGCCTACCTGCTCCGCCTCGCTCTTTATATCACCGCCTCGCTCCTCACAGGTCCGCCCCCGCTGTGGGGCCTACCTGCTCCGCCGCCTCGCTCTTTATATCACCGCCTCGCTCCTCACAGGTCCGCCCACCGTGTGGGGCCTACCTGCTCCGCCTCGCTCTTTATATCACCGCCTCGCTCCTCACAGGTCCGCCCCCGCTGTGGGGCCTACCTGCACCGCCTCGCTCTTTATATCATCGCCTCGCTCCTCACAGGTCCGCCCACCGTGTGGGGCCTACCTGCTCCGCCGCCTCGCTCTTTATATCACCGCCTCGCTCCTCACAGGTCCGCCCCCGCTGTGGGGCCTACCTGCACCGCCTCGCTCTTTATATCATCGCCTCGCTCCTCACAGGTCCGCCCACCGTGTGGGGCCTACCTGCTCCGCCGCCTCGCTCTTTATATCACCGCCTCGCTCCTCACAGGTCCGCCCCGCTGTGGGGCCTACCTGCTCCGCCTCACTCTTTATATCACCGCCTCGCTCCTCACAGGTCCGCCCCCGCTGTGGGGCCTACCTGCTCCGCCTCACTCTTTATATCACCGCCTCGCTCCTCACAGGTCCGCCCCCGCTGTGGGGCCTACCTGCTCCGCCGCCTCGCTCTTTATATCACCGCCTCGCTCCTCACAGGTCCGCCCACCGTGTGGGGCCTACCTGCTCCGCCTCGCTCTTTATATCACCGCCTCGCTCCTCACAGGTCCGCCCCCGCTGTGGGGCCTACCTGCTCCGCCTCACTCTTTATATCATCGCCTCGCTCCTCACAGGTCCACCACCACTGTGGGGCCTACCTGCGTCTCGGATAATAGATACATAGAAGATAGGAGCAGGAGTTGGTCATTCTGCCCCTCGCATGCCTGAAGTAAAGAAATGTGCAGGGTTACGGGGAAAGGGCGGGGAGTGGGACTCGCTGAAGTGCTCTTGCAGAGAGCCGGCACGGGCTCGACGGGCCGAATGGCCTCCTTCTGTGCTGTAACCATTCTCTGATTCTATAAAATATTAGAAAGTTTATTGTACAGAAGCACGAGGTTTATCTGCTTTTATTGATGAATTTAAAAAGTCTGTAGTAAAACCTGAGCCAGTGTGTTGTGAGCCAAAGAGCCTTGTGTCCAATGCGGGGAATAAAGGCCCACAGCCTCCCCGGGCCCCGGGCCCTGAACAAGGGACTGGAGAAACTCGCTGCCCTGCGAATCAGACAATCAGCCGGCACTAGTCTCGCCCCTCGGGCTCCCCGATTGGTTGTAGGAGCCGCCGCCGGCTCGCGCCTCCCTGCTCACTCCCTATTGGTCGGAAGCTCCCGTCAATCAGGCCGCGGGCCCGGGTCACGAATCCCCGAGGAGACCACGTGCTCCGCACAACTGACGCTGCTCGGTCCGGGGCCTCGCGGACTCTCAGGTTTTTCTATTTCTCTTTATTCTCTCCCGATCCATCCCTCCCCCCCACCCCGCGCAATTCTCCACCCAATCGGAGCGGAGAAAACTCACTTTGCGTCACCAATCGCGACTCTGGATCCGACACCAAGGCCTCTCCCCGGAATGCCCCGCACCGACTCCGTCCGGCAGGATCCGACCGCGCAGGCACAGCTCCAAGTGGGGGAGGGGGCTGGCCTCCTCTGGGCATGCGCGGTTATTACCCTTGGTGACCGGGAGGGGTCGCTGTGCCGGACTTGGCCCAAACCGCTGCCCCGCGTGCGCATGCGCGGACTCTCGGCTGTCCCCAGTCGGAGCAGGAGTGGCCATTCGGCCCCTCGAGCCTGCTCCACCATTCAATGAGATCATGGCTGATCATCCACCTCAACTCCATTCACCGGCCCGATCCCCACATCCCCTGATTCCCCTAGAGTCCAAAAATCGATCTCAGCCTTGAATAGACCCAATGACTGAGCCTCCACAGCCCTCTGGGGTAGAGAATTCCAAAGATTCACCACCCTCTGAGTGAAGAAATTTCTTCTCATCTCAGTCCTGAATGGCCGACCCTTTATCCTGAGGCTGTGGCCCCTGGTTCTAGACTCCCCAGCCAAGGGAAACATTCTCCCAGCATCCACCCTATCAAGCCCTGTAATAATTGTGTGTGCTTCAATGAGATCCCCTCTCATTCTTCTGAATTCAAGAGAATACAGGCCTAGTTTACTCAATCTCTTCTCATACGACAGTCCCGCCATCCCAGGAATCAATCTCGTGAACCTTCGTTGCACTCCCTCTATGGCAAGTTTATCCTTCCTTAGGTAAGGAGACCAAAATTGTACCCAGTACTCCAGGTGTGGTCTCACCAAGGCCCTGTACAATTAGAGTAAGACTTCTTTAGTCCTGTACTCAAATCCTCTTGTAATGTCAACCATCAGCTAGAAGAAGTCGCTGGTGAGACCAGTGAAGAAACAAAGACTTGCATTTATATAGCACCTTTCACCACCACCGGACATCCCAAAGTGTCTTACAGTCAATTAAGTACTTTGGAAGTGTAGTCACGGTTGTAATGTAAGAAACACGGCAGTCAATTAGCGCACAGCAAGCTCCCACTAACAGCAATGTGATAATGACCAGATAATCTATCTTTTTATGTTGATTGAGAGATAAACATTGGCTAGGGCACTGGGGATAATTCCCCTGCTCTTTCCCACATTACAACAGTGACTACTTCATAGTAGTACTTCATTGGCTATAAATCACTTCAAGTCATCTGGTGGTCATGAAAGCACTATACAAATGCAAGTCTTTCTCTCAGAGATGTCAGGGAACATAGGGTCCAATGAAAGGGTGAAACTGAAAGAAATCAGTATTTGTAGGGAAATGGTGTTAGGAAAATTGATGGGATAAATCCCCAGGGCCTGATAATCTACATCCTAGGGTACTTAAGGAAGTGGCCCTAGAAATAGTAGATGCATTGCTGGTCATCTTCCAGAACTCGATAGACTCTGGAACAGTACCCATGGATTGGAGGGTAGCTAATGTTACCCCACTATTCAAAAAAGGTGGTAGAGAAAAAGCGGGGAATTATAAGCCTGACATCGGTCGTGGGGAAAATGCTAGAGTCCATTATAAAAGATGCAATAGCAGAGCACTTGGAAAGCAGTGACAGGATCGGACAAAGTCAATATGGATTTACAAAAGGTAAATCATGCTTGACTAATCTACTGGAATTTTTTGAGGATGTAACTGGTAAAATAGATAAGGGAGAACCAGTGGATGTGGTGTATTTGGACTTTCAGAAGGCTTTCGATAAGGTCCTGCATAAGAGATTAGCGTGCAAAATTAAGGCACATGGGATTGGGGGCAAGGTATTGACTTGGATAGAGAACTGGTTGGCGGACAGAAAGCAAAGAGTTGGAATAAATGGGTTGTTTTCCGAGTGGCAGGCAGTGACTAGTGGGGTACCGCAAGGATCGGTCCTAGGACCCCAGCTGTTCACAATATATATTAATGATCTGGACGATGAAATTGGATGTAATATCTCCAAATTTGCAGACGACACAAAGCTGGGTGGGAGGGTATGCTGTGAGGAGGATGTTGTGAAACTCCAGTATGATTTGGACAGGTTGGGTGATTGGGCAGAAACATGGCAAATGCACTATAATGTGGGTAAATGTGAGGTTATCCACTTTGGTGGCAAAAACAGGAAGGCAGATTATTTTTTGAATGGCAATAGATTGGGAGAAGGGGAAGTGCAAAGAGACCTGGGTGTTCTTGTGCACCAGTCGCTGAAGGTAAGCATGCAGGTGCAGCAGGTGGTTAAGAAGGCAAATGGTATGTTGGCCTTCGTAGCAAGAGGGATCGAATACAGGAACAAGGATGTCTTGCTGCAGTTGTACAGGGCCTTGGTGAGACCGCACCTTGAGTATTGTGTGCGGTTTTGGTCACCTTATCTGAGGAAGGACGTTCTTGCCATGGAAGGAGTGCAGCGAAGATTCACCAGGCTGATACCTGGGATGGCAGGAATGACGTATGAGGAGAGTTTGTGTCGATTGGGCTTATACTCACTGGAGTTTAGAAGAATGAGAGGGGATCTCATTGAAACTTATAAAATTCTAACAGGGCTAGACAGTCTAGATGCAGGAAGGATGTTTCTGATGGCCAGGGAGTCCAGAACCAGGGGTCATAGTCTAAGGATAAGGGGTAAGCCATTTAGGACTGAAATGAGGAGGAATTTCTTCACCCAGAGAGTGGTGAACCTGTGGAATTCTCTGCCACAGAGGGCGGTGGAGGCCAGTTCATTAAATATATTCAAGGAGGAGTTGGATATATTTCTTAAGGCTAACGGGATCAAGGGATATGGGGAGAAGGCAGGGACAGGGTACTGAATTTGGATGATCAGCCATGATCGCATTGAATGGCGGAGCGGGCTCGAAGGGCCGAATGGCCGACTCCTGCTCCTATCTTCTATGTTTCTTTCTTGAAATAGTGCCATGGGATCTTTTACATCCAGCTGAGAGAGCAGACAGGACCTCAGTTTAATGTCTCATCCGAAAGACGGCACCTCTGGCAGTGCAGCACTCCCACAGCACTGACTGGAGTGTCAGCCTGGATTTTGGTGCTCAAGTCTCTGGAGTGGGACTTGAACCCACAACCTTCTGACTCAGAGGCGAGACTGCTATCCACTTTTTTTTTAATAAATATACTTTATTGAACATTAAGAAGATTTACAACATCTTGATCATTTCACTGTATGATACAAATCAATTCCGCCGCTCTGCACAGCCATTCCGCCACCACATTTTAACATCAAAACCTGAAGTTTAATCTGTCTCCTGTAACATATATTAATCGATTGTACTTTAAAAATTGGTTGTAAAATACTATCCTTAAATTCCTTTCTGAATAAAACATCCACAGAGCCATATAATGATCTTTTAGCTTATATTTACAATACTCTTTTAGATTGATTCTCCTCCCCTTAAGAAACAGAGCATTCCTTCTTTGCACAATCACGAATCTAGTCAAACTGAACATTAAATTAATTGCCGCTCCGCTAGACTCTGGCAGACTCTCCTGCAAACCCCATCTCAAAATTGAGTCCCACGGGATTCCCATTCTCGCTCTTCGGTCCCCACCCAGCAAAAAAGCTTCACACAACTGTCGAACATAGTACTTAAAGTCATTTACCTGTGGACATAACACCAGTAAATGGGACAGAGTCTCATCCTGTGTCCCACACATTGGGCAAGTTGCCACCTCCACTCGTCCAATCTTGCACAAGACCGTTATGGTAAAAATCTGGTTATGAGCCAATTTGAAATCCAGTTCAATCCATTCTGGGCATTTAAAATTTGCCCACACTCCCTTCCAAATCCTGTTGAAGTCCAGCTGTAAGTATATACTCTGCCAAAACTCTTGACCAGCAGGTGTCTTGAATCTCCATTCTCTGAATACCTCATAGAAATCTCGAGTATTACAGTTGTCAAATTGAACCAACTCTCCCCCTTTCTCCAGTACAAAGCTTGGAAAAGCAGGACGCATTTTACTTCCTTTGGAGATTTCCGCATTTATTTCTTCCATCCAATCCTGTGGCATTGCCCTCACAATCTTCTCATACATGATTCCTATTGCTTTTTCCTTCTACCTCCTGATCCTCCTCCCACACCATGTCCCTCACTATCGCATCTGGCAACCAACCTGGAATCACCTCGTATAATACATCTTTCACCGATATAATCCCAGCTTTTATAAAAGCTTGATTAAATAAAACCTCTCCTTCAATGTTGACCTACCTATTCAAAAATAAAGGCTGTTCTAAAAATTCCTCAGCCCCCTTGGGCATAAATTGACCCTTAGTGTTAGGGGGATTAAATACGTGGGGTTACGGGGATAGGGTGGGATATGTGTTGGTGTAGGGGTTACGGGGATCGGGTGGGATATGTGTCAGTGCAGGCTCGATGGGCCGAAATGGCCTCTATCTGCACTGTGGGGTTTCTGTGATTCTGTGAACCCCCTTATAAAACCTCGGGAGTTTAATCGATTTCAAAAACATATTATTGTATTCCATATACAATATGCCCTGCCCCCCTATCCCACTCCGTTTTAAAAAATGCTCAAAACAACTCTTCCAAAAACTTGAATTTGACTTCTGAAGAAATCTCTTCACCCATTTGATTCTAAAGGATTTTTTCTTCAAATCAGTATCTGGGAAATTGAGTCCTCCCTGATTTCTCCGTCCAATGATGGTATTGTAAGCCACCAAGGCTGGTTTCCCTTCCCATAAAAACCTCACACAAGCCTCTCGGATGGACTTTTCTGCCCACTCAGGAATATCCTCCACCGTCAATAAGTACCATAGCTTAGATAGCAGGAGGGCAGACACCACTGTCACTCTTCCTTGCAATTTCAACCATCTTCTTTCCCATCTTCCCAAAATCTTTTTAATTTTCATAACCTTCGGTTCCCAATTTAATCGATCCACTTCATCCCTGTCTTTCTTGCACCCCATATGCACTCCCAGAACTTCCAAAGCCTCCACCACCTTAAAGGGACATACCCCCAACCATTCCCCCCTACCCCTCCCTGCAACCAGGCATTGGGACTTACTATAATTCACTCTGGCACCTGAAGCTCTCCAATATTCCTCCACTACCTCCATAGCTTTTCTCACTGACTCCCCATTTCTCAATGTTAAGGTTGTGTCATCTGCATATTGGTGTATCACCGACACCAGCCCAGAACTGGGGACCACAATCCCAACTACACCTTGTTTCTTTCGCATCATGTAACCTAATGGTTCTGCTACCAATGTGTACAGCAGTGGGGACAGGGGACAACCCTGTCTCACTGATCTCTGTATCGGAAAATACTTAGATAAAAAACCATTACATTTAACACAGCTAAATATGTTTGAATAAAAAATCCTTATCCACTGAATTAAATTTTCCTTGAAACCAAATGCTTCCAAAACCTTCAATAAAAACTCATGAGAGACCCTATCAAAGGCTTTCTCTTGATCTATCTTTAATACATAAGCCTCCCTCCCACTCTCTTCCATGAGCTCTATCGCATCTCGGACTGAGACCACAGAGTCTGCGATGTCCCGGCCTATGACTCCATAGGACTGAGAGGGCCAAACTATCTCCGGTAACACCTCCTTCAAACGATTTGCCATAACCCTCGGCAAGATCTTATAATCGACATTTAACAGTGTGATGGGCCTCCAATTCTTCAGATCCCGTCTATCCCCTTTATTTTTATAAGCTAAGCTTATGATACCTCTCCTCATAGATGGGGCCAGGCTTCCCTCAATTTTAATTTCCTTAAAAACTCCTAAGAGCAATAGACTTAAAATCTCGAAAAATTCTTTATAAAATGCTGCACTTAGTCCATCGGACCCTGGGATTTTCCCCCACTTCATTCCACTTATTGCTATTTTTATTTCCGCTAATCCTACTTCTTTATCACACATGCTTCTCTCATCCTCCTTTAAACCCTTTTCAATAAAAGCAGTAACCTTCTCCATCTCCAAATTGGAAATGTCTTCTTTTGTATATAGCTCAGCTGCTAGCCGCCTCCAAAATCTCCCCACTTTCATGAATGATCTTCTCCCCAAACTTCAACTCCTCAATTAACGATAATCTCTGTCGCAGCTTCTCTTGCTGTAGAAAATATCTAGTGCATCTTTCGCCCTCCAATGCATCTCTAGCCTTTGCATGGAGAATGTCCCACTTGCATTTTTCAGTTTGCAATAATTCCCACTCTTCCTTTAGCACCTGGAACTTAGTCTCAGCTCCCTTATCCCCTCCGTCAACTGCTTTACAGACATCCGTAAACCTTTTGTTTATATTCTCTTCTCGATGCCGGTTAGCTGCCGCCCTCTTTTTCCCATAACGTACCGAAAAAACTTTTACCTCATATTTGAAATTATCCCACCAAACTCATCTTTCTTTCAAGAACAAAGGTTCCTTCTAAGCATCATTTATTATATTTATAATCCCTTCTTTATAAGCAATTTCTTTCAGGTATTGATTGTTTAAAATCCACACCCCTGAACCGATCTTAACTCTGCTGTTCCTAATTCTAAGAACCAAAGCCAAGTGATCACTAAAAAATACTTTTTTATAATAAATCTCCATCACCTCCGAACTTAACCCTTCCCGCATTAACACAAAATCTATTCGGCTCTGTTTTAAAACATCACCCACCCAACCTGCTCTGAAGAACTCCCTTTTTATGGGGTTCCGGTCCCTCCATAAGTCTCTCAAATTTAAATTTGCCATCATTTTTATAATCATCCCTCTGGAGTTATCCTCTTTAAAGGTCATCTGGGCTGAAATGTCCATCCAAGATAAAAATACATTAAAATCCCCCACAATACAAGGATTTTCCACCTCTGCCACTTCAGTGAATAACACCCGAAAAAACTCGCGACGCTTGGAATGGTCGTTCGGTGCACAGATATTAAAAAGATCACAATGAAATCCCTCCAATTTTACCCTTAGCCGTAAAAATCTCCCCTCAGTGTCCTTGTCCACCAAGGAAACGTTCTCTTCTATGGATAGACTCACCAAAACAGCCACCCCTCTACGGTTATTGTTTGCACAACTTGCAAACACCTCTCCCTTCCAAACCTTCTGAACTCTTTCTAGAATATCCTCATCCCAAAAGGTTTCTTGCAGACACAAGTCCGTGCCTTTAAAACCCTGCAACAACTGCTGCAATTTCTTCTCACCCCTCAGTCTGTTCACATTGATCGAGACCAATGTAATCATGGCTCCAAAGAAGGGAAGTATGCCCAATAATCTCCCCATCATTTAATCTCTGGCTCTTCCCTCCTCTCATGCTCCTTCTCAACTTTTCGGGCAGTTGTTGCTTTTTCCTGAAGCCTCCGGCTCTTTTTCCCCTCCTGTTTGACCCCTCCCTGCTGTTTCAGCCTCTTCCTTGCCTTAAGTTTGGACCCAGGAGTTGCCCTTTCTCCCTCCTTCTGCCCCTCACTAACCTTTCCCTTTCCACATGATGCCACCCCACCCCTGACTTCCATGTCTCTGTCCCCCTCTAATTCCTCACACTCAAGCTCTTCTGCAACCCCCTGTGCCTGCTCCCCGTCAGATACATAATCCTGCTCCCCGTCAGATACTTCATCTCCCATAGAGAGTCTTCCTGCTATCGCAGTTTCTCCCACTGTGCTGCCCCCTTCGACCACGTCTCTACCTCTGACCCTTGCACCTTGTTCCCTCACTCCATGGGACAATGGCGCACCTAAATTGTTCCCTTCTGATGTCTCTATCTCACCGATCCCATTCTGCTGTCCCTTTAAGGCTCCTGCCTCTTGCACCCTCTCCCCGCCCTGCCCCCTCCCGCTCATCAAAATATCCGACTCCCCACCTCTCCCCGGAGCACTCACTTCCACCACACACCCCGCTCCTGCCTCCTCTCCCCCCGCAGACACCAGACTCCCCAGGGGGAGCCGAACTGCACTAAGGCTCGAGTCTGCACTCGACCCTTGCTGCCCGCTGCTGTCTTTGTTCCCTTCCATAGCACGCGCCGTGTTTTCCGCCATCTCCATCTCGATCTCCACTCTGCTAACCTCTGCCTCTTCCTGTGCTCCTTTTTCCTTCATTTTACTGGCTGTGTCCTCCGACTGCACCGCACCTCCAGCCGTTCCACACTCCTCTCCTGCTCCTTCTCCCATCTCCTCATCACTCATTTCGCTCCCTTCTGCCACACACTCACAGCAGGTGGGGCCTTTACAACACACCCCACAGCTCTCCGCCTTGCAGCTCCGTGCGATATGTACCGACTCACTGCAATTGTAACAATACAAATCAGGACAGTTTCTTCCGAGATGGTCATGTCCCAGACAATAGTAACACACCTTTACTTGGTTATCGTGCAGCACACGAAAGTATTGTACTCCTTCCAGTGTCTTGAACTTCATACTGTAAGGCAAAGACCTCACCCCCTCTGGAAACCGCACCTTTACATACCGGGTTCCGTCTGCTACCCGTGTTCCCGGATAGTACCTCCTCTTTATTTCAGAACAGATTTTAATGTCCCACAACTCCAACTTTTTGCTCAGCACTTCGTCCTCGATGTACACAGGCAAGTTCAAAAATGAAACCACCACCTCCTCTGAATATAGCAGAGTCACCTCCAAAAATTTCTCCCCAACTTTCAGACTGAGCAGCAGTTTTTCCACCTCCTCACGGCCACTGACCGTCACCTCAAATCCCACATTTGGTTTTGGTCGGCATGCAAAGCAGCTTCCCTCACCACAGTCCTCATGAACCGCCTGGATTATATCCCAGGCTCGAATCTTCTTATCTTCACATTGCACCACCACCGTATTTTCTTTACCAAACCTCCTGAGGTCCCGGCCCAAATCTTTGGGCCTTTTTTTCCCCCTTCCCGAAAAAAATTCCTCTCGGGAATATTGTCCGCTGAGGGGCCCGGCACTCCGGACCCCTCAGCAGCTATCTGGCTGTTTTTTGTGGGCCAAAAAGGCCCTAAAACCTGAAAACAACACCCCAAAACCCTCCACCAACTTTTTACAAAACTTCCTCCAACACCCAGCTGCAATTAGGCAGCCAGTCACACCTGGCTCATTCCTAGCCCCTCCCACTGAGCGCTGCCCACTGAGCCCCAGCTGACACAAGGGAGAGAAGACAAGAAAAGATTAGTGGGTAATGTAAAAGGGAACCCAAAAATCTTTTATAAACATCTGAAAAGTAAAAGGATAGTTAAAGGAATGGTGGGGCCGATTAGGGACCAAATAGGAGCTCATCATACGGAGGCAGAGGGCGTGGCTGAGGTACTGAATGAGTACTTAGCATCTGTCTTCACAAAAGAAGAGGATGAAGTTAATGTCGCAGTAGAGGAGGGGGGAGTAGAGAAATTGGATAAAAATGGATAGAAAGGAGGTGCTAAATAGGTTGTCATCACTCAAAGTTAACAAGTCACCCAGTCCAGGTGGATGCATCCTAGATTGCAGAGGGAAGCTAGGGTGGAGATAGCAGAAGCTCCGACCACAATCTTTCAATCTCCCTCAGATATATGGGAGTGGTGCCAGAGGACTGGAGGATTGCAAATGTTAAACCCTGTTTAAAAAACAGGAGAGGGATAAACCTGGTAACTACAGGCCAATCAGTCTAATGTCAGTGGTGTAGGTGGGCATCCTTTACCTGGTTTACGGTAATTTACCTGGTCAGGTAGCCTTTGCCACTGCACTGTGACCAATTCCAATCAGCGGTTTTGAATCGCAAAACCCCCACCCCTCCAGTTCTGACTTGAGAAACTTATAATTAATGATATATTAAAAACGGACAAATGGTCTGGATGGAAGAAAGTCAAATTTAATTGAAACTAAAGAAACTACACCACACGATCAAAGTAATCACGGTAAAATTGCTTAACAGGGGAAGGCAGACGGCAAAAACGAGGGATAAATGGTTACAATCTTAGCAACATTTCCCTTAAATTACCACCCCTTTACTTCTCACTAGATTGTCTTGCTAGTGGGTCAAAACCTTGCTCACCTGCAGTCCAAAGAGTAAGAGACAAAAAAGGGGGCAGAGGACTTCCTGGGCTTAATCTTTATACCCTGGGAGTCTTCGTTTACGATGTGGATTAATATTTCCCGATCTTCGGAGGCTGAGGGGATTTTGCGACCCCTACAGTGGTGGGTGAACGACTAGAGACCATTGTCAAGGGCAAAATTAATTCTCACTTGGAGAAGCATAGATTAATAAGGGGCAGCCAGTATGGATTTGTTAAAGGTAAATCGTGTCTGATTAACCTGATTGAGTTCTCGGATGAAGTAACAGAGGGTTGATGAAGGTAGTGCAGCAGATGTTGTATATATGGACTTTCAAAAGGCATTTGATAAAATACCACATAAGAGACTTACTCTGAAAATAGAAGCAGAGGGAATTAAAGGGCTGATGGCAATTTGGGTATATAATTGGCTAAGGGAGAGGAGGCAGTGAGCAATGCTGAGGGATGTTTTTCTGACTGGAGGGAAGTATGCAGTGGGCTCCCCCAGGGGTCGGGATTAGGACCATTGCTTTTCTTGTTATATATAAATGACCTGGACTTGGGTATAGGTGAACAATTTCAAAGTTTACGGATGATACTATTTACTATGTTGCCAAGTTTTGTGAGTGTAGTAGTAGCAGACTTCAGAAGGACAGAGACAGACTGTGAAATGAGCAGACACAAGGCAGATGACATTAAATGAGGATAAGTGTGAAGTGATGCACTTTGGGAGAAACAACAGGGAGAGGCCGTATAATCTAAATGGGACTATTTTGAGGGGCTGCAAGAGCAGAGGGACCTGGGGGTCCATATTCACAAGTCTTTGAAAGTGCCACGGCAAGTTGGTGAGGCGGTTCAGAAAGCGTATGGGATACTTGGCTTTGTAAACAGTGCCATTGAATACAAAAACAAGGAAGTTACACTAAACCTTTACAAATCACTAGTTAGGAACGTAGGACAGGAGGAGGCCATTCAGCCCCTCGAGCCTGTTCCGCCATTCAATGAGATCATGGCTGATCGGTGACCTAACTCCATACACCCGCCTTTGGCCCATATCCCTTAATACCTTTGGTTAACAAAAACCTATCAATCTCAGATTGAAAATTAACAATTGATCGAGCATCAATTGCTGTTTGTGGAAGAGAGTTCCAAACTTCTACCACCCTTTGTGTAGAAGTGTTTCCTAATTTCACTCCTGAAAGGTCTGGCTCTAATTTTTAGACTCTGCCCCCAGTCCTAGAATCCCCAACCAGCGGAAATAGTTTCTCTCTCTCTATCCTATCTGTTCCCCTTAATATCCTGAAAACTTCGATCAGATCACCCCTTAACTTTCTAAATTCCAGGGAATACAACCCTAATTTGTGTAATCCCTCCTTGTAACTTAACCCTTGAAGTCCGGGTATCATTCTGGTAAACCTACGCTGCACTCCCTCCAAGGCCAATATATCCTTCCTAAGGTGTGATGCCCAGAACTGCTCACAGTGCTCCAGGTGTGGTCTAACCAGGGTTTTGTACAGCTGCAGGGTTTTGGCCTCAGCTGGAGTCTTGTGTACAGTTCTGGGCACCACACTTTAGGAAGGATGTCAAGGCCTTGGAGAGGGTGCAGAGGAGGTTGACCAGGATGGTACCAGGGATGAGGGACTTCAGTTATGTGGAGAGATTGGAGAAGCTGGGATTGTTCCCCTTAGAGCAGAGAAGGTTAAGAGGAGACCTAATAGAGATGTTCAAAATGATGAGGGGTTTTGATCGAGCAAGTAGGGAGAAACTGTTCACTCTGGCAAGTGGGTTGGTAACCAAAGGTCACAGATTTAAAATAGTTACTAAAAGAACTAGAGGGGAAATGAGGAGAATTGTTTTCATACAGAGGGTTGTTAAGATCTGGAACGCACCATCTGAAAGGATGCTGGAATCAGGTTCCACAGGAACTTTCAAACAGTAATTGGATGAGTCCTTGAAGAGGACTAGTTTGCAGAGTTTTGGGGATAAAGCTGGGGTGTGGGACTAAATTGGACAGCTCTTTCAAAGACACGAGGGGCCGAATCACCTCCTTCTGTGCTGTTAGATTCTATGATCAGTGTGAAGTCGCTGGTGTCTCTTCAACTCCCCGGAGCTTTTAAAGCTCTTCCCACAGTCAGAACATTTAAAGGGCCTCTCGTCAGTGTGAACTCGCTGATGTGTCAGCAGGTTGGATGACTGAGTGAATCCCTTCCCACACACGGAGCAAGTGAACGGCCTCTCCCCAGTGTGTAGGTGTTGGT
This sequence comes from Somniosus microcephalus, assembly GCF_052327205.1. Lineage (NCBI taxonomy): Eukaryota > Metazoa > Chordata > Chondrichthyes > Squaliformes > Somniosidae > Somniosus > Somniosus microcephalus. Next base: position 1,772,074 of record NC_141003.1, on the reverse strand, counting down.
GTCTCTTGAGCTGCCGGGAGCTTTTAAAACTCTTCCCACAGTCAGAACATTTAAAGGGCCTCTCGTCAGTGTGAACTCGCTGATGTCCCTTCAGCTCCCCGGAGCTTGTAAAGCTCTTCCCACAGTCAGAACATTTAAAGGGCCTCTCATCAGTGTGAACTCGCTGGTGTACCAGCAGGTAGGAGGACCGAGCGAATCCCTTCCCACACACGGAGCAGGTGAACAGCCTCTCCCCAGTGTGTAGGTATTGGTGTCTCTTCAGATCCCCGGAGCTTTTAAAGCTCTTCCCACAGTCAGAACATTTAAAGGGCCTCTCATCAGTGTGAACTCGCTGATGTGTCAGCAGGTTCGGTAACTGAGTGAATCCCTTCCCGCACACGGAGCAGGTGAACGGCCTCTCCCCAGTGTGAACTCGCTGGTGTCTCTTCAGCTCCCTGGAGCTTTTAAAGCTCTTCCCACAGTGAGAACATTTAAAGGGCCTCGCGTCAGTGTGAACTTCCTGATGTGTCATCAGGTGGGATGACCGAGTGAATCCCTTCCCACACACAGAGCAGGTGAACGGTCTCTCCCCAGTGTGAACTCGTTGATGTACCAGCAGGTTGGATGACACAGTGAATCCCTTCCCACACACAGAGCAGGTGAACGGCCTCTCCCCAGTGTGTAGGTGTTGGTGTTTCTTGAGTGCCCCGGAGCTTTTAAAACTATTCCCACACTCAGAACATTGCATGAGTCTCTCCCCAGTGTGAACTCGCTGGTGTCCCTTCAGCTCCCCGGAGCTTTTAAAGCTCTTCCCACAGTCAGAACATTTAAAGGGTCTCTCGTCAGTGTGAACAAGTTGGTGTAGCTTTAGTTCCTTGGGGCTTTTAAAGCTCTTCCCACAGTCAGAACATTGAAATGGTCTCTCATCAGTGTGGACAAGTTGGTGTAGCTTTAGATCCTTGGGGCTTTTAAAGCTCTTCCCACAGTCAGAACATTGAAATGGTCTCTCATCAGTGTGAACAAGCTGGTGTCCCTTCAGGTACTGAGCGCTTTTAAAGCTCTTCCCACAGTCAGAACATTGAAATGGTCTCTCATCAGTGTGGACAAGTTGGTGTTGCTTTAGTTCCCCGGGGTTTTGAAGGCTCTTCCCACAGTCAGGACATTGAAATGGTCTCTCCTCAGTGTGAACTCGCTGGTGTGTTTGCAGGTGGGATGAACAAACAAATCCCTTTCCACACACGGAGCTGGTGAACAGACTGTCCCTGGTGCGACTGCGCCGTTGAACTTCCAATGCAGACGGGGAACTGAATCCATTCCCCCCGTCCCCAACTTTACCCGGTTTCTCCCCGGTGTGACGGTGCACGTGTCTCACCAGGTCAGGCGATCGGCTGAATCCGCGTCCACACACTGAACACGTGTGCGGTTTGTCTGCGTTGCGATCCCTGCTCTCTCCTTCCATGTGCAAAGGCCGATGATATTCAGGTCCTGATGAATCCAGCGACTCTGTCAGATCTTGACGTGATGTTTGGTTATGAGCTTCCCGCCTGTAACTGCTCCACTTCTATAACCCTGTAAATTGAGATCAGAAAAGGATCAGAGGCAAACTGTTGTTTAATTTTCCCCTTTCCGAACCTAGGGGCAGTGAAGCTGATTTTCAGGCCCCAGCTGCTGCTCAGGTTGGTTGAAAGGATCAGCAGTAATGGCGGCTGTAATACCCACAAGGCCCCGGCTCTGCAGAAAGTGCTCTGTTGACTCTGAGTCCCGCGCATGTGCTCATGGCCCCCGCGCTCTCCTTCCTGCTCTACAATCGCCCGTCCCGATCGGTCTGCAACACGCATGCTCAGCACACAACCCCTCGCGGTTGGAACATCGGGCGTGCATGCGGAGCCGCAACATCTGGTACGCGTGCACGGCTCAGCTGGGGGCGAGTCGGTGTTTCGCCTCAGCCGCCAGGGAGGTGCGCAAGCGCAGGACAACCCAACATTCTTCCCGTCAGCAATCACTCCCTCCTTTCTTTAATAAAAACAGAAAATGCTGGAAATACTCAGCAGGTCAGGCAGCATCTGTGGAGAGAGAAACAGAGTTAACGTTTCAGGTCGATGACCATTCGTCAGAACTGCTTGCTCTTTAGTGTCAGCCAGTGGCTCAGTGGGTAGCACTCTCGCCTCGGAGTCAGAAAGTTGTGGGTTCATAGTCCCACTCCAGAGACTTGAGCACAAAAATCCAGGCTGACACTCCAGTGCAGTGCTGAGGGAGTGCGGCACTGTCGGAGGTGCCGTCTTTCGGATGAGATGTTAAATTGAGGCCCTGTTTGCTCTCTCAGGTGGATGTAAAAGATCCCATGGCATTATTTCAGGAAAGAAAGACTTGCATTTATATAGTGCCACCAGATATCCTAAAGTGCTTTACAGCCAATGAAGTACTACAATGAAGTAGTCACTGTTGTAATGTGGGAAAGAGCAGGGGAATTATCCCCAGTGTCCGAGCCAATGTTTATCCCTCAATCAACATAAAAAAATGATAGATTATCTGGTCATTATCACATTGCTGTTTGTGGGAGCTTGCTGTGCGCTAACTGACTGCCGCATTTCCTACATTACAACAGTGTCTACACTGCAAAACTACTTCATTGGCTGTAAAGTACTGTGGGACGTCCGGTGGTGGTGAAAGGCGCTATATAAATGCAAGTCTTTCTTCCTTCACTGGTCTCACCATCGACCTCTTCTGGCGGTTGGTTGTTTGACAGCCAAGCGTCCGCGCATGCGCACACGGAGCGGCGGTTTGGGCCGAGTCCGGCACAGCGACCCCTCCCGGTCACCAAGGGTAAATGACAGCGCATGCCCAGAGGAGACCAGCCCCCCTCACCCCACTCGGAGCTGCGCCTGCGCACTCGGATCCTGCCGGACGGAGTCGGCGCGGGGCCATTCCGGGGAAAGGCCTTGGTGTCGGTTCCAGAGTCGCGATCGGTGACGCGAAGTGAGTTTTCTCCGCTCCGATTGGGTGGAGAATGGCGCGGGGTGGATCGGGAGAGAATCGAGAGAAATAGAAAAACCTCAGAGTCCGCGAGGCCCCGGACCGAGCGGCGGCACTTGGACGGTACACGTGATCTCCTCGGGGACACGTCACCCGGGCCCGCGGCCTGATTGACGGCAGCTTCCCGCAAATAGGGAGCGAGCGGGGCGGGGCTGGAGGAGCGAGCCGGCGGCGGGTCCTCCAACCAATCGGGAGCCCGAGGGGCGGGGCTAGCGGCACTCAGTGGGCGGGGCTGGAGGAGCGAGGCGGCGGTGGGTTCTCCAACCAATCGGGGAGCCCGAGGGCGGGACTAGCGGCACCCAGTGGGCGGGGCTGGAGGAGTGAGCCGGCGGCGGGTCCTCCAACCAATCGGGGAGCCCGAGGGGCGGGACTAGCGGCACCCAGTGGGCGGGGCTGGAGCAGCGAGCCGGCGGCGGATCCTCCAACCAATCGGGGAGCCCGAGGGGCGGGACTAGCGGCACCCAGTGGGCGGGGCTGGAGGAGCGACCCGGCGGCGGGTCCTCCAACCAATCGGGGAGCCCGAGGGGCGGGACTTGCGCCGGCTGAGTGAGACAGAGGAGGCTGACGGGAGATTTAATTTAAATTGATTTAATTTCCCGCCTGCTCCAACCGCCCACCCTGCAACGTCACGACGTCGCCGGCGTGCACCGACTGACACTGAGCTCTCCACCAATGAGCATGGGGAGGCGGAGCCTGGAGGACCGACCGAGGGGCTTTGGTCCTCCAACCAATCGCGGCGAAGGAGGAGGCGGGGCCTGGGATCGGCCCGCAGCCATTTTGTAAAGGGGCCTGGTCAGCACATCTGTGAGCCTGGGAAAATTTATTTTTAATGTTCCTTTCCCATTTTACAGCTCAAACTAATTTTATTTTACAGAAGATACTTGTTTTAAACAGAGAAACATAGAAGATAGGAGCAGGAGTCGGCCATTCGGCCCCTCGAGCCTGCTCCGCCATTCAATGCGATCATGGCTGATCATAAAAAAAGCAGTTCGTTTTTAAATTGATGAAACAGAAACAAGAAACCATGTGGAGCAAATGTGAGAAGATATTTTTTCTCCCTGAATTAATTTTTTAAATATTAATTTTCTGCGTTTTTAATTATTAATTTCAAGCACTTTAAGAGAATATGGGAGTGGTGGGGGTTCTCTTAAAGGGACAGGCGCTCTCTTTTTCTATGAGTTTTCATTAAAGGGACCGCGTCCCCGTGGATGACCGATTTTAAAGGGACAGCGTCTCCCTTTTTATAATGTATGTATATTTAAGAGACTGACATTTAAAGTAGGGCCAATCCCCTGCTCCCGTGAGTGCTTGGCGAGAAATCAGGTGCTGTTTGCACTCGCCCCCTCCCAATTTTCTGCCAAGGGACAGAAAGCAGAGAATAGTGGTGAACGGTTTCTTTTCAGACTGGAGGGAGGTAAACAGTGATGTTCCCCAGGGGTCGGTATTAGGATCAGTGTTCCCTCTTTTTTTGAGGTGCGTGTCCCCTGTAACGGGCTGCACGGGCCATTCAAATTTCCGCGCATGCGCGTTTATTCCATTTATAGGGCGGTGAGCCGGCTGCGCGGGACCTCCAGACCGCTGCGTGGCTGCGCAACTTAACGTGAACATTGATTCGGACCACTGCTTTTTTTGATATATATTAATGACCTGGACTTGGGGATCCAGGGCAAAATTTCAAAATTTACAGATTATACGATACTCGGAAATGTAGCAAACAATGAGGATAGTAACAGACTTCAGGAGGATGTAGCCAGACTGGTGAAATGGGCAGAAACGTGGCAGATTAAATTTAATGTAGAGAAGTGTGAAGTGATTCACTTTGGTAGGAAGAATGAGGAGAGGCAATATAAACTAAATGGTCCAGTTTTCAAGAGGGTGCAGGAACAGAGAGGCCTCGGGGGGTATGTACACAAATCTTAGAAGGTGGCAGGACAAGTTGAGAAGGCTGTTAATAAAGCAAACAGGATCCTTGACTTTATTAATAGAGGAATAGAGTACAAAAGCAAGCAGGTTATGCTAAGCCTTTATAAAACACTGGCTAGGCTTCCGCTGGGCACCACACTTTAGGAAGGATGTCAAGGCCTTGGAGAGGGTGGAGAAGAAATTGATGAGAATGGGACCAGGGATGAGGGACTTGAGTTACGTGGAGAGACGGGAGAAGCTGGGGTTGTTCTCCTTGGAGCAGAGACGATTAAGAGGAGATTTAATAGAGTTGTTCAAAATCAGGATGGATTTTGAGAGAGTAAATAAGGAGAAACCGTTTCCAATGGCTGAAGGGACAGAAACCAGATTTAAGGCGATTGGCAAAAGGCCAGAGGTGCCATGAGGAAACAGATTTTTACACCAAGTTGTTGTGATCTGGAATGCGCTGCCTGAAAGGGCGGTGGAAGCAGATTCAATATTATAATTCAAAAGAGATTGAGGTAAATACTTGAAGGGAAAACATTTACAGGGCTTTGGGGAAAGAGCAGGGGGAGTGGGATTAATTGGATCGCTCTTTCAAAGAGCCGGCACAGGCACGATGGGCCGAATGGCCTCCTTCTGTACTGTATCATTCTATGATGCTATTCTACACAGACACACACACATACAGTCAGACAGACACACAGACACAGGTACTCACTAAAATATAGTCAGACACACACTCACATTTTTTCTGCATGAACTTTTATTATTAATTTCAAAGACTTTATGAAAAAGGTGGAAATGGTGGGCGGAGGGCTCTTAAAGGGACAGGGACTCTTCTTTTCAAAGTGATTTTCATGAAAGGGACCGAGTCCCTCCTTGCCTGTGGAGGGCCAATTTTAAAAGGACAGTGTCTCGAAATCAGGTGCTGTCTGCGTGTGCACCACCTCCTCCCAATTTCCTGCCAAGCGATCCCTGCGGGCACCACTCCACTCTAGGAGTGGCTCCTAGAATCATACAGCACAGAAGGAGGCCATTCAGCCCATCGTGCCTGTGCCGGCTCTTTGAAAGAGCTCTCCATTTAGTCCCACTCCCCTGCTCTGTCCCCAGAGCCCTGAAAATTTTTCCCCTTCAAGTGTTTATCCAATTCCCCAGTGAACGTTATTATTGACTCTGCTTCCACCGCCCTTTCAGGCAGCGCATTCCAGATCACAACAACTCGCTGCGTCAATAACATTCTCCTCACCTCGCCTCTGGTTCTTTTGTCAATGACCTTAAATCTGTGTCTTCTGGTTACCGACCCTCCTGCCACTGGAACCAGTTTCTCCTTATAAGCTACAGCTATACAAAGCCCTGGTTAGACCCCAGAGAGTCATAACGGCACAGAAGGAGGCCATTCAGCCCATCCAGTCCGTGCCGGCTCTCTGTAGAGCAATCCAGTCAGTCCCACTCCCCCGCTCTATCCCCGTAGCCCTGCAAGTTTATTTCCCTCAAGTGCCTATCCAGTCTCCCCTTGAAAACATTGAGTGTCTCCGCTTCCACCACTTCCGTCGGCAGCGAGATCCAGGTCATCACCACTGGCTGCGTAAAAAAGTTTTTCCTCACATCCCCCCTGTATCTCTTGCCCAAAACATTAATTCTGTGTCCCCTAGACCTTGTACCATCAACTAGTGGGAACAGCCTTTCCCCGTCTAGCCTATCCAAACCCGTCATAATCTTGTACACCTCTATCAAATCACCCCTCAACCTCCTTTGCTCTAATGAAAACAAATCCAGCTTCTCCAACCTGTCCTTGTAGCTAAGATCCCCCATCCCCGGAACCATTCTGGTAAATCTCCTCTGCACCTTCTCAAGGGCCTTCACATCCTTCCTAAAGTGTGGTGACCAGCACTGGACGCAATACTCCAGTTGTGGCCTAACCAGCGCTTTATAAAGGTTCAGCATAACTTCTCTACTTTTGTACTCAATACCTCTATTTATGAAGCCCAAGATCCCACATGCTTTGTTAACCACTCTCTCAATATGTCCTGCCACCTTCAGCGACCTACGCACATTAACTCCCAGGAACTCCCTGGAGCACTGTGTACAGTTCTGGGCACCGCACCTCAGAAAGGATATACTGGCCTTGGAAGGAGTGCAGCACAGATTCACCAGAATGTTACCCGGGCTCCAAGGGTTAGATTATGAGGGAGAGATTACATAAACTAGCCTTGTATTCCCTGGAATCTAGAAGGTTAAGGAGTGATTGAGGATTTTAGGATTTTGAAAGGAATTGGTAGAGTAGATAGAGAGAAACTTTTTCTGCCGGTGGGGAAGTCGAGGACAAGGGGACATCACCTTAAAATCAGAGCCAGGTCATTCAGGAGAGAAGTTGGGAAACACTTCTTCACACAAAGGGTGGTAGAAGTGTGGAACCCTCTCCCACAGGAAGCAGTCGATGCCAGCTCAATTAATCATTTTAAATCCCAGAGCGATAGATTTTTGCTTGACAAGGGAGCAAAGGGATATAGAGCCAAGGCAGGTGGGTGGAGTTGAGACACAGATCGGCCATGATCTCATTGAATGGCGGAACAGGCTGGAGGGGCTGAATGGCCTCCTCCTGTTCCCATGCTCCTATTTACTCTATCAAAACCCTTCATGTTTTGAACACCTCTATTGAATCTCCGCTGCACCTTCTCTGCTCCAAGGAGAACAATCCCAGCTTCTCCAGTCTCTCCACGTAACTGAAATCCTCTGTGTATTTGTCATGGCGCAGCCGGCTATAGCAAACAGCTTTCTTAAGAACATAAGAAATAGGAGCAGGAGCAGGCCATTCAGCCCTTCGAGCCTGCTCCGCCATTCAATAAGATCATGGCTGATCTTTTACCTCATCTCCACCTTCCCGCCCGATCCCCATATCCCTCGATTCCCCATGAGTCCCAAAATCTATCGATCTCAGTCTTGATTATACTCAACGACTGAGCCTCCACAGCCCTCTGGGGCAGAGAATTCCAAAGATTCACAACCCTCTGAGTGAAGAAATTTCTCCTCACCTCAGTCCTAAATGGTCAACCCAGTGGGGGAATTAAAAACCAGAGTGTGTCAGGAAGGGACAGAATGTATAATGATAAAGGTAAAGTAGTAAAAGGGGTAAAAGCAGGAATAAATAGTCAGAAAACATATTTGAAAGTTCTTTATCTGAATGCACGCAGCATTCGTAACAAAATTGACGAGTTGACGGTGCAAATAACTACACATGGGTATGATCTGGTGGCCATTACGGAAACATGGCTGCAAGATAATCATGACTGGGAACTAAACATACAAGGGTATTTGACAATTAGGAAGGACAGACAGGAAGGAAAGGGAGGTGGGGTTGCTATGTTAATCAAGGATGGAATCACTGCAATAGTCAGAAATGATATTGGGTCAAAGGATCAGGATAGTGAAACAGTTTGGGTGGAGATAAGGAATAATAAGGGGAAAAAGTCACGAGTGGGCGTAGTCTATAGGCCTCCTAACAGTTGCAACTCTGTTGGTCGGAGTATAAATCAGGAAATAGTTGGGGCTTGTAATAAAGGAACAGCTATAATCATGGGGGATTTTAACTTTCATATTGACTGGACAAATCAAATTGGGCATGGCAGCATTGAGGAAGAGTTCATAGAGTGTATTAGGGACGGGTTCCTTGAGCAGTATGTAACTGAACCAACCAGGGGGCAGGTAATCTTAGATGTGGTCCTGTGTAATGAGACAGGATTAATAAAAAATGTCCTAGTAAAGGATCCCCTTGGAATGAGTGACCATAATATGGTTGAATTCCAAATTCAGTTTGAGGGTGAAGAGTTGGATCTCAAACCAGCGTACTAAGCTTAAATAAAGGAGACTATGAAGGTATGAGAGTAGAATTGACTAAAGTGGACTGGGAAAACAGATTAAAGTGTAAGACGGTACAAGAGCAGTGGTCTACATTCAAGGAGCTATTTCACATCTTTCAAGATAAATATATTCCACTGAGAAAAAAGTGGAGTAAAAGAAAAGACAGCCATCCGTGGCTTAGTAAAGTAATAAAGGATAGTATCCGACTGAAAACAAGGGCATATAAATTAGCCAAATCTAGTGGGAGGATAGAAGATTGGGAAGCATTTAAAAGCCAGCAAACAATAACTAAAAGATTAATTAAGAAAGGGAAGATAGATTATGAAAGTAAACTAGCAAAAAATATTAAAACAGATAGCAAGAGTTTCTACAGCGACATAAAAAGAAAAAGGGTGGCTAAAGTGAACGTTGGTCCCTTAGAGGATGGGACCGGGAAAGTAGTGGTGGGGAACATGGAGATGGCAAAGATGCTGAACAAATATTTTGTATCAGTCTTTACAGTAGAGGACACTAAAAATATCCCAACACTGGACAAACAGGGGGCAATTGGGGGGGAGGAGCTAAACACGATTAAAATCACTAAAGAGATGGTACTCAGTAAAATAATGGGACTTAAGGTGGATAAATCCCCCGGACCTGCTGGCCTACATCCTAGGGTCTTGAGAGAAGTGGCGGTAGGGATTGTGGATGCATTGGTGATTATTTTCCAGAACTCCCTGGACTCAGGAAAGGTCCCGGCAGATTGGAAAACTGCTAATGTAACACCCTTATTTAAGAAGGGATGTAGACAAAAAGCTGGAAACTATAGACCAGTTAGCCTAACATCTGTGGTTGGCAAAATGTTGGAGTCCATTATTAAGGAAACAGTATCAGAGCATTTGGATAAACATAATTTAATAGGACAGAGTGAGCATGGTTTTACGAAGGGGAAGTCATGTTTGACAAATTTGCTCGAATTCTTTGAGGATGTAGTATACAGGGTGGATAAAGGGGAACCAGTGGATGTAGTGTATTTGGACTTCCAAAAGGCATTTGACAAGGTTCCACACAAAAGATTACTGATCAAGATAAAAAATCACGGGATTGGGGGTAATATACTGGCATGGGTGGAAGATTGGCTATCTAACAGAAAGCAAAGAGTTGGGATAAATGGTTCGTTCTCGGGCTGGCAATCAGTGACTAGTGGTGTCCCACAGGGGTCAGTGCTGGGACCCCAACTCTTTACAATCTATATTAACGATTTGGAGGAAGGGACCGAGTGCAACATATCCAAGTTTGCCGACGATACAAAGATGGGAGGGAAAGCAGTGAGTGAGGAGGACATAAAAAACCTGCAAAAGGACATAGACAGGCTAAGTGAGTGGGCAGAGATTTGGCAGATGGAATATAATGTTGGAAAGTGTGAGGTTATGCACTTTGGCAGGAAAAATCAAAGAGTAAGTTATTATCTAAATGGAGAGAAACTGCAAAGTGCTACAGTACAAAGGGATCTGGGGGTCCTGGTACATGAAACACAAAAAGTTAGTACGCAGGTACAGCAGGTGATCAGGAAGGCCAATGGAATCTTGGCTTTTATTGCAAGGGGGATGGAGTATAAAAGCAGGGAAGTCTTGCTGCAGTTATACAGGGTATTGGTGAGGCCACACCTGGAATACTGCATGCAGTTTTGGTTTCCATATTTAAGAAAAGATATACTTGCTCTCGAGGCGGTTCAGAGAAGGTTCACTCGGTTGATTCCAGAGATGAGGGGGTTGACGTATGAGGAAAGGTTGAGTAGGTTGGGACTCTACTCATTGGAGTTCAGAAGAATGAGAGGCGATCTTATCGAAACATATAAGATTGTGAGGGTGCTTGATCGGGTGGATACGGTGAAGATGTTTCCACTGATGGGTGAGAATAGAACTAGGGGGCATAATCTTAGAATAAGGGGCTGCCCTTTCAAAACTGAGATGAGGAGAAACTTCTTCACTCAGAGGGTAGTAAATCTATGGAATTTGCTACCCCAGAGAGCTGTGGAAGCTGCAACATTAAATAAATTTAAAATGGAGATAGACATTTTCCTAGCAGATAAGGGAATTAGGGATTACGGGGAGAGGGCAGGGAAGTGGACGTGAGTCTAGATTCAGATCAGCCATGATCCTATTGAATGGCGGAGCAGGCCCGAGGGGCCGTATGGCCTACTCCTGCTCCTACTTCTTATGTTCTTATGTTCTTATGTTTACGGGATGGTTTCCTGGACCAATATGTCGAGGAACCAACCAGAGATCAGGCCATCTTAGACTGGGTATTATGTAACGAGAAAGGATTAATTAGCAATCTTGTTGTACGAGGCCCCTTGGGTCGGAGTGATCATAATATGATCGAATTCTTAATTAAGATGGAGAATGAAATTGTTGACTCAGAGACTAGGGTCCTAAATTTAAATAAAGGAAACTACGATGGTCTGAGGAACGAGTTGGGTAGCATTGATTGGGGAATGTCACTCAAAGGGTTGACGGTGGATAGGCAATGGCAAACATTCAAAGACCGCATGGATGAACTACAGAATTTGTTCATCCCAGTTTGGCATAAAAATAAAACAAAAAAGGTGACTCAACCGTGGCTAACAAGGGAAATTAGGGATAGCATAAGATCCAAGGAGAGGACATATAAATTGGCCAGAAAAAGCAGTAAACCTGAGGATTGGGAGCAGTTTAGGATTCAACAAAGGAGTACAAAGGGATTAATTAAGAAGGGGAAAATAGAATATGAGAGTAAGCTTGCAGGGAACATAAAAACTGACTGTAAAAGCTTTTATAGATATGTGAAGAGAAAAAGAACATAAGAACATAAGAAGTAGGAGCAGAAGTAGACCATACGGCCCCTCGGGCCTGCTCCGCCATTCAATAGGATTGTGGCTGATCCGAACCTTAGCCCTGCCGAGGACGCCTGGCCGGCGAACTGGCAAGAGTTGGAGGCCAAAGTCACCACTCGCTTAGGACGCTGGACAGGGCTGCTCCGAGTGTTGTCCTACAGGGGTCGAGCGCTGGTCACAAACCAGCTGGTGGCCGCCATGTTGTGGTACCGGTTGGTCACTTTGATCCCTCCCCCTGCATTTGTCGCCAAGATGCAGAAGAAGCTCATCGACTTCTTCTGGGACAAAAGGAAGCACTGGGTCTGCTGCGGTTCTGAGTCTCCCGCTTAGGGAGGGCGGTCAGGCGCTGGTGACGATGTGCAGTGGGGAGGCCCAGGGGCTGTTGGAGTGGCGGATGATGCCGAGCGGTTCCATTGTGGCGAACTCGGCCCGCGCGATCTCCAGCTTGGCCGGGTCCAGCCTGCGGGCGTGGGCATACACCGGTGTGCCTGTGGTGGGGATGAAGTGTTCTACCCCGTGCTTAGCAACTTTCGCGGAGAAGGTCGGGTTGGTGAGGGCTGGGAACTCAGCCACGAGTGCTGAGTAGTCGTCCGTTGAGCGGGCGCGGCACTGCCATGCCATTTTGTCGGGTTGGGAGGGGGCCATAGCACCCGGGATAGGTGACATGGTGTTCATGTCCACGAAGCTGTGCCGAGGCATGTCGACCACCAGGCCGTGGGCGCACAGGAAATCCACACCGAGGAGCGGGGAGAGCACCTTGGCGGTGATAAACTCCCAGTGGTAGCGGCGGCCTGCGAGGTCGATGGTGACGGTGCGGGTGCCGTACGTCCGGATGTCGGTGCCATTGGCGACAGCCAGCGCAGGGCCACGGCCGCTTCGCTGGACCTCGAGGGCGGACGCGGGGATGATGCTGCGCTGCGCGCCCGTGTCGCATAGGAAACGGCGTCCGGAGGCGCTGTCCGTAATGTACAGCAGCGCGCTTGCTTGCCCCACGGCCATCGTGTAGGCCGGTGTGGGGGCGGTTGGAAACGTGCAGGGATGGCTGCAGCAGCGTGCCCGTGCGCCAAACCGGGTATGGAAGGAGCAGTAGCCCTGGGTCGGCGGGCTTGGGGGACGTGGGGGCCTCGTGGCCGAGCTGTGTGGCCACGCGATGGAGGGTGGAGCGCGCGCCGACGCTGTGGAGGCCAGGTCGGGGGTGACGGCGTGGTTGGAGCCGGCGGACAGGAGCTTATCGGCTTCATCGGCCAGGGCCTTGAGGTCTGTGAGGCTGGACGCCACAATCGCCGGGCGGATGCTGGGAGGTAGTTGGCGGATAAAGAGCGTGTGGAAGAGGGAGCTGGGCGGTTTCTCGTCGGTCAGAGCAAGCATGTGTGAGAGCAAGTCTGATGGCGTGGAGTCACCGAGGCCTGGGAGGTCGAGGAGGTGGCAGTTGCGCAAAAATTGGGAGGCTGTGAATTTTTTAAGGAGCGCGGCCTTGAGATGTGCGTACTTGCCTTCCTCCGAAGGGTTTTGTAGTGTTGTCCAGACTTTCGTGATTGTGGAGCTGCCCAGGGAGGTGAGGAGGTAGTCGTACATCATTGCGTCGGCGGTGATGCCGCGGAGTCGGAATTGCGATTCGGCTTTGAAATGAAGAATAGATTTGCCTTTCTAATCTAGGCTTTATTAACTTAAAAATCCTGTAGCACATCTTTCAACACCCAGTCCCAACTAAAGGCTGGAAAGAACTGAATTTAAGATGGCCACCACAAATCACATGACATCAACTACCAATGAGATTACAGCATATATCCCAAGGCAGGAAACAAACAACCAATCACAATACTTCTTACTAAACATAAGGAATAATCACTACATTCACCCCTCCTTTTAAAATATACTCCAACCTAAATAACCTTTACAATTTATAATTAATTATTTACAACTAAAACTATACACAGACAAAATAAAACTATTCAACATGACACAATACTAAGTGAGCAACAACAAATAGTAACGTTGCACATAAGTATTAAGTATCTCTCAACTAAAACAATATAATATAATATTTCAACAATGTTAAAACATTACTATCAATTTAAAAGTCCATTTTCAATCGGTCGACCGGATATCTTGTTCGTGTCGACCTTCTTAACCTTGGTGAAATTCCTTGCCCTCCCACACCAGGAGGCACAGAAGTATCTTCTGCAGGAAGGCTATCCATATCCCGATTTTCAACGGTTTCCGGATTAGAAATCCCATCAGGAGGTAAACTGGGACGGTCATGAAAATCCATCGAGGGCTGACTAATAGAAGTATAATTATCTGCAGTCGGATTGGAAATATTCGTAGTATCTGTAACAGCATCCACATTATCTGAATCATGACTATTGTTAATATCCTCAGAAGAGGGCTGGCCACCACAAGGAGCCAAGTCTTTAATTGAAACGGTACTTTCTTTCCCATCTTGGAATCGAATATGAGCATATTGGGAATTTGCCTCCAACAGCTCCACCTCCTCCACTAAAGGATCATATTTTGACAATCTAACATGGCGTCGAAGCAGCACAGGTCCCTGCATAGTAAGCCATGAAGGTACCGAATATCCCATAGTAGATCTCCGCGGATAGTTAAAGCGCCTTTCATGGGGGGTCACATTAGTAGCCGTTGAAAGCAATGATCTAATGGAATGCAGGGCATCAGGCAGTACCATTTCCCACTGTGTATTCTTAAGGTTCTGGGATGTCAAAGCCAACATAACTGCCTTCCAGATCACCCCATTGTATCGTTCGCACTGTCCATTACCCTGGGGATTATACGGGGTAGTTCTGCTAGTAGAAATTCCCCGACTCTGAAGGTATTCCTTCAACTGGGAAGACATAAAAGAACTTCCCTGATCCGAATGGATATACGCAGGCATCCCAAAGATGACAAAAAGTTGAGTCAGACATTTGATAACTGTAGCAGCTGATACATCTACGCAAGGAAAAGCAAAAGGGAACCTTGAAAACTCATCCACAACAGTAAATATATATTGGTTTTGAGTAGTTGAAGGAAGAGGCCCCTTAAAATCGACGCTCAAACATTCAAAAGGAGAAGTAGCCTTTATAAGATGAGCTCGTTGAGGCTTAAAGAAATTCGGTTTACACCGAGCACAGATAGAACATGATGAAGTCATCCGCTTGACGTCTTCAACTGAAAAGGGCAAATTCTTACTGCGTACGAAGTGTATCATCCTCGTAACCCCAGGATGGCATAAGGCATTGTGAAGATTAATAAGCGTATCTCCGTGAATCACAGAACAATAAACCCTCGACAGCGCATCAGCAGCAACATTATCCTTCCCCGGACGATAAACTATATAAAAATGGTAACATGCCAACTCAATCCTCCACCTCATTATTTTATCATTCTTAATCTTTCCAAAATGTTTGACATCAAACATAAAGGACACAGACTTTTGATCAGTTACCAACGTAAAATGTCACCCCGATAAATAATGTCTCCATTTACGCAGTGCTTCTACTATTGCATACGCCTCTTTCTCTGTTGAAGAATGCCTTTTTTCACTTTTGTTCAAGGTACGTGAGAAAAAGGCCACAGGTCTTCCATTTTGGTTCAGAGTAGCCCCAATTGCAAAATCAGAAGCGTCCGTCTCAATCACAAAAGGAACCTGCTCATCAATAGAATGCACAACTGCTCCAAGGATATCCTTTTTAAAATTATCAAAACATGTCCTGGCCTCCCACGATAGAGGATATGTCGTAACCCGAATAAGAGGCCGGATCTTCTGTGAAAAATTTGCAATCCATTTAGAATAGTAAGAAAACAGTCCAACAACTCGTTGCAAAGCCTTAGCATTAGTAGGACAAGGTAAATCAATCAATGGTCGCAGACATTCTGGGTCTGGTTTAATCTTGTTTCCCGAGATAATGTACCCCAGTAGATTTACCTCAGTGGTCGAAAAGGTACACTTCTCTTTATTGAAAGTTAAACCAACTTTTTCCGCAGCTTGAAGGAATCTTTCTAAATTAGAATCATGCTCCACCCTTGATTTGCCACACACCGTGATGTCATCTAAATATGAAAAGGTGTCAGAGAGAGAGTTATCACTTATAAAAGCATCCATTGCCCGTTGAAAACAAGCAACACCATCAGTAACACCAAATGGTATTCGGCAAAACTGATACAGCTTTCCACCAGCCTCAAAGGCCGTATATGGTTGATCCTTCTTAACAATAGGAATCTGATGTTAAGCACTCTTTAGGTCAATAGTGCTAAAAACCTTATACTGAGATACTTTATTGATAAGCTCATCAATCTTAGGCAAAGGGTAGGCATCTAATTGAGTATACCTATTAATAGTTTGGGAATAGTCTATCACCATTCGTTTCTTATGTCTCTCGTTAGTCGTGACAACTACCTGTGCCCGCCAAGGCGAACAACTAGGTTCAATGATTCCTTCCAATAAGAGACGTTGAACTTCAGAATTAATAAATTCTCTATCCTGACTGCTATACCTTCTTGACTTGGTAGCAATTGGCTTACAATCCGGCATCAAATTGGAAAAAAGTGATAATGGAGAAATGGATAAAGAGGTTAATCCACAAATAGATAAAGGTGGCTTAGTCCCTCCAAATGAAAGACTGAGAGACTCGTGTAACTGAAGCACATCATGACCAATCAAAATATCCGCACAGAGATTAGGCAAAACAGATAGGCGTATATCAGTATACGTATTACCTAGAAGAATCAGTTTCACAAGGCAACAACCAGCTACTTGTGAAGTGAGAGTCGTCTGAGCCATACACACCTGATAGGAAACAGGCGAAATTTTCAAATGCTTCTCCTTTGCAAACTGAAGACTTATAAAACTCTCGGTACTGCCCGTATCTATAAGGGCCTTCACTTCCAACCCATTAACTTGGGCCGTAACTATAGCTTTGTTTAGGCCATGAGCAAATGCAGCAGAAATTTATGCAATAAACGCCCTATCTAAAGGCTGAATAGTCACAGAGGAGGTAATTAAACCTGATGATTTACACACACGTGCGTAATGACCACTCTTGCCGCATTTACTACACACCTCCCGAGCAGGGCACTTCAGACGAGGGTGCCGGACGTTCCCACAAAAATAACACTTCTGAATCCTAGAGGCAACAGCCGCTGAAGTAGAAACTGTTTCAGAATCTAGTAAACCACTCCTATTAAGTCCACATAATTCCTTTTCATCCGGAAGTGCCGAAACCACAGTCACAGGCCGATTAAAAAGAGCATAAGAATCCGAACTTCTCTGAGCCACATCCAATGTAGACGCTTGCTCAAAAGCACTCTTAAGATCCAAAGTCTTATTTTCTAACAACCGCTGACGAATTGATCTAGACAGTAATCCATTAATAAAAGCATCCCGTACCGATTCTTCCTTATATTCTTCAGCCGTCACGGCCTTATAATTACAGTTAACACTAAGGCACCGAAGTGCTTGTAAATAAGTATCCAAAGATTCTCCCACCTGCTGCCTACGGGCAGATAGAAGGTGACGTGCAAATACCTCATTCTTTGGTTTAACAAAAATCTTTTCCAATGTAGAAATAGCCACTTCGTAAGTTTTACAGTCCAAAATATACTTATACACATCCGGAGCAATGTAGTTGATCAGCATATTCAGCTTATTTAGAGACTCTTGATCCAACACGCCCAAAAAGTTTTTAAATGTACAATACCAGTGTTTCCATTTATCATCCACTCCTGCAGAATTAGGGTCAGCATTGAATCGTTCTGGTTGAAGATATCGCACTATTCTGACATAAAGTTAATAAATTGAAATGAAGAATAGATTTGCCTTTCTAATCTAGGCTTTATTAACTTAAAAATCCTGTAGCACATCTTTCAACACCCAGTCCCAACTAAAGGCTGGAAAGAACTGAATTTAAGATGGCCACCACAAATCACATGACATCAACTACCAATGAGATTACAGCATATATCCCAAGGCAGGAAACAAACAACCAATCACAATACTTCTTACTAAACATAAGGAATAATCACCACAGGCTTGAAGGAACCAGGCGGTGGCTAGGTTCTCCCAGAACTCCGGCAGCTTCACAGAAACTGCGTTTGTGTCAGCCATGGTTACGCTTCGGAGTCGTCCTGAGCGTCGGGGTCACCAATGTAGGAGTCTACGTACTCCTAGCAAAAAATACTGAACTCGGAGAGGTTCAACAGAAAAGGTTTAATTGTTGAGACTGCATGTTGAACACAAAAATGGCATCAGAGACTACACCAAGTCCGACTGCCTTTCATCAGTCCACAGCTTCGACTGCTCCTCCCCCACTCTGGGCTTAACTATGTTGCAGATCGAGTTTCTTAAAGGTGTGATCCTTCTTAAAGGCATGACGCCTGATTTATAGTCTACGGACCGAAAAACGGATTGTGTCCTTTCTGTGATCGGTACGCCACAACGCCCACTTAAGGAATTACCTTTACCTCACACTGTAAAAGCTTTAAGAAGGTGTCTGGGATTCTTCTCGTACTATGCCCAGTGGGTGGCTAACTACTCAGATAAAGTCCGACCTCTTATTAAGTCGACGTCTTTTCCGCTGTCGGTGGAAGCTCAGGAGGCTTTTTTTAATATCAAACGGGACATTGAGAAGGCAGTGGTATGTGCCGTGGATGAGAAGATCCCTTTTCAAGTGGAAAGTGATGCATCTGATTTTGCGTTGGCAGCAACTCTTAACCAAGCTGGTAGACCAGTAGCTTTCTTCTCTCGTACATTGCAAGGACCAGAAGTTCGACATTCTTCAGTGGAAAAGGAGGCACAGGCAATTATTGAAGCAGTCAGGTATTGGAGGCATTATCTCGCTGGCCGACGTTTTACGCTCATTACTGACCAGCGATCTGTGGCCTTTATGTTCAACACTAAGCAGAGAGGCAAGATCAAAAATGATAAGATTTTAAGATGGCGAATAGAACTGTCAACATATGACTATGATATTCAGTACAGGCCTGGAGTATTCAATGAGCCATTGGATGCTTTGTCACGAGGAGTATGTGCTAGTCTGGGTATAGATAAGCTTCAAAGTCTCCACGACGCACTCTGCCACCCTGGGGTTACCAGAATGAACCATTTCATTAAGTCTCACAATCTACACTACTCTATTGAGGAGGTCCGGACAATGACCAGAACCTGTCGTGTTTGTGCTGAATGCAAACCCCGCTTCTATAAGCCGTCCGAGCCAGCTCATCTTATTAAAGCAACTCGACCATTTGAGCGTTTGAGTCTCGATTTTAAAGGTCCCCTTCCATCGAGTGACCGTAATGTCTATTTTCTTAATATTATAGACGAGTACTCTCGGTTCCCTTTTGTTATCTCTGTCCGGATGTGACCAGTGCTGTTGTAATTAAATGCCTCTGCCAACTGTTTTCTTTGTTTGGCATGCCTAACTATATACATAGTGATAGGGGTTCTGCCTTTATGAGCGAAGAATTGCGACAGTTTTTGCTATCGAAAGGGATTGCAACGAGTAGAACTACCAGCTATAACCCTCGTGGTAATGGGCAGGTCGAGAAAGAAAATGCGACAGTGTGGAAGGCTATCGTACTGTCTCTGAAGTCGCGAGGCCTGCCGACCTCTCGCTGGCAGGATGTCCTGCCAGACATGCTGCATTCCATATGGTCTCTTTTGTGTACAGCGACGAATGCCACCCCTCATGAAAGGATGTTTAGCTTTCCAAGAAAAGCTACCAATGGAGTATCGTTACCCACATGGTAGACCACCACGGGCCCTGTGCTGTTGCACAGACATGTGAGAGGCCACAAGACTGATCCACTGGTGGAGGAAGTACAACTCCTCCATGCTAATCCCCAGTTGGGCGAGAGGATACGGTCTCTATTAAAGATCTTGCACCTGCTGGAGCTCAAAAAGAGTTTGACTCTGAGAGTAGAGTTTTTAATCATGGTATTGGACCTTTAGAGACACAAACTCTCAGTGTGGAAAACACTGATCATTCTGGGACTTTGAATGAACCGGAGTTAGTACCCTGGGAGGAGCCTCAGCAAGAGTTACGTCATTCCCAGAGGACTATTAGACCTCCTGACAGACTGAATCTATAGCAGGGGGTGAATGTGATGAAATAACTCTGTGTTCTGGCATTTGTGTTCTGGCATTTGTATTGGCTGTTGTGTTGTACTTGTTAATGTCTGGAATGTTTTACAGGTGTAATCACTAATGCTCTTCCCTTGCCCGGCCCCTCTGGATTGGTGTGAGTCTTACTTATAAGAGCTGGGTTGTACTCATAAGGGCTGGGTCGGTGATGAATGATGGTTGCCCTGTGTTAATATTATGTTATGTCCTTACTTAATAAAAGCCTTGAGTTATAAGCCTTAACCTCTTGGCTTCAGACCGTTGTTTGGCACTTCAGTAAGGGTAAACCGGGAGAGCTTCTTCTCCCCTCTGATATAAAGGGTTGACGTCCGCCTTATTCCCTATCAATCACTCAGAGTCCTGCGAGGCCTCCCGCCTGATCCATTACACCAAACGCCAGACCATCTCCTCCCGGGAGATCCAGACCGCCGTCCGCCTCCTGCTGCCCGGGGGAACTGGCCAAGCACGCCGTCTCGGAGGGGACGAAAGCAGTCACCAAATACACCAGCTGCAAATAAAGCCTCTCGTTCCTCCCACCTTAAAAACTCAACCCAAAGGCTCTTTTCAGAGCCACTCACGAGATCCAGAAGGGACTATTTATTTTCATTTGACTAATGACATTTGAAATATGGACAGCATAAAGAATGAAACTCTTTTAAAAAATGTTTTATCATCCTTTCTTTATTTGACCCTCACTTTCATTTTTTTGTCGTATGTTCAGATTTTGCTGGTGTGTTTTTGTAATACAGTATATCATTAATTTAAAATAGATTGAAATTTAACAAATATATAACAAAATGATGCATTGTCACTGCCCTGTTTTGTACAAAGCACTCATTTATAAGCGGGTCGCTGAAAAGCTAAAATGAAATTAAATCTGTCAATTCAGGAACCAGTCATTTTAAAGGATCAATTTGCCATAATTCAAATTTAATAATGAATTATTCAGTCTCACAGATGCCATTTTAATGATTATTCAGTCGCACAGACGCTATAATTTTAATTAAAATGATTATTCAATCCCACAGATGACAATCTTTAGCAGTAATGATTATTATTTAGTCTCACAAATGCCATAGTTTTAATTATTCAGTCCCAGATATCATAATTTTAACGATTATTATTCAATCCCACAGATGCAATAATTTAAACAATAATGATTATTCTTCAATCCCACAGATGCAATAATTTAGACAATAATGATTATTATTCAATCCCACGGATGCAATAATTTAAACAATAATGATTATTATTCAATCCCACAGATGCAATAATTTGAACAATAATGATTATTATTCAATCCCACAGATGCAATAATTTGAACAATAATGATTATTATTCAATCCCACAGATGCAATAATTTAGACAATAATGATTATTATTCAATCCCACAGATGCAATAATTTAGACAATAATGATTATTATTTAATCCCACAGATGCAATGATTTTAACAATAATGATTATTATTCAGTCCCACAGATGCAATGATTTTAATAACTGGTTAATATTCAGTCCCACAGAGGGCCATCGCTTTTACAATAACGAGTCTGATTCACAGACGAGCTCTTACTCTATAGTGTGGAGATGCCGGAGTTGGACTGGGGTGGACAAATGTAAGAAGTCACACGACACCAGGTTATAGTCCAACAGCTTTATTTGAAATCACAAGCTTTCGGAGCGCTGCTCCTTCTTCAGGTGAAGTGGAGAAATGCATAAAGACACAGCTTATATAGTCAGAGAATCATGTCAGATGTTTACAGGTAACCTTTCCAACTGCCATTTATCACACCTCGGCAGAGAGATAATCACAGCAGTCAAAGGTGTGAATGGTGTCCAAACAGGTCAGTCAGGGAAACATTACATCAAAGAACAATGAGGTGGGGTCACAAGGGGTCAAATATTGCAGATGCTGGTGTCTGTATGAAAAACAAAAAAACAAACAAAAAACATTTTTTTTTTTTTTTTTGGCTGGAAATCACAGCAGGTCCGGCCGCATCTGTGTAGAGAGAACAAGCCAATGTCGACTCGAGTCTGGATGACCTTGCATCAGGTGGGGTTACATGTAGCGTGACATGAACCCAAGATCTCGGTTGAGGCCGTCCTCATGGGTGCGGAACTTGGCTATCAGTTTCTGCTCGACGATTTTGCGTTGTCGTGTGTCTCGAAGGCCACCTTGGAGAATGCTTACCCGAAGATCGGAGGCTGAATGTCCTTGACTGCTGAAGTGTTCCCCGACTGGGAGGGAACACTCCTGCCTGGTGATTGTTGCGCGGTGTCCGTTCATCCGTTGTCGCAGTGTCTGCATGGTCTCGCCGATGTACCATGCTCCGGGGCATCCTTTCCTGCAACGTATGAGGTAGACAACGTTGGCCGAGTCACATGAGTATGTACCATGTACCTGGTGGGTGGTGTCCTCACGTGTGATGATGGTATCTGTGTTGATGATCTGGCATGTCTTGCAGAGGTTGCTGTGGCAGGGTTGTGTGGTGTCGTGGTCGCTGTTCTCCTGAAAGCTGGGTAATTTGCTGCGAACGATGGTCTGTTTGAGGTTAGGCGGCTGTTTGAAAGCGAGTAGTGGAGGCGTGGGGATGGCCTTAGCGAGGTGTTCGTCGTCATCGATGACATGTTGAAGGCTGCGAAGAACATGGTGTAGTTTCTCCGCTCCGGGGAAGTACTGGACGACGAAGGGTACTCTGTTGGTTGTGTCCCGTGTTTGTCTTCTGAGGAGGTCTATGCGATTTTTCGCTGTGGCCCGTTGGAACTGTCGATCGATGAGTCGAGCGTCATATCCCGTTCTTACAAGGGCGTCTTTCAGTGTCTGTAGGTGTCCATCGCGTTCCTCCTCGTCTGAGTAGATCCTGTGTATTCGCAGGGCTTGTCCATAGGGGATGGCTTCTTTAACGTGGTTAGGGTGGAAGCTGGAGAAGTGAAGCATCGTGAGGTTGTCCGTGGGCTTGTGGTAGAGTGAACTGCTGAAGTGTCCGTCTTTGATGGAGATTCGTGTGTCCAGGAATGAGACTGATTCTGAGGAGTAGTCCATGGTGAGTTTGATGGTGGGATGGAACTTGTTGATGTTATCGTGTAGTCTTTTCAGTGATTCTTCGCCGTGGGTCCATAGGAAGAAAATGTCGTCGATGTATCTGGTGTATAGCGTTGGTCGGAGATCCTGTGCAGCGAAGAAGTCTTGCTCGAACTTGTGCATGAAGATGTTTGCGTATTGGGGTGCGAATTTGGTCCCCATGGCTGTTCCGTGTGTTTGGGTAAAGAACTGGTTGTCGAAGGTGAAGACATTGTGGTCAAGGATGAAGCGGATGAGTTGTAGGATGGCGTCTGGGGATTGGCTGTTGTTGGTGTTGAGTACTGAGGCTGTCGCAGCGATGCCGTCATCGTGGGGGATACTGGTGTAGAGTGCCGAGATGTCCATCGTGGCGAGGAGTGTTCCTGGTTCAACTGGTCCGTGGGTGCTGAGCTTCTGTAAGAAGTCTGTAGTGTCGCGACAGAAGCTGGGGGTTCCCTGTACGATGGGTTTCAGGATGCCCTCGACATATCCAGAGAGGTTCTCACACAGGGTTCCGTTGCCTGATGCGATAGGACGTCCAGGTGTGTTGGCTTTGTGTATCTTTGGGAGGCAGTAGAAGTCTCCCACGCGGGGAGTACGTGGGATGAGAGCATGTAGGATGCTTTGAAGGTCTGGATCGAAGGTTTTGATCAGTTTGTTGAGTTGGCGGGTGTGTTCTTTGGTCGGATCTGCGGGTAACTGTCTGTAGTGTTCCTGGTTGTCCAGTTGTCGGTATACTTCTTTGCAATAGTCCGTTCTGTTCTGTATGACGATGGCACCTCCTTTGTCTGCTGGTTTGATGACGATGTTGCGGTTGGTCTTGAGAGCGTGGATGGCGTTGCGTTGTGCTCAGGTGACATTCTGGACTGTCTTGTGAGTGCGGCTGATGAATCTGGCGTTGATGCATCTCCTGACAGCTTGAGCATACATGTCAAGCTTAAGGCAGCGACCCTCCGGAGGGGTCCAATTTGACTCTTTCTTCTTCGGTTGCTGCACTGCGGATCCCTCTGTCTGCTGTTCCGGATCATTGATTGTCTCATTGGGTTCGCTGCTGACATCTTGGGATTTGTGGAAGAATTCCCGGAGCCTCATTCTCCTGATGAATTCCTCTGTGTCTGCTGCGAGACCGATGGGGTCCATTTTGGTGGTGGGGCAGAAATTGAGCCCTCGGCTGAGAACTTCAATTTCGTCTGGTTGAAGGGTGTGGTCGGACAGGTTGACGATGGATTTCCCTGTGGTTTCAACCGTGGTACCGGGGGAGGCTTGGTTGCTGCTGCTGGTGATGCCAAGTTTCTCCAGCTTCCTGTTCTTGGTGTGCATGTAGGTAGCGTAGTTCCGTTGCCTTGTTTGTTTGGCGGTGTCTCGTAGCTGGTCTGCTGCGTCCTGAGCACAGGCTGAGAACATGGACTCCATCTCGGTTTCGAGGTTGCGGCGTCTGCTGTAGAGCTGGTGTACGAGATGGTTGAGGAGTGGGCGAGAGGTACGACGGCAGAGTCTCTCAGCGTAGTCTGTGTTGTAGGTCGACTTGAGTGGGTTAGTGATCTGTAGTCCTTTCGGGATCTTGTCTGCTTTCTTGCATCTCTATAAGCCGCCTTTTTCTTTGGTGTCCAAGGTTGGAGCGGATTGAAAAACGCGCCAATCAGAGGCGGAGATTTGCGGGGTTTTCAGCCAATCAGAAGGCGCGGCTGGGCTGGGCTGGGCGGGGCCGGCGGCTGCTATAAAAGCCGCAGCCCGGAGCGGGGAGGAGCAGTTGGAGAACAGAGTTAGAGAGGAGTCCGCCCCCCGGGGGAAGGACAGCCGCCGCCCGCCCGCCCGGGGAGAAGGGACAGCAGTCGGCCGGCACCTTGGGCAACAAGGGCTCGCGGGTGGGTGGGGCTATGACCTCACCCGCGCGCTGAGGCGGTTGAACGGCCGATCAGGAGCCACGTGACCCCGGAGCTGGCGGCGGCCTTTCAACATAGTGGGCGGGACCCCGAGGCATTGCGGGCTGCGATTGGTGAGCGCAGCTGTCAATCTACGAGTCGCAGCCAATAGAAGAGACGGACTCACTGAGGGACTTTAAGCGCGGGCTGCGTGGCCGCAGTGCGCATGCTCGTTGCTGCTCGCAGTCCCCGGATGAGGCTCCGGTTTGAGGAAGGAGATAAAATGGAGGCGGGACTGAGGAGCGGCGGATGGTGCGGTGAGTGTGGATCAGAGAATCTCCGGCATTTACAGCAGCGCCGGCCTCTCTCAGGCAATCTTGGGTCGGACTGTTGGGCCCAGTGAGATCAGACAGTGTGTAACCCAGGGAGGATGGGCCCAGTGAGATCAGACAGTGTGTAACCCGGGGAGGATGGGCCCAGTGTGATCAGACAGTGTGTAACCCGGGGAGAATGGGCCCAGTGAGATCAGACAGTGTGTAACCCGGGGAGGATGGGCCCAGTGAGATCAGACAGTGTGTAACCCGGGGAGGATGGGCCCAGTGAGATCAGACAGTGTGTAACCCAGGGAGGATGGGCCCAGTGAGATCAGACAGTGTGTAACCCGGGGAGGATGTGCCCAGTGAGATCAGACAGTGTGTAACCCAGGGAGGATGGGCCCAGTGAGATCAGACAGTGTGTAAACCGGGGGAGGATGTGCCCAGTGAGATCAGACAGTGTGTAACCCGGGGAGGATGGGCCCAGTGAGATCAGACAGTGTGTAACCCGGGGAGGATGGGCCCAGTGAGATCAGACAGTGTGTAACCCAGGGAGGATGGTCCCAGTGAGATCAGACAGTGTGTAACCCGGGGAGGATGGGCCCAGTGAGATCAGACAGTGTGTAACCCGGGGAGGATGGTCCCAGTGAGATCAGACAGTGTGTAACCCGGGGAGGATGGGCCCAGTGAGATCAGACAGTGTGTAACCCGGGGAGGATGGTCCCAGTGAGATCAGACAGTGTGTAACCCGAGGAGGATGGGCCCAGTGAGATCAGACAGTGTGTAACCCGGGGAGGATGGTCCCAGTGAGATCAGACAGTGTGTAACCCGGGGAGGATGGGCCCAGTGAGATCAGACAGTGTGTAACCCGGGGAGGATGGCCCAGTGAGATCAGACAGTGTGTAACCCGGGGAGGATGGGCCCAGTGAGATCAGACAGTGTGTAACCCGGGGAGGATGGGCCCAGTGAGATCAGACAGTGTGTAACCCAGGGAGGATGGGCCAGTGAGATCAGACAGTGTGTAACCCGGGGAGGATGGGCCCAGTGAGATCAGACAGTGTGTAACCCGGGGAGGATGGGCCCAGTGAGATCAGACAGTGTGTAACCCGGGGAGGATGGGCCCAGTGAGATCAGACAGTGTGTAACCCGGGGAGGATGGGTCCAGTGAGATCAGACAGTGTGTAACCCGGGGAGGATGGGCCCAGTGAGATCAGACATTGTGTAACCCGGGGAGGATGGGCCCAGTGAGATCAGACAGTGTGTAACCCGGGGAGGATGGGCCCAGTGAGATCAGACAGTGTGTAACCCGGGGAGGATGGGCCCAGTGAGATCAGACAGTGTGTAACCCGGGGAGGATGGGCCCAGTGAGATCAGACATTGTGTAACCCGGGGAGGATGGGCCCAGTGAGATCAGACAGTGTGTAACCCGGGGAGGATGGGCCCAGTGAGATCAGACAGTGTGTAACCCGGGGAGGATGGGCCCAGTGAGATCAGACAGTGTGTAACCCGGGGAGGATGGGCCCAGTGAGATCAGACAGTGTGTAACCCGGGGAGGATGGGCCCAGTGAGCTCAGACAGTGTGTTACCCGGTGAGGATGGGCCCAGTGAGATCAGACAGTGTGTAACCCGGGGAGAATGGGCCCAGTGAGATCAGACAGTGTGTAACCCGGGGAGGATGGGCCCAGTGAGATCAGGCAGTGTGTAACCCGGGGAGGATGGGCCCAGTGTGATCAGACAGTGTGTAACCCGGGGAGGATGGGCCCAGTGAGATCAGACAGTGTGTAACCCGGGGAGGATGGGCCCAGTGAGATCAGACAGTGTGTAACCCGGGGAGGATGGGCCCAGTGTGATCAGACATTGTGTAACCCGGGGAGGATGGGCCCAGTGAGATCAGACAGTGTGTAACCCGGGGAGGATGGGCCCAGTGAGATCAGACAGTGTGTAACCCGGGGAGGATGGGCCCAGTGAGATCAGACAGTGTGTAACCCGGGGAGGATGGGCCCAGTGAGATCAGACAGTGTGTAACCCGGGGAGGATGGGCCCAGTGAGATCAGACAGTGTGTAACCCGGGGAGGATGGGCCCAGTGAGCTCAGACAGTGTGTTACCCGGTGAGGATGGGCCCAGTGAGATCAGACAGTGTGTAACCCGGGGAGAATGGGCCCAGTGAGATCAGACAGTGTGTAACCCGGGGAGGATGGGCCCAGTGAGATCAGGCAGTGTGATTTGCTGGAAGCCCAGCCGGGCATGGCGGCGATCTGAGAAAAGGGACAACATCAGACCGAAGTACTCGGACCCAAACTTTTATTTTATTAAGCTGAAGAAAGGCGTACATTACATTACTTCACACTTTTCATGTTGTTATTTTCTGTTTTGCCATAATTAGATCTGCCGGTGATTGACTGAGTGATTGAGAAAGGTTCAGAGCTCAGAGTAAACAGGGATTGTAGACTGAGGAGCGACAGCAGGTGAACCAACACAGGATTGTGAGCACCAACCGGAGAGAACTCTTCCGATTCAAAGAGCTTCCAGAGATTGACCGGGGAAAAAGGTAAGAGAAAGTCCCATTGACTCAGATACACACTGGTCCTGGAGATAGACTGGGGAGAAAGGTCAGAGAGAGTCCCATTGACTCAGATACACACTGGTCCTGGAGATAGACTGGGGAGAAAGGTCAGAGAGAGTCCCATTGACTCAGATACAAAATTGCCCTAGTGCTGGACTGGGGAGAAAGGTCAGAGAGAGTCCCATTGACTCAGATACACACTGGTCCTGGAGATAGACTGGGGAGAAAGGTCAGAGAGAGTCCCATTGACTCAGATACAAAATTGCCCTAGTGCTGGACTGGGGAGAAAGGTCAGAGAGAGTCCCATTGACTCAGATACACACTGGTCCTGGAGATGGACTGGGGAGAAAGGTCAGAGAGACCCATTGACTCAGATACACACTGGTCCTGGAGATGGACTGGGGAGAAAGATCAGAGAGAGTCCCATTGACTCAGATACACACTGGTCCTGGAGATGGACTGGGGAGAAAGGTCAGAGAGAGTCCCATTGACTCAGATACACACTGGTCCTGGAGATGGACTGGGGAGAAAGGTCAGAGAGAGTCCCATTGACTCAGGTACACACTGGTCCTGGAGACGGACTGGGGAGAAAGGTCAGAGAGTCCCATTGACTCCGATACACACTGGTCCTGGAGGCAGTACACACAGGTTACAAAGTGAGGCAGGTATTGGTGAGACTGAGACTGGGAGAGTCTGACCACCGAGCACAATTATCCAGCATGAGGCCGTGCAATGGGATGTGAAGTGAGATCAGTTTCTGTCTCTAAACATACAGTCACAGTCAATCTTGTGTATGTTTGAAAGTAAAGGGGTTTGATCTGAGAGGTGACTCTGGGGCAGAGCCCAGCAGATGGACATGTCTGTGTGTTAGGTGGGGCTGAACTCACACCGACACCTTCAGATCTCAGTGTTAAAATAGCTCAGATCTGGTGACAAATCAAGGGAAGATTGAACAGGGAATCTAATTAAAATCAATTCATTGAACACGATTCAGAGACCAACCTATAGCCTGTGACCAGCAGATATGGGGTATTGTCAGATACTGAATGCTGAGCACAGCGTTATTATGTAAGAAGTAGGAGCAGGAGTCGGCCACACAGCCCTTCGAGCCTGTTCCACCATTCAATAAGATCATGGCTGATCATCGACCTCAACTCCACTCTCCCGCCCGATCTCCATATCCCTTGATTCCCCTAGAGTCCAGAAATCTATCGATCTCAGCCTTGAATGTACTCAATGACTCAGCCTCCACAGCCCTCTGGGGCAGAGAATTCCAAAGAGTCACAACCCTCTGAGTGAAGAAATTCCTGCTCACCTCAGTCTTTAATGGCCGACCACTTATCCTGAGACTATGCCCCCTAGTTCTAGACACTCCAGCCAGGGGAAACAACCTCTCGGCATCTACCCTGTCAATCCCCTTCAGAATCTTGCATGTTTCAATGAGATCACCTCTCATTCTTCTAAACTCCAGAGAGTATCGGCCCATTCTACACAATCTCTCCTCATAGGACAGTCCTCTCATCCCAGGAATCAATCTAGTGAACCTTCGTTGCACCGCCTCCAAGGCAAGTATATCCTACCTTTAGATAAAGAGACTAAAACTGTGCCCAGTGCTCCAGGTGTGGTCTCACCAAGGCCCTGTACAATTGGAGCAAGACTTCCTTACTCTTATACTCCAACCCCCTTGCAATAAAGGCCAACATACCATTGCCTTCCTTATTGCTTGCTGTACCTGCACGCTAGCTTTCTGTGTTTCTTCCACGAGGACACCCAAATCTCTCTGAACACCAACATTAGAAAGTTTCTCACCATTTAAAAAATATTCTGTTTCTATTCTTCCGACCAAAGTGAATAACCTCACATTTCCCCACGTTACACTCCATCTGCCACCTTACTGCCCACTCACTCAGTCTATCTATATCCCTTTGCAGACTCTGTGTTCCCCTCGCAGCTTACTGTCCCACCTAGCTTTGTATCATCAGCGAACTTGGATACATTACACATTGCCCCTTCATCTAGGTCATTAATGTAGATTGTAAATAGCTGAGGCCCCAGCACTGATCCTTGCAGCACCCCACTAGTTACGGCCTGCCAACCTGAAAAAGATCCATTTATCCCTACTCTCTGTTTTCTGTCCGTTAACCAATCCTCTATCCATGCTGCTTTATTACCCCCAACTCCATGAGTCCTAATCTTGTGTAATAATCTTTTATGTGACACCTTATTGAATGCCGTTTGGAAATCCAAATATACTTCATCCACTGGTTCCCCTTTATCTACCCTGCTAGTTACATTCTCAAAAAACACTAATTTGTCAAACATGATTTCCCTTTCATAAAACCATGTTGACTCTGCTTAATCATGTTATGATTTTTCTAAGTGCCCTGATATAACTTCCTTAGCAGTGGATTCCAGCATTTTCCGAATGACTGATGTCAGGCTAACTGGCCTGTAGTTCCCTGTTTTTTCTCTCCCTCCTTTCTTGAATAGCGGTGTTACATTTGCGACCTTCCAATCCGCTGGGACCGTTCTAGAATCTAGGGAATTTTGGAAGATCAAAGCCAATGCATCCACGATCTCTTCAGCCACCTCTTTTACAACCCTGGGATGTAGGCCGTCAGGTCCAGGGGATTTGTCAGCTTTTAGTCCCATTAGTTTCTCTAATACTTTTTCTCTACTTATATTAATTACGTTAAGTTCCTCACCCTCATTAGACCCTTGGGCCTAGAAATTCAGTTGGTTGCGCCAGCAGTTAGCGCCTTAAGAGAAGTGAATTTCGGGCGCTATGCGTGTAGCGCCCGGGCGCAGCGCAGTTTGCGCCTCGCCCCAAATTAAGTTGACCCTTAGCACCGGCGTAAAGTTTAGCGCCCGCCTGGCTGCGCACGCAGAAAATGACGTCACATCCTCGTGCAACGCCCTTTGCGCGCCCCGATTCCAAACTTCAGTCGGACCGCCCCATTGTGCGGCTGGCGGCCAGAGCGTTTGTAAAATGGAACGCAACACAGCTGACGCGGGCCCCGGGGAGCGCAAATTAAAGGGCACGTACCCTGCAGTATAAAGGGCAGCCATTTTGCAGCAAACACTCTTGTGCAACGGATTTCTGGACACACAACAAGGAGGAGAGCTAACTGGTTTCGTGCAGCAATAGCTCAGGTATTTTTGGACTCGGGCCAAAGCGCTGCAAGTGCCCTGTTGGAAATTTGACTGTTTGCCAGCATTTGATGGGGGCTGCATGGGGTGCCAACGCGGAGTTTCAGCGCCATGTGCGTAGGGCTCGCAGACGCAGGGTCAGAGGGGCAGCCCTGGCTAGAGGCAGAGGGGGCAACAGGCGTCGGCAACATAGGCCTTACCCAGTCAGGGTATACCGCCAGCAGCGCTCCTACCTCACCATGAGTGGCGCGCGATGTGTAAGAAGGCTGAGATTCCGAAAGGAGGTGGTTGCAGAGATCTGCCACCTGCTTCGCAGAGATCTGCGTCCAAAGCTCAGGTGCAGGACGTCTCTGTCGGTGGAAGTGAAGGTGACGGTGGCATTGAACTTCTATGCCACCGGCTCCTTCCAATCCGCTGTTGGGGACAAAGCGAACATATCCCAGTTCGGCATGCATCGCTGCATCCGCCAGGTGACCGATGCCCTTTTCAGAAGGAGACGCCAATTCATCTCCTTCCCCATGGCCCTGGAGAGCCAGCATCAGCGTGCTAGACTCGCGGCCTTCCCCTTGGTGCAGGGCGCCATTGACTGTACGCATGTGGCTTTGCGGGCACCTCTGGAGCATGGCGAGCAGTATCACAACCGGAAGGGCTACCATTCTCTCAATGTGCAGCTGGTGTGTGACCACAAGCAGCGCATCCTGGCTTTCAATGCCTGCTTTCCAGGCAGCTGCCACGATGCCTTTATCCTGCGGCAGAGTACTGTGCATGACATGTTCGAGGCACAGCCTCCCCCAAGAGGATGACCACTCGGGGACAAAGGCTATCCTTTGTGTACCTGGCTCATGACCCCACTCCGCGTGCCCAGGACCGCTGCTGAAGAGGCATACAACGAGAGCCATCAAAAGAGCAGAAACATCATCGAGCAAACTATTGGGGTCCTCAAGCAGCGGTTCCGCTGCCTTGATCGTTCCAGCGGATCTCTGCAGTATTCGCCGCACCGGGTCTCCCAATTTGTCGTAGTTTGCTGCATGCTACACAACCTGGCTCTCCGCAGGATTCAGGCACTGCCACCTGACGTTGGACCACCACCTTAGGAGGAGGAGGAGGAGGAGGAGGAGGAGGAGGAGGAGTACGTTCCCAGGAGGGAGCGACAAGGTCCAAGGGCCGTCCGTCGCCAGCTTATTGAACATAACTTCTAAGCCCCCTGTCAGAGAATGCCTTGTGGCCATGAAGCAAGATGAATGCAGCCGCTCCGCAAGCCCTCAGCCGGCGAAATCAACAAAGACTAACAAGAACAACCATGGACACTGTCTGAATAAAGATAAATTTATATTTGACAAATGAAACCCCTTCCCACATGAATCCCAAAAACAATCAACGGCCCCCACAAAAAGTGCAACAAACGACTCACTCCCACAACCTGGGGAGGAGTAACTCCACATTTGAACAAACCTCAACCTCGGCCTTAACGCAAAAAACATACCCATAAACAAAACAACCATGGGAAAAATAAAGATGTCCACTGCCATACAAAATGAAAGCTGGCCACACCCTCTACTTAGTGGCCCGTGAGGGCGAGACCTTGTCCAGCCTTTTGGCGCCCCTGCCCGGCCTGCTGCTCCTCCGCAAGCTCTGCCCAGTGGCTGCTGTGAGGCTGGGGAAGGCGCCTGAGGGTCAGATGTCCTTCCGCCAGATGGCCTTGGGGGGCGGCCTACACGGGCTTTGGGCCTCGAGGGGCCGGCTGTTGATTGGCGCACATGTGCATGCCCACCATCAGCTCCAGCCGCTTGCCGTTGATGCTCCACTGGGGGAGTGGCGGCGACGGATGGCGCAATGTGGGCAAGCTGGCATATTGGAGGTGCTGGCTGGTGATGTCGCATGCTGGCACTCGCCTGGGCACGCACTGCATGATCCACACCAATCAGCCAAAGGGCGGATCACTGTGCTGCTGCAGCGCGGCAGGTGTCCTGGCGATGCCTGGCTGAGGCAGCGCGTGTGGCAGCAGTGAGTGCCCCTGTTGCCCTGGTCTGCGCCCGCATCACATCCGCCACTGACTTGACAGCATCAGCCAGCGACTCCATCGCCGTAGGCATCCGTTCCACTACCTCCATCATCATCCGGCCACTCTCGGCATTTGATGCCCCAAACTCCCGCACACTGGTCGCCAGCGACTCGATGGCCTCAGGCATCCGTCCCACCACCTGCATGAGCTCTGTGTGGCGGCGGTCCGAATCCTTGGCCATTTGGTCCAGCTGGCGCACCTCCTCCGAGGTGAAGGTGGCCGGACTGGAGGCGGGACTCTCCCGCTGGGGAGCAGGTGTCCGAGCTAGGCGACCCTTGGCACGTTGCTGGCGCCGAATGTCCGCTGCAACTGCACTCCCCTCCGACCCTTCCCCCCTCTGGGGGGAAGGCCGCGGCCCACCCGCAGCCCTCCTGGGTGGCTGGATGCCACTGGTCCCAGCAGCTGCACTCCCCTCCGAAAGTTGCTCCAGGCTCTCGTCCAGGGAAGACGTGTCCAACACTTCGCCCTCTGCTGCGGGACCTGAGTCCTCCCCTGATGGTCCGGGTTGCTCTTCCTCCTCCTCCTCCTCCTCCTGTTCGGAGGGGCTGTCACTGGCAGCTTCAGGGAGCTCTTCGTCACCAGCTGAAAGCAGGAAGGCGCAAGAGTAGCTTCAGAGTGAGGAGAGGGCGTCAGTGAGGGAGTCATGACTGGTGGCATTCAGCGCATTGGTGGCACAGTGGCAAAGGAGGTAGCTCGGATGCGCAAGTGCGACGAGAGAGGGCCAAAAGGCAAGGTCCTTACCATTGCCGGGCAGCGGAGGGTCGGCTTCTCCGCACGCTCTGGGCACAATCACGCGGCCTCCCATGAGGCCACTCACACGCTCCTCCAGGGGAGTGAGCTTCTGGAACTTGGCGCGGCCTCCCCCGGTGATGTCGCGGCGCTTGCGATTATTCGCAAGTTTAGCCTGCAAGAGAAAGGACGGGCTCTAAGTACGGTGTGTAGCCGTGACTTAGTGTGCACTGCCTCCCATGGTGGAATAGCTTGGCCAGAGTGTAGCCCTGATCTAGTGTGCACTGCCTCTCATGGTGGAATAGCTTGGCCAGTGTGTAAAGTGCAGAATGTGCAATTGATGCTCATGACTGTCCCAAAGCTGCTGGCTGAGGGCTGCCCATTAGGCCTTTCAGGTCCCTTTGCCCATCATGTCAGGTGTACATGCAAGAATGAGGAGGAGAGTGGAAAAGGTACTCACCCTGACAATCCTGGTCGGGTCATTGTATTTCTTCCGACATTGCACCTTGTCCCTGGGGGCATCGCCGTAGGACGACACCCTGGTGGCGATCTCCCTCCAGGCTTTGGTGTAGATGCGGTGGGTGGGATTCCTGCCATTGTCTGGGAACAAGATCCTGCGCCACTTCTCCAATGCTGTCTGCATGATATCCAGATCACGCTCTGAGAAGCGCAGGGCACGCTCATGGGCCTTCTCATGCGTTGCCATGGCTCCTTGGGCTCAGCAGCAGTGTTGAGGCCTAGTTTGAAAGCTGCAGTGTGCAGGGCGTGGCAGCAGACCAAATCGTCCCTTCCCCCTTTAAGAGCTGGCCGGCGCCACGGGGTCTGCTGTCAATCAAAAAATGACCGCACCCGCGCTGCGCCCCGCCTCGGCGCTATCCCTCTGCACCGCCGGCTTAGCGCCTAAAGATAGTCATGTAACGCCTCTTTTAGCGCTCCAGCAACCTCTTAGGACAAAGCAACTGAATTTCGGTGAAGGGGGCACAACTTTGGGGCGGGCGCTAACGTTAGCGCCCCAAAACTGGCAAAACTGAATTTCTAGGCCTTGGTTTCCTACCATTTTTGATATGCTTTTGTGTCTTCTACTGTGAAGACAGATACAAAGTATTTGTTTAATATTTCTGCCATTTCCTTATTCCCCATATTAATTTCTCCTGTCTCAGCCTCTAAGAGACCCATGTTTACTTTTACTACTCTCTTCCTTTTTACATACTTGTAGATGCTCTTACAATCTGCTTTCATATTTCTTGCTAGTTTTCTCTCATTCTATTTTTTCCATTAGCAATTTTTTGGTCAACCTTTGCTGGTTTTTGAATCTTTCCCAATCCTCAGGCTTACTATTATTCTTTGCAACATTATAAGCTTCTTCTTTCAATCTAATGCTATCCCTAACTTCTTTAGTTAGGGTGGGAGGCTGGGCCGGGCCAGTGGGTGTGGGGGCCGGAGTGCTGGGCCAGTGTGGGGGAGTGCGGGGGCGGAGGGGGGTGGGTATCTGGGCCAGTGAGGGGGTGGGTATCTGGGCCAGTGAGGGGGCGGGGGGCTGGGCCAGTGTAGTGGTGGGGGGCTGGGCCAGTGGGTGTGGGGGGCAGAGGGGGCGGGTATCTGGGCCAGTGTAGTGGCGGGGGGCTGGGCCATTGAGGTGGTGGGGGGCTGGGCCAGTGGGTGTGGGGGGCGGAGGCCTGGGCCAGTGTGGGGGTCTGTGGGGTGCAGGGGCGGCAAGGGCCTGGGCCAGTGAGGTGGCGGGTATCTGGGCCAGTGAAGGGGCGGGGGGCTGGGCCAGTGAGGTGGCAGGGGGCTGGGCCAATGGGTGTGGGGGGCGGAGTGCTGGGCCAGTGTGGGGGGCTGTGGGGTGCAGGGGCGGCAGGGGCCTGGGCCAGTGAGGTGGCGGGTATCTGGGCCAGTGAGGTGGTGGGGAGCTGGGCCAGTGGGTGTGGGGAGGCGGAGGCCTGGGCCAGTGTGGGGAGGTGTGGAGTGCGGGGGCGGAGGGGGCTGGTATCTGGGCCAGTGAGGGGGCGGGTATCTGGGCCAGTGAGGGGGTGGGGGCTGGGCCAGTGTAGTGGCGGGGGGCTGGGCCAGTGGGTGTGGGGGCCAGTGAGGGGGCGGGTATCTGGGCCAGTGAGGGGGCGGGTATCTGGGCCAGTGAGGGGGCGGGGGGTTGGGCCAGTGAGGGGGCGGGTATTTGGGCCTGTGAGGGGGCGGGGGGCTGGGCCAGTGTAGTGGCGGGGGGCTGGGCCAGTGGGTGTGGGGGGCGGAGGGGGCGGGTTTCTGGGCCAGTGAGGTGGCGGGGGCCTGGGCCAGTGAGGTGGTGGGGGCTGGGCCAGTGAGGTGGTGGGGGCTGGGCCAGTGGGTGTGTGGGGCAGAGGCCTGGGCCTGTGTGGGGGGTGTGGAGTGCTGGGCCGGAGAGGGCGGGTATCTGGGCCAGTGAGGTGGCGAATGTGGGGGGCGGAGGCCTGGGCCAGTGTGGGGGGGGGTGTGGAGTGCTGGGCTGGAGGGGACGGTTATCTGGGCCAGTGAGGTGGCGGGGGGCTGAGCCAGTTTGGGGGAGGGGGCGCTGTGCCCGTGGGGGGACGGAGGATCAACATCACTCGAATTTTACAGGATCGGTCAGAAGGTAAGTTCCATGTTGCTGAGCCTCACCAAGTAAATTATGCACTGAATGAGGTGTTTGATAGAAACATAGAAGATAGGAGCAGGAGTAGGCCATTCGGCCCCTCGAGCCTGCTCCGTCATTCAATGAGATCATGGCTGATCATCCAAATTCAGTACCCTGTCCCTGCCTTCTCCCCATATCACTTGATCCCTTTAGCCTTAAGAAATATATCTAACTCCTTCTTGTATATATTTAATGAATTGGCCTCTACTGCCTTCTGTGGTAGAGAATTCCACGGGTTCACCACTCTCTGGGTGAAGAAATTCCTCCTCATCTCAGTCCTAAATGGCTTACTCCTTATCCTTAGGATGTGACCCCTGGTTCTGGACTTCCCCGGCCATCGGAAACATCCTCCCTGCATCTAGTCTGTCTAGTCCTGTTAGAATTTTATACGTTTCAATGTGCCCTCCTTTGTGAAGACAGAACCAAAGTATGTATTTAATTGGTCTTCCATTTCTTTGTTCCCCATTATAAATGCATGAGGGAGAAAGGAATCTCGGGTTATGCTGATGGGGTTAGATGAAGAGCGCTGGCAGCAGGCTCGTGTGGACCATAAAGTGCCACAGACCACTTGGGCTGAATAGCTTGTTTCTCTGCTGTTAATTCGATGTAAAACAGGAGGTGACGATGCTGCATTTTCTGAGACAGTTTGGTATGAAGAGAACATCAGAAGCTTTGCTCTAATTTTGTAGCCTGCAACAAGCAAACTCCTCCGGTGGAACTGGGAGATTCCAGTCGCCCAGCCAGAGCGCGTGGAATATTCTGTAAAGTGAAATGAGTTTAACTGTTTCTAAAACATTGAATCACAAATAAGGTTTGTGTATTTCACAGAGGAGGGTTTGATCAGAGACTCGTTCCATTTGACACGTGGGTGAAGAGTCAGGCAGGTACATCTCCATCTCCAGCCTCCCTTTCCTCAATGTTTTGCCGCCTCCCGAATTTCTGCCCATCTTTTTCACAGCCTCATGTTTGAATCTCTCCAATCGGGTTTCTGCTCCTGCCACAGCCCTGAAATGGCAGTAACCAAAGTCCCAATTGACACATTCTGAGACAGTGACCGTGGTAAACTATCCCTCCTCATTCTCCTCGACCTCTGCCGTCTTTGACACAGTCGAGCACAACATCCTCCGAGGCCTCTCCCCCGTTGCCCAGCTCAGTGGGTCTGTCCTCACTTGGTTCCACTTTTACCCATCCAGTCGTAGCCAGAGAATCTCCATCAATGGCTTCTCTTCCCGCTCCCGCACTGTTCCCTCTGGAGTTCCCCATGGATCTATCCTTGCCCCCTCCTATTTCTCATCTACGTGCTACCCCTTGCAGACAGCCGAAGACAAGTGGTCAGCTTTCACATGTACCCTGACACCACTCTGCTCCACATCTCCACCAGCTCTCTCGAACCCTCCACTGACTCTGCTTTCTCACGCTGCTTGTGTGACATCCATCTGTGATGAGCTTGTGGGAGACTACAGTCTCCCGCGTAAAGAAATCGGCAACACAGCGAGCTACAAGAAATAGGTTTTTACTCCAACTCTCACAATACAGTACTGAATTCGTAAAGCCCGCGAACCTGTGATGATTCATGGATTGTTCACCTGCTGGAACCTGATTGGTTTTCCTTCTCTCAGCAGCAGGCAAGTCTGAACATGCCTTATTCCTCTCAGCTTGCAACTGTCTTGCAGGGGGAGGGGAATACAGCAGTTAAAGGGATTATACAGGTTTATCTACATACAGTGTTTCCCCAATGTGGCAACGCCACACACGCCCCCCCCAGAATCCTCGTTAACTGTAAAAGTCAGTCTCTGCGGAGGTTTGACCAAACGGCCGTAGCGGCTGTAGTAGCCATCTGGCGTGTGAGGAGGGCTGTCTGGGAGGTCGGCCGGTTGGTTCGTCGGCTGGTCTGGCGGCTGGTCTGCCAGTGGGCTGGCTGGGCGGGCTGCCGGCGAAGGTGGGGCAGCGGCCAGGAAGTAAGGTTCTGGCATGTCTTGGTCCTCTTGTGGGGCCGCCGCCAACGCGGGAGGTCTGCCCCGCCGTGGGGGAAGAGCCGGACGAAACGGGGAGCTGAGGTCCAGGTGTGCCGGTTTGAGGCGGTCTACTGAAATAAGGTCCGGCTTCCCACCGACGTCGATAAGAAAAGCTTTGTCCCCCGTCTCCAATACTGAGAAGGGGCCGGTGTATGGTGCCTGCAGCGGGCCTCTGTGCACGTCCCGGCGCACGAAGACGAACTCAGCATGTTGTAAGTCCCGAGGCACGTAGGACGGCTGCAGGCCGTGTTGCGAAGTGGGCACTGGACGGAATTGCTGGGCCGCGTCCTGGTGCAGGGAAAGCTGTCTGGCGGCCGACCACGGCTCCGTTGTCAGGGGGAGGAAGTCGCCTGGTACTCTGAGCGGTTGGCCGTAGACCATCTCGGCCGCAGAGGTGCGGAGGTCCTCTTTGGGTGCGGTGCGCAATCCCAGGAGGACCCAGGGTAGTTTGTCGATCCAGCTGGTGTCGGCCAGGCTGGCGCGGAGGGAGGCTGTCAAGGAACGATGAAAGCACTCGCAGAGCCCGTTGGCCTGCGGGTGGTAGGCTGTTGTCCTGTGCAACTTGGTGCCGAGGCCGGCGGTGATGGCATTCCACAAGTGGGAGGTGAACTGGGGGCCTCTGTCCGAGGATATGTCGGTCGGCACACCGAACCGGGCCACCCATGTCGAGATGAATGCTCGCGCAACGTCGGTCGTGGTGGTGGAGGCAAGGGGAACCACCTCGGGCCATCTGGTGGTGCGGTCGACGATCGTGAGCAGGTGTGTGAAACCGTGCGACAGCAAGGGGCCTACCAGATCGAAACGCCTCTCGGGCACCGGGAAACACTCCAATGGTGCCTTGGTGTGCTGCTGGACCTTAGCGCGCTGACACGCCACGCATGTGTTGGTCCAGTCTCTCACATCCTTGTGGAGTCCAGGCCAGGCGAACTTGGCGGACATGAGTTTCTGAGACGCACGCATCCCTGGATGTGAGAGGCCGTGGATGATGTCGAAAACTCGCTTGCGCCAGGCGGATGGGATGACCGGCCTAGGCGAGGGGACTGAGACGTCGCACAGGAGGGTTGTGCCGGCTGCGTGGAAGTGGATGTCGGCCAGAGTGAGGCTGGTGGTTGACGTCCTGAGGGCCTGGATCTCCGCGTCGGTGGCCTGGTCTCTCGCCATGCTGGCGTAGTCGACACCCAGGTGCACTGCGTGGAGCGAGGGTCTTGAGAGGCAGTCGGCCACCAAATTGTCCTTGCCGGCGACGTGGCGGATGTCCGTGGTGAACTCCGAGATGAAGTTGAGTTGCCGCTGTTGGTGCGCGGACCAGGGTTCGGTTACTTTGGCCATGGCGAAAGTGAGCGGCTTGTGGTCCACGAATGCGGTGAATGGCCGGCCTTCCAAGAGGAAACGGAAGTGCCGGATTGCCAGGAACAGGGCCAGGAGCTCTCTGTTGAACGTGCTGTAGGCCTGCTCGTTCTTGCGCAGCTGTCGGCTGAAAAATGCCAGTGGCTGCCACGCACCTTCGACCCACTGTTGCTGGACAGCGCCGACGGCGTAATCCGAGGCGTCCGTGGTGAGGGCGGTCTTGGTGCCCGGGATGGGGTGGGCCAGTAGTGTGGTGTTGGCCAAGGCGCTTTTGGTCTGGTGGAAGGCTGTTGCCATCTCGCTGGACCAGGTGAGTGCTCTTTGCCCGTTTTGCCCCTGGTGGCTTCGTAGAGGGGGCGCATGAGCGAGGCGGCCTTGGGCACGAAACGGTAATAGAAATTGACCATCCCCAAAAATTCCTGCAGCGCCTTGACCGAGGTGGGCTGGGGAAAGTCCGCCACCGTCTGCACCTTGGAAGGTAGGGGAATGGCTCCCCTTGGCGAGATTCTGTGGCCGAGAAAGTCAATTTGGGCTGCTCCGAACTGGCATTTGGCCGGGTTGACGATTAGCCCGTGTTGGCTGAGGCGCTGGAAAAGAGAGCGCAAATGAGCGATGTGCTCGGCCTTGCTGGTGCTGGCCATGAGGATATCGTCCAGATAGACGAACAGGAAGCTCCGGTCCCGTAGGACGGAATCCATGAGCCGTTGGAAGGCCTGTGCGGCGTTCTTGAGCCCGAAGGGCATGCGCAGGAACTCGAACAGTCCGAAGGGGGTGATGACCGCCGTCTTCTGGATGTCTGCGTGGTGGACGGGGACCTGATGGTAGCCGCGGATCAGGTTGACCTTGGAAAAGACGGACTTTCCTGCTAGGTGTGCCGAGAAGTCTTGGATGTGCAGAATGGGGTATCTATTGGGCGTGGTGGCGTCGTTGAGCCGTCTGTAGTCGCCGCAGGGGTGCCAGCCACCGCCCGGCTTGGGCACAATGTGGAGGGGGGACGCCCAGGGGCTGTTCGAGCGGCGGATGATGCCCAGTTTCTCCATCGTGGCGAATTCTTCCTTGGCCACCGCCATCTTGGCTGGGTCCAGGCGTCTGGCTCGGGCGAACACTGGTGGTCCCGTAGTGGCGATGTGGTGCTCGACACCATGCTTGGCTGCCGCGGCTGAGAAGGTCGGTTGTGTGAGCCTCGGGAAATCTGCGAGTAGGCGGGCGTAGTCGTCATCCGCCGGGGCAGAGCAGGACCCAACGAGGGCCGGGCTGTTGCTCTGCTGGCAGGCCAGTGAAGCGAAAGTTGCTGCATCGATCAGGCGCCTGTCGCGGACGTCGACCAGGAGTCCGTGGGCGCAAAGAAAATCGGCGCCCAGCAAGGGATGTGCCACCGAGGCCGTCACGAAATCGCACGTAAATCACTGGCCGTTGAAACAAACCTCGGCCCGTCGCTTTCCAAAAGTAGCGATGGCTGCGCCATTTGCCGCCACGAGGGGTGGGCCGCTGCAGCCTGCCTGGATGTCGAGCTGGGAGGCAGGAATTATGCTGCATTGGGCTCCGGTGTCGCAAAAGAATCTGCGCCCTGAAAGGGAGTCGGTTATGTACAGTAGTTTACCTGCGGTGCCGATGGCCATCGTGGCGGCGGGGGTGCGGTCGAGCGGGCCTAGACGGCGGCACGGGACTGGCGCGTTGGGCCGGGTGGCCATCTTGGTTTGATCGAAAGAGCAGGGTGCTCTGCAGTGTTGGGCCTTGTGGCCGAAACGCGCGTGGTAGTAGCATAGTTCTGCGGCCTGGTGTGGCGGCGCGCGCTCGGTGGTGTCGGGGAGCCTCGCGGCTGCACAGCCGAGTTGGGCGACGGCGAAGACTTTGTCCGCGGCGGCTGCCAGTTGTACGCAGTCCGTGATCGGGGACCCCGCGAGGGCAGTCTGTACCTGCTGAGGAAGCAGGCTGAGGAAAAGGGCCTGAAACAAGAAGCACTGCGGTTCAGAGCCCAGGAGCGCAAGCATCCGGCTCATCAACTGGGTCGGGGTAGAGTCGCCGAGGCCTGGTAGTGAAAGAAGCCTACGGGCCCCCTCCTCCCTGGAAAAGGCCGTAAGCCTGCAGCAAGCGGCCCTTAATCACAGAATCACAGAAACCCCACAGTGCAGATAGAGGCCATTTCGGCCCATCGAGCCTGCACCGACACATATCCCACCCGATCCCCGTAACCCCTACACCAACACATATCCCACCCTATCCCCGTAACCCCACGTATTTAATCCCCCTAACACTAAGGGTCAATTTATCATAGCCAATCAACCTAACTCGCACATCTTTGGACTGTGGGAGGAAACCGGAGCACCCGGAGGAAACCCACGCAAACACGGGGAGAATGTGCAAACTCCACACAGTCAGTCGCCCGAGGCCGGATTTGAACCCGGGTCCCTGGCGCTGTGAGGCAACAGTGCTAACCACTATGCCACCGTGCATTAATGGTTGAGTACTTGCCGGTCTGTGGTGGGTTCCCCAGCAGGTCGAGAACTTCGGCGGCGGTGGAGCTTGCTACTGCTGAGACTACGTGGAGGTACCTTTCTTCATCGTCTTGAACCCTGCGAAGGGTGAATTGGGCCTCCGTGTGCACGAACCAAGCTGGTGCTTGGTGTTCCCAGAAGGTGGGGAGCTTCAAGGACGCGGCGCCGGCCGACATCGGGCGGCTGCTGCTGGTTGCCGTCGGGTCGTTGCTGGCCTCTGTAGGGCTACGTGAGTCGGGGGCACCAATGTGGGAGACTACAGTCTCCCACGTAAAGAAATAGGCAACACAGCGAGCTACAAGAAATAGGTCTTTACTCCAACTCTCTCAATACAGTACTGAATTCGTAAAGCCCGCGAACCTGTGATGACGCACGGACTGGTCACCTGCTGGACCCTGATTGGTTTTCCTTCTCTCAGCAACAGGCAAGTCTGAACATGCCTTATTCCTCTCCGCTTGCAACTGTCTTGCGGGGGGAGGGGAATACAGTTAAAAGGGGATTATACAGGTTTATCTACATACACACAGTGTTTCCCCAATGTGGCAATGCCACAAGCTACACATTTCTCCAATTAAACATTGGGAAGACCAAAGACATGGTCTTTGGCCCCTGCCAGGAATTCTGTTCCCTCCCTGTCTCAATCAGTGTCTCAGATTTAAACATACTGTTCGCACGTGATATCAAGAAATGGCTGAGTGCACTGGATACAGGAAAG
The DNA here is from genome assembly GCF_052327205.1 of Somniosus microcephalus. Lineage (NCBI taxonomy): Eukaryota > Metazoa > Chordata > Chondrichthyes > Squaliformes > Somniosidae > Somniosus > Somniosus microcephalus. The sequence goes on along the minus strand of NC_141003.1, from coordinate 1,729,364 downwards.
GCTATGGGCCCCGACAAAATCCCAGCTATCGTGCTGAAGGCTTGTGCCCCAGAACTAGTCGCGCCTCTAGCCGAGCTGTTCCAGTACAGCTACAACACTGGCATCTATCCGACAATGTGGAAAACTGCCCAGGTACATCCTGTCCACAAAAAGCAGGACAACTCCAACCTGGCCAATTACCGCCCCATCAGTCTACCCTCAATGATCAGCAAAGTGATGGAAGGTGTCGTCGACAGTGCTATCAAGAGGCACTTACTCACTCACCAATAACCTGCTCAATGATGCCCAGTTTGGGTTCCACCAGGACCACTCGGCTTCCAACCTCATTACAGCCTTGGTCCAAACATGGACAAAGGAGCTGAATTCCAGAGGTGAGGGGAGAGTGACTGCCCTCGGCATCAAGGCTGCATTTGACCAACTGTGGCATCAAGGAGCCCTAGTAAAACTGAAGTCAATGGGAATCGGGGAGAAAATGCTCCACTGGCTGGAGTCATACCTAGCACAAAGGAAGATGGCTGTGGTGGTTGGAGGTCAATCATCACAGCCCCAGGGCATCGCTGCAGGAGTTCCTCAGGGCAGTGTCCTAGGCCCAACCATCTTCAGCTGGTTCATCAATGTCCTTCCCTCCAACATAAGGTCAGAAATGGGGATGTTTGCTGATGACTGCACAGTGTTCCGCGCCATTCACAACTCCTCAGATAATGAAGCAGTCCATGCCAGCATTCAACAAGACCTGGACGACGTTCAGGCTTGGGCTTATAAGTGGCAGGTAATGTTCGCACCACAGAAGTGCTAGGCAATGACTATCTCCAACATGTAAGAGTCTAACCGCCTCCCCTTGACATTCAACGGCATTTTCATCACCGAATCCCCCACTATCAACATCCTGGGGGGTCACCATTAACCAGAAACTTAACTGGACCAGCCATATAAATACTGTGGCTACAAGAGCAGGTCAGAGGCTGGGTATTCTGCGATGAGTGTCTCACCTCCTGACTCCCCAAAGCCTTTCCACCATCTACAAGGCACAAGTCAGGAGTGTGATGGAATACTCTCCACTTGCCTGGATGAGTGCAGCTCCGACAACACTCAAGAAGCTCGACACCATTCAGGATAAAGCAGCCCGCTTGATTGGCACCCCATCCACCACCTTAAACATTCACTCCCTGCACCACCGGCGTACCGTGGCTGCAGTGTGTACCATCTACAAGATGCACTGCAACAACTCACCAAGGATTCTTCGGCAGCACCTCCCAAACCCGCGACCTCTTCCACCTAGAAGGACAAGGACAGCAGGTGCATGGCAACACCACCACCTCCAAGTCACGTACCATCCTGACTTAGAACTATATCAGCGATCCTTCATCGTCGCTGGTTCAAAATCCTGGAACTCCCTCCCTGACAGCCACAGGGGATGTACCAGAGGACTGGAGAACAGCTAATGTAGTACCATTATACAAGAAGGGTAGCAGGGATAAACCAGGGAATTACAGGCCAGTGAGCCTAACATCTGTGGTAGGGAAATTATTGGAAAAAATTCTGAGGGACAAAATTAGTCTCCACTTGGAGAGGCAAGGATTAATCGGGGATAGTCAGCATGGCTTTGTCAAGGGTAAATCATGTCTGACAAATCTGATTGAATTTTTCGAGGGGGTGACTAGGGAGGTGGATGAGGGAAATGCTGTGGATGTGGTTTACATGGACTTCAGTAAAGCTTTTGACAAAGTCCCGCATAGGAGACTGGTCAAGAAGGTAAGAGCCCATGGGATCCAGGGTGCCTTGGCGCGTTGGATCCTAAACTGGCTGAGTGGCAGGAGGCAGAGGGTGATGGTCGAAGGTTGCTTTTGTGACTGGAAGCCTGTGTCCAGTGGGGTACCTCAGGGATCGGTGCTGGGTCCCTTGTTGTTTGTGATCTACATAAATGATTTGGATGAGAATGTAAAAGGGATGATCAGTAAGTTTGCAGATGACACGAAAATTGGTGGGGTGGTAAATTGCAAGGGGGAAAGCCTCAGGCTACAGGACGATATAGACGGGTTGGTCGGATGGGCGGAAAAGTGGCAAATGGAATTTAACCCTGAAAAGTGCGAGGTGATGCATTTTGGACGGACAAATAAGGCAAGGGAATACACAATGAGTGGTAGGACCCTAGGAAGTACAGAGGGTCAGAGGGACCTCGGTGTACATGTACATAGATCTCTGAAGGCAGCGGAACAAGTAGATAAGGTGGTTAAAAAGGCATATGGGATACTTGCCTTCATTAGCCGAGGCATAGAATATAAGAGCAGGGAGGTTATGATGGAGCTGTACAAAACGCTGGTGAGGCCACAGCTGGAGTACTGTGTGCAGTTCTGGTCGCCTCACTATAGGAAGGATGTGATTGCTTTGGAGAGGGTGCAGAGAAGATTCACCAGGATGTTACCTGGGATGGAGCGCCTCAGCTATGAAGAAAGACTAAACAGGCTGGGGTTGTTTTCCTTGGAGCAAAGAAGGCTGAGGGGGGACCTGATTGAGGTGTACAAAATGATGAGGGGCATAGATAGGGTAGACAAAGAGGAACTTTTCCCCTTAGTAGGGGGGTCAATAACAAGGGGGCATAGATTCAGGGTAAGGGGCAGGAGATTTAGAGGGGATTTGAGGAGGAACTTTTTCACCCAGAGGGTGGTTGGAATGTGGAACTCAATGCCTAAAAGGGTGGTAGAGGCAGGAACCCTCACAACATTCAAGAAGCATTTGGATGAGCACTTGAAATGCCATTGCATACAAGGCTATGGACCAAATGCTGGAAAATGGGATTAGACTGGACAGGGATGGATGGGCGGCGCAGACACGATGGGCCGAAGGGCCTCTTTCTGTGCTGTAAAACTCTATGACTCTATGACTCTATGAGCACTGTGGGAGCACCTTCACCATGCGGACTACTGCAGTTCAAGAAGGCGGCTCACCACCACCTGCTCGGGGGCAACTAGGGATGGTCAATAAATGCTGGCCTTGCCAGCGATGCCAGATGCCATTAGCTTTAGTTTTATGGGATGGACAATGGAGGCCTGGAACATGGAAAAGGATGCCAGATATGGAATGCTGTTGGAAGGTGAATGATGGACATGGAAGGGTTACACACCATGGTCACAGTCACAGAGATTGTAGTTTGTGACAGTTCAGGGCAGATTAGATTTACATCGAAACTGCAGCAGAGAAACAGTCCATTCGGCTCAAGTGGTCTGTGCTGTGTTTATACTCCACGGGAGCCTCCTCCCACTCTCATTATATCTTTGGTGTGGAGATGCCGGAGTTGGACTGGGGTGGACAAATGTAAGAAGTCACACAACACCAGGTTATAGTCCAACAGCTTTATTTGAAATCGCAAGCTTTCGGAGCGCTGCTCCTTCGTCAGGTGAAGTGGAGAAATGCATAAAGACACAGCTTATATAGTCAGAGAATAATGCCAGATGATTACCGGTAATCTTTCTAACTGCCATTTATCACACCTCGGCATAGAGATAATCACAGCAATCAAAGGTGTGAATGGTGTCCAAACAGGTCAGTCAGGAAAACATTACATCAAAGAACAATGAGGTGGGGTCACAAGGGATCAAATGTTGCAGATGCTGGGGTCTGTATGAAAAACAAAAAAACAGACAAAAAGCATTTTTTTTGCTGGAAATCACAGCAGGTCCGGCCACATCTGTGTGGAGTGAACAAGCCAACGACGACTCGAGTCTGGATGACCCTAAATCAGGTGGGGTTACATGTAGCGTGACATGAACCCAAGATCTTGGTTGAGGCCGTCCTCATGGGTGCGGAACTTGGCTTCTGTTTCAGTTTCTGCTCGACGATTTTGCGTTGTCGTGTGTCTCGAAGGCCGCCTTGGAGAATGCTTACCCGAAGATCAGCGGCTGAATGTCCTTGACTGCTGTAGTGTTCCCCGACTGGGAGGGAACACCCCTGCCTGGTGATTGTTGCGCGGTGTCGTTCATCCGTTGTCGCAGTGTCTGCATGGTCTCGCCGATGTACCATGCTCCGGGGCATCCTTTCCTGCAACGTATGATGTAGACAACGTTGGCCGAATCACATGAGTATGTACCTGGTGGGTGGTGTCCTCACGTGTGATGATGGTATCTGTGTTGATGATCTGGCATGTCTTGCAGAGGTTGCTGTGGCAGGGTTGTGTGGTGTCGTGGTCGCTGTTCTCCTGAAAACTGGGTAATTTGCTGTGAACGATGGTCTGTTTGAGGTTAGGCGGCTGTTTGAAAGCGAGTAGTGGAGGCGTGGGGATGGCCTTAGCGAGGTGTTCATCGTCATCAATGACATGTTGAAGGCTGCGAAGAACATGGCGTAGTTTCTCCGCTCCAGGGAAGTACTGGATGACGAAGGGTACTCTGTAGGTTGTGTCCCGTGTTTGTCTTCTGAGGAGGTCTATGCGATTTTTCGTTGTGGCATTCTCCAAGGCGGCCTTCGAGACACACAACGCAAAATCGTCAAGCAGAAACTGATAGCCAAGTTCCGCACCCATGAGGACGGCCTCAACCGAGATCTTGGGTTCATGTCACGCTACGTGTAACCCCACCTGACGCAGGGTCATCCAGACTCAAGTCATTGTTGGCTTGTTCTCTCTACACAGATGCGGCCGGACCTGCTGTGATTTCCAGCAAAAAAAATGTTTTTTGTCTGTTTTTTTGTTTTTCATACAGACCCCAGCATCTGCAACATTTGATCCCTTGTGACCCCACCTCATTGTTCTTTGATGTAATGTTTTCCTGACTGACCTGTTTGGACACCATTCACACCTTTGATTGCTGTGATTATCTCTCTGCCGAGGTGTGATAAATGGCAGTTGGAAAGATTACCTGTAAACATCTGACATGATTCTCTGACTATATAAGCTGTGTCTTTATGCATTTCTCCACTTCACCTGACGAAGGAGCAGCGCTCCGAAAGCTTGTGATTTCAAATAAAGCTGTTGGACTACAACCTGGTGTTGTGTGACTTCTTATTTTGACACCGTATCCACATATACGTTCGAGGGCGTTAGACTCGCGACACCAATATTCAATAACATTCAGAACGCCGGAGAACCCACCCTCCTGGAGTGGATTGAGCGAGTTTGTCGCACTCCCCTCACTTCAGAAAGAAATGAGCTCATTCACGTTGGACCTAAAAAGGATCGATCAGAGAATGTTCTAAATGGTTAGAAGTTAGGAACTGTGGATGGGCAGAGAGAACGAGGGGTCCACGTAACCTTAACCGCAGAGCGAGGCCGTTCGGGGGTGATGTTACAAAGCATTTCTTCAGACACAGTGTAGTGGAAATCTGGAACACTCGCCCTCAAGAAGCTGTTGAGGTTCGGTCAATTGAAAATGACAAACTGTGATTGAGAGATTTGTGTTAGGCAATGGTATTTAGGGATATGGAACCAAGGTGGGGAGATGGAGTTAAGATACAGCTCAGCCATGATCGAATTGAATGGAGGAACAAGCTCGAGTGAATGAGTGGCCTACTCCTGTTCCGATGTTCCTGGGCCTCTATTTATAAAGCCAATGCTCCCATATACGTTTCTAAAAGCCTTATCGTCCTGTCCTGCCACCGTCAAAGATTTCTGTATCTATACCCCCAAGTTTTACTGTTCCTGCAACCCCTTTAAATTGTACCAGTTGGTTTAAATTGCATCGCCTCATTCTTCCTTCCAAAATGCAGCATTTCACACTTCTCTGCATTAAATTTCACCTGCCATGTGTCTGCCCATTTCACCAGTGTCTCTATTTCCTCCTGAAGTCTTCTGCTATCCTCCTCACGGTTTACGACTTTTCCAAGATTCGTGTCATCGACAAACTTTTAAACTATGCCCTATATGCCCAAGTCCATGTCACTGAAATATATCAAAAAGAGCAGTGGTCCTAATCCCGCCCCCTGGGGACACTGTAAACTTCCCTCCAGTGTGAACAATATCGGTTCACAACTACTGTCTGTTTTCTGTCCCTTCGCCAATTTAGTATCCACGCTGCCACTGCTCCTTTAATATCATTGGCTCCAATTTTGTTCACCAGTCTATTATGAGGTACTTTATCAAAGGCCTTCTGAAAGTCCAGAAACAGAGCATCAACTGCACTACCTTCATCAACCCTCTCCTATTTCATCCATTGGCTCATTCAAGTCAGCCAGGTTTGATTTGCCTTTAAATAAAATCCATTTTGTCTGTCGCTAATTAACTCATGTTAATTTTGTTTCAGAAATGTTGTCCCGAGGAGTTTCCTCAACACCAATGTTAAGCTGAGTCGCCTGTAGTTATTTGGTTTATCACTCTCCACTTTTTTGAACAGTGAAGTAATGTTTGCAACCCTCCCGTCCTCTGGCACCTTTCCCATGTCCAAGGATTGGAAGATTGTGGCAGAGCGGGTGACATTTCTACTTTGAGCCCTGCCAACCATTTTAGTACATCGTCCTGATCGATTTATATCCTCTCCAATTTCTCTACCACCTCCTCCTTTACTGTACGATTGGCAGCATCCTCTCCTTTAGTGAATACGGATGCAAAGTGTTAATTTAGTACTTCAGCCATGTCCTCTGCTTCCACAAGATGATTGCCTTTTTGGTCCTTAATCGGCCCCACCTTTCCTTGGACTATTCTTTCGCTATTTATATGTTTATAAAAGGCGTTAGTGTTCCCTATTATGTTACCACTAATCATTTCTCACACATTGTCCCTGCCCCTCTGTTGCTTTTGTGTGTTTATTGGACTAGTGGCAGCGTTAGTGAAACAGCAAAGTACTGAATTTTACAAAGTCTCAAACTGGTACTGAATTAACTGAATCGCTTTTACATTTCCACAGTGGGGAAAGGAAAGGCCGCTGATTGATAGTTTCAATGGCCGCACGTGCGCGGGCTCACACACAAATGGAGAATTATGATTGTAAAACAGCAGTCACATCCACCAGTTGTATATTCATGGTGTTTTCTGAGATCCCAGAGCCAGCAGCTGCTGTACTGATGGGGGAGGAGGGACTTGGTATCATGTTTAACAAGGCAACGTTATCCTTCTCATTTTAATATTTCCCTCAAACCCTCCATTAATATTATATTTGTTACAGAGCATCAGAGCCTGGGGACGCCTGTCACCGCCATGGCTGAAGGTCCAGACAGGGGAGAAGATCCAACATCTTCAACAAGAATGAGAATGGAAACAGGTAGGCTCACAAAGCTCTTTAAAATACAATTTCTGCCCCGACAAAAGGTCCAGATCTATTGCCTGAACCTGCAGCTCACAGAGGTCGAGGGAACGGGACAGGGGCTGAGTAGAAAGAGGGAAGTGAGTGACCATCTAGACGAACACTGCAGTCCCAGGTGGAAGGAAGCCCCTGATTACTGGAACTGTCCAATAGATACCTGGTATTGGGGACTGTAAGGTGGAGAGAGACAGTGACTCAGGATCGCAGTCACAGCTGGAGGAAGCCCCTGAGTACTGGAACTGTCCAATAGATACCTGGTATTGGGGACTGTAAGGTGGAGAGAGACTGTGACTCAGAGGATCACAGTCACAGGTGGAGGAAGCCCCTGAGTACTGGAATTGTCCAATAGATACCTGGTATTGGGGACTGTAAGGTGGATAGAGACAGTGACTCAGAGGATCACAGTCACAGGTGGAGGAAGCCCCTGAGTATTGGAACTGTCCAATAGATACCTGGTATTGGGAACTGTAAGGTGGATAGAGACAGTGACTCAGAGGATCGCAGTCACAGGTGGAGGGAGCCCCTGAGTACTGGAACTGTCCAATGGATACCTGGTATTGGAGACTGTAAGGTGGAGAGAGACAGTGATTCAGAGGATCAGAGTCACAGGTGGAGGGAGCCCCTGAGTACTGGAACTGTCCAATAGATACCTGGTATTGGGGACTGTAAGGTGGACAGACTCTTCTGCAGCCCTGAGCAGGTCAGGTATGATTAGTTGCCTCCCTGGTGCCAGAGGGAAGAACATCCTGAAACGTATAGGACCGTCTCGGGGAAGCAAAGGGGAGCAGAAAATAGCCATGGTCAGAACCAATAACATGGACAGAAATACGTTTATAGAGGGACTATTGAGACTGAGGCATTAAACTAAGAAACCAGGCCTCAAGCTGTTGATGTCCGGATTGTTTTGCACTGGGCTGCTTAAGGAGGGTAATATGAGGCTGGTCATTGTGCGGCTGCAGGGTTGGAGCAGGAGGAAAGGTTCACAATCTTGGGGCACTAGAGTGAGTTCAGTCAGAAGGGAAAGGACGGCCGTGATCTGAACCGACCAACAACAATGGATTTACAGAAAAGGTGAATGGTGCAGTGGGAGGGTATCAGCTGATATGACTGGAGGATGGGGAATGTCCGGATCTGAGGCTAGAGTGCAGAATGACTCAAACTGTTGAAACAGGAACACTTGGGTAGGGATTTCCATGATGTTGACCCAGCGATGATGATGAACGGCGATATATGTCCAAGTCAGGTCGGTGTGTGACTTGCAGGGGAAATGAGAGCCCATGCACCTTTTGCCTTTATCATCCTGGGTGCTGTGATCGATTAACTATGAGACAGCACTCAGGTTTGAACGGAACTTGGGGCGAAACGATCCTGATTATAACATTTTGAGAAGACTGAAAATATATTTGTGGATGCCAATGTTACTAAAGATTTCTATGTCCGCACTGGATGTTCCCTGGAGTTATGTTAAGATAGAATCTATATGTATACAGCTAAGGAATAGGAAGGGAAATAGCACATTTTGCGGTGGGTTTTGCAGGCTATCGAGCAGTAGAGATGAGATAGAGAGGGAGGACTGTGTTGTGAGCAAACTCCTGGAATATGTGTGGGAAACTGTGCAGTGAGACAGAAGAAAGGGAAGCAAGGATAGAAGCAAAAGACAGGAAGGAGAAAAGCAAAAGTGGCAGTCAGAGAAAGCAAGGGTTTAAATCAAATATGACCACTGTAAATAATAATTCTAAAAGGTCTAAGAGTGTTAAAAAAACAAGCCTGAAGGCTTTGTGTCTTAATGCGAGGAGCATTCATAATAAGGTGGATGAATTAGCTGTGCAAATAGATGTAAACGGATATGATATAATTGGAATTACGGAGACATGGTTCCAGGGTGACTAAGGCTGGGAACTCAACATCCAGGGGTATTCAATATTCAGGAAAGACAGGCAAAAGGGAAAAGGAGGCTGGGTAGCATTGCTGGTTAAAGAGGAGATTAACACAATAGTAAGGAAGGATATTAGCTCTGATGATGTGGAATCTGTATGGGTAGAGCTGAGAAATACCAAGGGGCAGAAAACATTAGTGGGAGTTGTATACAGACCCCCAAACAGTAATGCTGAGGTTGGGGGTGGCATTAAGTGGGAAATTAGAGATGCATGCAATAAGGGCACAGCAGTTAGCATGGTTAATCTACATATAGATTGGGCTAATCAAATTAGTAACAATACTGTGGAGGAGGAATTCCTGGAGTGTATACGGGATGGTTTCCTGGACCTATTTGTCAAGGAACCAACCAGAGATCAGGCCATCTTAGACTGGGTATTATGTACTGAGAAAGGATTAATTAGCAATCTTGTTGTGCGAGGCCCCTTGGGGAGGAGCGATCATAATATGATAGATTTCTTTATTAAGATGAAGAGTGACCTATTTGACTCATAGACTAATGTCCTGAATTTAAATAAAGGAAACTACGATAGTATGAGGCGCGAGTTGGCTAGGATGGATTGGGGAACGTTACTTAAAGGATTGACGGTGGATAGGCAATGGCAAACGTTCAAAGACCGCATGGATGAATGACAGAATTTGTTCATCCCTATTTGGCATAAAAGTAAAACTAAAAAGGTGACTCAACCGTGGCTAACAAGGGAAATTACGGATAGCATAAGATCCAAGGAGAGGACATATAATTTGGCCAGAAAAAGCAGCAAACCTGAGGATTGGGAGCAGTTTAGGATTTAGCAAAGGAGGACAAAGGGATTAATTAAGAGGGGGAAATAGAATATGAGAGTAAGCTTTCAGGGAACATAAAAACTGATTGTAAAAGCTTCTGTAGATATGTGAAGGGAAAAAGACTGCTGAAGTCAAGCATAGGTCCCTTGCAGTCAGAATCAGGGGAATTTATAATAGGGAACAAAGAAATGGCACACCAATTAAATACATACTTTGGTTCTGTCTTCACAAAGGAGGACACAAATAACCTCCCAGAGATGTCGTGGAACATAGGGTCCAATGAGTGGGAGGAACTGAATGAAATCAGTATTTGTAGGGAAATGGTGTTAGGGAAATTGATGTGATTGAAGGCCGATAAATCCCCAGGGCCTGATAATCTACATCCTAGTGTACTTAAGAAAGTGGCCCTAGAAAGAGTAGATGCATTGCTGGTCATCTTCCAAAATTCTATAGACTCTGGAACAGATTGCATGGATTGGAGGGTAGCTAATGTAACCCCACTATTCAAAAAAGGTGGTAGAGACAAAAAGTGGAATTATAGACTGGTAAGCCTAACATCGGTATTCGGAAAAATGCTAGAGTCCATTATAAAAGATGTAATAGCAGAGCACTTGGAAAACAGTGACAGGATCGGAAAAATTCAACATGGATTTACAAAAAGTAAATCATGCTTGACTAATCTACTGGAATTTTTTGAGGATGTAACTGGTAGAATAGATAAGGGAGAACCAGTGGATGTGGTGTATTTGGACTTTCAGAAGGTGTTCGATAAGGTCCCGCATAAGAGATTAGCGTGTAAAGTTAAAGCGCATGGGAATGGGGGTACGGTACTGACTTGGATAGAGAACTGCTTGGCAGACAGGAAGCAAAGAGTTGGAATAAACAGGTCTTTTTCCGAGTGGCAGGCAGTGACTAGTGGGGTATCGCAGGGATCGGTGCTAGGACCCCAGCTATTCACAATATATATTAATGAACTAGACGAGGGAACTAGATGTAATATCTCCAAGTTTGCAGACGACACAAAGCTGAGTGGGTGTGTGTGCTGTGAGGAGGATGCCGAGAAGCTCCAGTATGATTTGGACAGGTTGGGTGATTGGGCAGATGCAGTATAATGTGGATAAGTGCAAGGTTATCCACTTTGGTGGCAAAAACAGGACGGCAGATTATTATGTGATTGGGAGAAGGGGAAGTGCAACGAGACCTGGGTGTCCTTGTGCATCAGTCGCTGAAGGTAAGCATGCAGGTGCAGCAGGCAGTTAAGAAGGCAAATGGTATGTTGGCCTTCATAGCGAGAGGATTCGAGTACAGGAGCAAGGATGTCTTGTTGCAGTTGTACAGGGCCTTGGTGAGACCACACCTTGAGTATTGTGTGCAGTTTTGGTCATCTTATCTGAGGAAGGATGTTCTTGCCATGGAGGGAGTGCAGCGAAGATTCACCAGACTGATACCTGGGATGGCAGGAATGACGTATGAGGAGAGATTGGGTTGATTGGGCTTATACTCACTGGAGCTTAGAAGAATGTAAGGGGATCTCATTGAAACTTATAAAATTCTGACAGGACTAGACAGACTAGATGCAAGAAGGATGTTCCTGATGGCGTGGGAGTCCAGAACCAGGGGTCACAGTCTAAAGATAAGCCATTTAGGACAGAGATGATGAGGAATTTCTTCACCCAGAGAGTGGTGAACCTGTGGAATTCGCTACCACAGAAAGCAGTTGTGGCCAATTCATTACATAGAAACATAGAAGATAGGAGCAAGAGTAGGCCATTCGGCCCTCGAGCCTGCCCCGACCAGAGCGGACCTGCGTGGGAACACTGAGCATCGGCAGCAGTTAAAAGCGGCGGCAGTGAGTGAGGAGCAGCCCGACCAGAGCGGACCTGCGTGGGAACACTGAGCATCGGCAGCAGTGAGTGAGGAGCAGCCCGACCAGAGCGGACCTGCGTGGGAACACTGATCATCGGCGGCAGTTTAAAATCGGCGGCAGTGAGTGAGGAGCAGCCCGACCAGAGCAGACCTGCGTGGGAACACTGAGCATCGGCGGCAGTTTGAAACCGGCGGCAGTGAGTGAGTAGCGGCCCGACCAGAGCGGGCCTGCGTGGGAACACTGAGCATCGGTGGCAGTTTGAAACTGACGGCAGTGAGTGAGGAGCGGCCCGACCAGAGCGGACCTGCGTGGGAACACTGAGCATCGGCAGCAGTTTAAAATTGGCAGCAGTGAGTGAGGAGCGGCCCCGACCAGAGCGGACCTGCGTGGGAACACTGAGCATCGGCGGCAGTTTGAAATCGGCGGCAGTGAGTGAGGAGAGGCCCGACTAGTTCAACAGCCGGGGAGAGAGATAAAAAGTAATCCAAGTGTGACGTCACCAGGAAGCAGGTAAGTGATTGGTTGGTGAGTATTTCTTTCTCCTTTAAATTACAAGCTTAAATTCTGTGGTTTATATTTTCTAGGGTCTCTGTGGTGTAGTGGGGACTGTTGGTAAATAAGCGCCCTAGAGTATATCTTTAACTGGTGATATTGAATTAATTTAAATTAATTAAAGGGGTAAGTCATGCCAGGAGAGCCCAGCCCCGTGTTATGCTCCTCTTGCTCTATGTGGAATTCAGGGACGCTGCCAGTGTCCCTGACGACCACGTGTGCCAGAAATGCATCCAGCTGCAGCTACTAACGGGCCGTATGGAGGTGCTGGAGCTGCGGATGGATGGGTTGTGGAGCATTCACGATGCTGAGAGGGTCGTGGATTACACGTTTGATGAGTTGGTCACACCGCAGGGTAGGGCTGCACAAGCAGAAGGGAAATGGGTGACCACCAGGTGGAGCAATAGAAACAGGCAGGTAGTGCAGGGCACCCCTGTGGCCATCCCCCTTTCAAACAGGTATACCAGTTTGGATACTGTTGAGGGGGATGACTCACCAGGGGAGGGCGGCAGCAGCCAATTTCCTGGCACCAGGGGTGCTTCTGCTGCTCAGGAAGGGAGGAAAAAGAGTGGGAGAGCAATAGTGGTAGGGGATTCTATCGTAAGGGGAACGTTTCTGTGGCCGTAGACGTGACTCCAGGATGGTTTGTTGCCTCCCTGGCGCCAGGGTCAAGGATGTCACTGAATGGCTGCAGGGCATTCTGAGGGGGGAGGGTGAACAGGCAGAGGTCGTGGTTCACATTGGGACCAACGACATAGGTAGGAAGAGGGATGAGGTCCTGCGGCAAGAATTTAGGGAGCTAGGTAGCAGATTAAAGAGTAGGACCTCAATTGTTGTAATCTCTGGATTACTCCCAGTGCCACGTGCTAGTGAGTATAGGAATAGGAGGATAGAACAGATGAATGCGTGGCTAATGAGTTGGTGCAGGAGGGAGGGCTTTAGTTTCCTGGATCACTGGGCCTGCTTCTGGGGAAGGTGGGACTTGTACAAGTCGAACGGGTTGCACCTGAACCAGAGCGGGACAAATATCCTTGCGGGGAGGTTTGGTAGCACTGTTCGGGGGGGTTTAAACTAAAATGGCAGGGGGTTAGGAACCTGAGCAGGGAGACAGAGGAAAGGAAAACAGGGATAAAAGCAAAAGATAGGAAGGAGAAAAACAAAAGTGGCAGTCAGAGAAATCAACGGTTTAAATCAAACGGGGCCACAGTAAATAATAATTCTAATAGGTCTAAGAGCGTTAAAAAAAACAAGCCTGAAGGCTTTGTGTCTTAATGCGAGGAGCATTTGTAATAAGGTGGATGAATTGGCTGTGCAAATAGCGGTAAACGAATATGATTTGGTTGGGATTACGGAAACATGGCTCAAGGATGGCCAAGACTGGGAACTCAACATCCAGGGGTATTCGATATTCAGGAAAGATAGGCAAAAAGGAAAGGGAGGTGGGGTAGCATTACTGGTTAAAGAAGGGATTAAGACAATTGCAATGAAGGATATTAGCTCTGATGATGTGGAATCTGTATGGGTAAAATTGAGAAATACTAAGGGGACAAAAACATTAGTGGGAGTGGTATATAGACCTCCAAACAGTAAGGCGGAGGTTGGGGATGGAATTAAAAGGGAAATTAAAGAAGCGTGCAATAAGGGCACAGCAGTCATCATGGGTGACTTTAATCTACATATAGATTGGGCTAACCAAATTAGTAACAATACTGTGGAGGAGGAATTCCTGGAGTGTTTACGGGATGGTTTCCTGGACCAATATGTTGAGGAACCAACGAGAGATCAGGCCATCTTAGACTGGGTATTATGTAACGAGAAAGGATTCATTAGCAATCTTGTTGTACGAGGCCCCTTGGGTCGGAGCGATCATAATATGATCGAATTCTTCATTAAGATGGAGAATGAAGTAGTTGACTCAGAGACAAGTGTCCTCAATTTAAATAAAGGAAACTACGATGGTCTGAGAAGTGAGTTGGGTAGGATTGATTGGAGAATGGCACTCAAAGGGTTGACGGTGGATAGGCAATGGCAAACATTCAAAGACCGAATGGATGAGCTACAGAAGTTGTTCATCCCAGTTTGGCATAAAAATAAAACAAGAAAGGTGACTCAACCATGGCTAACAAGGGAAATTAGGGATAGCATAAGATCCAAGGAGAGGACATATAAATTGGCTAGAAAAAGCAATAATCCTGAGGATTGGGAGCAGTTTAGGAGTCAACAAAGGAGGACAAAGGGATTAATTAAGAAAGGGAAAATAGAATATGAGAGTAAGCTAAAGTGGAACATAAAAACTGACTGTAAATGCTTTTATAGATATGAGAAGAGAAAAAGATTGGTGAAAACAAGCGTGGGTCCCTTACAGTCAGAATCAGGGGAATTTATAATGGGAAACAAGGAAATGGCAGAGGATGTTTCTAATGGCTGGGTAGTCCAGAACCAGGGGTCATAGTCTAAGGATAAGGGGTAGGACATTTAGGACTGAAATGAGGAGGAATTTCTTCACCCAGAGAGTGGTGAACCTGTGGAATTCTCTGCCACAGAAGGTGGTGGAGGCCAGTTCATTAAATATATTCAAGAAAGAGTTGGATATATTTCTTGAGGGTAAAGGGATCAAGGGATATGGGGAGAAGGCAGGGACAGGGTACTGAATTTGGATGATCAGCCATGATCTCATTGAATGGCGGAGCAGGCTCCTATCTTCTATGCTTCTATGCCACCTCACATTTATCCACGTTATATTGCATCTGCCATGCTTCTGCCCAATCGCCCAACCAGTCCAAATCATCCTGGAGTTTCTCGGCATCCTCCTCACAGCACACACGCCCATCCAGCTTTGTGTCATCTGCAAATTTGGAGATATTACATCTAGTTCCCTTGTCTAGATCATTAATATATATTGTGAATAGCTGGGGGTCCAAGGACTGATCCCTGCGGTACCCCACTAGTCACTGCCTGCCACTCGAAAAAAACCCGTTTATTCCAACTCTTTGCTTTCTGTCTGCCAACCAGTTTTCTATCCAAGTCAATATCTTGCCCCCAATCCCATGTGCCTTAAATTTACACGCTAATCTCTTATGCGGGACCTTATCGAAAGCCTTCTGAAAGTCCAAATATACCACATCCACTGGTTCTCCCTTATCTATTTTACCAGTTACATCCTCAAAAAATTCCAGTAGATTAGTCAAGCATGATTTACCTTTTGTAAATCCATGTTGCCTTTGTCCAATCCTGTCACTGATTTCCAAGTGCTCAGCTATTACATCCTTTATAATGGACTCTAGCATTTTCCCCACTACCGATGTCAGGCTTACCAGTCTGTAATTCCCCGTTTTCTCCCTACCACCTTTTTTTGAATAGTGGGGTAACATTAGCTACCCTCCAATCCATGGGTACTGTTCCAGATTCCATCGAATGTTGGAAGATGATCAGCAATGCATCTACTATTTCTAGGGCCACTTCCTTAAGTACACTAGGATGTAGATTATCAGGCCCTGGGGATTTATCGGCTTTCAGTCCCATCAATTTCCTTAACACCATTTCCTTACAAATACTGATTTCTTTCAGTTCCTCCCATTCATCAGACCCTATGTTCCCCGACATCTCTGGGAGGTTATTTGTGTCCTCCTTTGTGAAGACAGAACCAAAATATATATTTAGTTGGTCAGCTATTTCTTTGTTCCCCATTACAAATTCCCCTGATTTTGACTGCAAGGGACCTACACTTGAATTCACCAATCTTTTTCTCTTCACATATCTATAAAAGCTTTTACAGTCAGTTTTTATGTTCCCTGCAAGCTTACTCTCATATTCTATTTTCCCCTTCTTAATTAATCCCTTTGTCCTCCTTTGTTGAATCCTAAACTGCTCCCAATCCTCAGGTTTACTGCTTCTTCTGGCCAATTTATATGTCTTCTCCTTGGATCTTATGCTATCCCTAATTTCCCTTGTTAGCCACGGTTGAGTCACCTTTTTTTGTTTTATTTTTATGCCAAACTGGGATGAACAAATTCTGTAGTTCATCCATGCGGTCTTTCAATGCTTGCCATTGCCTATCCACCGTCAACCCTTTGAGTGACATTCCCCAATCAATCCTACCCAACTCGCGCCTCAGACCATCATAGTTTCCTTTATTTAAATTTAGGACCCTAGTCTCTGAGTCAACTACTTCATTCTCCATCTTAATGAAGAAGTATATCATATTATGTTCGCTCCGACCCAAGGGGCCTTGTACAACAAGATTGCTGATTAATTCTTTCTCATTACATAATACCCAGTCTAAGATGGCCTGATCTCTGGTTGGTTCCTCGACATATTGGTCCAGGAAAACATCCCGTAAACACTCCAGGAATTCCTCCTCCACAGTATTGTTACTAATTTGGTTAGCCCAATCTATATGTAGATTAAAGTCACCCATAATGACTGCTGTGCCCTTATTGCACGCTTCTCTCATTTCCATTTTAATGCCATCCCCAACCTCCGCAATACTGTTTGGAGGTCTATATACCACTCCCACTAACGTTTTCTGCCCCTTGGTATTTCTCAGTTCTACCCATACAGATTCCACATCATCAGAGCTAATATCCTTCCTTACAATTGTGTTAATCCCTTCTTTAACCAGCAATGCTACCCCACCTCCCTTTCCTTTTTGCCTGTCTTTCCTGAATATTGAATACCTCTGGATGTTGAGTTCCCAGCCTTGACCACCCTGGAGCCATGTTTCTGTAATCCCAATCAAATCATATTCGTTTACCTCTATTTGTGCAGCTAATTCATCCACCTTATTCCGAATGCTCCTCGCATTAAGACACAAAGGGCTAGAAATTCAGTGGGCTTTGCGCCCAGTTACCGCCCAAATAGGGTTTCTGCGCCAGTGTAAGAGGGTGCGCTGATATTCAGCGCTGCGGTAATGGCGGCGGTAGCCGGTAGCGCAGCGCCGACACCGATGACGTCATCGGTGTGTGCAGTGCCCCGGTTCCGCCCCAAACCCCATATTTAGTTGCGGCCGCCTCTTCTGCAGCGGCCGCAAACAGCGATTGAAAAACGGGGCCGTACTGCTGCGCTACTGGGGCGCTTTAAGGTGGAGGTGCGGCCGGCCGCTTTTTCGGTGGCCGCCTGCCCGCACCTCCTTCCCCGGCCTCCTCCACCCCCCCCCCCACCCCGCGGCATTGCCGGCTGCTTTCCGCGAGCCCGGCACTTCTCCGTGGTGCCGGGCTCATTTGCCGGCACAATCCAGCGGCGATCTCGCTGTTGCAGGCACCTCCCCCTTAAGAGAAGGAGGAGGCCTGCAGTACCGCAGCCTGCCGCTCCGCAGCGGGTGGCGCAGCGGGGCCTACAGCGCAGAAATTCAGTTTCAGCGCCCCAAGCGGGGGCGGGCACACCTTGGAATAGCGCCCGGTTCCGACTTGGGGCGCCAAAGCCGAATATCTGACGGGCGCACCTGGCTCCGCGCGCAGCTCTAACTTTTGGGCGTTAGCCTGCTGGCGGGCCTTAACTGAATTTCTAGGCCATAGTCTTCAGGCTTGTTTTTTTAATACTCCTATATAACTGATATATTTCTTACGGCTAAGTGGATCAATGGATATGGGGAGAAAGCAGGGACAGAGTACTGAATTTGGATGATCAGCCATGATCTCATTAAATAGCAGAACTGGCTCGAGGGGCCGAATGGTCTACTCCTGCTCCTATCTTCTATGTTTCTATGTCTATGTTTCTATGAAAGTATACTTCGTGAACATTTACTGATACAGGGGATGATCGGGCCAGCTGGAACCAATAAGCTGTCGATAAGTCGTGCTTGACAAATTTGCAAACAGAATTGACTTTATAGATTGAGGAATGTAGCATATGCGATGTATGTGGGTTTTCAGGAGGTGTTTGTTAATGTGGTTCTTTGTGTTCACAGATCCGAACTCAACAATCAATAAGTTCTTGACAAAGTGCGCTGATTACCAGCTGTTCCAGTTGACGAAATTCTACCGGGACAGACTGGAACAGGCGGTTGAAGAGGGTGTGGAGGGACTCGGTCTCTGGTTAACAGGCGAGGACCATTTCAGTGGAGAAGAGTATCACGTAAGTGGGAGGGACACAGAATGAGGTTAGTTTATTCTAACATCACAGAACTGACAGAATATCCTAAAATAGGAACAAAGGAATTACTCGATGAGGTGTATGTAATTCCCCTCCTAACATCCTGATAATCGAATGCTACAATGATAATGAAGTTGTTGACTAATCGATCTCTATTAATTAATCTGCAACAGACCTGGACATGAGGTGAGGAAAACCCCAGAGGTGGAGAGCTTCCAGAGGTCAAAGGTCACCTGTTCCTCCCAAGCATGCTACACTTACCACATCTCATATCTCAAATTACTCATATACTGCATCCCAAAATGTGATTTTCTGAAACAAATCTATCTAATTTGCCGTTTACTGAATCAATATTAACTGCTTCCACCATCTCCCTAGGGAGCCTGTTGCCCAGATTGACCACATGCTCACTGAAATATTGTTCCACAGACCAGTTTCGACTTTACACTCCTTCAAGCGCAGGCCGTGTCCTCTTATTGTAGTATACTGGACAAAGTGAATCAGCAATCATATCACCTCTCAACCCTTTCTCTTCCAGTTAGAACAGGCCGTGTTCTCTTATTGTAGTATATACTGGACAAAGTGAATCAGCAATCATATCACCTCTCAACCCTTTCTCTTCAAGTGAGAACAGGCCCAATTTACACAATAGCTCCTCCTAATCCAACCCCCCACTCTCAATCACTCTAGTTGCTCTCCATTAGATGTGATAACCTTTTTGTACTGAGGCTAGCAGAACTGCACACAGTATTCCAAGTGTGGTCACAACAATGATTAATAGAGTAGCGGGATTATCTCACTACATCTGCTTAACATTGATCTGTTAGCACATCCAACATCTGATTTTCTTTCCTCACTGCCACTGAGAATTGTTGCAATATCAAATATTGGAATCTGAGAATGTTACAGAATGGAATTGGCAAAATATCTAAAATGGATAAAACTGCAAATATTGTGAAACTGAAACAATGATACGAAGAGGTGAAAATACTCAGCAGATCCGTCTGTATCTGTACAAAGAACAGGGGAAAGGTTCTGGTATAACACTTGTGGACTGAAAACAAAGGGAAACGGTTTTAGTGGGAATAGGAAAAGGAGAGACCAAAGGCAACAGACAGGAGTTAGAGGGAAGGCAATGAGCTGAGTGACCAGGAATCATCTTCATAGTAAATCGGGGAAATGTCAGATGACACAAAAAAATCCCCGCTGGGTTAAAGAAAAGACATTAAAATACAGAAGAGCTCATATGGTGAAATATTGAGACACAAAGAAAAGAAACGAGCCAAAAAAGCAGTGTGGGGATGGAAAAACCGGACTGTCCCCATTCAATACAGTTGAATTGTTTGTTTTCTCCTCCTGAGTCACCGAAGTTAATCCCAACCCCCTGCTCACTACCCATTACTGTTAATATCACACCTAGTCTAATCCCAACCGCCTGCTCACTACCCATTACTGTTAATATCCCACCTAATCTAATCCCAACCTCCTGCTCACTGCCCATTACCGCTAATATCCCACCTAGTCTAATCCCAATCTCCTGCTCTCTGCCCATTACCGTTAATATCCCACCTAGTCTAATCCCAACCTCCTGCTCACTGCCCATTACTGTTAATATCCCACCTAGTCTAATCCCAACCTCCTGCTCACTGCCCATTACTGTTAATATCCCACCTAGTCTAATCCCAACCTCCTGCTCACTGCCCATTACTGTTAATATCCCACCTAGTCTAATCCCAACCTCCTGCTCACTGCCCATTACAGTTAATATCCCACCTAGTCTAATCCCAACCTCCTGCTCACTGCCCATTACTGTTAATATCCCACCTAGTCTAATCCCAACCTCCTGCTCACTGCCCATTACTGTTAATATCCCACCTAGTCTAATCCCAACCTCCTGCTCACTACCCATTACTGTTAATATCCCACCAATCTAATCCCAACCTCCTGCTCACTGCCCATTACTGTTAATATCCCACCTAGTCTAATCCCAACCTCCTGCTCACTGCCCATTACCGTTAATATCCCACCTTGTCTAATCCCAACCTCCTGCTCACTGCCCATTACTGTTAATATCCCACCTAGTCTAATCCCAACCTCCTGCTCACTGCCCATTACTGTTAATATCCCACCTAGTCTAATCCCAACCTCCTGCTCACTGCCCATTACCGTTAATAACCCACCTACTCTAATCCCAACCTCCTGCTCACTGCCCATTACTGTTAATATCCCACCTAGTCTAATCCCAACCTCCTGCTCACTGCCCATACTGTTAATATCCCACCGACTCTAATCCCAACCTCCTGCTCACTACCCAACACTGTTAATATCCCACCTACTCTAATCCCAACCTCCTGCTCACTACCCATTACTGTTAATATCCCACCTACTCTAATCCCAACCTACTGCTCACTACCCATTACTGTTAATATCCCACCTAGTCTAATGCCAACCTCCTGCTCACTGCCCAATACTGTTAATATCCCACCTAGTCTAATCCCAACCTCCTGTTCACTACCCATTACTGTTAATATCCCACCTAGTCTAATCCCAACCTCCTGCTCACTACCCAATACTGTTAATAACCCACCTCCTCTAATCCCAACCTCCTGCTCACTGCCCATTACCGTTAATAACCCACCTAGTCTAATCCCAACATCCTGCTCACTACCCATTACTGTTAATAACCCACCTCCTCTAATCCCAACCTCCTGCTCACTGCCCATTACCGTTAATAACCCACCTAGTCTAATCCCAACATCCTGCTCAGTACCCAAAACTGTTAATATCCCACCGAGTCTAATCCCAACCTCCTGCTCACTACCCAATACTGTTAATATCCCACCTAGTCTAATCCCAACCTCCTGCTCTCTGCCCATTATTGTTAATATCCCACCTACTCTAATCCCAACCTCCTGCTCACTGCCCATTACTGTTAATATCCCACCTAGTCTAATCCCAACCTCCTGCTCACTGCCCATTACTGTTAATATCCCACCTAGTCTAATCCCAACCTCCTGCTCACTGCCCGTTACTGTTAATATCCCACCTAGTCTAATCCCAACCTCCTGCTCACTGCCCAATACCGTTAATACCCCACCTAGTCTAATCCCAACCTCCTGCTCGTTACCCATTACTGTTAATATCCCACCTCGTCTAATCCCAACCACCTGCTCACTGCCCAATACTGTTAATATCCCAACTAGTCTAATCCCAACCTCCTGTTCACTACCCATTACTGTTAATATCCCACCTAGTCTAATCCCAATTTACTGTTAATATCCCACCTAATCTAATCCCAACCTCCTGCTCACTGCCCATTACCGCTAATATCCCACCTAGTCTAATCCCAACCTCCTGCTCACTGCCCATTACTGTTAATATCCCACCTAGTCTAATGCCAACCTCCTGCTCACTGCACATTACCGTTAATATCCCACCTAGTCTAATCCCAACCTCCTGCTCACTGCCCATTACTGTTAATATCCCACCTAGTCTAATCCCAACCTCCTGCTCACTGCCCATTACTGTTAATATCCCACCTAGTCTAATCCCAACCTCCTGCTCACTGCCCATTACTGTTAATATCCCACCTAGTCTAATCCCAACCTCCTGCTCACTGCCCATTACTGTTAATATCCCACCTTGTCTAATCCCAACCTCCTGCTCACTGCCCATTACCGTTAATAACCCACCTAGTCTAATCCCAACCTCCTGCTCACTACCCAATACTGTTAATAACCCACCTCCTCAAATCCCAACCTCCTGCTCACTGCCCATTACCGTTAATAACCCACCTAGTCTAATCCCAACATCCTGCTCACTACCCATTACTGTTAATAACCCACCTCCTCTGATCCCAACCTCCTGCTCACTGCCCATTACCGTTAATAACCCACCTAGTCTAATCACAACATCCTGCTCAGTACCCAATACTGTTAATATCCCACCAAGTCTAATCCCAACCTCCTGCTCACTACCCAATACTGTTAATATCCCACCTAGTCTAATCCCAACCTCCTGCTCTCTGCCCATTATTGTTAATATCCCACCTACTCTAATCCCAACCTCCTGCTCACTGCCCATTACTGTTAATATCCCACCTAGTCTAATCCCAACCTCCTGCTCACTGCCCATTACTGTTAATATCCCACCTAGTCTAATCCCAACCTCCTGCTCACTGCCCATTACTGTTAATAACCCAACTATTCTAATGCCAACCTCCTGCTCACTGCGCATTACCGTTAATATCCCACCTAGTCTAATCCCAACCTCCTGCTCACTACCCATTACTGTTAATATCCCACCTACTCTAATCCCAACCTCCTGCTCACTGCCCATTACTGTTAATATCCCACTTACTCTAATCCCAACCTCCTGCTCACTGCCCGTTACTGTTAATATCCCACATAGTCTAATCCCAACCTCCTGCTCACTGCCCAATACCGTTAATACCCCACCTAGTCTAATCCCAACCTCCTGCTCGTTACGCATTACTGTTAATATCCCACCTAGTCTAATCCCAACCACCTGCTCACTGCCCAATACTGTTAATATCCCACCTAGTCTAATCCCAACCTCCTGTTCACTACCCATTACCGCTAATATCCCACCTAGTCTAATCACAACTTACTGTTAATATCCCACCTAATCTAATCCCAACCTCCTGCTCACTGCCCATTACCGCTATTATCCCACCTAGTCTAATCCCAACCTCCTGCTCACTGCCCATTACTGTTAATATCCAACCTAGTCTAATCCCAACCTCCTGCTCACTGCCCATTACTGTTAATATCCCACCTAGTCTAATCCCAACCTCCTGCTCACTGCCCATTACTGTTAATATCCCACCTAGTCTAATCCCAACCTCCTGCTCACTGCCCATTACAGTTAATATCCCACCTAGTCTAATCCCAACCTCCTGCTCACTGCCCATTACTGTTAATATCCCACCTAGTCTAATCCCAACCTCCTGCTCACTGCCCATTACTGATAATATCCCACCTAGTCTAATCCCAACCTCCTGCTCACTACCCATTACTGTTAATATCCCACCAATCTAATCCTAACCTCCTGCTCACTGCCCATTACTGTTAATATCCCACCTAGTCTAATCCCAACCTCCTGCTCACTGCCCATTACCGTTAATATCCCACCTTGTCTAATCCCAACCTCCTGCTCACTGCCCATTACTGTTAATATCCCACCTAGTCTAATCCCAACCTCCTGCTCACTGCCCATTACCGCTAATAACCCACCTACTCTAATCCCAACCTTCTGTTCACTACCCAATACCGTTAATATCCCACCTAGTCTAACCCCAACCTCCTGCTCACTGCCCATTACCGTTAATATCCCACCTAGTCTAATCCCAACCTCCTGCTCACTGCCCATTACATTTAATATCCCACCGAGTCTAATCCCAACCTCCTGCTCACTGCCCATACTGTTAATATCCCACCTAGTCTAATCCCAACATCCTGCTCACTGCCCATTACCGTTAATATCCCACCTAGTCTAATCCCAACCTCCTGCTCACTGCCCATTACCGTTAATATCCCACCAAGTGTAATCCCAACCTTCTGCTCACTACCCATTACCGTTAATATTCCACCTACTCTAATCCCAACCTCCTGCTCACTACCCAACACTGTTAATATCCCACCTACTCTAATCCCAACCTCCTGCTCACTACCCATTACTGTTAATATCCCACCTACTCTAATCCCAACCTACTGCTCACTACCCATTACTGTTAATATCCCACCTAGTCTAATGCCAACCTCCTGCTCACTGCCCATTACCATTAATATCCCACCTACTCTAATCCCAACCTCCTGCTCACTACCCATTACTGTTAATATCCCACCTACTCTAATCCCAACCTCCTGTTCACTACCCATTACTGTTAATATCCCACCTAGTCTAATCCCAACCTCCTGCTCACTACCCAATACTGTTAATAACCCAGCTCCTCTAATCCCAACCTCCTGCTCACTGCCCATTACCGTTAATAACCCACCTAGTCTAATCCCAACATCCTGCTCAGTACCCAATACTGTTAATATCCCACCGAGTCTAATCCCAACCTCCTGCTCACTACCCAATACTGTTAATATCCCACCTAGTCTAATCCCAACCTCCTGCTCGCTGCCCATTATTGTTAATATCCCACCTACTCTAATCCCAACCTCCTGCTCACTGCCCATTACTGTTAATATCCCACCTAGTCTAATCCCAACCTCCTGCTCACTGCCCATTACTGTTAATATCCCACCTAGTCTAATCCCAACCTCCTGCTCACTGCCCATTACTGTTAATAACCCAACTATTCTAATGCCAACCTCCTGCTCACTGCGCTTTACCGTTAATATCCCACCTACTCTAATCCCAACCTCCTGCTCACTGCCCATTACTGTTAATATCCCACCTACTCTAATCCCAACCTCCTGCTCACTGCCCATTACTGTTAATATCCCACCTAGTCTAATCCCAACCTCCTGCTCACTGCCCAATACCGTTAATAACCCACCCAGTCTAATCCCAACCTCCTGCTCAGTGCCCATTACTGTTAATACCCCACCTAGTCTAATCCCAACCTCCTGCTCACTGCCCAATACTGTTAATATCCCACCTAGTCTAATCCCAACCTCCTGTTCACTACCCATTACTGTTAATATCCCACCTAGTCTAATCCCAACTTACTGTTAATATCCCACCTCGTCTAATCCCAACCACCTCACTGCCCATTACTGTTAATATCCCACCTAGTCTAATCCCAACCTCCTGCTCACTACCCATTACTGTTAATATCCCACCTAGTCTAATCCCAACCTCCTGCTCACTGCCCATTACCGTTAATATCCCAGCTAGTCTAATCCCAACCTCCTGCTCACTGCCCATTACTGTTAATATCCCACCTAGTCTAATCCCAACCTCCTGCTCACTGCCCATTACTGTTAATATCCCACCTACTCTAATCCCAACCTCCTGCTCACTTCCCATTACTGTTAATATCCCACCTAGTCTAATCCCAACCTCCTGCTCACTACCCATTACTGTTAATATCCCACCTCGTCTAATCCCAACCTGCTGCTCACTCCATGAACTCTAACAGTCCTTTTTCTCCAAAACCATCGAATTATTCTTTGAAAGCAATTTATGGCCTTATCTAAGCCCGACTGTCCCAATGCTCCCCTGGCCGGCCTCGCTCCTTGCACCCTCTCTACTCTTCAGCTACTCCTAAATTCTGCTGCCTGCAACCGGCCCAGGTGTCATTCAGATATCACTCGTGGGCTCACTCACCTTTCATGGCGTCCGCTCCTCGAATGCCTTCATTTTAAAATGCCCATTCTTCTCTTTAAATAAAGTAAAGACCTCGCCCCTTCCTATCTCTGTAACCCAATCCAGCCCTGCAGCCTGCCCTGTCACTGGAATTCTCCGTTACTCTGACTCTTCCTCTTGTGCACCCAGTCCTTCACACCGCCTCTGGTGGCTGAGCATTCAGTTGTCTGAGGCCCCAAGCTCAGGAATTCACTCCATCAACCCCTCTGCCTCTCCACCTCCCTCTACTCCATAAACATTATATTTCCTCCAGTTTCTGGCCACGTCTGCTAATTTATCCTGCTTTGTCTCGGGTTCATTGTCTGATTCTGCCTCTGGATTGGAGTGATTGGATTTGTCATCCTTATTATTATTATTATTGGTCGATTCTGCTGACCATGCTGCCAGCGCATTTCACACTTCATCGAGAGCCATCCTTTGTCTCCTTACCTGTCCTGTTACCATCTCGTCTCGCCTTGAATATCTCTTAATGTCTCTTCACCTCTCCGACCTTCCCTTTCATCCCCTCCCCCATTTCCCAGCCCCCAAGCCCGCCTTTCAATCTGTCTCATTTTCTGCTTTTTGTTCTCAGTTCTGAAGAATGGTTTTGACCTGAAACATTAACTCTGTTTCTCTCTCCACGGATGTTGCCTGGCCTGCTGAGTTTTTCCAGGGTTTTCTGTTGTTATTTCAAATATTTTCCTTCTATCTCGTTTATTTCCCGTTAATGAGTGAATCAAGATGTTTACCGAATATTCAGCCCATGTTCAGAATGGATCAGTACCCGGCCCAGTGACTGCTTTCTGTGCTCAACAACTGGGAGATCCCATCACTGAGCAGATCCTTTCCTTCTCATTCTCAGTGTTTGTCTTTCACTCCGCTCCTCAATATATTCATTACTATTCTTTACAGAAAGTCACTGAGCTGGCGGAGAAGGGAAACCAGGCGGAAAGTTCCAAACTTCTCCTAACTCTGGTGATGGAGAAAGGCTCTGGGGCCCGAAGGGTGATGTGGGAATCCTTGGTGAAAATGGGCCACAGGTTACCAAAGCTGGACAAACTACTGAAAGAAATACAGGAACTTGGTACGGTAACATCACACACTGAATTCAATGACAGGTTCTAACACTGCAGATTTTACTATAATATCACCCAGATCTGAATTGATGAAAGTTAATTGTTTTAAACAGGTTCCGATCCATT
Organism: Somniosus microcephalus; assembly: GCF_052327205.1. Classification (NCBI taxonomy): domain Eukaryota; kingdom Metazoa; phylum Chordata; class Chondrichthyes; order Squaliformes; family Somniosidae; genus Somniosus; species Somniosus microcephalus. The sequence continues at coordinate 1,702,389 of NC_141003.1, read as the reverse complement.
TGATTACATGAACATCGCAGAAGGTTTATCCGAAATACCCAGTAACCTGAAAGGTAAGTGATGAAATGGGGAGTTCAAAACTTTTATTGAATTTCTGAAGCTCAGAATGTTTGACTGTAGCCGTTTGTTTAGAGGTTGTCAGAATCTGGGAATCAGAAGTTCAAAGGCTGAGGAAACAGGATTGAATGTCATTTGGATTATTCAATCCTCAACTATTCGGTGTTGATTCAAGTTACAATTCGTACAATGTCTGACATAATCCGGTAAGTATAAATAATCACGTAATCCAGCTGCAGCTCGCTAACACTTATATACTCATACACACCTGGCAGGATCCTGATACACTGTGAAACCCCACACACACCTGGCAGGATCCTGATACACTGTGAAACCCCATACACACCTGGTAGGATCCTGATACACTGTGAAACCCCATACACACCTGGCAGGATCCTGATACACTGTGAAACCCCATACACACCTGGCAGGATCCTGATACACTGTGAAACCCCATACACACCTGGCAGGATCCCGATACACTGTGAAACCCCATACACACCTGGCAGGATCCTGATACACTGTGAAACCCCATACACACCTGGCAGGATCCTGATACACTGTGAAACCCCATACACACCTGGCAGGATCCTGATACACTGTGAAACCCCATACACACCTGGCAGGATCCTGATACACGGTGAAACCCCATACACACCTGGCAGGATCCTGATACACTGTGAAACCCCATACACACCTGGCAGGATCCTGATAGTGTGAAACCCCATACACACCTGGCAGGATCCTGATACACTGTGAAACCCCATACGCACCTGGCAGGATCCTGATACACTGTGAAACCCCAGACACACCTGGCAGGATCCTGATACACTGTGAAACCCCATACACACCTGGCAGGATCCCGATACACTGTGAAACCCCATACACACCTGGCAGGATCCTGATACACTGTGAAACCCCAGACACACCTGGCAGGATCCTGATACACTGTGAAACCCCATACACACCTGGCAGGATCCTGATACACTGTGAAACCCCACACACACCTGGCAGGATCCTGATACACTGTGAAACCCCATACACACCTGGCAGGATCCTGATACACTGTGAAACCCCACACACACCTGGCAGGATCCTGGTACACTGTGAAACCCCATACACACCTGGCAGGATCCTGATACACTGTGAAACCCCATACACACCTGGCAGGATCCTGATACACTGTGAAACCCCAGAGACACCTGGCAGGATCCTGATACACTGTGAAACCCCATACACACCTGGCAGGATCCTGGTACACTGTGAAACCCCATACACACCTGGCAGGATCCTGATACACTGTGAAACCCCATACACACCTGGCAGGATCCTGATACACTGTGAAACCCCACACACACCTGGCAGGATCCTGATACACTGTGAAACCCCATACACACCTGGCAGGATCCTGGTACACTGTGAAACCCCATACACACCTGGCAGGATCCTGATACACTGTGAAACCCCATACACACCTGGCAGGATCCTGATACACTGTGAAACCCCATACACACCTGGCAGGATCCTGATACACTCTGAAACCCCATACACACCTGGCAGGATCCTGGTACACTGTGAAACCCCATACACACCTGGCAGGATCCTGATACACTGTGAAACCCCATACACACCTGGCAGGATCCTGATACACTGTGAAACCCCATACACACCTGGCAGGATCCTGATACACTGTAACCCCATAGACACCTGGCAGGATCCTGATACACTGTGAAACCCCATACACACCTGGCAGGATCCTGATACACTGTGAAACCCCATACACACCTGGCAGGATCCTGATACACTGTGAAACCCCATACACACCTGGCAGGATCCTGATACACTGTGAAACCCCATACACACCTGGCAGGATCCTGGTACACTGTGAAACCCCATACACACCTGGCAGGATCCTGATACACTGTGAAACCCCATACACACCTGGCAGGATCCTGATACACTGTGAAACCCCATACACACCTGACAGGATCCTGATACACTGTGAAACCCCATACACACCTGGCAGGATCCTGATACACTGTGAAACCCCATACACACCTGGCAGGATCCTGATACACTGTGAAACCCCATACACACCTGGCAGGATCCTGATACACTGTGAAACCCCATACACACCTGGCAGGATCCTGATACATTGGGAAACCCCATACACACCTGGCAGGATCCTGATACACTGTGAAACCCCATACACACCTGGCAGGATCCTGATACACTGTGAAACCCCATACACACCTGGCAGGATCCTGATACACTGGGAAACCCCATACACACCTGGCAGGATCCTGATACACTGTGTAACCCCATACACACCTGGCAGGATCCTGATACACTGTGAAACCCCATACACACCTGGCAACATCCTGATACACTGTGAAACCATGTACACATCCGGCAGGATCCTGATACACTGTGAAAGCCCATACACGCCTGGCAGGATTCTGATACACTGTGAAACCCCATACACGCCTGGCAGGATCCTGATACACTGAAACCCCATACACACCTGGCAGGATCCTGATACACTGTGATACCCCATACACACCTGGCAGGATCCTGATACACTGTGAAACCCCATACACACCTGGCAGGATCGTGAAACCCCATACACACCTGGCAGGATCGTGAAACCCCATACACACCTGGCAGGATCCTGATACACTGTGAAACCCCATACACACCTGGCAGGATCGTGAAACCCAATACACGCCTGGCAGGATCCTGATACACTGTGAAACCCCATACACACCTGGCAGGATCCTGATACACTGTGAAACCCCATACACACCTGGCAGGATCCCGATACACTGTGAAACCCCATACACACCTGGCAGGATCCTGATACACTGTGAAACCCCATACACACCTGGCTGGATCCTGATACACTGTGAAACCCCATACACACCTGGCAGGATCCTGATACACTGTGAAACCCCATACACACCTGGCAGGATCGCGAAACCCCATACACACCTGGCAGGATCGTGAAACCCCATACACACCTGGCAGGATCCTGATACACTGTGAAACCCCATACACACCTGGCAGGATCGTGAAACCCCATACACGCCTGGCAGGATCCTGATACACTGAAACCCCACACACACCTGGCAGGATCCTGATACACCGTGAAACCCCATACACACCTGGCAGGATCCTGATACACAGTGAAACCCCATACACACCTGGCAGGATCCTGATACACTGTGAAACCATGTACACATCCGGCAGGATCCTGATACACTGTGAAACCCCATACATACCTGGCAGGATCCTGATACACTGAAACCCCACACACACCTGGCAGGATCCTGATACACTGTGAAACCCCATACACACCTGGCAGGATCCTGATACACTGTGAAACCCCATACACACCTGGTAGGATCCTGATACACTGAAACCCCATACACACCTGGCAGGATCCACATACACTGTGTAACCCCATACACACCTGGCAGGATCCCAATACACTGTGAAACCGCATACACACCTGGCAGGATCCTGATACACTGTGAAACCCCATATAATCATGGCAGGATCCTGATACACTGTGAAACCCCATACACAACTGGCAGGATCCCAATACACTGTGAAATCCCATACACAGCTGGCAGGATCCTGATACATTGTTAAACCCCGTTCACATCTCTCAGGATCCTGATACACTGTGAAACCCCATACACACCTGGCATAGAAACTTAGAATATAGGAGCAGGAGCAGGCCATTAGGCCCCTCGAGTCTGCTCCGCCACTCAATCCGATCATGGCTGATCATCAGAGTTCAGTACCCGGTCCCTGCTTTCTCCCCATACCCCTTGATCCCTTTAGCCTTAAGAAATATATCCAACTCCTTCTTGAATATGTTTAATGAATTGGCCTCTACTGCCTTCTGTTAGAGAATTCCACAGGTTCACCACTCTCTGGGTGAAGAAATTCCTCCTCATTTCTGTCCAGAAGGGCCTACCTTTATCCTTAGACTGTGACCCCTGGTTCTGGATTCTCCGACCATCGGGAACATCCTCCCTGCATCTAGTCTGTCCAGTCCTGCCAGTATTTTATAAGTTTCAATGAGATCCCCTATCATTCTTCTAAACTCCAGCGAGTACAAGCCCAATCGACCCAATCTCTCCTCATACGTCATTCCTGCCATCCCAGGTATCAGCCTGGTGAATCTTCGCTGAACTCCCTCCATGGCAAGAACACCCTTCCTCACATAAGGCGACGAAAATTTGCACACACCTGACAGAATCCTGATACACTGTGAAACCCCATACACACCTGGCAGGATCCTGATACACTGTGAAACCCCATACACACCTGGCAGGATCCTGATACACTGTGAAACCCCATACACACCTGGCAGGATCCTGATGCCTCCGATCGGAACAAATCATTGAACCTACCTGCTGGTTCCATAAATCCCGAGGCTGGGCCTCTCCGGGTCTGCGCCGGGGCCTCTCCGGGTCTGCGCCGGGGCCTCTCCGGGTCTGCGCCGGTAGAAGCCCAAGTATCCCAGGGGCAGATGCAGTTCGCGCGCCACTGGGATCACGTAGGCTAGGTGAACCAATCAAAGAATGGGATCCCCCTTCATACTTTTGACAGCCTGTACACACAGAATTGAGTCATAGAGTTATACAGCACAGAGAGAATCCCTTCGGCCCATCGTGTCCGCACCGGCCTTCAAGCCCTGTCTATTCTAATCCCATTTCCCAGCACTTGGTCCGTAGCCTTGTATGCTATGGCGTTGTCAAATGTAATATTTCTATTTTTCAACATTCTTCAGATAAAATCCGGCCTTTCGCCTGCTTTTACCAGGCGTAGGAATTCCATGGCCTTTCAGCGGGCGGAAGTTGTGCAAAAAGCGCATCTCTCCACCCGCAGAGGCAATTTTCCTGGGCAGGCGGACCTTGACAGATCGCCAGTGCCGGTTTTCAGCACATGCGCTTCCATTGCCTGAAACTGACACTTGCGAGACGCCAATGGGTGCATACACACCTAGTACGCACCCATGGGGGTCGGAAAATCCGGCCCCTTATAACAGGAGAATGATTAGGTGCAGAAAATGTGTATTTGACCCAAGATAAGCCTGTCCCTGTTAGAGATGGCCCACTTACCCCTCCTCTCCGTGTATTGACACAAACTCGTTCAATTGTCTCTACCCCGCCTAACAAGGCCCCATCACTGTGTTTCCTTGGTAACTGGTCCACCCGATAAATTATGTTACGGGGGACAAAAATACCCTGAGTTACCCTCTTACTTTCAATTCACTCCATTAGTAATTATTTTGCTAATTGTGAGCCTGATTTCTGCATTAATTTTGTGAAATCCATTAAAACATTTCAATACCGAAGTCTCCTGATCAAACAAAACTCATCAAACCCAGTAACCCTTCTTACAGCCTAACCTCTGAATACCTTCAACCATCTTTCTCAGTGCACACAATACCCCAGATAACCTGCACAATTCATGAAACAATAGCAATCTACCTCCTGTCTATTCACAGTCTGTCCCCCTCTCAGTGCACACAATACCCCAGATAACCTGCACAATTCATGAAGCAATAGCAATCTACCTCCTGTCTATTCACAGTCTGTCCCTCCCTCAGTGCACACAATACCCCAGATAACCTGCACAATTCATGAAACAATAGCAATCTACCTCCTGTCTATTCACAGTCTGTCCCTCTCTCGGTGCACACAATACCCCAGATAACCTGCCCAAGGTCTGATACAGTAACAGTGGGACACTTGACCATTCACAGTCTGTCCCACTCCCAATTCACACAGTGCCCCAGATAACCTGCCCAAGGTCTGATACAGTAACAGTGGGACACTTGACCATTCACAGTCTGTCTCATTCCCAATTCACACACTGCCCCAGATAACCTGCCCAAGGTCTGATACAGTAACAGTGGGACACTTGACCATTCACAGTCTGTCTCACTCCCAATTCACACACTGCCCCAGATAACCTGCCCAAGGTCTGATACAGTAACAGTGGGACACTTGACCGTTCACAGTCTGTCCCACTCCCAATTCACACAATGCCCCAGATAACCTGCCCAAGGTCTGATGCAGTAACAGTGGGACACTTGACCATTCACAGTCTGTCCCACTCCCAATTCACACAATGCCCCAGATAACCTGCCCAAGGTCTGATACAGTAACAGTGGGACACTTGACCATTCACAGTCTGTCCCACTCCCAATTCACACAATGCCCCAGATAACCTGCCCAAGGTCTGATACAATAACAGTGGGACACTTGACCATTCACAGTCTGTCCCACTCCCAATTCACACAATGCCCCAGATAACCTGCCCAAGGTCTGATACAGTAACAGTGGGACACTTGACCATTCACAGTCTGTCCCACTCCCAATTCACACAATGCCCCAGATAACCTGCCCAAGGTCTGATACAGTAACAGTGGGACACTTGACCATTCACAGTCTGTCCCACTCCCAATTCACACAATGCCCCAGATAACCTGCCCAAGGTCTGATACAGTAACAGTGGGACACTTGACCATTCACAGTCTGTCCCACTCCCAATTCACACAATGCCCCAGATAACCTGCCCAAGGTCTGATACAGTAACAGTGGGACACTTGACCATTCACAGTCTGTCCCACTCCCAATTCACACAATGCCCCAGATAACCTGCCCAAGGTCTGATACAGTAACAGTGGGACACTTGACCATTCACAGTCTGTCCCACTCCCAATTCACACAATGCCCCAGATAACCTGCCCAAGGTCTGATACAAAAGCACTGGTACATTTGACCATTCGCACTCTGTCCATATCCCACTGATATCCTCTGCCCTATTTCCCAGTAAATATTAGAATCACGTGAGGATTTGAAGCAGTTCTCAACTACTAACTGAGTTTTAATTTCTACACACACCTCTATTGAAATTGCCAGTTTAATCTTGCGTTATTTTACTGAATAGTGAAATGGCATTGAGAAGTTGTTTTTATGTCAGTGCAAATAATACTGAGAACCACTTTCTGTCTGTTCTCTTTAAAGATCTTCAACAGAAACACAAGGAAACACTCCGGGAACAAACTGAAACACTGAGAGTGAACACGATCCTAATAAAGGAGAAGGTTAAGATTTTCCAGCTGTTTGATCGATACGCTGAACTAACGGTCATTTCTACTGTTCGAAATCGGACTCTTGTAGAACATGGTCTCGGCCTCTTGCCAGCAGTTCATGAAGAGTGGAGAGAGGAACATCTCCGGGGAGTGCTGGAAAAAATCCGAACTGATCAATTGTTCCACAGCTGTTGTTCTCAGAGAGGGGGTTTGTTTCAGAAAATCATGGATATCTTCTGGCGATCCAAATTTGGGAGTTCAGGAGCAGTGAGCGAAGTGCGGGGGAGTTCAGCAGCAGTGAGCGGAGTCCCGGGGATTGGAAAAACAACAATGGTACAAAAGATTGTTCATGACTGGGCCACTGGGAAAATATACCCAAACTTTCAATTTGTTTTCAGTTTTAAATTCCGGGATTTGAATGCTATTAACTGTAGAATAAACCTGAGGAATCTGATACTGGATCAGTATCCTTACTTTGGGAATATTCTTAGGGAGCTCTGGAAGAACCCAGAGGGATTGCTGTTTATATTCGATGGTTTGGATGAATTCAAGGACAGGATCGATTTTGCCGACAATCGGAGAAATACTGAACCTCAGCACAGGTGCACAGATCCTGAAGACTGGTGTGAAGTGTCTGACATTGTGTACAGTTTAATACAGCACAAGCTGCTCCCAGGATGTTCAGTGCTAGTGACCAGCCGCCCCACTGCATTACATTTATTGGAAAAGGCTGAGATCAGTGTCTGGGCTGAAATCCTGGGGTTTGTTGGTGAAGAACGGAAGGAATATTTCAACAAGTTTTTTGAAGATCAGACGGTGGCAGCAGCTGTTTTCAAACACGTGGAGGAGAATGAGATCCTGTACACAATGTGCTACAACCCTTCCTACTGCTGGATCCTCGGTCTGTCACTGGGCCCCTTCTTTACACAAAGAGACAGGAATTGGCGAGTTCCCAAGACCATCACCCAACTATATTCCTACTATATTTACAACATTCTGAAAAACCATGGCCGAGAGATTGAAAGCCCCCGTGATGTGTTACTGAAGCTTGGTGAGATGGCCATCACAGGAGTCTCTGAGAAGAAGATTGTGTTTGGAAATGGAGATTTGGTCAAGTACAATCTGCAACCTTCCCAGTTCCTGTCTGGGTTCATGATGGAACTTCTGGAGAGAGATGATTCTGTCCAGAGCGTGGTGTACACATTCCCACACCTCACCATCCAAGAGTTTGTAGCCGCACTCGCACAATTCCTGACTCCAGATCCCGGGGACATCCTGAAACTCCTCAGAGAAGCCCACAGCAAGGAAGATGGGCGATTTGAGATATTTCTCCGTTTTGTTGCTGGTCTCTCCTCCCCACAGGCAGCTCAGCCCCTGGAGGAGTTTCTGGGTCGATTTCTTCATCACACCACCTGCCGAGTGATTGACTGGGTGAAGGAGAAGGTTGAAGGACAGATTGAAGACACAGAGAATGAAACTGGTGAAAGGAACCTCCTGAACACATTCCACTACCTGTTTGAGTCTCAGAATAAAGCACTGGCTCAGACCACAGTGGGATCTGTGAAAGCACTTACATTTAGTAGATTGACATTGACCCCGATTGACTGTGCGGTCCTGTCTCACGTCATTGGACTCTGTGATACAATAGAACACCTCGTTATAGGAAACTACTCCATTCAGTGTGAAGGACTCCAGCGGCTGGGACCCGTACTGCACAAATGCCGGGTGTTGAGGTATCTGTTTATTTGTCTCTAACTGTTGGGCAAATTGTAGAACAGTCACGGATTGTGTTGTTGCTCCGTAATGTAGGGAAACAAACAGTTCAGTTAAACCAGAGAGAAGCGGATTCAACACAAATATGACCAATAATAAGAGGATCGGTCAGTAATTCCCTAAGGACTGGAGAATCTAAAATGGATCCTTGTGAACAAGTAGGGATTTTACAGTCTTTATCGGATCAGCGGATACAGGTCACTGAGAGTCTGATAATTTAATTACAATAAATCATGTTTAATAAGGCTGGATAGTGGAAGATAAACATAAAATATAATCCGGCAGTAAAGATAAAATTAATTTAAAATATTTTCTACATCCACCATTTCAACTAGAAACAGGAGAGAAATCTGAGTTTAAATCACTAACAGTTCGATATTTACTCCAATACCGTGCAGGGTGTGTCCTGTCGAGGGGGTAGTTTCCTGGATTGGGAATATTGGGGAATTGGGAATTCTTTCAGCTGTAAATGTTTACAATTATTCACAGTCCTGAACATTGAGTAAAGGTTGATATTCAGGATCTTAAACCTGCCGGTGAAAAGGTTCCAATCTAACTGGAGTGCAGACACACACCGGCCAGCGGTGGGGCCTCGCACACAGCGGGCGGCTCCTGGGTAAACCGGGGGCAGTGAACCCGGGAATTCCCCATAATCCACCCCATGTGTGAGGCCCCGCTCGGGGAGGGAACTTCCGAAAATTCCCCCAAAACTGCCGGGCCAGTTACACCTGAAATAAATGTAGAGCCAGTTTAATAATGGGAATAAAGTGAGAGACTCCCCTCCCCTATAAACTAGGAGCACAGGGACATTTAAAACTTGTAACGGGACAGAATAAACTCTCTTGCTGCTATTGACAAACATTCACTATAAGCCCTCTGACTCCCACAGCTACCTGGAATACACTTCCTCCCACCTCGCTTCCTGTAAGGACGCTGGCCCATTCTCCCAGTTTTTCTGATGATGCCACGTTCCATCCAATGCTTCCGACATGTCTTCCTTTTCCCTCAACCGAGGATTCCCCTCTACCGTGGTTGACGCGGCCCTTGACCGTGTCTGTTCTGTTTCCCGCACTTCTGCTCTCACCCCTTCCCCTCCCTCCCAGAACCAAGATAGGTTCCCCTTGTCTTCACCTTTCACCCCACCAGCCTCCACATTTAATCTCTCCTGTCTTCCACCCTATCACAGACCTTCCCTTTTGTTCTGTCCTCTGCTCCCCCCGCCTCTCCCGGCCCCGACACTTGCTTAAACATCTGTGACATCTGTAACTTGTTCCAGTTCTAACGAGGGGTCCTTGTCCTGAAACATTAACTCTGTTTCTCTCTCTATAGATGCTGCCTGACCTGCCGGGTATTTCCAGCATTTCCTGTTTTTATTTCAGAATAAATTCTCCTTGTTATATAAAATCCTGGGGGGCGGATTTTACAGCAGCAGTGAGCATTTCACAATATAACTCACCCTGAGATATTATACAGATTAATATAATGCACAGAGTAGAAAGCACAGGGAATCAATGCTTTATCATTTAATTCTGAAAAAATCGCCCCATTCCCATAAAATCCGGGATTTAAGGAGCAGCAGAAATGGGACAAGTTTCTCCAAACATGATGAGGCTGGTCACTGAGCTCCAGGAGGGTAATTCTGATCATCAGGGAATGAGACCGGACTGAGGGACATTTAAAGGCTTCACACAGACAGCAATTTATTTAATAAATACATTTACGGACAGTCCCTGAATATATGAGCAGTTGGACAGAGTGAGATACATTCCCAGTGAGGGGGGAATTTCGCAGGGGTCAGCGGGCGCGATCAGTGGCGGGTCGGTGAGAAAATGGATTTTTCCCCAGTGGGTCGGGACCCCGATGTCAACCCGCCACCACGTGCCTTTTCCAAATGTCGGGTCTGTCAGAGCAGAGCAGACCCGACACGTAGCGGCGGGGGAGGCAATTCAGGTCATTATAACCTTGTTAACAGAGGATTACAGTAACAACTATTTTCAGCTCATCTTCAGAGTTTACATAGAAACATAGAAGATAGGAGCAGGAGTAGGCCATTCGGCCCCTCAAGCCTGCTCCGCCATTCAATGAGATCATGGCTGATCATCCAAATTCAGTACCCTGTTCCTGCTTTCTCCCCATATCCCTTGATTTCTTTAGCCTTAAGAAATATATCCAACTCCTTCTTGAATATATTTAATGAATTGGCCTCTGCTGCCTTCTGTGGTAGAGAATTCCACAGGTTCACCACTCTCTGGGTGAAGAAATTCCTCCTCATTTCTGCCCTAAAAGGTCTACCCCTTATCCTTAGACTGTGACCCCTGGTTCTGGATTCCCCCGCCATCGGGAACATCCTTCCTGCATCTAGTCTGTCTAGTCCTGTTAGAATTTTATAAGTTTCAATGAGATCCCCTCTCATTCTTCTAAACTCCAGCGAGTACAAGCCCAAACGACCCAATCTCTCTTCATACGTCATTCCTGCCATCCCAGGTATCAGTCTGGTGAATCTTCGCTGAACTCCTTCCATTGCAAGAATAGCCTTCCTCAGATGAGGTGACCAAAACTGCACACAATACTCAAGATGTGGTCTCACCAAGGCCCTGTACAACTGCAGCAAGACATCCTTGTTCCTGTACTCAAACCCTCTCGCTACAAAGGCCAACATGCCATTTGCCTTCTTAACTGCCTGCTGCACCTGCATGCTTACCTTCAGCGACTGGTGCACAAGGACACCCAGGTCTCATTGCACTTCCCCTTCTCCCAATCTATTGCCATTCAGATAATAATCTGCCTTCCTGTTTTTGACAGCAAAGTGGATAACCTCACATTTATCCACGTTGTATTGCATCTGCCATGCTTCTGCACAATCACCCAACCTGTCCAAATCATCCTGTAGTTTCTCGGCATCCTCCTCACAACACACACGCCCACCCAGCTTTGTGTCATCTGCAAATTTGGAGATATTACATCTAGTTCCCTTTTCTAGATCATTAATATATATTGTGAATAGCTGGGGTCCAAGGACCGATCCCTGCGGTACCCCACTAGTCACTGCCTGCCTCTCAGAAAAAGACCCGTTTATTTCAACTCTCTGCTTTCTATCTGCCAACCAGTTCTCTATCCAAGTCAATACCTTGCCCCCAATCCCATGTGCCTTAACTTTACACGCTAATCTCTCATGTGGGACCTTATCGAAAGCCTTCTGAAAGTCCAAATATACCACATCCACTGGTTCTCCCTTATCTATTTTACTAGTTACATCCTCAAAAAATTCCAGTAAATTACTCAAGCACGATTTACCTTTTGTAAATCCATGTTGACTTTGTCTGATCCTGTCACTGTTTTCCAAGTGCTCTGCTATTACATCTTTTATAATGGACTCTAGCATTTTCCTCACTACTGATGTCAGGCTTACCGGTCTGTAATTCCCTGTTTTCTCTCTACCACCTTTTTTGAACAGTGGGGTAACATTAGCTACCCTCCAATCCATGGGTACTGTTCCAGATTCCAGCAAATGTTGGAAGATGATCAGCAATGCATCTACTATTTCTAGGACCACTTCCTTAAGTACCCTCGGATGTAGATTATCAGGCCCTGGGGATTTATCGGCCTTCAATCCCATCAATTTCCCTAACACCATTTCCCTACAAATACTGATTTCTTTCAGTTCCTCCCTTTCATCAGACCCTATGTTCCTGTGGTCCACGCTGCTCGGGGATCACGTCAGGTAACCAGGGCGGGAGTTGAAAGGCCATGGAATCATTTCATTACTTGACAGCTGGAAATGTGCTATAAAAGCTCCCATCTCACAGCTGTTCACTTTCCAAGCTCAGAAGCTGTTGCTTACTGCATTTGGAAGACAGATTGAGCTTTATGCAGGTTGCAAGTGTTTGGAGCAAACTCTCTATCCAGTGTTGCCTCATTGGAACAACCTCTCTCACCATTAACAGATAGCTTCTGACATCTCAAGTTCACCTGCCATCTATTACACCAGCATGGGTCTGGTTTATACTGTCTCACCTTGGGCCCCAGAGTCTCACCACGATCAGCCTCAACACCAGCAGCACCAGGCACACCAGCAGCAACACCAACCTTCTCCACAACTCCTGATGCTGCACAGCACAGAGGGCATCAACACCCAGCCACATTGCTGACCGGGTCACCAGAGATGGCCTCACCGTGGCCAGAATTTCTTCACTTGGTGCTGCATGCCCTGGATGACACATGATGCACCAGGTTAACACCAGCCCACACCAACAACACAAAGCATCCCTACAATGCCCAAACCATTCCTGGCACACTCATCAGCATTGCGAGGAGTTCCGTTATGCCTCACCACTCACTGCAACTCACTAAGCCACTTCCAAACATGTACACAAATCTGTCGAAGAACGGAAAGTGTTGAAAATAAAGATTTCAATGTTTGACACCACATTAACAGAAACTTCACATGAACATTGGCTAAAACACACAATTGCCTATCCTTGTGTGTTGTTAGTTGGTATGATTGGACTAGGATGAGGGTGAGTGTGAGGGGTGGCTCGTGAGATGGGGATGTGAGAATATAGATAGAGAGGAATGGGTGGAGGTGCAAGGTAAGTTGGTGAGAGTAAGGATGTGCAGGAGTAGGGTGGGGAAGGCAGAGTGATGGGGATGTGATAATATAGAGAGAGATGGGTGGAGGTGCAGGGTAAGTTGGTGAGAGTAAGGATGTGCAGGAGTAGGGTAGGTAAGGCAGAGTGATGGGGATGTGATAATATAGAGAGAGATGGGCGGAGGTGCAGGGTAAGTTGGTGAGAGTAAGGATGTTCAGGAGTAGGGTGGGGAAGGCAGAGTGATGGGGATGTGATAATATAGAGATGGGTGGAGGTGCAGGGTAAGTTGGTGAGAGTAAGGATGTGCAGGAGTAGGGTAGGTAAGGCAGAGTGATGGGGATGTGATAATATAGAGAGAGATGGGCGGAGGTGCAGGGTAAGTTGGTGAGAGTAAGGATGTTCAGGAGTAGGGTGGGGAAGGCAGAGTGATGGGGATGTGATAATATAGAGAGAGATGGGTGGGGAAGGCAGAGTGATGGGGATGTGATAATATAGAGAGAGATGGGTGGGGAAGGCAGAGTGATGGGGATGTGATAATATAGAGAGTGATGGGTGGGGAAGGCAGAGTGATGGGGATGTGATAATATAGAGAGAGATGGGTGGAGGTGCAAGGTAAGTTGGTGAGAGTAAGGATGTTCAGGAGTAGGGTGGGGGAGGCAGAGTGATGGGGATGTGATAATGTAGAGAGAGATGGGTGGAGGTGCAGGGTAAGTTGGTGAGAGTAAGAATGTGCAGGAGTAGGGTGGGGAAGGCAGAGTGGTTAGCACTGTTGCCTCACAGCGCCAGGGACCCGGGTTCGAATCCGGCATCGGGTGACTGTCTGTGTGGAGTTTGCACATTCTCCCCGTGTTTGCGTGGGTTTCCTCCGGGTGCTCCGGTTTCCTCCCACAGTCCAAAGATGTGCGGGTTAGGTTGATTGGCTATGATAAATTGACCCTTAGTGTTAGGGGGATTAAATACGTGGGGTTACGGGGATAGGGTGGGATATGTGTTGGTGTAGGGGTTACAGGGATCGGGTGGGATATGTGTCGGTGCAGGCTCGATGGGCCAAAATGGCCTCTATCTGCACTGTGGGGTTTCTGATTCTGATGGGGATGTGATAATATAGAGAGAGATGGGTGGAGGTGCAAGGTAAGTTGATGAGAGTAAGAATGTGCAGGAGTAGGGTAGGAAAGGCAGAGTGATGGGGATGTGATGAGAGGCACAGCCTGATGAGGTTAAGTGAGGCTTTGCAGTAACGTTTTGTGATCTACTGAGACCATTGAAAGGTTTGTGTCACTGCAGGCTGCTCCTCCCGACAACATCCCTGCTTGAGCCCCACTGTGCAATGTGCACCCAGGCTGTGTTGGTCTCTTCCGCCCCTTGGAAGTGACGAGGACCTCCCTGCGGGCTGTGGCTCCCTCCATAATCATCTAGAGGGAGTTCTGGGAGAGCCTGGGTGCAGCTGAGCTCCTCTGTGCAGATGTCAGTGTTTGTAGAACCTCAATACTGTCGAACACAGAGCACAATGGGCAAAGTCAATGTGTGTGTCATCCAATGTGGACATCAAACCCGCTTCCCCCAATTCCCCAGAGTAAGGCCGCGACCCCTGACACACCCGACCCGACCCTCCACCGACCTCAACTGACCCTCCACCGACCCTCCACCAACCCCGGCCTCAACCGACCCCGGCCCCACCCGACCCTCCACCAGCCGCGCCCGACCCTCCGCCGTCCCCACACGACCCTCCGCCGGCCCCGGCCAACCCTCCGCCGACCCGACCCACTGCCAACCCCGGCCCCACCCGACCCTCCACTGGACCCGCCCGACACTCCCCCGACCTCAGCCCCGCCCGACCCTGCCCCGGCCGACACTACCGGCCCCGCCCGACCCTACCGGCCCCACCCGACCCTCCGCCGGCCCGGCCTGGCCCGACCCTCCGCCGGGCCTGACCCGGCCCTACCGGCCCCACCCCCCGACCCTCTGCCGACCCTGGACCCGCCTAACCCTCCCCCGGCCGCACCCAACACCGACCCCACCCCCCCGACCCTCTGCCGACCCTGGACCCGCCTAACCCTCCCCCGGCCGCACCCAACACCGACCCCACCCTGACCCCCACCCGACCCCAACCCAGGCCCCCGCCCGACCCTCCACCGGCCCCACCTGACCCTCCACCGGCCCCAGCCCCGCCGACCGTTGCCGACGGGGAAAACCAGGTGATTAATTTCCTGAAGTACTTTCAGTGATTGCTGTAATATCCCAGAGAGAAAAGTGTATCAGATCCGGGCTTTGATTCAGTTTGTTTCTCTCTCTTTCTTTTTAGTCTGAATGGCAAAAAACTGGGAGGTTCAAGAATGAAACTAGTGTCTGCGGCTCTGAGGAACCCGGACTGTAAAATACAGAGACTGATGTAAGTACCAGACTGTGTGAGATTGTGTTTATAATAACTGGATGTCTGACACTGGACATTATTATTAGTATCAGTAATAGTGTTATTAATAAACTCTGGGGATTTACTCTGATTCCTGTTATTTCTCTCTCTGATCCCCAGGCTGGAGTCTGTCGGTCTCACAGATTCTTATAGCGAGGATCTCGCCTCAGCTCTCAGTACAAACCGCTCACTGACGGACCTGAACCTGGGTGATAATAAACTGGGAGATTCAGGAGTGAAACCTACTGTCTGCGGCTCTGAGGAACCCGGACTGTAAAATACAGAAACTGGGGTAAGTACCAGACTCTGAGATTGCGTTTATAATAACTGGATGTCTGACACTGGACATTATTATTAGTATCAGTAATAGTGTTATTAATAAACTCTGGGGATTTACTCTGATTCCTATTATTTCTCTCTCTGATCCCCAGGCTGAAGGATGTCGGTCTCACAGATTCTTGTGGCGAGGATCTCGCTCTCAGTACAAACCGCTCACTGACTGGTCTGAACCTGAGAATAAACTCCTTCACAGACCGATCTGTCCCCGCTCTCCGCCCCCTCATACTGACCTGCAGGAGTCTGGAGCGGATCGAGTGAGTGTGTTAATGTTTAATGTAATAAATAAACTATCAATGGGATTCGGTCACTATTTTGGGTAATATTTGCCTGTAATTATTATTGAAATATTACCCCCAGTTTCGCGGTTATTTACACTGTTGTTCAACCTGTTTATTTCCTGTTTAATCTTTAATCTGTTTCAGCCTGTGGAGGAATCAGTTCAGTTCATCCGGAACGAAACAGCTGGAGTTACTGCGGGGAACAAGACCCAGACTGAGTGTGGAAGTGTGAACAGTCCAAGTGATGACCTCACTGCTCCCATTGTGTGACCATTCCAAGTGATGACCTCACTGCTCCCATTGTGTGAACAGTCCAAGTGATGACCTCACTGCCCCCATTGTGTGACCATTCCAAGTGATGACCTCACTGCTCCCATTGTGTGACCATTCCAAGTGATGACCTCACTGCTCCCATTGTGTGACCATTCCAAGTGATGACCTCACTGCTCCCATTGTGTGACCATTCCAAGTGATGACCTCACTGCTCCCATTGTGTGACCATTCCAAGTGATGACCTCACTGCTCCCATTGTGTGACCATTCCAAGTGATGACCTCACTGCTCCCATTGTGTGACCATTCCAAGTGATGACATCACTGCTCGCATTGTGTGACCATTCCAAGTGATGACGTCACTGCTCCCATTGTGTGACCTTTCCAAGTGATGATGTCACTGCTCCCATTGTGTGACCTTTCCAAGTGATGATGTCACTGCTCCCATTGTGTGACCTTTCCAAGTGATGATGTCACTGCTCCCATTGTGTGACCATTCCAAGTGATGATGTCACTGCTCCCATTGTGTGTAAGAGTTTCGCAAAATTCCCCTGAAAACAAGAGAAACATTGGTCCACATCGTGGATGAAGATTTATGTGTTTTTGAATTGCCTCTGGCTCAGATCAATGTTTTGAAGCATGCTCAGAGCCACGAAAGACTGCTGGACTGGACTACAATGGAGTCGAGGAAATTCGTGGAAGTGTTCACACACATTGAGAAGGAACATCTTTTAAGGCTTGTGCTTTTGAGCCCGGTCAAACACAGAGGTTTACAGCTTGTAATGTGTTTGTGTGAAAGACCTGTCAATCAAACCAGGGAGGTCAGGAGTTGCCCACTTGACCCAAGGCCGATTATGGCTGGCTATGTTTAAACAAGCAATTCAGCAACCAATCACAGTCCTTTTGTTTGTGTACTGGAACTTTAGGCGGGAATTTTTCCAGACAGAGCGGCAGCAGCAACAGGTATAAAAGATAGCTACTGAGAAGCTATTGGGTCCCTTTTTACTTCGCTGGACCACAGGTGAGCAGAGTGTTCTGACTCCTCAAACAAGACAACCTAGCAAGGAGTTTGGGGTGGTGATTTAAGGGAATTGCTAAGATTGTTTAAATAACATTGTAGCCATTGTATCCCTCGTTTTTGCCATCTGTACCCCCTTGTTATATACTTTTACTGCATTTACTGTGTTCGTGTGGTACAGTTTATATTTGATTATGGTTCTTTCGTTTAATAAATTTTGACTTTGCTCATATCCAAACCAATTGTCCGCTTTAACATCATTAATTGTAAGTCCTCCAGTCAGAACTGAAAGGTGGGGTAGCGATTCGGAACCGCTGTTAAAATTGGTTTACAGTGCAGCAGGCAAAAAGGCTGCTGGCCAGGTATGTTACCATAAACCAGATAATAGATGCCCCCCTACGTGTGACCATTTCCAATTGATGATGTCACTGCTTCTTCACCCCGCCCGGGGCTGGTAGCGGTGGGGCTCCTTCACCCCGCCCGGGGCTGGTAGCGGTGGGGCTCCTTCACCCCGCCCGGGGCCGGTAGCGGTGGGGCTTCTTCACCCTGCCCGGGGCCGGTAGCGGTGGGACTTCACCCCGCCCGGGGCCGGTAGGGGTGCGGCTTCTTCAGTCTCTTTGACACAACTTGCCACAATTGCCAATCACACATTTCCTCAAGGATAGTCGGTGCTTCAACGTTTCATCCTCCCTTAATCTCTCCCTCCATATAAACTACCCTACCCATATTCACAACCACCCCCTTGACCTCGCCATCTCGTGTGTCCTTGCTACTCCCATCGTGTCAATCACAGATAAGGCCATCTCTGGTCACTTCCTTGTATCACTCTCCACCCAAACACTCCTTCCCAAACCTCCTTCCTTCTGTTTCCGCCCCTGGAAAATATTCTCTCCCAATTCACTTTCAAAATTCCAACTGCCTAGCCTTTGGCCCTCCATTCACCTCAACATTTCTGCAGCTACTGATCTGCTCAACCACACCCTCACCTCCACCTTTGATGCCCTAGTCCCTATTAAAACCATTGCTCTCTCTCACCCCATCATTCCCCCTGGTTCGGCCCTCATGTCCAAGGGACGCAGACTTCAACGTATATTGTGGACAACTGGTTTAGCCATTCATCGTCAGATCTGGCTGGACCACATAAAGCACTATCCTGGGTTGGGTGATTGGGCAGATGCAGTAAAATGTGGATAAATGCGCGTGTGAAGGAATAGCCTTGATTCAGAGAAATACACGATACCATGAACAGATTTCTAATATTACAGAACATACTGGGTTTAAAAGACACATGTCTCAGCAGACACAGGCTGTAAACAGAAATACAGGCTTCTGAGAAAGAATCAGTTGATAACAAAGTTGTAAACAAGCTTTGAAATGGGAATTAGTTAAATATTCTAAAACAATGAAAGATTGAAGCAAACCATTGATGCTTCCGAAAGGTCGACGGTTTGCAATGAACACAATGAAAAGACCCAGTTTAAAGTGTGAAGAGCTAACACGTAAAACAGAAATACAAACATTAAAAGAGGCATGTGCCTTTGAAAACATGACATCAAGTAAAAGAAACATCTGCTGGTCAAATAGTTTTATGTTAAACTTGGAAAACAGGAACCATAAGATTAAATATGCAACCAATTGAGACAGCTAGAAAACAAGTAATCACACAGTTAAAGTGGTTTTGATTTACATATAAATATAATACCAAAAAGGCTTTGAAGATATGACTTCAATAGAGACACCAAGCAATTGCATTGTGTTTGTATTGAACTTGGAGAATGAGAGTCAAAATGTCTGCCAAGAACCAGTAAAGCCAATATTAAGAATTGAATGAAGAATCTTCGATAAGAATGGCATCAAACAGAAACCATTGCTGTCATTGTTTTTATGATGGTTTTTGGAACACCTAAAAGTAGAGAAATAATTATTCATGCAATAGTTGAATTGATAGTAAGAATAGAAAGCATTCGAAAGAGGTATCAATAAAGACAATTAGCTGGCATCAGCAGAGAACATCAAAGAAGAAACCACTGCCAAAAGGGTATAAAAATAAGACCTTTTTTAACAGAAGTCAGAACACGCTGAACGGGCATAACGTTTCTCAACTCTACGGAGGCATCTCTAAGTTTTTAACTGAGTCTCGGGTAAATCAAAGTGATTGATTTTGGTGAATGTTCTGGATTTAGAAATAAGTGAGAAATAAGAAATGTAACAAAGTAAAGATTTGAGAATAAGGATCACTGAGAAATGTAAGCTAATTGTATTTTGAATTGTTAATGTTGCAACTGATTCAACAGATGTTAACTGAATGTTGGCTCTTAAATAAAACTATATATTTTTAGAATTCTCTCAGTAATTCTGTATAGACTTGTGAACCCACAAATTCTGTATACTCTTTTGTAACGAGGTGCAGAATTCTGGGGGGTATTCCAGACCCTCATAATATCCGGAAGGTTACAGTCTAGTTCAACTTCACCCCACCCGGGGCCGGCAGCGGTGGGGCGACTTCACCCCGCCCGGGGCCGGCAGCGGTGGGGCGACTTCACCCCGCCTGGGGCCGGCAGCGGTGGGGCGACTTCACCCCGCCCGGGGCCGGTAGCGGTGGGGCTTCTTCACCCCGCCCGGGGCCGGTAGCGGTGGGGCTTCTTCACCCCGCCCGGGGCCGGTAGCGGTGGGGCTGCTTCACCCCGCCCAGGGCCGGTAGCGGTGGGGCGACTTCACCCCACCCGGGGCCGGTAGCGGTGGGGCTTCTTCACCCCGCCCGGGGCCGGTAGCGGTGGGGCTTCTTCACCCCGCCCGGGGCCGGTAGCGGTGGGGCTTCTTCACCCCGCCCGGGGCCGGTAGCGGTGGGGCTTCTTCACCCCGCCCGGGGCCGGTAGCGGTGGGGCTTCTTCACCCCGCCTGGGGCCGGTAGCGGTGGGGCTTCTTCACCCCGCCCGGGGCCGGTAGCGGTGGGGCTTCTTCACCCCGCCCGGGGCCGGTAGCGGTGGGGCTTCTTCACCCCGCCCGGGGCCGGTAGCGGTGGGGCTTCTTCACCCCGCCCGGGGCCGGTAGCGGTGGGGCTCCTTCACCCCGCCCGGGGCCGGTAGCGGTGGGACGACTTCACCCCGCCTGGGGCCGGTAGCGGTGGGATGACTTCACCCCGCCCGGGGCCGGTATCGGTGGGGCTTCTTCACCCCGCCCGGGGCCGGTATCGGTGGGGCTCCTTCACCCTGCCTGGGGCCGGTAGCGGTGGGGCTCCTTCACCCTGCCCGGGGCCGGTAGCGGTGGGACTCCTTCACCCCGCCCGGGGCCGGTAGCGGTGGGACTTCTTCACCCCGCCCCGGGCCGGTAGCGGTGGGGCTTCTTCTCTCTTTCTCCCCCACGCCAGTCTTTCTCTCTCTTAAAAATTCAATATTATTTCACTGCAGGATGTAACTGGTAAACCTAAAATCTGCCTGCAGGGCCTCATCCCTCTTTCTACCTATGTCGTTGGTGCCAATATGGACCACGACCTCTGGCTGTTCGCCCTCCTCTCAGAATGTCCTGCAGCCACTCAGTGACATCCTTGACCCTGGCACCAGGGAGGGAACATACCATCCTGGAGTCACGTCTGCAGCCGCAGAAATGCTTGTCTGCTCCCCGAACTATCCAATCCCCTACCACTATTGCTCTCCCACTCTTCTTCCTCCCTCCACTGTACAGCTGAGCCACCCATGGTGCCATGGACTTGGCTCTTGCTATACTCCCGAGGAACCTTCTGATGCACTATCAATTGCTACAAAAGACTGGAGATTGAGAAAGTAATAAACATGCCTCTTGTGGTTGCCTGGTATCCAAAAGGGCCGGAGGCTTCTGAGCAGCGACCTTTATACCCAGCCATGAGGGTGGAGCCAGGGGCGGAGTCAGCTGAGGCATGCACAGACAAGTACAACAATATGCAAGAGTGAACAACAGTACTAACAGTGAACAACAATACTAACAACAGTGGTTTACCACATTCACCCCTTGTTTAGAATTGAGTCCGGCGGGGTGAAGTGCACTAAAAATTTGTGTACTGAAGTCTATCAGGAGGCCTTATAAGCCGTCCTGAGCGTCGCAGCAGCGGCGGTGATGGTGCAGCATCCAACGGTGAACCCGGTGTCTCGTTCAGAGGAGGTGTAGCAGGTGGCGGACCCTGGGGCTGCTGCATGCCGTCTACAGGGGTCAGAGCATGGGTAATGGGAGGTAGCGATGGTGGTCTCTCAGAGGCACCCGAAGGTGCGAGGTCTCGTGCGGGGACTGTGTCCTGGGGGTAGGCAGGAGTAGCGGTGGGTGGCGAAGAGGGTGTTTCAGGAGCACCTGCAGGTGCGAGGTCTCGAATGGAGACTGTGTCCTCCCGCCCGTCCGGGTACACCACGTAAGCATACTGCGGGTTGGCGTGGAGGAGGCTCACCCTCTCGACCAGGGGGTCCGCCTTATGGGTCCTCACGTGCTTCCGCAGTAGGACGGGACCTGGAGAAGTCAGCCATGTTGGTAGCGAAATCCCCGACGTGGACTTCCTGGGGAAGGAGAACATTCTCTCGTGAGGAGTGGCATTGGTGGGTGTACAGAGCAGCGACCGAATGGAATGGAGCGCCGCAGGGAGGACCTCCTGCCAGCGGGAGGTCGGAAGGCCCTTAGATTTTAAGTTTAAAAGGACTGCCTTCCAGACTGTGAGTGGGGGGAGGGGTCCGTCATACGCTAATGTGACACTCTTAAGGTGGCACTGAAAATCCAACCCCAGTAGAACGGCAGCGCAGAGATGGGGCAGGACCAGAAGTTTAAAATTTTTGTATTCTGTGCCCCTTACTGAAAGGGTCACTACACAGTAGCCACCGACGTCCGCTGACTGGGCTTTGGAAGCCAAAGAGATCCGATGGCGCGTCGGCAGGACCGGGAGAGAGTAACTGCGCACCGTGTCGGGGTGGATAAAGCTCTCCGTGCTCCCGCTGTCAAAAAGGCAGGTAGTGGCGCGGCCGTTTACCGTAATATCCATCATGGACCTGGACAGTTGATGAGGGAGAGATTGGTCCAGCGTCACGGAGGCCAGCGTATGGTCGAGCGAGTCGATGTGGTCGTCAGATGAGGCGGTGGTTGAGTCCGGGTCCCCCGTGGTTGAAGTCGGAGGCGTCCAAGATGGCGGACAAAATGGCGGCGCCCACGGTCCCGATCCCCACGCGGCTGGGGGAGCCCAAGATGGCGGACAAGATGGCTGCGCCCACGGTTCGCACGCAGCGCTGCTGGCGTTAGCGGTCTTCCCTTTGCAGGCGCTAACGTAGTGACCTTTCTTCCCGCAGCCGGAGCAGGTAGCATTCTTCGCGGGGCAGCGTGCTCTAGGGTGTTTAGCTTGGCCACAAAAATAGCATTTTTGTGCCTTGGACATCGCTGCAGCAGGCGGAGGTGGCGGTCCCATGGCCCAAGATTGCGGCGTCCACGGCGCGGGGCGATGAGGGGAGAAAGCGTCCATATTTCTGTGGGCCGCGTCGAGCGAGAGCGCGAGGGACACTGCCTTTGTCAGGTCTATTTCACCCTTCTCCAGCAGCCTCTGCCGGGAGTAGTCGGACCTTAGACCCGCAACGAAAGCGTCTCGTATCAGTCCCTCCGCATGTGCCGCGGCCGATACTTCCTTGCAGTCGCAGCCGCGTCCGAGTACCCGCAGTGCCCGTAGGAAGGCTTCCACCGATTCCCCGGGCTGCTGTCTGCGAGATCCTAAAAGGTGCCTGGCATAGACCGTGTTAACCGGGCGTGCATACTGCCCTTTCAGTAGGTCGATAGCCGCCGCGTAGGTCGTCGCATCTTGGATTAAAGTATAGACTTGGTGGCTCACCTTCGAGGCCAGGATTTTCAGTTTATTTTCATCAAGAGTCACGGTCGAGGCTTCCAGATACGCCTCAAAGCAACGCAGCCATTGTGCGAATTTAGTCGACGAACCTGCTTCTTGGGGGTCTAAGTCCAGGCATGTTGGTCTGAGGGCTCGCAGCAGCGCCTGCTGCTCAGCGTTTTGCGCCATCGGTTGATCAGCATCCGCAGCCAACATTTAACTTTGGTAATAAAATTGATGCACTATCAATTGCTACAAAAGACTGGAGATTGAGAAAGTAATAAACAGGCTTTTATTACCAAAGAACAGAGCATGCCTCTTGTGGTTGCCTGGTATCCAAAAGGGCCGGAGGCTTCTGAGCAGCGACCTTTATACCCAGCCATGAGGGTGGAGCCAGGGGCGGAGTCAGCTGAGGCATGCACAGACAAGTACAACAATATGCAAGAGTGAACAACAGTACTAACAGTGAACAACAATACTAACAACAGTGGTTTACCACACCTTCGCCCTCACCAGTACTCAGAACCGCATAGTGGTTGGAGAGCGAGATGCACTCCGGGGGCACCTGCACTACCTGCCTGGTCCTCCTCTTCTGTCTGGTGGTTACCCATTCCCTGTCTGCCTGCGTACTCCTTATCTTTGGGGTGACCACCTCCTGAAATGTGCTATACTCTTATTGATTATCAATATTACTCTTCACATATCCCTGTAGATGTTGACCACTTTGATATGGCAGCGCAGGTTCACTCCCCAATCCCTGCGCGTTAACAAACTAAAATCTTCATTCCGAGTCACAGAACACAACTGGCAAAACAGCTCACTGTCCACATCCTAACAGTAAAAACACTAAATATGGAGATCTCAGTGTAAGTTTTCAATTAAAGTTCCTTGAACCCTCATAATTCCAACCCCAATTCCTGTTTTATTTCCAAACTCTGGCAATTCTGAAAGTGCTGTGACAGGAATGCTCAGATAAAGCCAGTTAATATATTCACAGCAAGAATAAACACCAAGAATAAACACCGTATCTCAAAAAAAGCTTCTGCGTCTAATCTTGACGAAAATTTACCTGCACAAAAGACAACTTTTGGGCACGCTCCAGAAAGTTCTAGGAGAATTTTTTAAATATTTTTTTTAATAAGAGGCTACATTTTAGCAGCTGACTTTTTCCATGTAGATGTTTACAGGGATTAACTATGAGCACACCTGTAATTGCAGCTCTCAGGAACCATCAGCTCATCTGAAAAGATTTCTGCCTCACGTTTCTGCGCAAACCAACTGTGGGATAAAGTAACGTCTGATTGCTGGCTTCAGTCCAGCCAGTCGGACTGGTTGATGCTGACAGCTTCCAATCCAAGCTGGGGAAAAAAGTGTATTTTTCCTCATGAAATGTTGACAAGGTGACACTTGGGTTAAAACGCAGACTGTTAGATTAAATTTCCAATGGTTGGCATGTATGATAAAGCATCAGACAGCCTCCTGTTCAAATAGACTCACCAACCTGTATAGATCTGGAAGCAGTAGCTACTTTTGGATTTCGTAATGAGGGATAAAATACAAATTTGGTACAAAATAGGAATTTTGAAATTCTTTAGTCAATGGAAATATATATTGTAGTTCCCTTTGAGGTCAGTGACTGTTATGCCTTGCTTTAATTAGGTCACAGGACTACTTTGAACAAGCACTTTATCGACCAGCTTGGTTCTCCAAGTCCAAGAAGTTATTTTGCTGCCAGTGATTCAATCAGTTTCCTCTTGTTGATCCTATTATTCTGACAAAGGCCCAAACCCAGCATCTTTGAGATACCATGGAAGCCGTTCCCAGTCAGCCACTGATGGTTCAGTTAGAGCTGCCTTTCGCTATTGGCTTGCGACTCTTCTGTATTTCCTAGCATTCTGCAAAGACTGGAAAGTCAGATAAATCACTAGCACATACGAGATTCCTTGGTGGGAGACTGGCAGGACCCCCAGATAAATGGCAGAGACCTTGTTATGCCAGGCTTCCACTGTGTCTGGAAGTTTCCTCAGTAGCTCATGAGGCAGAACTTTTGCCCGCCCCCTAGAAGGCAAATGACAGGCTGAGGGTTTCCCTAAGTCAAGAATTTCCGCTCCTGAGCCTGGAACAGGATCCAGAGTTGCCGTTGGTGACCAGTACACCCAGTGAGGTGAGATGTACCGGCCTCCACTGGGAGCCCACTGGTGGAATCTATGACAGGTAATCCACCAGGACTTCTAAAGGACGACAAAGATTTTTTTCTGGAAGGCAGCCAGATTGACCCCTTAGCTGATCAGACTAGTGTCGTGGTCCAGGGAGTTGCATGGGCAGCTTGGAGATGCTAGATATGAGACCAAAGTTTCCACATGTTAAAAAAGGTGCCCTCCAACTAACCCTGCAAACATCGGTGGGGTCAGAGCTGGAGGTCACCATTGGGCACAACCAAAGCAAATTCAGGTCCATGGCCTTTTGTTGTTATCAAAATGTCCTATGTTCTTCTATTTGAGCAGGAGAGTAGTGATGTGGTGGGTTAATATTGGGTCTAGGCTGGGCTAGAAGGGTCTGTTTTGTTACCTCGAGTGTAGAGGTTTACATATTACATAGACTTTTACAGCACAGAAACAGGCCCTTTGGCACAACAGGTCCATGCTAGTGGTTATGCTCCACATGAGCCTCCTCCCACTTTACTTCATCTCACCCTTTCAACATATCCTTCGATTCCTTTCTCCTTCATGTACTTACTGAAATTCCTCTTAAATGCATCTATGCTACTCGCCTCACTCACTCCTTGTGGTAGCGAGTTCCACATTCTCATAACTCTCGGAGTAATGAGATTTCTCCTGAATTCTTTATTTGGACTTATTTGTGACTATCTTATAATTATGGCTAGCTTCGCGGAATTTCTCTGGGTTGGCAATGTGCTTGGGCATGGTTGCTGTGCAGCTGCCAAACCCATTACAGATTGAGACAAAACTACGCTTTGTAAAGTTACATTTGACCATTTTTGTGTTAAATTAGTAAGTGACTCTTGTTTTCAGAAACATGTAAATTCACTTTTATTGTCAAGCTAGCTGCACTTTTGGATAAATGTGTGGCATTTGGAGACTTACTTCTCAGAGAAGTCCCGAACATCTTTCATGTGTCAGAATTGGTATTTGACCTGTCCACATTACTCCCGGGCGGGGTGAAGAAGCCCCACCGCTACCGGCCCGGCACCGTGACCCTGCGGGAGATCCGCCGCTACCAAAAGTCCACCGAGCTGCTGACCGCAAACTGCCTGCCAGGTATCAGTCTGGGTAGGGTTAGGGTCAGCTCGAGCTGGAAACCCTTCAATTAAATTAAAATCAAAACAACGGGCGGAAATGTTCACACAATGGGAGAAAAGTGAGGTCATCACTTGGACTGGTCACACAATGGGAGCAGTGAGGTCATCACTTGGACTGTTCACACAATGGGAGCGGTGAGGTCATCACTTGGACTGTTCACACAATGGGAGCAGTGAGGTCATCACTTGGACTGGTCACACAATGGGAGCAGTGAGGTCATCACTTGGAATGGTCACACAATGGGAGCAGTGAGGTCATCACTTGGAATGGTCACACAATGAGAGCAGTGAGGTCATCACTTGGAATGGTCACACAATGGGAGCAGTGAGGTCATCACTTGGAATGGTCACACAATGGGAGCAGTGAGGTCATCACTTGGAATGGTCACACAATGGGAGCAGTGAGGTCATCACTTGGAATGGTCACACAATGGGAGCAGTGAGGTCATCACTTGGACTGGTCACACAATGGGAGCAGTGAGGTCATCACTTGGACTGGTCACACAATGGGAGCAGTGAGGTCATCACTTGGAATGGTCACACAATGGGAGCAGTGAGGTCATCACTTGGACTGGTCACACAATGGGAGCAGTGAGGTCATCACTTGGACTGGTCACACAATGGGAGCAGTGACGTCATCACTTGGACTGGTCACACAATGGGAGCAGTGAGGTCATCACTTGGACTGGTCACACAATGGGAGCAGTGACGTCATCACTTGGACTGGTCACACAATGGGAGCAGTGAGGTCATCACTTGGAATGGTCACACAATGGGAGCCGTGAGGTCATCACTTGGAATGGTCACACAATGGGAGCAGTGAGGTCATCACTTGGACTGGTCACACAATGGGAGCAGTGAGGTCATCACTTGGAATGGTCACACAATGGGAGCAGTGAGGTCATCACTTGGAATGTTCACACAATGGGAGCAGTGAGGTCATCACTTGGAATGGTCACACAATGGGAGCAGTGAGGTCATCACTTGGAATGTTCACACAATGGGAGCGGCGAGGTCATCACTTGGAATGTTCACACAATGGGAGCAGTGACATAATCACTTGGAATGGTCACACAATGGGCGCAGTGACCTCATCAATAGGAATGGTCACAGACACAATCAGTCTGGGTCTTGTTCCCTGCAGTAACTCCAGCTGTTTTTCTCCGGATGAACTGAACTGATTCCCCCTCAGCCTGAAACAGATTAAAGATTAAACAGGAAATAAACAGATTGAACATCAGTGTAAATAACCGCGAGACTGGGGGTAATATTTCAATAATAATTACAGACAAATATTACCCAAAACAGTAACTGAATCCCATTGATATTTTATTTATTACATTAAACATTAACACAAACACTCACCCGATCCACTCCAGACTCCTGCAGGTCAGTATGAGGTGGCGGAGAGCGGGGACAGATCGGTCTGTGAAGGAGTTTGATCCCAGGTCCAGATCCGTCAGTGAGCGGATTGTACTGAGAGCGGAGGCGAGATCCTCGGCACAAGGATCTGTGAGGCCGACGCTCCTTAGACTGGGGATCAGAGAGAGAAATAACAGGAATTAGAGTCAATCCCCAGAGTTTATTAATAACACTATTACTGATACTAATAATAATGTCCAGTGTCAGACATCCAGTTATTATAAACACAATCTCTCACAGTCTGGTACTTACTGCAGTTTCTGTATTTTACAGTCCGGGTTCCTCAGAGCCGCAGACAGTAGTTTCACTCCTGAATCTCCCAGTTTATTATCACTCAGGTCCAGATCCGTCAGTGAGCGGTTTGTACTGAGAGCAGAGGCGAGATCCTCGGCACAAGAATCTGTGAGACTGTTACCATCCAGCCTGGGGATCAGAGAGAGAAATAACAGGAATCAGAGTCAATCCCCAGAGTTTATTAATAACACTATTACTGATACTAATAATAATGTACAGTGTCAGACATCCAGTTATTATAAACACAATCTCACACAGTCTGGTACTTACCCCAGTGTCTGTATTTTACAGTCCGGGTTCCTCAGAGCCACAGACAGTCGTTTCACTCCTGAATCTCCCAGTTTATTATAACCCAGGTTCAGAACCGTCAGTGAGCGGTTTGGACTGAGAGCGGAGGCGAGATCCTCGGCACAAGAATCTGTGAGACCGACACCACCCAGGCTGGGGATCAGAGAGAGAAATAACAGGAATCAAAGTAAATCCCCAGAGTTTATTAATAACACTATTACTGATACTGATAATAATGTACAGTGTCAGACATACAGTTATTATAAACACAATCTCTCAGAGTCTGGTACTTACTGCAGTTTCTGTATTTTACAGTCCGGGTTCCTCAGAGCCGCAGACACTAGTTTCATTCCTGAATCTCCCAATTGAATGCCATTCAGCCTAAAAACAAACAGAGAGAGAGAAACAAACTGAATCAAAGCCCGGATCTGATATACTTTTCTCTCTGGGGTATTACAGCAATCACTGAAAGTACTTCAGGAAATTAATCACCCGGTTTTCCCCGTTGGCGGGGCTGGGGCCGGTGGAGGGTCGGGCGGGGGCCGGGGTCGGCGGCGGGGCCGGGGTCAGCGGAGGGTCGGGCGGGGTCGGGGTCGGTGGAGGGTCGGTTGAGGCCGGGGCCGGTGGAGGGTCGGGTGGGGTTGGGTGTGTCGGGGGTCGCGGCCTCACTCTGGGGAATTGGGGGAGGCGGGTTTGATGACCTCATTTGATGACACACATTGACTTTGCCCATTGTGCTCTCAGTGTTCTACAGTATTGAGGTTCTACAAACACTGACATCAGCACAGAGGAGCTCGGCTGCACCCAGGCTCTCCCAGAACTCCCTCTATATGATTATGGAGCGAGCCACAGCCCGCAGGGAGGTTCTCTTCACTTCCAAGGGGCGGAAGAGACCAACACAGCCTGGGTGCACATTGCACAGTGGGGCTCAAGCAGGGATGTCGTCGGGAGGACCAGCCTGCAGTGACACAAACCTTTCAATGGTCTCAGTAGATCACAAAACGTTACTGCAAAGCCTCACTTAACCTCATCAGGCTGTGCCTCTCATCACATCCCCATCACTCTGCCTTCCCCACCCTACTCCTGAACATCCTTACTCTCACCAACTTACCTTGCACCTCCACCCATTCCTCTCTATCTATATTCTCACATCCACATCTCACGAGCCACCCCTCACACTTACCCTCATCCTAGTCCAATCATACCAACTAACAACACACAAGGATAGGCAATTGTGTGTTTTAGCTAATGTTCATGTGAAGTTTCTGTTAATGTGGTGTCAAACATTGAAATCTTTATTTTCAACACTTTCCGTTCTTCGACAGATTTGTGTACATGTTTGGAAGTGGCTTAGTGAGTTGCAGTGAATGGTGAGACATAACGGAATTCCTCGCAATGCTGATGAGTGTGACAGGAATGGTTTGGGCATTGTAGGGATGCTTTATGTTGTTGGTGTGGGCTGGTGTTAACCTGGCGCATCATGTGTCATCCAGGGCATGCAGCACCAAGTGAAGAAATTCTGGCCACGGTGAGGCCATCTCTGGTGACCCGGTCAGCAATGTGGTCGGGTGTTGATGCCCACTGTGCTGTGCAGCATCAGGAGTTGCGGAGAAGGTTGGTGGTGTTGTTGTTGGTGTTGCTGGTGTGACTGGTGCTGCGGGTGTTGGGGCTGATCGTGGTGAGACTCTGAGGCCCAAGGTGAGACAGTATAAACCAGACCCATGCTGATGTAATAGATGGCAGGTGAACTTGAGATGTCAGAAGCTATCTGTTAATGGTGAGAGGTTGTTCCAATGAGGTGACACTGGATAGAGAGTTTGCTCCAAACACTTGCAACCTGCATAAAGCTCAATCTGTCTTCCAAATGCAGTAAGCAACAGCTTCTGAGCTTGGAAAGTGAACAGCTGTGAGATGGGAGCTTTTATAGCACATTTCCAGCTGTCAAGTAATGAAATGATTCCATGGCCTTTCAACTCCCGCCCTGGTTACCTGACGTGATCCCCGAGCAGCGTGGACCACAGGAACATAGGGTCTGATGAAAGGGAGGAACTGAAAGAAATCAGTATTTGTAGGGAAATGGTGTTAGGGAAATTGATGAGATTGAAGGCCGATAAATCCCCAGGGCCTGATAATCTACATCCTAGGGTACTTAAGGAAGTGGCCCTAGAAATAGTAGATGCATTGCTGATCATCTGCCAACATTTGATGGAATCTGGAACAGTACCCATGGATTGGAGGGTAGCTAATGTTACCCCACTGTTCAAAAAAGGTGGTAGAGAGAAAACAGGGAATTACAGACCGGTAAGCCTGACATCGGTAGTGAGGAAAATGCTAGAGTCCATTATAAAAGATGTAATAGCAGAGCACTTGGAAAACAGTGACAGGATCAGACAAAGTCAACATGGATTTACAAAAGGTAAATTGTGCTTGAATAATCTACTGGAATGTTTTGAGGATGTAACTAGTAAAATAGATAAGGGAGAACCAGTGGATGTGGTGTATTTGGACTTTCAGAAGACTTTCGATAAGGTCCCACATAAGAGATTAGTGTGTAAAGTTAAGGCACATGGGATTGGGGGCAAGGTATTGACTTGGATAGAGAACTGGTTGGCAGATAGAAAGCAGAGAGTTGGAATAAACGGGTCTTTTTCTGAGAGGCAGGCAGTGACTAGTGGGGTACCGCAGGGATCGGTCCTTGGACCCCAGCTATTCACAATATATATTAATGATCTAGACAAGGGAACTAGATGTAATATCTCCAAATTTGCAGATGACACAAAGCTGGGTGGGCGTGTGTGTTGTGGGGAGGATGCCGAGAAACTACAGGATGATTTGGACAGGTTGGGTGATTGGGCAGAAGCATGGCAGATGCAATACAACGTGGATAAATGTGAGGTTATCCACTTTGGTGTCAAAAACAGGAAGGCAGATTATTATCTGAATGGCAATAGATTGGGAGAAGGGGAGGTGCAATGAGACCTGGGTGTCCTTGTGCACCAGTCGCTGAAGGTAAGCATGCAGGTACAGCAGGCGGTTAAGGCGGCAAATGGTATGTTGGCCTTCGTAGTGAGAGGGTTTGAGTACAGGAACAAGGATGTCTTGCTGCAGTTGTACAGGGCCTTGGTGAGACCACATCTTGAGTATTGTGTGCAGTTTTGGTCACCTCATCTGAGGAAGGATATTCTTGCCATGGAAGGAGTTCAGCGAAAATTCACCAGGCTGATACCTGGGATGGCAGGAATGACGTATGAAGAGAGATTGGGTCGATTGGGCTTGTACTCGCTGGAGATTAGAAGAATGAGAGGGGATCTCATTGAAACTTATAAAATTCTAACAGGACTAGACAGACTAGATGCAGGAAGGATGTTCCCGATGGCGGGGGAGTCCAGAACCAGGGGTCACAGTCTAAGGATAAGGGGTAGACCTTTTAGGACAGAAATGAGGAGGAATTTCTTCACCCAGAGAGTGGTGAACCTGTGGAATTCTCTACCACAGAAGCCAGCAGAGGCCAATTCATTAAATATATTCAAGGAGGAGTTGGATATATTTCTTAAGGCTAAACGGATCAAGGGGTATGGGGAGAAAGCAGGGACCGGGTACTGAATTTGGATGATCAGCCATGATCGCATTGAATTGGCCTACTCCTGCTCCTATCTTCTATGTTTCTATGTAAACTCTGAAGGCGAGCTGAAAATAGTTGTTACTGTAATCCTCTGTTAACAAGGTTATAATGACCTGAATTGCCTCCCCCGCCGCTACGTGTCGGGTCTGCTCTGCTCTGACAGACTCGACATTTGGGAAAGGCGCGTGGTGGCGGGTTGACAGCGGGGTCCCGACCCACTGGGGAAAAATCCATTTTCCCACCCGACCCGCCACTGATGGCGCCCGCTGATCCCTGCGAAATTCCCCCCTCACAGGGAATGCATCTCACTCTGTCCAACTGCCCATATATTCAGGGACTGTCCGTTAATGTATTTATTAAATAAAGTGCTGTCTGTGTGGAGCCTTTAAATGTCCCTCAGTCCGGTCTCATTCCCTGATGATCAGAATTACCCTCCTGGAGCTCAGTGACCAGCCTCGTCATGTTTGGAGAAACTTGTCCCATTTCTGCTGCTCCTTAAATCCCGGATTTTATGGGAATCGGTCGATTTTTTCAGAATTAAATGATAAAGCGGTGATTCCCTGTGCTTTCTACTCTGTGCATTATATTAACCTGTATAATAACTCTGGGTGAGTTATATTGTGAAACGCTAACTGCTGCTGTAAAATCCGCCCCCCAGGATTTTATATAACAAGGAGAATTAATTCTGAAATAAAAACAGGAAATGCTGGAAATACCCGGCAGGTCAGGCAGCATCTACAGAGAGAGAAACAGAGTTAATGTTTCAGGACAAGGACCCCTCGTCAGAACTGGAACAAGTTACAGATGTAACAGATTTTTAAGCAAGTGTCGGGGCCGGGAGAGGTGGGGGGAGCGGAGGGCAGAACAAAAGGGAAGGTCTGTGATAGGGTGGAAGACAGGAGAGATTAAATGTGGAGGCTGGTGGGGTGAAAGGTGAAGACAAGGGGAACCTATCTTGGTTCTGGGAGGGAGGGGGCAGGGGTGAGAGCAGAAGTGCGGGAAACAGAACAGACACAGTCAAGGGCCGCGTCAACCACGGTAGAGGGGAAAGGAAGACATGTCGGAAGCACTGGATGGAACGTGGCATCATCAGGAAAAACTGGGAGAATGGGCCAGCGTCCTTACAGGAAGCGAGGTGGGAGGAAGTGTATTCCAGGTAGCTGTGGGAGTCAGAGGGCTTATAGTGAATGTTTGTCAATAGCAGCAATAGAGTTTATTCTGTCCCGTTACAAGTTTTAAATGTCCCTGTGCTCCTAGTTTATAGGGGAGGGGAGCCTTTTACTTTATTCCCATTATTAAACTGGCTCTACATTTATTTCAGGTGTAACTGGCCCGGCAGTTTTTGGGGAATTTTCGGAAGTTCCCTCCCCGAGCGGGGCCTCACACACGGGGTGGATTATGGGGTATTCTCGGGTTCACTGCCCCCGGTTTACCCAGGAGCCGCCCTCTGTGTGCGAGGCCCCACCACTGGCTGGTGTGTATCTGTACTCTGGTTAGATTGGAACCTTTTCACTGGCAGGTTTAAGATCCTGAATATCAATCTTTACTCAATGTTCAGGACTGTGAATAATTGTAAACATTTACAGCTGAAAGAATTCCCGATTCCCCAATATTCCCAATCCAGGAAACTAACCCCTCGACAGGACACACCCTGCACGGTATTGGAGTAAATATCGAACTGTTAGTGATTTAAACTCTGGTTTCTCTCCTCTTTCTAGTTGAAATGGTGGATGTGGAAAATATTTTAAATTAATTTTATCTTTAATGCCGGATTATATTTTATATGTTTACCTGTCCAGCCTTATTAAATGATTTATTGTAATTAAATTATCAGACTCTCAGTGACCTGTATCTGCTGATCCGATAAAGACTGTAAAATCCCTACTTGGTCACAAGGATCCATTTTAGATTCTCCAGTCCTTAGGGAATTACTGACCGATCCTCTTATTATTGGTCATATTTGTGTTGAATCTGCTTCTCTCTGGTTTAACTGAACTGTTTGTTTCCCTACATTACGGAGCAACAACACAATCCGTGACTGTTCTACAATTCACCCAACAGTTAGAGACAAATAAACAGTTACCTCAACTCCCGGCATTTGTGCAGTACGGGTCCCAGCCGCTGGAGTCCTTCACGCTGAATGGAGTGGCCTCTTAGATCGAGGTATTTTATTATATCACAGAGTCCAATGACGTGAGACAGGACCGCACAGTCAAATCGGGGTCAATGTCAATCCACTAAATCTAAGTGTTTCCACAGATCCCACTGTGGTCCGAGCCAGTGCTTTATTCTGAGACTCAAACAGGTAGTGGAATGTGTTCAGGAGGTTCCTTTGACCAGTTCCACTCCCTGTGTTTCCAATCTGTCCTTCAACCTTCTCCTTCACCCAGTCAATCACTCGGCAGGTGGTGTGATGAAGAAATCGACCCAGAAACTCCTCCAGGGGCCAAGCTGCCTGTGGGGAGGAGAGACCAGCAACAAAACGGAGAAATATCTCAAATCGCCCATCTTCCTTGCTGTGGGCTTCTCTGAGGAGTTTCAGGATGTCCCCAGGATCTGGAGTCAGGAATTGTGCGAGTGCGGCTACAAACTCTTGGATGGTGAGGTGCGGGAATGTGTACACCACGCTCTGGGCAGATTCATCTCTCTCCAAAAGTTCCATCATGAACCCAGACAGGAACTGGGAAGGTTGTAGATTGTACTGGATCAAATCTCCATTTCCAAACACAATCTTCTTCTCGGAGACTCCTGTGAGGGCCATCTCACCGAGCTTCAGTAACACGTCACGGGGGCTTGCAATCTCTCGGCCATGGTTTTTCAGAATGTTGTAAATATAGTAGGAATATAGTTGGGTGATGGTCTTGGGAACTCGCCGATTCCTGTCTCTTTGTGTAAAGAAGGGGCCCAGTGACAGACCGAGGATCCAGCAGTAGGAAGGGTTGTAGCACATGGTGTACAGGATCTCGTTCTCCTCCACGTGTTTGAAAACAGCTGCTGCCACCGCCTGATCTTCAAAAAAACTTGTTGAAATATTCCTTCCGTTCTTCACCAACAAATCCCAGGATTTCAGCCCAGATACTGATCTCAGCCTTTTCCAATAAATGTAATGCAGTGGGGCGGCTGGTCACTAGCACTGAACATCCTGGGAGCAGCTTGTGCTGTATTAAACTGTACACAATGTCAGACACTTCACACCAGTCTTCAGGATCTGTGCACCTGTGCTGAGGTTCAGTATTTCTCCGATTGTCAGAAAAATCGATCCTGTCCTTGAATTCATCCAAACCATCGAATATAAACAGCAATACCTCTGGGTTCCTCCAGAGCTCTCCCAGAATATTCCTCAAGTAAGGATAGAAAATGAGTATCAGATTCCACAGGTTTATTTTACAGTTAATAGCGTTCAAATCCCAGAATTTAAAGCTGAAAACAAATTGAAAGTTTGGGTATATTTTCCCAGTGGCCCAGTCATGAACAATCTTTTGTACCATTGTTGTTTTTCCAATCCCAGGGACTGCGCTCACTGCTCCTGAACTCCCAGATTTGGATTCTCTCTGGGAAAAACTGCTGTGGAACAATTGATCAGTTCGGATTTTTTCCAGCTCTCCCCAGAGATGTTGTTTTCTCCACTCTTCATGGTCTCGGCCTCTTGCCAGCAGTTCATGTTCTACAAGTGTCCGATCTCGAACAGTAGAAATGATCGTTAGCTCAGCGTATCGATCAACCAGCTGGAAAATCTTAACCTTCTCCTTTATTAGGATCGTGTTCAGTCTCAGTGTTTCAGTTTGTACCCGGAGTGTTTCCTTGTGTTTCTGCTGAACATCTTCAATTAGAACAGACAGAAAGTGATTTCAATGTTAGTTGTATTGACAAAAAACAACTTCTCAATAACATTTAATGTTCAGTAAAATATTGCACGGTTTAATTCACAGCTTCAATAGAGGTGCGTGTAGAAATTAAATCTCAGTTAATGGAAACCTCGCTTGAAAGCGAACAATGGCCGAGAAAAGTTTCAAATCCTCACTTGATTCTAATATTCACTGAACATGGAGGTTTCAATGAAGGTGATATTTTCCCTATGATGGTTAATACTCTCCGGCCTGCACTGTGCTTTAGAAATCACATTACAAATCCACACATGACCCTGTTTATATGACAGTAGAAGTTCTAGTGGATCAAACTCTGAAACCGTCAGTGGTGATTCCCTTCTGCAGCAATGGAAAATGGGATTGATTGCTCACCGAGAGGGACAATGTGCAGAAGACCCGCCGTTAGTGTATCAGACCGTGGGCTGGTTATCTGTGTTAGTGTGTACACTGGGAGAGGGACAGACTGTGAATGGACAGAACTTGCACTGTTACTGTATCAGACCGTGGGCAGGTTATCTGGGTTAGTGTGTACACTGGGAGAGGGACAGACTGTGAATGGACAGAACTTGCACTGTTACTGCATCAGACCGTGGGCAGGTTATCTGGGTTAGTGTACACACTGGGAGAGGGACAGACTGTGAATGGACAGAACTTGCACTGTTACTGTATCAGACCGTGGGCAGGTTATCTGGGTTAGTGTGTACACTGGGAGAGGGACAGACTGTGAATGGACAGAACTTGCACTGTTACTGTATCAGACCGTGGGCAGGTTATCTGGGTTAGTGCGTACACTGGGAGAGGGACAGACTGTGAATGGACAGAACTTGCACTGTTACTGTATCAGACCGTGGGCAGGTTATCTAGGTTAGTGTGTACACTGGGAGAGGGACAGACTGTGAATGGACAGAACTTGCACTGTTACTGTATCAGACCGTGGGCAGGTTATCTGGGTTAGTGTGTACACTGGGAGAGGGACAGACTGTGAATGGGCAGAACTTGCACTGTTACTGTATCAGACCGTGGGCAGGTTATCTGGGTTAGTGTGTACACTGGGAGAGGGACAGACTGTGAATGGACAGAACTTGCACTGTTACTGTATCAGACCGTGGGCAGGTTATCTGGGTTAGTGTGTACACTGGGAGAGGGACAGACTGTGAATGGACAGAACTTGCACTGTTACTGTATCAGACCGTGGGCAGGTTATCTGGGTTAGTGTGTACACTGGGAGAGGGACAGACTGTGAATGGACAGAACTTGCACTGTTACTGTATCAGACCGTGGGCAGGTTATCTGGGTTAGTGTGTACACTGGGAGAGGGACAGACTGTGAATGGACAGAACTTGCACTGTTACTGTATCAGACCGTGGGCAGGTTATCTAGGTTAGTGTGTACACTGGGAGAGGGACAGACTGTGAATGGACAGAACTTGCACTGTTACTGTATCAGACCGTGGGCAGGTTATCTGGGTTAGTGTGTACACTGGGAGAGGGACAGACTGTGAATGGGCAGAACTTGCACTGTTACTGTATCAGACCGTGGGCAGGTTATCTGGGTTAGTGTGTACACTGGGAGAGGGACAGACTGTGAATGGACAGAAGTTCCACCGTTTGTCTATCAGACCCTGGGCAGGTATTGTGTGCCCTTCTAATCACAGGAATATTATTATTGAAATGGTGAAAGTGCAAAGGGAAATACGATGACTGTGTGTCAGGAATTGATCAGAATTTCTAATCGAAGTCACAAACTTAATGCCGGAATGAGATTCATAAAGAACACAATTAATTAAGGGAAAACTGACTAACTCGCCAGGAGTAAGAAGGGAAATCAGGGTAATATTTTTCACTGAAGGGTAGTAGAGTGGGAGACCAGTTACCAGGGAGGACACTAAGGGGCAGTGTGATTGGGGACAAGAGACAATTGGTTGTATTTCTGTGGATAAACTGAAGAGAGGAAGGTGAGTTCATCTCGAACAGGGACAGACTGGTTTGGACCAAAGTAGCCTTGTGTTCCCCTAAACATCCTCCTGTTGTGTTTCAGAAAATGCGATCAGCTTTCAGTAATTTTACATTTATATTATTTTTAGATAACAGTCTCATCAGATAACCGATCAGAATCAGAAGTAGAACTACCGCCCACTTCACTCAGTATTACGTTAGGGAAGACAGACTTCATTTCAACAGTTACTATTGTTAAACTCCATCGTTTCATTTGGATACGAGTTGCCGATAATGTAGTTTTGAAAATTATAAATATGTTTGTGATAATAATTAAATTGGGATTCAAAATCCCCCTGAATAAAATAACGGTTCTTTCAGTACAAGATTCTCTGTGCCTAGTTTGTCTGTTTTACTGCCAGAGGTAATCGGCACAGTCAATTTCAAATCACCCATAACATGGCCTATTGCTCATGTTCCTCCTCAGTTAATGTTTGATTGTGAAACTCTGAACATCTTCTCAGATTAGAGCGAACACTATCTGATGTTCATGAGGTGATGTACAATGGTAATGCTTCACCTTTTCCCAATTCTCCACCACTTAGCACAGTTTGTGCTGAATAGCTGCCCAGGGGCAGAGATAACATCCACATCAGGCACAAAGGCATTCGTTTCACACGGTATAATGGTCTGGCCAGGTGTGTATGGGGTTTCACAGTGCATCAGGATCCTGCCAGGTGTGTATGGGGTTTCACAGTGTATCTGGATCCTGCCAGGTGTGTATGGGGTTTCACAGTGTATCAGGATCCTGCCAGGTGTGTATGGGGTTTCACAGTGTATCAGGATCCTGCCAGGTGTGTATGGGGTTTCACAGTGTATCAGGATCCTGCCAGGTGTGTATGGGGTTTCACAGTGTATCAGGATCCTGCCAGGTGTGTATGGGGTTTCACAGTGTATCAGGATCCTGCCAGGTGTGTGTGGGGTTTCACAGTGTATCAGGATCCTGCCAGGTGTGTATGGGGTTTCACAGTGTATCAGGATCCTGCCAGGTGTGTGTGGGGTTTCACAGTGTATCAGGATCCTGCCAGGTGTGTATGGGGTTTCACAGTGTATCGGGATCCTGCCAGGTGTGTATGGGGTTTCGCAGTGTATCAGGATCCTGCCAGGTGTGTATGGGGTTTCACAGTGTATCAGGATCCTGCCTGGTGTGTATGGGGTTTCACAGTGTATCGGGATCCTGCCAGGTGTGTATGGGGTTTCACAGTGTATCAGGATCCTGCCAGGTGTGTATGGGGTTTCACAGTGTGTCAGGATCCTGCCAGGTGTGTACGGGGTTTCACAGTGTATCAGGATCCTGCCAGGTGTGTATGGGGTTTCACAGTGTATCAGGATCCTGCCAGGTGTGTATGGGGTTTCACAGTGTATCAGGATCCTGCCAGGTGTGTATGGGGTTTCACAGTGTATCAGGATCCTGCCAGGTGTGTATGGGGTTTCACAGTGTATCAGGATCCTGCCAGGTGTGTATGGGGTTTCACAGTGTATCAGGATCCTGCCAGGTGTGTGTGGGGTTTCACAGTGCATCAGGATCCTGCCAGGTGTGTATGGGGTTTCACAGTGTATCAGGATCCTGCCAGGTGTGTATGGGGTTTCACAGTGTATCAGGATCCTGCCAGGTGTGTATGGGGTTTCACAGTGTATCAGGATCCTGCCAGGTGTGTATGGGGTTTCACAGTGTATCAGGATCCTGCCAGGTGTGTATGTGGTTTCAGTGTATCAGGATCCTGCCAGGTGTGTATGGGGTTTCACAGTGTATCAGGATCCTGCCAGGTGTGTATGGGGTTTCACAGTGCATCAGGATCCTGCCAGGTGTGTATGGGGTTTCACAGTGCATCAGGATCCTGCCAGGTGTGTATGGGGTTTCACAGTGTGTCAGGATCCTGCCAGGTGTGTATGGGGTTTCACAGTGCATTAGGATCCTGCCAGGTGTGTATGGGGTTTCACAGTGCATCAGGATCCTGCCAGGTGTGTATGGGGTTTCACAGTGTATCAGGATCCTGCCAGGTGTGTATGGGGTTTCACAGTGCATCAGGATCCTGCCAGGTGTGTATGGGGTTTCACAGTGTATCAGGATCCTGCCAGGTGTGTATGGGGTTTCACAGTGTATCAGGATCCTGCCAGGTGTGTATGTGGTTTCAGTGTATCAGGATCCTGCCAGGTGTGTATGGGGTTTCACAGTGTATCAGGATCCTGCCAGGTGTGTATGGGGTTTCAGTGTATCAGGATCCTGCCAGGTGTGTATGGGGTTTCACAGTGCATCAGGATCCTGCCAGGTGTGTATGGGGTTTCACAGTGTATCAGGATCCTGCCAGGTGTGTATGGGATTTCACAGTGTATCAGGATCCTGCCTGGTGTGTATGGGGTTTCACAGTGTATCAGGATCCTGCCAGGTGTGTATGGGGTTTCAGTGTATCGGGATCCTGCCAGGTGTGTGTGGGGTTTCACCATGTATCAGGATCCTGCCAGGTGTGTATGGGGCTTCGCAGTGTATCAGGATCCTGCCAGGTGTGCGTGGGGTTTCAGTGTATCAGGATCCTGCCAAGTGTGTATATGGTTCCACAGTGTATCAGGATCCTGCCAGGTGTGTATGGAGTTTCCCAGTGTATCAGGATCCTGCCAGGTGTGTATGGGGTTTCAGTGTATCAGGATCCTGCCAGGTGTGTGTAGTGTATGTACCCGTCTACCTTTAAGAGAACTATTGTATGTAACCGTTCACCTTGTGTGGCACTACTTTGTTTGGCTTCTGTATACGGTAATACCGACGGTGACCACACCAGTATATAAGTGTTGTGCCAGGAGTTATTGGGCAGATTCGCCCTGACCTTCGAATAGTAAAGTCCTGTTTTAAGTTACTCTTGGAGTCTGTGTATTAATTAACTAAACAACCCACAGACTTTACAGTGGCGACGAGTCCGATCGTACCCTGCGGCAACAATAATTCCGAAGCAGTTAACGAGCGCCGAGAAGAGGCAACCGCCCTCGTTATTCTGCTGGGAGAAAACTCGAGTCTGCAGAGCTGGAAAGGAGGAAGAATTGAGAGACAAAGACTTCCATCAGCAACAGGCACTGACTGTCCCTTCTGCCACGGTGAGGAGTGAGCCGATCAGCACGAGAAGCAAGGCGGCCACGGTGACTGTGAGTAAGGGAAAAGTAAAAATAACCGGAGGATAAGGGCGGTGCACTTGACCACGGTCGAGGGGGAAAGGAGCCGGACAGAAGTCGGGCCCAGAGGCGCTGAGACTGGGGCAGCGTGGAGCAAGGAAGCCGCGGTACAGACAGGCTGGGGACGCAACGGCGTCGTGAGGCAGCTAGACCGTGACCGGCGAAAAAGGCCGGGCAGCGACCGAAGCCACGAAACGCTGCGACCGGGAGCGTAGGCGCAGGAAGATATAAAAACTCAGCCGCAGCTGGGGAGGGAAGCACCGGACTGCGAGACGGCTGGGAGAGGCGTTTGGGAGCCGAGCGAGCGGGAGAGGCAGAGCCGACCAAGGGAGACTGCGCGAGAGCCAGTCCAGCGGCTGAAACTGTTCTCCGTCAACGGGGTGTACCCAGCGGCGGTAGAGCCGAGCGAGCGGGAGAGGCAGAGCCGACCAAGGGAGACTGCGCGAGAGCCAGTCCAGCGGCTGAAACTGTTCTCCGTCAACGGGGTGTACCCAGCGCCGGTAGAGCCGAGAG
Source organism: Somniosus microcephalus (assembly GCF_052327205.1). Classification (NCBI taxonomy): domain Eukaryota; kingdom Metazoa; phylum Chordata; class Chondrichthyes; order Squaliformes; family Somniosidae; genus Somniosus; species Somniosus microcephalus. Next base: position 1,660,242 of record NC_141003.1, on the reverse strand, counting down.
AGCGGGAGAGAGACCGAGCCCGAGCAAGGGGAACTGAGCGAGAGCCAGCCCAGCGGCTGAACCTGTTCGCCGTCAACGGGGTGTTCCCAGCGCCGGTTGCCTTGCCGAGAAAAGGGAAAGCACTGAAGCCGACGCGCAGGCTGTGAATCTGAAAGCCAGCGGCCGTCGCCTGTGGGGGAAAGTGTACCCCTCCCGCTAGGGAAGAAACGCGGGAAGCCGCCATTAGGTGGGGAAGAAGACAGAAGCGGGAAACCGCCATTGAAGTGGGCGGGGAGAGAAGATAAGCGCGGGAAACCGCCATTTTTGTGGGAAAACCGCCATCTTAGAAAAAAAAAATAAGTTAAAGAAATAATTCGGGGTGTTATCAGAAAGAGAGGAAGATGCCTAAGTGTGGTAACATCAACGATTTTAATGCCGAGGTAGAAGACTGGGCCACGTACGTGGAACGCATCAAGATCTATTGTGAGGCCAATAAAATAGAAGATGACAAAGCTATAACCTTGCTAAACTCGATGGGCGCGAGGACATACAAGCTCTTGAAGCATCTACTATCACCAGCTAAACCGGCGGATCAGACTTTCGATGATATTGTGGCTGTTCTGAAGGATCACTTGAACCCCACACCGTTGATGTTGGCGGAATGATTCAAATTCTATGCGAGAACGCAACGGAAAGACGAAAGCAACGCAGAATACTTGGTCGAACTGCGTAGACTAGCGAAATACTGCCAGTTTGGAGGGAATCTGACAGAGGCATTGCGAGACAAGTTCGTGTGCGGGTTGGCAAAGGAAGGAACGCAAAAGCGACTACTCAAAGAGAACGACCTTACACTTGACAGGGCTGTCCTTATTGCAGCATTGCACGAAGCCGCAGTGAAGGGAACTGCGGAAATGCAGCTAAAGACAGCAGCACTAAGTGTGGATCAAATTACCTCGACAACAACAAAATGCTATCGTTGTGGGAAGACAACACACGACCAGAACCAATGCTGGTTTAAGAACCAGGAATGTAGGAAATGTGGCAAACTGGGTCACATAGCTAAGGTATGCCGGTCAGGGAAGAAGACCAACAACCAAAGGACCAACAACCAAAGGAAGCCATCACAGGAAAAGTACAACAAGGTACACAAGGTGGCTGAGAAGAGTTCAGACGAACAGAATTCAGACTCAGACCCAAACGGCCAGGAGCTGGGTAGTCTGAGAATTCACAATGTGAGTAAGGAAGCTGACCTACAAACTATCTGGGTCATGCTAAAAATAGCTGGAATCCAAGTGAAAATGGAGTTGGACACTGGATCAGCTCTATCAGTCATAAATCAAAGGGATTACCACCGGCTATTCTCACATATACCCTTAAGAGATACCAAGTTCGTATTGCAGACATACACGGGGCATAAAGTATACCCCATGGGAAAGATAAGAGTCAAAGTGAGAGATAGGGGTAAAGAACACCCAAGAATGAACTTATACGTACTACATGAGGGAGGACCACCACTTCTAGGACGGGAGTGGATCAAGAAAATAGACATGGAATGGCACTATCTAAAAGCCATAACGAGTGAGGACTCGGTGCAGACAATCAGCTCAGATTCTGAAACGGATGATGATAAGACCAACCCAAATATGAAAGACAAGGCTGAAATGGACTTGCCGACGAAGGTTGGAAAAACGAAGGCATGCATAAAGGCTTATGCTCCAGAGAAGAACAAAGTTTCAGAACAGAACTCCACCGAACAACGACAACCTAGTTTGACAGAAAATTCTGAGCCTGTTCAAGTTACGGACATATCCATGACAGAAGAACACCGAGCTCGGACTCAAACTTATTTCAAATTACGACAACAATTAGAACAATTGAGTTACCGTCTCGTACAAGAGATGAAAACAATGAAAAAGTTCTATGACACCGAATGGGAGAATCTGGAAAGACAACAGAAGCAGCTAGCTCAAGCAGAGAGCGACCATAGAGCCATCGTGATCAATTACCGATCACATCTCCCTTATGCTGTTCAGGAGTTAGAATATTTGCAGGAAGAAGCAAATGAAGAGGAATCTTCAGGAAGCCAGGATTTTATTCCAGTTCTTCTCTACGACTCCTTACAAGCAGAGTGTGAGAAGTTGAAAGAACAGTATGAACAGGCCCAGGCTACAATTCTGGAAGGGGTTAACTCGGCAACCTCCGAAAAGCTAGTTTCAGTGGAAGCATATGAGCAACTGAAGGTTGAACATGAGCAAGAAGTCCAAAGGCTGCAGGAAATTCTTGATGAGCTCAAGGCCAAGACAGACTCATCGGTAGAAGTTCCATCCATAGATGAGAAATTAGAGGTGAAAGACAGGGCAGAACATGAAAGACAAGATGTACAAGAACTCAAAAATATTAAAGGAAACCCAAGACAAATATGGGGCGGCAATGACCGAGATTCAACAACTTGAAGAACAGATTCAACTGGGAATCCGTTCAGTGGAAGAAAAGGGAACTGTAAGAAACACAGAGACTGTAAGAATGGCCTCTGAACATGAGCTAGAGAGCATCAAGGCGCAACTTCTCCGAGCGCCGGAAGCCAAAGTACGAGAGGAAAAGAAGGTGAAAGCATTGGAGGAAAAAGTGGATGAAATGGAGAAGACTCTGACCCACAGTGTTCCCGTGGAAGAGTTAACGGTCAGCCAACTCCTTCATATGCTGAAGGACAAGACTCTACAATGGGAACAATCTGAACACGAGCTTCAATCTTCAAAGGGAAGGAGTTCGGAGCTCTCAAAAGTTATGGAAATAGCTGAGGTTGCAACACAGATTTTACAGGGATGCCAAAAGTACGCTGAATCACGTCAATGTGAACAGCAAAATGTTGAAACAGCTGCTCCAGTAGAAGGATTGAATAGCCTGATCAATCAATCCCCGAGGGAAGGGGAAGTATTGAAATCACAAATGAGGTCATTAGTGAAGGATTTGCAGGAAACCCAGGAAGAGCAGGATGAATATGAATGCATGAAGAAGTCTCTTCAGGAAAGATGTCTAGGGAGGGAACAACAGTCGGCTAACGTCCAGTTGGGTACGGAAGAAGTAGCAGGCCCTCTCGCTGGACTAGCTCAGGACGACACCGAATATTACCATGACCTGTTGAGTGACACGGAATATTACGATGACTTGGTCTGCCCAGCTTGTGATGAAAACTCCCAAAGTGCAGAAATCAGGATGAAGCACTTAAAGTCTAAGGAACATAGGGAGATGGTGGCACTACAGCTGGCAGCGGATAAGGGAGCCCCGAGAGTCTCCAAGAAGCAGAAAAGAAAAAGACGAAGCAGAAGACGATAACCATCTAAATCATTATCACTTCTATCAGACCATGCACGTGGGCCCCACGAAGGGGGCCAAATCAGTTGGAAAGTAGGAAAAATTACCAAGGCAGTCCAGCTGTTTGTAAAAGTCAGCACTGCTGGTTCAGCAGGACGGAAGTTCAAGCTGTTAAGCCAAGGGAAAGACTATTGGATGAGTCACGCTAGAAATGTGAACCGGCTACACCACAGAGATGTTGTTCGGACCGAGTCAAGACCAGAGACTGAATCTGTGAACTGTTCCCGCAGAGACTGAATCTGTGAACTGTTCCCGCAGAGACTGAATCTGTGAACTGTTTCCCGCAGAGACTATATCTGTGAATTGTTTTACATGAAGTTGATTATATGTTATGTTTAATGGGGAATAAGTATGTTGTAAGCTAAAAAGGGAGGATTGTAGTGTATGTACCCGTCTACCTTTAAGAGAACTATTGTATGTAACCGTTCACCTTTAAGAGAACTATTTTAGGTGTGGCACTACTTTGTTTGGCTTCTGTATACGGTAATACCGACGGTGACCACACCAGTATATAAGTGTTTTGCCAGGAGTTATTGGGCAGATTCGCCCTGACCTTCGAATAGTAAAGTCCTGTTTTAAGTTACTCTTGGAGTCTGTGTATTAATTAACTAAACAACCCACAGACTTTACAGTGTGTATGGGGTTTCACAGTGTATCAGGATCCTGCCAGGTGTGTATGGGGTTTCACAGTGTATCAGGATCCTGCCAGGTGTGTATGGGGTTTCACAGTGTATCAGGATCCTGCCAGGTGTGTATGGGGTTTCACAGTGTATCAGGATCCTGCCAGGTGTATATGGGGTTTCACAGTGTATCAGGATCCTGCCAGGTGTGTATGGGGTTTCACAGTGTATCAGGATCCTGCCAGGTGTATATGGGGTTTCACAGTGTATCAGGATCCTGCCAGGTGTATATGGGGTTTCACAGTGTATCAGGATCCTGCCAGGTGTGTATGGGGTTTCACAGTGTATCAGGATCCTGCCAGGTGTGTGTGGGGTTTCACAGTGTATCAGGATCCTGCCACGTGTAGGCAATGTGCAGTTGGATTAACTGGAGCATACAAGACCTGCAAATTTACCAATAATTCAAAAATCGGCTTTATTTGTAAATTGAATCTATGCAGAACTTTTGTGGATTAATCACAAATCCAAATAATGTTCAATCCTATTCCCTGAGCTTTGGACCTTCTCATTCACAGATTCTGACAACATTTAAACAAATCAGCTCCAGTCAAATATTTGGATTCTATAGTGAATTAAACAGTTTGAAATCTCCATTTCATCACTTACCTCTCAGGTGACTGGGTACTTCGGATAAACCTCGTGCGATGTTCATGTAATCAAATGGTTCAGAACCTGTTTAAATCAATTAGCGTTCATGAAATCAGATCTGTGTAATATTATAGTAAAATCCTGTTTGAATGTGAATTTGAACTCAGTGTCTGAGTTTAACGTACCAAGTTCCTGTATTTCTTTCAGTATTTTGTCCAGCTTTGGTACCCCATGGCGCATTTTGACAAAGGATTCCCACATCACCCTTCGGGCCCGAGAGCCTTTCTCCATCACCAGAGTTAGGAGAAGTTTGGAACTGTCCGCCCGGTTTCCCTTCTCCACGAGCTTAGTGACTTTCTGTAAAGAATAGTAATGAATGAATTGAGGAGCTGAGTGAAATATAAACACCGAGAATGAGAGGAAAGGATCTGCTCAGTGATGGGATCTCCCAGTTGTTGAGCACAGGAAGCAGTCACTGTGTCGGGTTCTGATCCATTCTGTACATGGGCTGCATATTCTGTAAACATCTTGATTCAGTCGTTAATGGCAAAGAAATTTGATGAATTATAGTTCTCGGAGAGTGAGGAATCACTGAGAATCTGCAGCAGTTTTAACGTGATTGTCTCTGTCCTTCAGTGTCCAACATGACATCAGATTGCTGACTGACAATATGATAGACTCCTTTCTCTCAGTTTTTCCTGCTGCTGCACTTTGTGATTTCCCGAGAAATAAAAAAAGCAGCGAGTCAGAACTCTAGTGGCAGGGAAGGAACGAATCTGAAGTGAAAGAAACAGCTAGAAAACTGCCTGAGAAATTACACTGACTAATCGAAACAATCACTGTTGGTGTAGGGCTGGAGAATCGACCAATAAAAATAATGAAAAATCTAATCGCTTCCCCCCCCCCGGTAATTGAAATGTCCGACACCCGTTATTTTACACATCCGCTGCTGGTATGAAACCTCGGTAACCGGGAACAGATATCCAGCAATGGGGTTGGTGTAGTCAGGACTTATCAGCAAAACTTACATTTATATAACACCTTTAATGCAGAAAAGAAAGCGTCGAAAGGCACTTCAGAGGTGCAATCAGACAATGGACAGAGAGATGATGAGACGTCGAGAACGATAGCCTGTTGGTTATGTTACTGGACAAGTAATCCTGAGATAACGGTCCAAATATCATCATGGACGTTTCATGAATTTGAATTCAAATTTGAAACATTTCAAAACAAAAAGCTGATATTAGTAAAGATTGTCGTAAAACCCAATGCCCTTTACGCCTGGTCTATACGCGACTCCAGTCCTTCACCAATGTGATGGCCTCTGAAATGGCCTAGAAAGCCTCTCGAAAGAAGGATACAGAAGAATAAAACCGGGCGGACCGCTCGGCTTCGGCATTGGATTCGGACACGGTGAAGGAACACCCAGCTCAGTCAACCCTGCCAATCCCTCCTCACTAACTCCTGGGGAATGGTGCCAAAGTAGGGAGAAGTGGACCACACATTAGTCAAGCAACAGTGTGACGTAGTGATACATTTAAAATCATAGTTATTAGGCAAAGTCCCAGGTACCTCCATCAGCAGTCATCGGACAGGACAGACCCACCAGTGGTGGGGCGCAGTGATGTACCCTCAGATGCAAGTGCCCTTCGTGTCATTAACATTGACTCCAGAGCCAAGGAAATCTCAGGCCTTCAGGTCAAACATGGGCAAGGAAACCTCCTGCTGATTACCACCTACCGCCCTCCCTCAGCCGATGAATCAGTGCTCCTCCATTTTGAACACAACTTGGAGGAAGCACTAAAGGTGACAAAAGTTCCAGAATGTACAGTAGGTGTGAGATTTAGTGCAGAGTTCCCCCGCATTTCAGTATCAAGAAACAAATGAATGAACTGGGCACAGCAAATGCTAAAGGTCCCGTCAATATTCTGGCTGTGGTGTTGAAGATCTGTGCTTTGGAACTAACCGTACATCTAGTGAAGTTGTTCCAGTATATCCACATCGCTGGAATCTGCCCGACAATGTAGAGAATTGTCCAGGTATGTCCTGTTCACAAAGAGCAGGACAAATCCAACCCGATCAATTACCGCCCTATCAGCCTGCTCACAATCATCATCATCAAAGTGTTGGAAGGAGTTATAAACACTGCGATCAAGCAGCACTTCGTCACAAATAAGCTGCTCACCGAGGCTCAATTTGAGTTCCACCAGGACCAATCGACTCCAAAGGACCAAAGAACTGAATTCCAGCTGTGAGGTGACAGTGACTGTGCCTGACATCAAGGCAGTGTTCGACATGTGTGGCACCATGGAGTGTGGTTATTGGAGGAGAATCGTCTCAGCACCAGGACATCACTGCAGGAGATCCTCGGGGCAGTGTTCGACATGTGTGGCACCATGGAGTGTGGTTATTGGAGGAGAATCATCTCAGCACCAGGACATCACTGCAGGAGATCCTCGGGACAGTGTTCGACGTGTGTGGCACCATGGAGTGTGGTTATTGGAGAATCGTCTCAGCACCAGGACATCACTGCAGGAGTTCCTCGGGGCAGAGTCTTCGGACTAACCACTTCAGCTGCTTCGCCAATTACCTTCTCTCCATCATAAAGCCAAGAGTGGGGATGTTCTCTGATGATTGCAGTGGTCAGCTCCATTTTCAATTCGTCAGATAATGAAGCAGCCCGTGCTCGAATGCAGCAAGTCCTGGACAAAAATCTAGACTTGGGCAGACAAGTGGCAAGTAACATTCGCACCCCACAAGTGTCAGGCAATGCCCATCTCTCACAGGAGTGTCCAACCATGTCCCTTTGTCATTCACTGGCATTGCCATCGTCAAATCCCTACCATTGACTAGCCACAAAAAACTCGCGGCTGCTAGAGCAGGTAAGAGGCTGTGTATTCTGTGGCGAGTGGCTCAACTCCTGGTCACCCAGGAGCCTCTCCTGCACCTATAGGTACAACTGCGGTGTGATGGAAAACTCGCCACTTGCCTGGATAGGTGCTGCTGCAACAACACTCGAAGCTCCCCGCAATCCAGGACTGAGAAATACGCTTCATCAGTCCACCCACCCACCACCTTAAACATCCAATCCCTCCACCAACGGTGCACCATCACTGCAGTGTGTGCAATTTACAGAAAGAACTGCAGCAGTTCACCAAGGCTTCTTTGACAGCACCTCTCAAACCCGCGCCCTCTGCCACCTAGGACAAGAGCATCATCCGCATGGAAACTCCACCACCTCCAAGTTCCACTTCAAGTAACATACGATCCTGACTTGAACAGATATCGCCGTTCCTTCATCGTCAGTGTAAATTAGAGCCAAAACGCCCAGCGCCCTCTACAGAGGGAACAGGAGAAGCGACTGTATGTTTCTGTAGTGTCCGTGTGTTGATAGAGACACTGAAGACAGGAGTTGGTTCATAGGTGTTTACTAAGCAAAGTCTGGAGGGGTACTAACGGATATAACACAATATACAGGCTTATATAGCCCGAGTGGCCATTACCGGCATTACAGCACATATGGGGCTCTTAAAAGGCACATACACTACAGTTTCCTTAACCAATCAGCTTGAAGAATCCTTATGCAAAGTCTGAACCAGGAAGTCTTAGTTAGAATCTAGAATGCAATGTCAAATCACATGCAGGAAGTGAAATAAAGAGAGGGAAAGAAAGATTGGATTCAGAATGGTTCTCACTGAAACATACAGCGTTCTTACAGGGCTTGACAGGGTAGATGCAGGGAGGATATTTCCCCTGCTGGGGAGTCTGTAACCAGGGGTCACAGTCTCAGAAAAAGGGGTCGGCCATTTAGGACTGAGATAAGGAGAAATTTCTTCACTCACAGGGTGGTGAATCTTTGGAATTCTCTACCCCAGAGGGCTGTGGAGACTCAGTCATTGGGTATATTCAGGACAGAGATCGACAGAGATCAACAATCTTGTTGTGCGAGGCCCCTTGGGGAGGAGCGATCATAATATGATCGAAATCTTCATTAAGATTGAGAGTGAAGTAGTTGACTCAGAGACTAAGGTCCTGAATTTAAATAAAGGAAACTACGATGGTATGAGGCGTCAGTTGGCTAGGATGGATTGGGGAACGTTACTTAAAGGGTTGATGGTGGATAGGCAATAGCAAACATTTAAAGATCGCATGGATGAACTACAGAATTTGTTCATCCCTTCTTGGCATAAAAATAAAACAAAAAAGGTGACTCAACCGTGGCTAACAAGGGAAATTAGGGATAGCATAAGATCCAAGGAGAGGACATATAAATTGGCCAGAAACAGCTGCAAACCTGAGGATTGGGAGCAGTTTAGGATTCAGCAAAGGAGGACAAAGGGATTAATTAAGAGGGGGAAGATAGAATATGAAAGTAAGCTTGCAGGGAACATAAAAACTGACTGTAAAAGCTTCTATAGATATGTGAAGAGAAAACGATTGGTGAAGTCAAGTGTAGATCCCTTGCAGTCAGAATCAGGGGAATTTATAATGGGGAACAAAGACATGGCAGACCAATTAAATACATACTTTGGTTCTGTCTTCACAAAGGAGGACACAAATAAACTCCCAGATATGTCGGGGAACATAGGGTCTAATGAGAGGGAGGAATTGAATTAAATCAGTATTTGTAGGGAAATGGTGTTAGGGAAATTGATGGGATTGAAGGCCGATAAATCTACATCCTAGGGTACTTAAGGAAGTGGCCCTAGAAATAGTAGATGCATTGCTGGTCATCTTCCAAAATTCTATAGGCTCTGGAACAGTTCCCATGGATTGGAGGGTAGCTAATGTAACCCCACTATTCAAAAATGGTGGTAGAGAGAAAATGGGGAACTACAGACCGGTAAGCCTGACATCGGTAGTGGGGAAAATGCTAGAGTCCATTATAAAAGATGTAATAGCAGAGCACTTAGAAAATAGTGACGGGATCGGACAAAGTCAACATGGATTTACAAACGGTAAATCATGCTTGACTAATCTACTGGAATTTTTTGAGGATGTAACTGGTAGAATAGATAAGGGAGAACCAGTGGATGCAGTATATTTGGACTTTCAGAAGGTTTTCGATAAGGTCCCGCATAAGAGATTAGCGTGCAAAGTTAAGGCACTTGGGATTGGGGGTAAGGTACTGACTTGGATAGAGAACTGGTTGGCAGACAGGAACAAAGTGTTGGAATAAACGGGTCTTTTTCCGAGTGGCAGGCAGTGTCTAGTGGGGTACCGCAGGGATCGGTCCTAGGACCTCAGCTATTCACAATATATGTTAATGATCTGGACGAGGGAACTAGATGTAATATCTCCAAGTTTGCAGATGACACAAAGCTGGGTGGGCGTGTGTGCTGTGAGGAAGATGCAGATTATTATCTGAACGGCAATAGATTGAGAAAAGAGGAAGTGCAACGAGACCTGGGTGTCCTTGTGCACCAGTCGCGGAAGGTGAGCATGCAGGTGCAGCCAGTGTTTAAGAAGGCAAGTGGTATGTTGGCCTTCGTAGGTAGAGGATTAGAGTACAGGAGCAAGAATGTCTTGCAGCATTTGTACAGGGCCTTGAGTATTGTGTGCAGTTTTGGTCACCTTATCTGAGGAAGGATGTTCTTGTCATGGAGGGAGTGCAGCGAAGATTCACCAGACTGATACTTGGGATGGCAGGAATGATGTATGAAGAGAGATTGGTTCAATTAGGCTTATACTCGCTGGAGTTTAGAAGAATGAGAGGGGATCTCATTGAAACTTATAAAATTCTGACAGGACTGGACAGACTAGATGCAGGAAGGATGTTCCCAATGGCCGGGGAGTCCAGAACCAGGGGTCACAGTCTCGGGATAAGGGGTCGGCCATTTAGGACTGAGATGAGGAGGAATTTCTTCACCCAGAGAGTGGTGAACCTGTGGAATTCTCTACCACAGAAGGCAGTTGAGGCCAATTCATCTATATATATAAAGCGGTACTTCTGTCATTCTGTCTGTCTATCTGTCTGTCATCGCGTGTGCGTTGTGGGTAAGCACTCGAAAGTTACAGGGCGTACCTACGCGCGCGTTACCTCCAAAGAAAGCTTACGCTTCAGAGACGGTTTTAAGCGTATTTACTTTTCGGTCGGACGACAATTGTTCGTGCCTTATGCAAAAAACCTTCAAAATTAAACTCATTATCTGCTAGCATTGATTGACTGACATCAAGGTTCCACCAATCCTGTTCCGTCACGATTGACCAATCCTACAGTACGGTCCCCTGATGGTTGGCCAATCGGTGTGTGCGTGGGCGGGACTATTTGTTTTCATCTCGGGGAGCTGCCAGCCATTGTTTGACTACCAGCTTCCAGCTCAAATGACTTCACCTTCCAGCTAAAACGACTTTCAAAGTTAGTATGTCTTTTAAAAATAACATAAGATTTACCAAAAACGTTTTATAAGTACTTTCACTTTCATTTTTCAACCTTTTAAAAGGTAGACATACAGGGACACAGACAGGGCCCTAAGCCTGCCACTCGATTTAAAATGTTGCCCACCACCAGATTCACAAAGGGACACAGACAGGGCCCCAAAGCCATAAGTAGTTTCACTTTCATTTTTCAACCTTTTAAAAGGTGGACATACAGGGACACACACAGGGCCCTAAAGCCTGCCACTCGATTTAAAATGTTGCCCAGCACCAGATTCACAAAGGGACACAGACAGGGCCCCAAAGCCTGGCACTCGATTTAAACCGCCTGCCCCAAAACAGCCCTGGCAACGCCGGGCTCCCTAGCTAGTTAAATATATTTAAGAAGGAGTTGGATATATTTCTTAAGGCTAAAGGGATCAAGGGATATGGGGAGAAGGCAGGGACAGGGTACTGAATTTGGATGATCAGCCATGATCTCATCGAATGGCGGAGCAGACTCGAAGGGATAAATGGGCTCCTGCTATTATTTCTTATCTTATGTTCAGAGGGAACGAAAAAAGTGACAAAGAAAAGGTACCAACATTATTGAATTTTTGTTTGTACAGCTCCAACAATGATTAAAATCTGAAGGAATGAGACTCCACAGGTGTAAAGGTTAATTTTCAGTGCAAGAGAGGTTGTCTGGCATCAGTTAAGACTGATCACGCCGTTAAACAAATAATTACACTGGAATAGGCAAGTCCTGACTTTTCCTGGCGAGTTTCCTGTGTATCTATCAGATAAGTACAGTAATTTTACGCCATTCCATGCATTTCAATGGCGAGTCTCTCGGCGAGACACCATTCTCGCACAGCTTTGTGAGCAGCAGGGCAACTTGGACAGGACATTCCCGATTTTCCTGTTTAACTCCACATGTGCGGTCGCTGGAAGTTACTGTCCAATTTACACTTTAATAACTGAGCGCTGCTAGCCCCACCGTTAATTCTACCGCAAAATCTGGCCTATTGCGAAAATATGAAACTGTGGGGGACTACGGTCTCCCGTGTAAAGAAATAGGCAACACAGCGAGCTACAAGAAATAGGTCTTTACTCCAACTCTCACAATACAGTACTGAATTCGTGAAGCCTGCGAGCCTGTGATGACTCACGGATTGGTCACCTGCTGGAACCTGATTGGTTTTCCTTCTCTCAGCAGCAGGCAAGTCTGAACGTGCCTTATTCCTCTCAGCTTGCAACTGTCTTGCGGGGGGAGGGGAATACAGCAGTTAAAAGGGGATTATACAGGTTTATCGACATACACAGTGTTTCCCCAATGTGTCAACGCCACAAAACTATCACTAATTTATCCCCCAGTCCGTGAACAAAATGGTGCAGAAACCAAACCATTAAAGTGAGCAGATGGAAAATCCCGACTGAGAAATCTCAATTTCCTAACGTTCCCCCTGGGGAGTGACATCCCACGCCGAGAGCACAGGGGCAGGTAATTACAGACTGAGTAATCTCAATTTCCTCATGTTCCCCCTGGGGAGTGACGTCCCACACCGAGAGCACAGGGGCAGGTAATTACAGACTGAGAAATCTCAATTTCCTCATGTTCCCCCTGGGGAGTGACGTCCCACACCAAGAGCACAAGGCAGGTAATTACAGACTGAGAAATCTCAATTTCCTCATGTTCCCCCTGGGGAGTGACGTCCCACACCAAGAGCACAGGGGCAGGTAATTACAGACTGAGAAATCTCAATTTCCTCATGTTCCCCCTGGGGAGTGACGTCCCACACCAAGAGCACAGGGGCAGGTAATGACAGACTGAGAAATCTCAATTTCCTCATGTTCCTCCTGGGGAGTGACGTCCCACACCAAGAGCACAGGGGCAGGTAATTACAGACTGAGAAATCTCAATTTCCTCATGTTCCCCCTGGGGAGTGACGTCCCACACCAAGAGCACAGGGGCTGGTAATTACAGACTGAGAAATCTCAATTTCCTCATGTTCCCCCCGGGGAGTGACGTCCCACACCAAGAGCACAGGGGCTGGTAATTACAGACTGAGTAATCTCAATTTCATGTTCCCCCCTGGGGAGTGACGTCCCACACCAAGAGCACAGGGGCAGGTAATTACAGACTGAGAAATCTCAATTTCCTCATGTTCCCCTGGGGAGTGACGTCCCACACCAAGAGCACAGGGGGGGTAATTACAGACTGAGTAATCGCAATTTCCTCATGTTCCCCCCCCTGGGGAGTGACGTCCCACACCAAGAGCACAGGGGCTGGTAATTACAGACTGAGAAATCTCAATTTCCTCATGTTCCCCCTGGGGAGTGACGTCCCACACCAAGAGCAAAGGGGCAGGTAATTACAGACTGAGAAATCTCAATTTCCTCATGTTCCCCCCTGGGGAGTGATGTCCCACACCAAGAGCACAGGGGCAGGTAATTACAGACTGAGAAATCTCAATTTCCTCATGTTCCCCCCTGGGGAGTGACATCCCACACCAAGAGCACAGGGGCAGGTAATTACAGTCTGAGTAATCTCAATTTCCTAACGTTCCCCCTGGGCAGTGACGTCCCACACCAAGAGCACAGGGGCAGGTAATTACAGACTGAGAAATCTCAATTTCCTCATGTTCCCCCTGGGGAGTGACATCCCACACCAAGAGCACAGGGGCAGGTAATTACAGACTGAGTAATCTCAATTTCCTCATTTTCCCCCCTGGGGAGTGACGTCCCACACCAAGAGCACAGGGGCAGGTAATTACAGACTGAGAAATCTCAATTTCATGTTCCGCCCTGGGGAGTGACGTCCCACACCAAGAGCACAGGGGCAGGTAATTACAGACTGAGAAATCTCAATTTCATGTTCCCCCCTGGGGAGTGACGTCCCACACCAAGAGCACAGGGGCAGGTAATTACAGACTGAGAAATCTCAATTTCCTCATGTTCCCCCTGGGGAGTGACGTCCCACACCAGCAGCACAGGGGCAGGTAATTACAGACTGAGTAATCTCAATTTCCTCATGTTCCCCCTGGGGAGTGACGTCCCACACCAAGAGCACAGGGGCAGGTAATTACAGACTGAATAATCTCAATTTCCTCATGCTCCCCCTGGGGAGTGACGTCCCACACCAAGAGCACAGGGGCAGGTAATTACAGACTGAGAAATCTCAATTTCCTCATGTTCCCCCTGGGGAGTGACGTCCCACACCAAGAGCACAGGGGCAGGTAATTACAGACTGAGAAATCTCAATTTCCTCATGTTCCCCCTGGGGAGTGACATCCCACACCAAGAGCACAGGGGCAGGTAATTACAGACTGAGAAATCTCAATTTCCTCATGTTCCCCCCTGGGGAGTGACGTCCCACACCAAGAGCACAGGGGCAGGTAATTACAGACTGAGTAATCCCAATTTCCTCATGTTCCCCCTGGGGAGTGACGTCCCATACCGAGAGCACAGGGGCAGGTAATTACAGACTGAGAAATCTCAATTTCCTCATGTTCCCCCTGGGGAGTGACGTCCCACACCGAGAGCACAGGGGCAGGTAATTACAGACTGAGAAATCTCAATTTCCTCATGTTCCCCCTGGGGAGTGACGTCCCACACCAAGAGCACAAGGCAGGTAATTACAGACTGAGAAATCTCAATTTCCTCATGTTCCCCCTGGGGAGTGACGTCCCACACCAAGAGCACAGGGGCAGGTAATTACAGACTGAGAAATCTCAATTTCCTCATGTTCCCCCTGGGGAGTGACGTCCCACACCAAGAGCACAGGGGCAGGTAATGACAGACTGAGAAATCTCAATTTCCTCATGTTCCTCCTGGGGAGTGACGTCCCACACCAAGAGCACAGGGGCAGGTAATTACAGACTGAGAAATCTCAATTTCCTCATGTTCCCCCTGGGGAGTGACGTCCCACACCAAGAGCACAGGGGCTGGTAATTACAGACTGAGAAATCTCAATTTCCTCATGTTCCCCCCGGGGAGTGACGTCCCACACCAAGAGCACAGGGGCTGGTAATTACAGACTGAGTAATCTCAATTTCATGTTCCCCCCTGGGGAGTGACGTCCCACACCAAGAGCACAGGGGCAGGTAATTACAGACTGAGAAATCTCAATTTCCTCATGTTCCCCTGGGGAGTGACGTCCCACACCAAGAGCACAGGGGGGGTAATTACAGACTGAGTAATCGCAATTTCCTCATGTTCCCCCCCCTGGGGAGTGACGTCCCACACCAAGAGCACAGGGGCTGGTAATTACAGACTGAGAAATCTCAATTTCCTCATGTTCCCCCTGGGGAGTGACGTCCCACACCAAGAGCAAAGGGGCAGGTAATTACAGACTGAGAAATCTCAATTTCCTCATGTTCCCCCCTGGGGAGTGATGTCCCACACCAAGAGCACAGGGGCAGGTAATTACAGACTGAGAAATCTCAATTTCCTCATGTTCCCCCCTGGGGAGTGACATCCCACACCAAGAGCACAGGGGCAGGTAATTACAGTCTGAGTAATCTCAATTTCCTAACGTTCCCCCTGGCAGTGACGTCCCACACCAAGAGCACAGGGGCAGGTAATTACAGACTGAGAAATCTCAATTTCCTCATGTTCCCCCTGGGGAGTGACGTCCCACACCAAGAGCACAGGGGCTGGTAATTACAGACTGAGAAATCTCAATTTCCTCATGTTCCCCCCGGGGAGTGACGTCCCACACCAAGAGCACAGGGGCTGGTAATTACAGACTGAGTAATCTCAATTTCATGTTCCCCCCTGGGGAGTGACGTCCCACACCAAGAGCACAGGGGCAGGTAATTACAGACTGAGAAATCTCAATTTCCTCATGTTCCCCTGGGGAGTGACGTCCCACACCAAGAGCACAGGGGGGGTAATTACAGACTGAGTAATCGCAATTTCCTCATGTTCCCCCCCCTGGGGAGTGACGTCCCACACCAAGAGCACAGGGGCTGGTAATTACAGACTGAGAAATCTCAATTTCCTCATGTTCCCCCTGGGGAGTGACGTCCCACACCAAGAGCAAAGGGGCAGGTAATTACAGACTGAGAAATCTCAATTTCCTCATGTTCCCCCCTGGGGAGTGATGTCCCACACCAAGAGCACAGGGGCAGGTAATTACAGACTGAGAAATCTCAATTTCCTCATGTTCCCCCCTGGGGAGTGACATCCCACACCAAGAGCACAGGGGCAGGTAATTACAGTCTGAGTAATCTCAATTTCCTAACGTTCCCCCTGGGCAGTGACGTCCCACACCAAGAGCACAGGGGCAGGTAATTACAGACTGAGAAATCTCAATTTCCTCATGTTCCCCCTGGGGAGTGACATCCCACACCAAGAGCACAGGGGCAGGTAATTACAGACTGAGTAATCTCAATTTCCTCATTTTCCCCCCTGGGGAGTGACGTCCCACACCAAGAGCACAGGGGCAGGTAATTACAGACTGAGAAATCTCAATTTCATGTTCCGCCCTGGGGAGTGACGTCCCACACCAAGAGCACAGGGGCAGGTAATTACAGACTGAGAAATCTCAATTTCATGTTCCCCCCTGGGGAGTGACGTCCCACACCAAGAGCACAGGGGCAGGTAATTACAGACTGAGAAATCTCAATTTCCTCATGTTCCCCCTGGGGAGTGACGTCCCACACCAGCAGCACAGGGGCAGGTAATTACAGACTGAGTAATCTCAATTTCCTCATGTTCCCCCTGGGGAGTGACGTCCCACACCAAGAGCACAGGGGCAGGTAATTACAGACTGAATAATCTCAATTTCCTCATGCTCCCCCTGGGGAGTGACGTCCCACACCAAGAGCACAGGGGCAGGTAATTACAGACTGAGAAATCTCAATTTCCTCATGTTCCCCCTGGGGAGTGACGTCCCACACCAAGAGCACAGGGGCAGGTAATTACAGACTGAGAAATCTCAATTTCCTCATGTTCCCCCTGGGGAGTGACATCCCACACCAAGAGCACAGGGGCAGGTAATTACAGACTGAGAAATCTCAATTTCCTCATGTTCCCCCCTGGGGAGTGACGTCCCACACCAAGAGCACAGGGGCAGGTAATTACAGACTGAGTAATCCCAATTTCCTCATGTTCCCCCTGGGGAGTGACGTCCCATACCGAGAGCACAGGGGCAGGTAATTACAGACTGAGAAATCTCAATTTCCTCATGTTCCCCCTGGGGAGTGACGTCCCACACCAAGAGCACAGGGGCAGGTAATTACAGACTGAGAAATCTCAATTTCCTCATGTTCCCCCCCTGGGGAATGACGTCCCACACCAAGAGCACAGGGGCTGGTAATTACAGACTGAGAAATCTCAATTTCCTCATGTTCCCCCCTGGGGAGTGACGTCCCACACCAAGAGCACAGGGGCAGGTAATTACAGACTGAGAAATCTCAATTTCATGTACCCCCCCTGGGGAGTGACGTCCCACACCAAGAGCACAGGGGCAGGTAATTACAGAATGAGAAATCTCAATTTCCTCATGTTCCCCCCTGGGGAGTGACGTCCCACACCGAGAGCACAGGGGCAGGTAATTACAGATGGAGAAATCTCAATTTCCTCATGTTCCCCCCTGGGGAGTGACGTCCCACACCAAGAGCACAGGGGCAGGTAATTACAGACTGAGAAATCTCAATTTCCTCATGTTCCCCCCTGGGGAGTGACGTCCCACACCAAGAGCACAGGGGCAGGTAATTACAGACTGAGAAATCTCAATTTCCTCATGTTCCCCCCTGGGGAGTGACGTCCCACACCAAGAGCACAGGGGCAGGTAATTACAGACTGAGAAATCTCAATTTCCTCATGTTCCCCCCTGGGGAGTGACGTCCCACACCGAGAGCACAGGGGCCGGTAATTACAGACTGAGAAATCTCAATTTCCCCATGTTCCCCCTGGGGAGTGATGTCCCACACCGAGAGCACAGGGGCCGGTAATTACAGACTGAGAAATCTCAATTTCCTCATGTTCCCTCCTGGGGAATGACGTCCCACACCAAGAGCACAGGGGCAGGTAATTACAGACTGAGTAATCCCAATTTCCTCATGTTCCTCCCTGGGGAGTGACGTCCCACACCAAGAGCACAGGGGCTGGTAATTACAGACTGAGAAATCTCAATTTCCTCATGTTCCCCCTGGGGAGTGACGTCCCACACCGAGAGCACAGGGGCAGGTAATTACAGACTGAGAAATCTCAATTTCATCATGTTCCCCCTGGGGAGTGACGTCCCACACCAAGAGCACAGGGGCTGGTAATTACAGACTGAGAAATCTCAATTTCCTAGCGTTCCCCCTGGGGAGTGACGTCCCACACCAAGAGCACAGGGGCAGGTAATTACAGACTGAGAAATCTCAATTTCCTCATGTTCCCCCCTGGGGAGTGACGTCCCACACCAGGAGCACAGGGGCAGGTAATTACAGACTGAGTAATCTCAATTCCTCATGTTCCCCCCTGGGGAGTGACGTCCCACACCAAGAGCACAGGGGCAGGTAATTACAGACTGAGAAATCTCAATTTCCTCATGTTCCCCCTGGGGAGTGACGTCCCACACCAAGAGCACAGGGGCAGGTAATTACAGACTGAGAAATCTCAATTTCCTCATGTTCCCCCCTGGGGAGTGACGTCCCACACCAAGAGCACAGGGGCAGGTAATTACAGACTGAGTAATCTCAATTTCCCCATGTTCCCCCTGGGGAGTGACGTCCCACACCAAGAGCACTGGGGCAGGTAATTACAGACTGAGAAATCTCAATTTCCTCATGTTCCCCCCTGGGGAGTGACAGGAGAGCATTTTTGCGATAGTGACCACAATTCGGTGAGATTTAAGGTGGTCATGGAAAAAGACAAAGACGGCCCGGAAATCAGGGTTCTAAATTGGGGGAAGGCCGATTTTAATAAGATAAGACAGGATCTGGCAAGTGTGGACTGGGAGCAGCTACTTATAGGAAAATCCACATCAAAACAGTGGGAGGCTTTCAGAAGGGAAATAGAGAGAGTACAACACCAACATGTTCCTGTAAAGGTCAAGGGTGGGACCAACAAGCAAAGGGAACCTTGGATGACAAAGGATATACAAAAATGCATTAGGAAAAAAAGGGGGGCTTTTGGCAGTTACAAAAGACAAAAGATGGTGGAAGCCCTAGAGGAGTATAAGAGGTGCAGGGGCATACTTAAAAAGGAAATTAGGAGGGCGAGGAGGGGCCATGAAATAACACTGGCGAGCAAAATAAAGGAAAATCCTAAGATGTTTTATAAGTATATTAAGGGCAAGAGGATAACCAGGGAAAGGGTAGGGCCCATTAGGGACCAAAGTGGCAAGCTGTGTGTAGAGCCAGATGAAGTAGGTGGGGTTTTAAATGAATTTTTTGCCTCAGTGTTCACTATGGAGAAAGACGATGTAGACATAGAAGTCGGGCAAGGGGACTGTGACATACTTGAACATATTAGCATCGAGAGGGAGGAGGTACTAGCGGTTTTAGCAGGCCAAAAAGTGGATAAATCCCCAGGCCCGGACGAGATGTATCCCAGGCTGTTGTGTGAGGCAAAGGAGGAGATTGCAGGGGCTCTGACACAAATTTTCAGAACCTCTCTGGCCACAGGGGATGTACCAGAGGACTGGAGAACAGCTAACGTAGTATCATTATTCAAGAAGGGTAGCAGGGATAAACCAGGGAATTACAGGCCAGTGAGTCTAACATCTGTGGTAGGGAAATTATTGGAAAAAATTCTGAGGGACAAAATTAGTCTCCACTTGGAGAGGCAAGGATTAATCGGGGATAGTCAGCATGGTTTTGTCAAGGGTAAATCATGTCTGACCAATCTGATTGAATTTTTCGAGGGGGTGACTAGGTGTGTGGATGAGGGAAATGCTGTGGATGTGGTTTACATGGACTTCAGTAAAGCTTTTGACAAGGTCCCGCATAGGAGACTGGTCAAGAAGGTAAGAGCCCATGGGATCCAGGGGGCCTTGGCGCGTTGGATCCTAAACTGGCTGAGTGGCAGGAGGCAGAGGGTGATGGTCGAAGGTTGCTTTTGTGACTGGAAGCCTGTGTCCAGTGGGGTACCTCAGGGATCGGTGCTGGGTCCCTTGCTGTTTGTGATCTACATTAATGATTTGGATGAGAATGTAAAGGGTATGATCAGTAAGTTCGCGGATGACACGAAAATTGGTGGGGTGGTAAATTGCGAGGAAGAAAGCCTCAGGCTACAGGACGATATTAACGGGTTGGTCAGATGGGCGGAAAAGTGGCAAATGGAATTTAACCCGGAAAAGTGCGAGGTGATGCATTTTGGACGGACAAATAAGGCAAGGGAATACACAATGAGTGGTAGGACCCTAGGAAGTACAGAGGGATCTTGGTGTACATGTACATAGATCCCTGAAGGCAGCGGAACAGGTAGATAAGGTGGTTAAAAAGGCTTATGGGATACTTGCCTTCATTAGCAGAGGCATAGAATATAAGAGCAGGGAGGTTATGATGGAGCTGTACAAAACGCTGGTGAGGCCACAGCTGGAGTACTGTGTGCAGTTCTGGTCGCCTCACTATAGGAAGGATGTGATTGCTTTGGAGAGGGTGCAGAGAAGATTCACCAGGATGTTACCTGGGATGGAGCGCCTCAGCTATGAAGAAAGACTCAACAGGCTGGGGTTGTTTTCCTTGGAGCAAAGGAGGCTGAGGGGGGACCTGATTGAGGTGTACAAAATGATGAGGGGCATAGATAGGGTAGATAAAGAGGAACTTTTCCCCTTAGTAGGGGGGTCAATAACAAGGGGGCACAGATTCAGGGTAAGGGGCAGGAGATTTAGGGGGGATTTGAGGAGGAACTTTTTCACCCAGAGGGTGGTTGGAAGCTGGAACTCACTGCCTGAAAGGGTGGTAGAGGCATTTGGATGAGCACTTGAAATGCCATTGCATACAAGGCTATGGACCAAATGCTGGAAAATGGGATTAGACTGGACAGGGAGGGATGGGCGGCGCAGACACGATGGGCCGAAGGGCCTCTTTCTGTGCTGTAAAAACTCTATGACTCTATCCCACACCAAGAGCACAGGGGCAGGTAATTGCAGACTGAGAAATCTCAATTTCCCCATGTTCCCCCCTGGGGAGTGACGTCCCACACCAAGAGCACAGGGGCAGGTAATTACAGACTGAGAAATCTCAATTTCCTCATGTTCCCCCCTGGGGAGTGACGTCCCACACCAGGAGCACAGGGGCTGGTAATTACAGACTGAGAAATCTCAATTTCCTCATGTACCCCCTGAGGAGTGACGTCCCACACCAAGAGCACAGGGGCAGGTAATTACAGACTGAGAAATCTCAATTTCCTCATGTTCCCCCTGGGGAGTGACGTCCCACACCAAGAGCACAGGGGCAGGTAATTACAGACTGAGAAATCTCAATTTCCTCATGTTCCCCCCTGGGGAGTGACGTCCCACACCAAGAGCACAGGGGCAGGTAATTACAGACTGAGAAATCTCAATTTCATGTACCCCCCCTGGGGAGTGACGTCCCACACCAAGAGCACAGGGGCAGGTAATTACAGACTGAGAAATCTCAATTTCCTCATGTTCCCCCTGGGGAGTGACGTCCCACACCAAGAGCACAGGGGCAGGTAATTACAGACTGAGAAATCTCAATTTCCTCATGTTCCCCCTGGGGAGTGACGTCCCACACCAAGAGCACAGGGGGGGTAATTACAGACTGAGAAATCTCAATTTCCTCATGTTCCCCCCTGGGGAGTGACGTCCCACACCAAGAGCACAGGGGCAGGTAATTACAGACTGAGAAATCTCAATTTCCTCATGTTCCCCCCTGGGGAGTGACGTCCCACACCAAGAGCACAGGGGCAGGTAATTACAGACTGAGAAATCTCAATTTCCTCATGTTCCCCCTGGGGAGTGACGTCCCACACCAAGAGCACAGGGGCAGGTAATTACAGACTGAGAAATCTCAATTTCATGTTCCCCCCTGGGGAGTGACGTCCCACACCAAGAGCACAGGGGCTGGTAATTACAGAGTGAGAAATCTCAATTTCCTCATGTTCCCCCCCTGGGGAGTGACGTCCCACACCAGGAGCACGTAATTACAGACTGAGTAATCTCAATTTCCTCATGTACCCCCTGAGGAGTGACGTCCCACACCAAGAGCACAGGGGCAGGTAATTACAGACTGAGAAATCTCAATTTCCTCATGTTCCCCCCTGGGGAGTGACGTCCCACACCAGGAGCACAGGAGCAGGTAATTACAGACTGAGTAATCTCAATTTCCTCATGTACCCCCTGAGGAGTGACGTCCCACACCAAGAGCACAGGGGCAGGTAATTACAGACTGAGAAATCTCAATTTCCTCATGTTCCCCCCTGGGGAGTGACGTCCCACACCGAGAGCACAGGGGCTGGTAATTACAGAGTGAGAAATCTCAATTTCCTCATGTTCCCCCTGGGGAGTGACGTCCCACACCAGGAGCACAGGGGCAGGTCATTACAGACTGAGAAATCTCAATTACCTCATGTTCCCCCCTGGGGACTGACGTCCCACACCAAGAGCACAGGGGCAGGTAATTACAGACTGAGAAATCTCAATTTCCTCATGTTCCCCCCTGGGGAGTGACGTCCCACACCAGGAGCACAGGGGCTGGTAATTACAGACTGAGAAATCTCAATTTCCTCATGTACCCCCTGAGGAGTGACGTCCCACACCAAGAGCACAGGGGCAGGTAATTACAGACTGAGAAATCTCAATTTCCTCATGTTCCCCCTGGGGAGTGACGTCCCACACCAAGAGCACAGGGGCAGGTAATTACAGACTGAGAAATCTCAATTTCCTCATGTTCCCCCCTGGGGAGTGACGTCCCACACCAAGAGCACAGGGGCAGGTAATTACAGACTGAGAAATCTCAATTTCATGTACCCCCCCTGGGGAGTGACGTCCCACACCAAGAGCACAGGGGCAGGTAATTACAGACTGAGAAATCTCAATTTCCTCATGTTCCCCCTGGGGAGTGACGTCCCACACCAAGAGCACAGGGGCAGGTAATTACAGACTGAGAAATCTCAATTTCCTCATGTTCCCCCTGGGGAGTGACGTCCCACACCAAGAGCACAGGGGGGGTAATTACAGACTGAGAAATCTCAATTTCCTCATGTTCCCCCCTGGGGAGTGACGTCCCACACCAAGAGCACAGGGGCAGGTAATTACAGACTGAGAAATCTCAATTTCCTCATGTTCCCCCCTGGGGAGTGACGTCCCACACCAAGAGCACAGGGGCAGGTAATTACAGACTGAGAAATCTCAATTTCATGTTCCCCCCTGGGGAGTGACGTCCCACACCAAGAGCACAGGGGCTGGTAATTACAGAGTGAGAAATCTCAATTTCCTCATGTTCCCCCCCTGGGGAGTGACGTCCCACACCAGGAGCACGTAATTACAGACTGAGTAATCTCAATTTCCTCATGTACCCCCTGAGGAGTGACGTCCCACACCAAGAGCACAGGGGCAGGTAATTACAGACTGAGAAATCTCAATTTCCTCATGTTCCCCCCTGGGGAGTGACGTCCCACACCAGGAGCACAGGAGCAGGTAATTACAGACTGAGTAATCTCAATTTCCTCATTTACCCCCTGAGGAGTGACGTCCCACACCAAGAGCACAGGGGCAGGTAATTACAGACTGAGAAATCTCAATTTCCTCATGTTCCCCCCTGGGGAGTGACGTCCCACACCGAGAGCACAGGGGCTGGTAATTACAGAGTGAGAAATCTCAATTTCCTCATGTTCCCCCTGGGGAGTGACGTCCCACACCAGGAGCACAGGGGCAGGTCATTACAGACTGAGAAATCTCAATTTCCTCATGTTCCCCCCTGGGGAGTGACGTCCCACACCAAGAGCACAGGGGCAGGTAATTACAGACTGAGAAATATCAATTTCCTCATGTACCCCCTGAGGAGTGACGTCCCACACCAAGAGCACAGGGGCAGGTAATTACAGACTGAGAAATCTCAATTTCCTCATGTTCCCCCCTGGGGAGTGACGTCCCACACCAAGAGCACAGGGGCCGGTAATTACAGACTGAGAAATCTCAATCTCCTCATGTTCCCCCTGGGGAGTGACGTCCCACACCAGGAGCACAGGGGCAGGTAATTACAGACTGAGAAATCTCAATTTCCTCATGTTCCCCCTGGGGAGTGACGTCCCACACCAAGAGCACAGGGGCAGGTAATTACAGACTGAGAAATCTCAATTTCCTCATGTTCCCCCTGTGGAGTGACGTCCCACACCAAGAGCACAGGGGCAGGTAATTACAGACTGAGAAATCTCAATTTCCTAATGTTCCCCCTGAGGAGTGACGTCCCACACCAGGAGCACAGGGGCTGGTAATTTACCCAGTTGTGTACAGGTTTGGACACTCCATTTATAGGATGTAAAAGCAGTGGAAAAACTGGCGAGCAATTGCACTCGGATGTTACCAGGGATGTGGAGTTACCGTTAGAGTGTGTGATTTGAGAACGTTGGGCTAATTCCACAAGGTGAGCAGGTTAAGTGAGGAGCTCTGATCAAAGAAATATTTACTGATATTTGCACTGATTGCCCAGAGGGCACATATTTCGGCAAATTCAAAGAATTGGGGTGAAGGTTGGTAAATGTAATTACACATGCGGTGGTTAGAAAGCAGAATTCAATCCCACAAGCTATGGTAGAAGCAAGTGGACATTTATTTGCTAAAATCTCTTTCTATCGCTGCGTGGATAGAAAGGAATGCTGGAGTATGGGGAGTGAAGGGAAGATTGCACCTGGACTAATTGGGATACTCACCTTAATGTGGTCAACAGGAGATGGGATTAGACTACGTGGGATATTAACAGTAATGGGCAGTGAGCAGGAGGTTGGGATTAGAATAGGCGGGATATTAACAGTAATGGGCAGTGAGCAGGAGGTTGGGATTAGAATAGGTGGGATATTAACAGTAATGGGTAGTGAGCAGGAGGTTGGGATTAGAATAGGTGGGATATTAACAGTAATGGGCAGTGAGCAGGAGGTTGGGATTAGAATAGGTGGGATATTAACTGTAATGGGCAGTGAGCAGGAGGTTGGGATTAGACTAGGTGGGATATTAACAGTAATGGGCAGTGAGCAGGAGGTTGGGATTAGGCTAGGTGGGTTATTAACAGTAATGGGCAGTGAGCAGGAGGTTGGAATTAGACTAGGTGGGATATTAACAGTAATGGGCAGTGAGCAGGAGGTTGGGATTAGACTAGGTGGGATATTAACAGTAATGGGCAGTGAGCAGGAGGTTGGGATTAGACTAGGTGGGATATTAACAGTAATGGGCAGTGAGCAGGAGGTTGGGATTAGACTAGGTGGGATATTAACAGTAATGGGCAGTGAGCAGGAGGTTGGGATTAGACTAGGTAGGATATTAACAGTAATGGGCAGTGAGCAGGAGGTTGAGATTAGACTAGGTGGATATTAACGGTAATGGGCAGTGAGCAGGAGGTTGGGATTAGACTAGGTGGGATATTAACAGTAATGGGCAGTGAGCAGGAGGTTGGGATTAGAGTAGGTGGGCTATTAACAGTAATGGGTAGTGAGCAGGAGGTTGGGATTAGACTCGGTGGGATATTAACAGTAATGGGGGAGGAAAAACCTGCACAGCGTCGGGTTTTCAATCCTCATTCTTTGGGGGTTAGTTTTCCTGTTCGTGTCTCATACATTTTAACCATTGTGTTTTTTTCTTGAAAACCTCTCATTTACTCCACAGATGATTTTTGTCATCTCTCATTTCCTTCATTTACTTTATAGTTTTGGTTTATAGTTTCTAAGGTGTGATATTCACCATCTAGAATCGGGGCAGAGGATATTTAAGAATAATATTAATAAATTTAATTAATTACATAGAATGGGAGATCAGGCGATGTGTTGCTGCTGCAATATGTGGGAGCTGGTGGACACCATTGCTGCTCACGGTGATCACATTTGCAGTAAGTGTTGGCTGCTCGAGGAACTCCCGCTCCGTGTTGAAGAGCTGGAGTCCGAGCTTCAAACACTGAGACACATCAGGGAGGGGGAGAGTTACCTGGACTCTGTTCCAGGAAGTAGTCACACCAATTAGATTAATTAATTCAGATGTAGTCCGTGGCCAGGGTCAGGATGGTGTGACTAGAAGTGAGGCAGGTACGGGGATCCAGGAGGTAGTGTTGGAGGAGCCGCAGCCCTTGCACTTGTCCAACAGGTTCGAGGCTCTTACTCCCTGTGGGGACAGGAGCAGGGACTGCAGGGAGGATGAGCAACCTGGCCACAGCACCGTGGAGCAGGGGGCCATTCAAGTGGGGGGAGTTAAAAGAAATGTTGTAGTGGTAGGGGATAGTATCGTTAGGGGGATAGATAGAGTTCTTTGCAGCCGAGAGCGAGAGTCCCAAAGGCCGTGTTGCCTGCCCGGTGCCAGGGTTAAGGACATCTCCTCTGGGCTAGAGAGAAACTTGGAGTGGGAGGGGGAGGATCCAGTTGTCATGGTCCATGTTG
Source organism: Somniosus microcephalus (assembly GCF_052327205.1). NCBI lineage: Eukaryota > Metazoa > Chordata > Chondrichthyes > Squaliformes > Somniosidae > Somniosus > Somniosus microcephalus. The sequence goes on along the minus strand of NC_141003.1, from coordinate 1,633,723 downwards.
GTACCAACGACATAGATAGGACAAGGAAGGAGGTTCTGCTGAGGGAGTTTGAGCAGCTAGGGGCCAAATTAAAAAGCAGAACCACAAGGGTAATAATCTTTGGATTATTACCTGAGCCACGAGTGAATTTGGCTAGGACAAATAAAATTAGAGAGTTAAATGCGTGGCTCAAAGACTGGTGTGGGAGAAATGGGTTTTGCTTCCTGGGACACTGGCACCAGTACTGGGGCAGGAGGGAGCTGTTCCGTTGGGACGGGCTTCACTTGGCCAGTGCTGGGACTAGAGTCCTGGCGGATCATATAACTAGGGCTGCAGAGAAGGCTTTAAACTAACTAGTGGGGGGGGAGGTTCCTAGAGAGCAAATAATACAAATGACAACAGAGAAGGTCATAGACTTAGGCAGCAGTGGGGAAATTAAAAACCAGAGCATGTCAGGAAGGGGCAGAAGGTATGGAGTAAAAGGTAAAGTAATAAAAAGGGCAAAAGCAGGAACTAAGTGTCACAAAACATCTTTGAAAGTTCTCTATCTGAATGCACGTAGCATTCGTAACAAAATAGACGAGTTAATGGCACAAATAACTACATATGGGTATGATCTTGTGGCCATTACAGAAACATGGTTGCAGGGTGACAATGCCTGGGAATTAAACATACCAGGTTATTTAACGATCAGGAAGGACAGGCAGGAAGGAAGGGGAGGTGGGGTGGCTATGTTAATAAAGGAAGTAATCACTGTAATACAGAGAAATGATATTGGGTCAAAAGATCAGGAGAATGAAACAGTTTGGGTGGAGGTAAGGAATAATGAGGGGAAAAAACACTAGTGGGCGTAGTCTACAGGCCTCCGAACAGTGGCAACTCTGTTGGACGGAGTATCAATCAGGAAATAGTTGAGGCTTGTAATAAGGGAACATCTATAATTATGGGGGATTTTAACTATCATATTAATTGGACAAATCAAATTGGGCAGGGCTGCCTTGAGGATGAGTTCATTGAGTGTATTAGGGTTGGGTTTCTTGAGCAGTATGTAACTGAACCGACCAGGGGGGCAAGCAACCTTAGATCTGGTCCTGTGTAACGAGACGGGATTAATTAAAAATGTCCTAGTAAAGGATCCCCTTGGAATGAGTGACCATAAAATGGTTGAATTCCATATTTAATTAGAGGGTGAGTAGGTTGGATCTCAAAGAAGCGTGCTAAGCTTGAATAAAGGAGACTATGAAGGTATGAGAGCGGAATTGAGTAGAGTGGATTGGGAAAATAGATTAAAGGGTAAGACGATACATGATCAGTGGTGTACATTTAAGGAGTTATTTTACAACTTCCAAAAAATATATATTCCACTGAGAAGAAAAGGGTGTAAAAGAAAAGACAGCCATCCGTGGCTAAGTAAAGAAATTAAGGATAGTATTCGACTAAAAACAAGGGCATATAAGGTAGCCAAATCTAGTGGGAGGATAGAGGATTGGGAAAACTTTAAAAGACAGCAAAAAATAATAAAAAGATTGATTAAGAAAGGGAAGATAGATTATGAAAGTAAATTAGCAAAAAATATAAAAATAGATAGTAAGAGTTTTTATAGTTATATAAAAAGAAAAAGGGTGGCTAAAGTAAATGTTGGTCCCTTAGAGGATGAGACCGGAAAATTAATGGTGGGAAATATGGAGATGGCAAAAACACTGAATGAATATTTTGTATCAGTCTTTACAGTAGAAGACACTAAGAATATCCCAACACTGGACAAACAGGGGGCTAAAGGGGGGGGAGGAGCTAAACACGATCAAAATCACTAAGGAAGTGGTACTCGGTAAAATAATGGGACTCAAGGCGGATAAATCACCTGGACCTGATGGCTTACATCCTAGGGTCTTGAGGGAAGTGGCGGTAGGGATTGTGGATGCATTGGTAATAATTTTCCAAAACTCCCTGGACTCGGCAAAGGTCCCGGCAGACTGGAAAACTGCTAATGTAACACCATTATTTAAAAGGGGCAGTAGACAAAAGGCTGGAAACTATAGACCGGTTAGCCTAACATCTGTGGTAGGTAAAATTTTTGAGTCTATTATTAAGGAGACAGTAACAGGACATTTGGATAATCATAATTTAATAGGACAAAATCAGCATGGTTTTATGAAGGGGAAGTCATGTTTGACAAATTTGCTGGAGTTCTTTGAGGAAGTAACATATAGGGTGGATAAAGGGGAACCAGTGGACGTAGTGTACTTAGACTTCCAAAAGGCATTTGACAAGGTGCCACACAAAAGATTATTGTTTAAGATAAAAAATCACAGGATTGGGGGTAATATTCTGGCATGGATAGAGGATTGGCTATCTAACAGAAGGCAGAGAGTTGGGATAAATGGTTCATTCTCAGACTGGCAATCAGTAACTAGTGGTGTTCCGCAGGGGTCAGTGCTGGGTCCCCAACTCTTTACAATCTATATTAACGATTTGGAGGAGGGGACCGAGTGTAACATATCAAAGTTTGCAGATGATACTAAGATGGGAGGGAAAGTAGTGACTGAGGAGGACATAAAATACCTGCAAGGGGACATCGACAGGCTAAGTAAGTGGGCAGAGATTTGGCAGATGGAATACAATACTGGAAAGTGTGAGGTTATGCACTTTGGCAGGAAGTTATTATCTTAATGGCAAGAAACTGGAAAGTACTGAAGTACAAAGGGATCTGGGGGTCCTGGTGCACGAAACTCAAAAGGTTAGTATGCAGGTGCAGCAAGTGATTAAGAAGGCCAATGGAATGTTGGCTTTCATTGCTAGGGGGATAGAATATAAAAATAGGGAGGTATTGCTTCAGTTGTACAAGGTATTGGTGAGACCGCACCTGGAATACTGCGTACAGTTTTGGCGTCCATACTTAAGAAAGGACATACTTGCTCTCGAGTCAGTACAAAGAAGGTTCACTAGGTTAATCCTGGGGATGAGGGGATGGACATATGAGGAGAGGTTGAGTAGATTGGGACTCTACTCATTGGAGTTCAGAAGGATGAGAGGCGATCTTATTGAAACATATAAGATTGTGAAGGGGTTGGATCGGGTGGATGCGGGGAAGAGGTTCCCGATGATGGGTGAAACTAGAACTAGGGGGCATAGTCTTAGAATAAGCGGTTGCTCTTTCAAAACTGAGATGAGGAGGAACTACTTCACTCAGAGGGTGGTAGGTCCACGGAATATGCTGCCCCAAAAAGCTGTAGAAGCTACATCATTACATAAATTTAAAACAGAAATAGACAGTTTCCTAGAAGTAAAGGGAGGTTACGGGGAGCGGGCAGGAATTTGGACATGAGTCTAGGTTCGGATTGGTCATGGCCCTGTGGGTAGCGGAGCGGGCCCAGGGGCCGTGTAGCCTGATCCTGCTCCTATTTCGTGTGTCTAAGTCTGTTAGATTCAGGAGATGGTTCTGTGATAGTAGATTGGCGGTTAGGATCAGATCAGCCATGATCTTATTGAATGGCGGAGCAGGCTCGAGGGGCCGATTGGCCTACTCCTGCTCCTATTTCTTATGTTCTTATGTAAGTAGTTTCCAGGTCAGTAAACTGATGACGTTCCCTGTAATTCCTGTCTGTTGCCTCTGGCCTCTCCTTTTCCCAGTCCCACTAAAACTGTTCCCTTTGTTTTCAGTCCACAATGAGTTATACCCGAACCGTTCCCCTGTCCTTTGTACAGATACTGACGGATCCGCTGGGTATTTGCACCTCTTCTTATCATTGTTTCAGATTCACAATATTTTCAGTTTATCTATTTAGTTCCTATTTGACGAGTTTCTCTTCGGTAACATTGTGATTCTAAGATCTGATATCCTGTCAGTTCTGTGATGTTTGGATAATCCAGACTCATTCTGTGTCCCTCCCACTTACCCGATGTTCTTGTCCACTGAAATGCCTCTCCTGTGTTAACAACGAGCTCAGTCCGTCCACCCCTCCTTCAATCGCCTGTTCCAGTCTGTCCCGGTAGAATTTCGTGAACTGGAACAGCTGGTAATCGTCACACTTTGTCAAGAACTCAGTGATTGTAGAGTTCGGATCTGTGAACACAAATGGAGAAAACTAAACACATTATACACTTTCTACCCAGGCGGCTACATGTCATCGTATACCAAACGGCGACAGCTTCCTGTGAGCCACATTATCAATCACCTTCTGGTGAGCCACATTATCAAACACCTTCTGGTGAGCCACATTATCAATCACCTTCTGGTGAGCCACATTATCAAACACCTTCCGGTGAGCCACATTATCAAACACCTTCTGGTGAGCCACATTATCAAACACCTTCTGGTGAGCCACATTATCAAACACCTTCTGGTGAGCCACATTATCAAACACCTTCTGGTGAGCCACATTATCAAACACCTTCCGGTGAGCCACATTATCAAACACCTTCTGGTGAGCCACATTATCAAACACCTTCTGGTGAGCCACATTATCAAACACCTTCCTGTGAGCCACATTATCAAACACCTTCTGGTGAGCCACATTATCAAACACCTTCTGGTGAGCCACATTATCAAACACCTTCCTGTGAGCCACATTATCAAACACCTTCTGGCGAGCCACATTATCAAACACCTTCTGGTGAGCCACATTATCAAACACCTTCTGGTGAGCCACATTATCAAACACCTTCTGGTGAGCCACATTATCAAACACCTTCTGGTGAGCCACATTATCAAACACCTTCTGGTGAGCCACATTATCAAACACCTTCTGGCGAGCCACATTATCAAACACCTTCTGGTGAGCCACATTATCAAACACCTGGTGAGCCACATTATCAAACACCTGGTGAGCCACATTATCAAACACCTTCTGGTGAGCCACATTATCAAACACCTTCTGGTGAGCCACATTATCAAACACCTTCTGGTGAGCCACATTATCAAACACCTTCTGGTGAGCCACATTATCAAACACCTTCTGGTGAGCCACATTATCAAACACCTTCTGGCGAGCCACATTATCAAACACCTTCTGGCGAGCCACATTATCAAACACCTTCTGGTGAGCCACATTATCAAACACCTTCTGGTGAGCCACATTATCAAACACCTGGTGAGCCACATTATCAAACACCTGGTGAGCCACATTATCAAACACCTTCTGGTGAGCCACATTATCAAACACCTTCTGGTGAGCCACATTATCAAACACCTTCTGGTGAGCCACATTATCAAACACCTTCTGGTGAGCCACACTATCAAACACCTTCTGGTGAGCCACATTATCAAACACCTTCTGGTGAGCCACATTATCAAACACCTGGTGAGCCACATTATCAAACACCTGGTGAGCCACATTACCAAACACCTTCTGGTGAGCCACATTATCAAACACCTTCTGGTGAGCCACATTATCAAACACCTGGTGAGCCACATTATCAAACACCTTCCGGTGAGACACATTATCAAACACCTTCCTGTGAGCCACATTATCAAACACCTTCCTGTGAGCCACATTATCAAACACCTTCTGGTGAGCCACATTATCAAACACCTTCTGGTGAGCCACATTATCAAACACCTGGTGAGCCACATTATCAAACACCTTCCGGTGAGACACATTATCAAACACCTTCCTGTGAGCCACATTATCAAACACCTTCCTGTGAGCCACATTATCAAACACCTTCTGGTGAGCCACATTATCAAACACCTTCCGGTGAGCCACATTATCAAACACCTTCTGGTGAGCCACATTATCAAACACCTTCTGGTGAGCCACATTATCAAACACCTTCTGGTGAGCCACATTATCAAACACCTTCCGGTGAGCCACATTATCAAACACCTTCTGGTGAGCCACATTATCAAACACCTTCTGGTGAGCCACATTATCAAACACCTGGTGAGCCACATTATCAAACACCTTCTGGTGAGCCACATTATCAAACACCTTCTGGTGAGCCACATTATCAAACACCTGGTGAGCCACATTATCAAACACCTGGTGAGCCACATTATCAAACACCTTCTGGTGAGCCACATTATCAAACACCTTCCGGTGAGCCACATTATCAAACACCTGGTGAGCCACATTATCAAACACCTGGTGAGCCACATTATCAAACACCTTCCGGTGAGCCACATTATCAAACACCTTCCGGTGAGCCACATTATCAAACACCTGGTGAGCCACATTATCAAACACCTTCCTGTGAGCCACATTATCAAACACCTTCTGGTGAGCCACATTATCAAACACCTTCTGGTGAGCCACATTATCAAACACCTTCCTGTGAGCCACATTATCAAACACCTTCTGGTGAGCCACATTATCAAACACCTTCTGGTGAGCCACATTATCAAACACCTTCCTGTGAGCCACATTATCAAACACCTTCTGATGAGCCACATTATCAAACACCTTCTGGTGAGCCACATTATCAAACACCTTCCTGTGAGCCACATTATCAAACACCTTCCGGTGAGCCACATTATCAAACACCTTCTGATGAGCCACATTATCAAACACCTTCTGGTGAGCCACATTATCAAACACCTTCTGATAACCCACATACACCGGATGTACAACATTCCATCAACCTGTATAGTCACGGCTCCACAAAACTACATCTTAATGTGTTGGGAGATTGGGCACATGACTGGCAAATGGTGTTTAGCTTGGATAAGTGCCGTGTTCTGCCTGTGGGCAGTGCGAGTGCTCAACATTCATACACCCTTCATGGCATTAAATAAGGGGGAGAAAGGAAGATCCGGGTATTCTAGTGGATACATCTCTAAAGGTACAGGAGCAATGCCGTGAAGTGATAGCTAGAACAAAGGGGATATTGGGGTGCATTCATATGACAGTAGGGTTTAAGACAACCTATTCTGTCCTAGGACAAGACTTTGGTAAAGGCTTCACTTGGAATACTGTGTCCAGTTATAGTCCCCACATAAGGTGGGTGATATTGAGGCTTTGAACCTGTTGCAGAGGAGGGACATTAGACTAATTCCCAGTATAAAGCACCTTAGTTATCAAGATAGGCTACGAATGTGGACTCTACACTTTAGAGAAGCAAAGACTAAGCGGTGAACTGATTGAGGTTTATAAGATGATGAAGGGAATTGAGTGTGTTCTATTTAACAGTTTGTTCCAGTTACATAGCTTACGGAGGGCCAGGGGTCACCATTTTAAGTTGTGAAAGGCCAGATTTACGTTAGCTGTCAGGAGGTGGTTCTTTTCCCAGAGAATAGTCGACCTCTGGAACAGGATACCTTCTCTGGCGGTGGACACTGACTCGGTGAATTCCTTCAGGCGAGAGCTGGACCTGTTCCTGTTTGGTGCGGACATCACCGCTTACAACAGGAAGACACTTCCGGGAATTCAGTGCAAGATTGATCTGCTGGACTAGTTTCAATCGCCTAGATGGGTCGGAGAGGAATTTCCCCTATTTTAATCCCCCAAATTGGCCTGTTTTTTTTCACCTCACCCATGGTTTGGTTTGGGATAGCTAGAACAAATTATGACAGAGCATCGCAATTGCCTAGGAAAGGCTGGATGGACCAAAAGGTCAAATTGTCAAATACAACTTTTCTACAGCTAATCCGTTCCAGCCACCCTGCATCATCATCTTCATCGCTAAATGCTCGCTAATTCGACCTGGATTAACAGATTTGAGGATTTTCTACACAATGGTCTCCGGTTACCAGGTTAATCCACTCTCCACATTAGAACAGAATCACTTGGGCTCCTTCAGCCCACCTGTATATTTTTGATATTAAACCTGGGTTGAAATGCTGTGGTCAGTCCCTCCTATCACCTCTCTGACTTCCTCTAACAGTCTGATATTAAACCTGGGTTGAAATGCTGTGCTCAGTCCCTCCTATCTCCGCTCTGACTTCCTCTAACAGTCTGATATTAAACCTGGGTTGAAATGCTGTGCTCAGTCCCTCCTATCTCCTCTCTGACTTCCTCTAACAGTCTGATATTAAACCTGGGTTGAAATGCTGTGCTCAGTCCCTCCTATCTCCGCTCTGACTTCCTCTAACAGTCTGATATTAAACCTGGGTTGAAATGCTGTGGTCAGTCCCTCCTATCACCGCTCTGACTTCCTCTAACAGTCTGATATTAAACCTGGGTTGAAATGCTGTGCTCAGTCCCTCCTATCTCCTCTCTGACTTCCTCTAACAGTCTGATATTAAACCTGGGTTGAAATGCTGTGCTCAGTCCCTCCTATCACCTCTCTGACTCCCTCTAACAATCTGATATTAAACCTGGGTTGAAATGCTGTGCTCAGTCCCTCCTATCTCCTCTCTGACTTCCTCTAACAGACTGATATTAAACCTGGGTTGAAATGCTGTGCTCAGTCCCTCCTATCACCTCTCTGACTTCCTCGAACAGTCTGATATTAAACCTGGGTTGAAATGCTGTGCTCAGTCCCTCCTATCTCCTCTCTGACTTCCTCTAACAATCTGATATTAAACCTGGGTTGAAATGCTGTGCTCAGTCCCTCCTATCTCCGCTCTGACTTCCTCTAACAGTCTGATATTAAACCTGGGTTGAAATGCTGTGCTCAGTCCCTCCTATCTCCTCTCTGACTTCCTCTAACAGTCTGATATTAAACCTGGGTTGAAATGCTGTGCTCAGTCCCTCCTATCACCTCTCTGACTTCCTCTAACAGTCTGATATTAAACCTGGGTTGAAATGCTGTGCTCAGTCCCTCCTATCTCCTCTCTGACTTCCTCTAACAGTCTGATATTAAACCTGGGTTGAAATGCTGTGCTCAGTCCCTCCTATCACCTCTCTGACTTCCTCTAACAGTCTGATATTAAACCTAGGTTGAAATGCTGTGCTCAGTCCCTCCTATCACCTCTCTGACTTCCTCTAACAGTCTGATATTAAACCTGGGTTGAAATGCTGTGCTCAGTCCCTCCTATCACCTCTCTGACTTCCTCTAACAGTCTGATATTAAACCTGGGTTGAAATGCTGTGCTCAGTCCCTCCTATCTCCTCTCTGACTCCCTCTAACAGTCTGATATTAAACCTGGGTTGAAATGCTGTGCTCAGTCCCTCCTATCTCCTCTCTGACTTCCTCTAACAGTCTGATATTAAACCTGGGTTGAAATGCTGTGCTCAGTCCCTCCTATCACCTCTCTGACTTCTTCTAACAGTCTGATATTAAATCTGGGTTGAAATGCTGTGCTCAGTCCCTCCTATCACCTCTCTGACTTCCTCTAACAGTCTGATATTAAACCTGGGTTGAAATGCTGTGCTCAGTCCCTCCTATCTCCTCTCTGACTTCCTCTAACAGTCTGATATTAAACCTGGGTTGAAATGCTGTGCTCAGTCCCTCCTATCTCCGCTCTGACTTCCTCTAACAGCCTGATATTAAACCTGGGTTGAAATGCTGTGGTTAGTCCCTCCTATCTCCGCTCTGACTTCCTCTAAGAGCCCGATATTAAACCTGGGTTGAAATGCTGTGGTCAGTCCCTCCTATCTCCTCTCTGACTTCCTCTAACAGTCTGATATTAAACCTGGGTTGAAATGCTGTGGTCAGTCCCTCCTATCTCCTCTCTGACTTCCTCTAACAGTCTGATATTAAACCTGGGTTGAAATGCTGTGCTCAGTCCCTCCTATCTCCGCTCTGACTCCCTCTAACAGTCTGATATTAAACTTGGGTTGAAATGCTGTGCTCAGTCCCTCCTATCACCTCTCTGACTTCCTCTAACAGTCTGATATTAAACCTGGGTTGAAATGCTGTGCTCAGTCCCTCCTATCTCCTCTCTGACTTCCTCTAACAGTCTGATATTAAACCTGGGTTGAAATGCTGTGCTCAGTCCCTCCTATCTCCTCTCTGACTTCCTCTAACAGTCTGATATTAAACCTGGGTTGAAATGCTGTGCTCAGTCCCTCCTATCTCCGCTCTGACTCCCTCTAACAGTCTGATATTAAACCTGGGTTGAAATGCTGTGCTCAGTCCCTCCTATCACCTCTCTGACTTCCTCTAACAGTCTGATATTAAACCTGGGTTGAAATGCTGTGGTCAGTCCCTCCTATCTCTGCTCTGACTCCCTCTAACAGTCTGATATTAAACCTGGGTTGAAATGCTGTGCTCAGTCCCTCCTATCACCTCTCTGACTCCCTCTAACAATCTGATATTAAACCTGGGTTGAAATGCTGTGCTCAGTCCCTCCTATCTCCTCTCTGACTTCCTCTAACAGTCTGATATTAAACCTGGGTTGAAATGCTGTGCTCAGTCCCTCCTATCTCCGCTCTGACTTCCTCTAACAGTCTGATATTAAACCTGGGTTGAAATGCTGTGCTCAGTCCCTCCTATCACCTCTCTGACTTCCTCTAACAGTCTGATATTAAACCTGGGTTGAAATGCTGTGCTCAGTCCCTCCTATCTCCTCTCTGACTTCCTCTAACAGTCTGATATTAAACCTGGGTTGAAATGCTGTGCTCAGTCCCTCCTATCTCCTCTCTGACTTCCTCTAACAGTCTGATATTAAACCTGGGTTGAAATGCTGTGCTCAGTCCCTCCTATCTCCTCTCTGACTTCCTCTAACAGTCTGATATTAAACCTGGGTTGAAATGCTGTGGTCAGTCCCTCCTATCTCCGCTCTGACTTCCTCTAACAGTCTGATATTAAACCTGGGTTGAAATGCTGTGCTCAGTCCCTCCTATCTCCGCTCTGACTTCCTCTAACAGTCTGATATTAAACCTGGGTTGAAATGCTGTGCTCAGTCCCTCCTATCTCCTCTCTGACTTCCTCTAACAGTCTGATATTAAACCTGGGTTGAAATGCTGTGCTCAGTCCCTCCTATCTCCGCTCTGACTTCCTCTAACAGTCTGATATTAAACCTGGGTTGAAATGCTGTGGTCAGTCCCTCCTATCACCGCTCTGACTCCCTCTAACAGTCTGATATTAAACCTGGGTTGAAATGCTGTGCTCAGTCCCTCCTATCACCTCTCTGACTTCCTCTAACAGTCTGATATTAAACCTGGGTTGAAATGCTGTGCTCAGTCCCTCCTATCTCCTCTCTGACTTCCTCTAACAGTCTGATATTAAACCTGGGTTGAAATGCTGTGGTCAGTCCCTCCTATCACCGCTCTGACTTCCTCTAACAGTCTGATATTAAACCTGGGTTGAAATGCTGTGCTCAGTCCCTCCTATCTCCTCTCTGACTTCCTCTAACAGTCTGATATTAAACCTGGGTTGAAATGCTGTGCTCAGTCCCTCCTATCACCTCTCTGACTCCCTCTAACAATCTGATATTAAACCTGGGTTGAAATGCTGTGCTCAGTCCCTCCTATCTCCTCTCTGACTTCCTCTAACAGACTGATATTAAACCAGGGTTGAAATGCTGTGCTCAGTCCCTCCTATCACCTCTCTGACTTCCTCTAACAGTCTGATATTAAACCTGGGTTGAAATGCTGTGCTCAGTCCCTCCTATCTCCTCTCTGACTTCCTCTAACAATCTGATATTAAACCTGGGTTGAAATGCTGTGCTCAGTCCCTCCTATCACCTCTCTGACTTCCTCTAACAGTCTGATATTAAACCTGGGTTGAAATGCTGTGCTCAGTCCCTCCTATCACCGCTCTGACTTCCTCTAACAGTCTGATATTAAACCTGGGTTGAAATGCTGTGCTCAGTCCCTCCTATCACCTCTCTGACTTCCTCTAACAGTCTGATATTAAACCTGGGTTGAAATGCTGTGCTCAGTCCCTCCTATCTCCTCTCTGACTCCCTCTGACAGTCTGATATTAAACCTGGGTTGAAATGCTGTGCTCAGTCCCTCCTATCACCTCTCTGACTTCCTCTAACAGTCTGATATTAAACCTGGGTTGAAATGCTGTGCTCAGTCCCTCCTATCACCTCTCTGACTTCCTCTAACAGTCTGATATTAAACCTGGGTTGAAATGCTGTGCTCAGTCCCTCCTATCTCCTCTCTGACTTCCTCTAACAGTCTGATATTAAACCTGGGTTGAAATGCTGTGCTCAGTCCCTCCTATCTCCTCTCTGACTTCCTCTAACAGTCTGATATTAAACCTGGGTTGAAATGCTGTGCTCAGTCCCTCCTATCTCCTCTCTGACTTCCTCTAACAGTCTGATATTAAACCTGGGTTGAAATGCTGTGCTCAGTCCCTCCTATCACCTCTCTGACTTCCTCTAACAGTCTGATATTAAACCTGGGTTGAAATGCTGTGCTCAGTCCCTCCTATCACCTCTCTGACTTCCTCTAACAGTCTGATATTAAACCTGGGTTGAAATGCTGTGCTCAGTCCCTCCTATCACCTCTCTGACTTCCTCTAACAGTCTGATATTAAACCTGGGTTGAAATGCTGTGCTCAGTCCCTCCTATCTCCTCTCTGACTTCCTCTAACAGTCTGATATTAAACCTGGGTTGAAATGCTGTGCTCAGTCCCTCCTATCACCTCTCTGACTTCCTCTAACAGTCTGATATTAAACCTGGGTTGAAATGCTGTGCTCAGTCCCTCCTATCACCTCTCTGACTCCGTCTAACAATCTGATATTAAACCTGCGTTGAAATGCTGTGCTCAGTCCCTCCTATCTCCGCTCTGACTTCCTCTAACAGTCTGATATTAAACCTGGGTTGAAATGCTGTGCTCAGTCCCTCCTATCTCCGCTCTGACTTCCTCTAACAGTCTGATATTAAACCTGGGTTGAAATGCTGTGCTCAGTCCCTCCTATCTCCGCTCTGACTTCCTCTAACAGTCTGATATTAAACCTGGGTTGAAATGCTGTGCTCAGTCCCTCCTATCTCCTCTCTGACTTCCTCTAACAGTCTGATATTAAACCTGGGTTGAAATGCTGTGCTCAGTCCCTCCTATCTCCTCTCTGACTTCCTCTAACAGTCTGATATTAAACCTGGGTTGAAATGCTGTGCTCAGTCCCTCCTATCTCCTCTCTGACTTCCTCAAACAGTCTGATATTAAACCTGGGTTGAAATGCTGTGGTCAGTCCCTCCTATCACCTCTCTGACTTCCTCTAACAGTCTGATATTAAACCTGGGTTGAAATGCTGTGCTCAGTCCCTCCTATCTCCTCTCTGACTTCCTCAAACAGTCTGATATTAAACCTGGGTTGAAATGCTGTGGTCAGTCCCTCCTATCACCTCTCTGACTTCCTCTAACAGTCTGATATTAAACCTGGGTTGAAATGCTGTGCTCAGTCCCTCCTATCTCCTCTCTGACTTCCTCTAACAGTCTGATATTAAACCTGGGTTGAAATGCTGTGCTCAGTCCCTCCTATCTCCTCTCTGACTTCCTCTAACAGTCTGATATTAAACCTGGGTTGAAATGCTGTGCTCAGTCCCTCCTATCTCCTCTCTGACTTCCTCTAACAGTCTGATATTAAACCTGGGTTGAAATGTTGTGCTCAGTCCCTCCTATCTCCACTCTGACTTCCTCTAACAGTCTGATATTAAACCTGGGTTGAAATGCTGTGCTCAGTCCCTCCTATCTCCTCTCTGACTTCCTCTAACAGTCTGATATTAAACCTGGGTTGAAATGTTGTGCTCAGTCCCTCCTATCTCCACTCTGACTTCCTCTAACAGTCTGATATTAAACCTGGGTTGAAATGCTGTGCTCAGTCCCTCCTATCACCTCTCTGACTTCCTCTAACAGTCTGATATTAAACCTGGGTTGAAATGCTGTGGTCAGTGATGCGCTATCAATTACTCATAAAAGACGGAGAGTTAGGAGAGTAACTAAAAGGCTTTTATTAGCAAAGAACAAAGCATGCCTCTCGAGGTTGACTGGGTTCCAAGAAGGCAGGGGGCTGCAGAGCAATCACCTTTATACCTGGGCCTGTGGGTGGAGCCAGGGACGGAGCCAGCAGAGACATGCTGAGGCATGCATAGATACAACAGTGTGCAACAACAACAACGGTGAACAACAATAACAGTGGTTTACCACATTCACCCCTTGTTTAAAATTGAGTCCGGCGGGGTGAAGTGTACTAAAGGTTCGTGTAAGTAAGTCTATCAGGTGGCCTTGTATGCCGTCCCGATTGTCGTGGTGGCGGCGGTGATGGTGCAGCATCCAATGTTGAATCTGGCGTCTCGTTGAGTGGTTGGGTGGACAATGACGGGTCCTGGGGCTGCGGCATGCCGTCTAGCGGGGTTGGGTTGTGGGTAGTGGTGGATGGCAATGGTAGTGTTTCAGGGGCACCCGAAGGTGCGAGATCTCGTGTGGGGGTTGTGTCCTCCCGCCCGTCCGGGTACGCTACGTAAGCGTACTGGGGGTAGGCGTGGGTAGCGAGGGAGGTGTTTCGGGAGCACCCGAAGGTGCGAGGTCTCGTATGGAGACTGTCTTCCCGCCCGTCCGGGTACACCACGTAAGCATACTGAGGGTTGGCATGGAGGAGGCTCACCCTCTCGACCAGGGGGTCCGTCTTATGGGACCTCACGTGCTTCCGCAGTAGGATGGGTCCTGGAGAAGTCAGCCATGTCGGTAACGAGATCCCCGATGTGGACTTCCTGGGGAAGGAGAACATTCTCTCGTGAGGGGTAGCATTGGTGGCTGTACAGAGCAGTGACCGAATGGAATGGAGCGCCGCAGGGAGGACTTCCTGCCAGCGAGAGGTTGGAAGGCCCTTAGATTTCAAGTTTAAAAGGACTGCCTTCCAGACCGTCGCATTCTCCCTTTCCACCTGACTATTCCCCCGGGGGTTGTAGCTGGTGGTCCTGCTTGTAGCAATACCTCGCGTGAGCAGGTACTGCCGAAGTTCGTCACTCAAAGGATGAGCCCCTGTCGCTATGAATATAGCTAGGGAAACCGAACAAGGCGAAGAGGTCATTCAGACATTTAATGACCGTGGTACTGGTCATGTCTGAGCAAGGGATGGCAAACGGGAAACGGGAGTACTCGTCAATTATGTTGAGGAAGTACACATTGCGGTCGGAGGAGGGGAGGGGCCCTTTAAAATCGACGCTCAGCCGTTCAAAGGGGCGCGTGGCTTTGATCAGGCTTGCTCTGTCTGGCCTATAAAAATGCGGTTTGCACTCTGCACAGATTTGGCAGTTCCTGGTCATGGTCCTGACCTCCTCGATGGAGTAGGGCAGGTTACGGGATTTGATGGTGAAAAAACCTGGTGACCCCCGGGTGGCAGAGGTCATTGTGGAGGGTCTTCAGTCTATCAACCTGCGCGTTGGCGCATGTACCACGTGATAGGGCATCTGGGGGCTCATTGAGTTACAAGATATCGTAATTGTAGGTGGAGAGTTCGATTCTCCACCTCAAGATCTTGTCGTTCTTGATTTTGCCCCTCTGCTTATTATTAAACATAAAAGCTACTGAACGCTGGTCAGTGAGCAGGGTAAATCGTTTTCCGGCCAGGTAATGCCTCCAATGTCGCACAGCTTCCACAATGGCCTGGGCCTCCTTTTCGACAGAGGAGTGTCGAATCTCGGGGCCCTGGAGGGTCCTTGAGAAAAAGGCCATGGGTCTCCCCGCCTGGTTAAGGGTTGCAGCTAGGGCAAAGTCGGATGTGTCGCTTTCCACTTGGAAAGTGATGGACTCATCTACTGCGTGCATCGTGGCCCTTGCAATATCTCTTTTTATGAGAGTGAAGGCTGCACAGGCCTCTGTCAGGGGGAAGGAGGTGGACTTGATGAGGGGTCTGGCTTTGTCCGCATAGTTCGGCACCCACTGAGCATAGTACGAGAAAAACCCTAGGCATCTCTTCAGTGCTTTTTGGCAGTGGGGGAGGGGAAGCTCCATAAGGGGGCGCATCCTGTCGGGGTCGGGGCCAATGACTCCGTTCTCCACTACACAGCCAAGAATGGCAAGGAGCTTGGTACGAAACATACACTTGTCCTTGTTGTATGTTAGGTTCAGCCGCTGGGCCGTACGGAGGAATTTCTCTAGATTAACATCATGGTCCTGCTGGTCGTGGCCGCAGATGGTGACGTTGTCTAGATAGGGGAAAGTGGCCTGGAGCGCGTTCTGGTCAACCATCCGGTCCATCTCCTGTTGGAAGACTGAAACCCCGTTGGTGACGCCGAAGGGAACTCTGAGGAAGTGGTAGAGACGACCGTCAGCTTCAAAAGCTGTGTACTGGCGGTCCTCAGCCCTGATGGGGAGCTGGTGGTATGCCGACTTCAGATCAATCGTCGAGAACACCCGGTATTGTGCTATCTGATTGACCATGTCAGATATGCGGGGGAGTGGGTATGCATCTATCTGGGTGTAGCGATTGATCGTCTGGCTGTAGTCAATAACTAGGCGCTGTTTTCCGCCAGTCTTCACTACCACCACTTGTGCTCGCCATGGGCTGGTGCTACTTTCAATAATCCCTTCCTTCAGGAGTCTCGCTACCTCGGATTTAATGAAGCTCCTATCCCCGGCACTGTAACGCCTGCTTTTGGTAGCGATGGGCTTACAGTCGCGGGTGAGGTTAGCGAACAAGGGGGTGGGGGGGGGAAACTTTAAGGGTGGAGAGGCTGCAAATGGTGCACGGCGGGCGATTTAAAAGCTGCTGGCTGCAGGCTGAGTGGGGGGGGAGGGGTCCGTCGTACGCTAATGTGACACTCTTAAAGTGGCACTGACAATCCAACCCCAGTAGAACGGCAGCGCAGAGATGTGGCATGACCAGAAGTTTAAAATTTTTGTATTCTGTGCCCCGTACTGAAAGGGTCAGTACACAGTAGCCAACGACGTCCACTGACTGGGCTTTGGAAGCCAAAGAGATCCGATGGCGCGTCGGCAGGACCGGGAGAAAGTAATTGCGCACCGCGTCGGGGTGGATAAAGCTCTCCGTGCTCCCGCTGTCAAAAAGGCAGGTAGTGGCGCGGCCGTTTACCGTAATGTCCATCATGGACCTGGACAGTTGATGAGGGAGAGATTGGTCCAGCGTCACGGAGGCCAGCATATGGTCGAGCGAGTCGATGTGGTCGTCAGATGAGGCGGTGGTTGAGTCCGGGTCCCCCGTGGTTGAAGTTGGGGACGTCCAAGATGGCGGACAAAATGGCGGCGCCCATGATCCCGATCCCCACGCGGCTGGGGGAGCCCAAGATGGCGGACAAGATGGCTGCCCCCACGGTTCGCACGCGGCGCTGCTGGCGTTAGCGGTTTTACCTTTGCAGGCGCTGACATAGTGTCCTTTCTTCCCGCAGCCGGAGCAGGTAGCGTTTCTCGCCGGGCAGCGTGCTCTGGGGTGTTTTGCCTGGCCACAAAAATAACATTTCTGTGCCTTGGACATCGCAGCAGCAGTTGAAGGTGGTGGTCCCATGACCCAAGGTTGTGGCGTCCACGTTGCGGAGCGGTTAGGGGAGAAGGCGTCCATATTCCTGTGGGCCGCGTCGAGCGAGAGCGTGAGGGACACTGCCTTTCTCAGGTCCATTTCTCCCTTTTCCAACAGTATCTGCCGGGAGTAGTTGGACCTTAGACCCGCAACGAAAGCATCTCGGATCAGTCCCTCAGTGTGTGCTGCGGCTGATACTTCTTTGCAATCGCAGCCTCGGCCGAGTATCCGTAGTGCCCGTAGGAAGGCCTCCACCGATTCCCCGGGCTGCTGTCTGCGGGATCTTAAGAGGTGCCTGGCATAGACCGTATTTACCGGGCGTGCGTATTGCCCTTTTAGCAGATCGATAGCCGCCGCGTAGGTCGTCGCGTCCTGGAATATTGTATAAACTTGGTGGCTCACCTTTGAGGCCAGGATTTCCAGCTTGTTTTCGTCCAGGGTCACAGTTGAGGCTTGCAGGTAGGCCTCGAAGCAACGCAGCCAATGCGCGAATTTGGTAGCCGAACCCGATTCTTGGGGGTCTAGGTCCAGGCATGTTGGTCTGAGGGCTCGCAGCAGCTCCTGCTGCTCAGCGTTTGGTGCAGCAGCCTGCTGCTCAGCGTTTGTTGTCGACATTTTGTTTTTGCTAATAAAATTGATGCGCTATCAATTACTCATAAAAGACGGAGAGTTAGGAGAGTAACTAAAAGGCTTTTATTAGCAAAGAACAGAGCATGCCTCTCGTGGTTGACTGGGTTCCAAGAAGGCAGGGGGCTGCAGAGCAATCACCTTTATACCTGGGCCTGTGGGTGGAGCCAGGGACGGAGCCAGCAGAGACATGCTGAGGCATGCATAGGTACAACAGTGTGCAACAACAACAACAACGGTGAACAACAATAACAGTGGTTTACCACAGTCAGTCCCTCCTATCTCCTCTCTGACTTCCTCTAACAGTCTGATATTAAACCTGGGTTGAAATGCTGTGCTCAGTCCCTATCTCCTCTCGGACTTCCTCTAACAGTCTCGGGTGCATTATCTCTGAGCCCAGGTGACTTCTCCACCTCGGCTATTTTACTCAGATCCAAATCCTTCTCTATAGTGATCTCTAACTGTGGGCCCACATCCTCCTCCAGTATGTCAACATTCTCACTTCCACCATCATTTTTAGAAAGTTAAGGAAATATTTTGTATCTCCCCAAAATTGCATCCCCCACAACTAGTTTTCCCAGTCCCACCTCTCACCTCCACTGCTCGCTGGCCTGTAAAACCCACTGAGAATTGGGCTATCTCCCTTCCTGTTGCTGCATTCCCTATATATGGATTCCATCTTAGCCTTGCTCCCTGGAACGACCGTATGTACTAAACCCCTCCGCCTCTCTCTCTCTCTCTCGCTCGCTCTCCTCCTTTCAGACGTTCCTTAAACCTTACCACTTTGAGCAAGCTTTTGCTCACCTGTCCTAATATCACCTTAGGTGACTCGGTGTAAGATTTTGATTGGTCACACTCCTGTGAAGCACCTTGGGACGTTTTACTACATTAAAGGTGCTATATAAACACACGTTTGTTCATGTTGTTGTTCTACGCCGTCATAGAATGTTTATTAATACTGGCGGCCACAAACTTTCACTCTTCCCTCAAAATGTTATCACCAGGAACATCTCCCTCTGAGTCCTGTGAAAACCAAGGCCCTGTCTTATAGATACTAGATCACATCTCATGTTTCTGAATGTTTGGAATGATTTGTTCACACACACACAACTCAATACTCGCTCCAACACTGGGAATGTTGACTTGTCCCCGTTTCCTCTATAGATACTAGATCACATCTCATGTTTCTGAATGTTTGGAATGATTTGTTCACTCACACACAACTCAATACTCGCTCCAGCACTTGGAATGTTGACTTGTCCCTGTTTCTTTTTATAAACAAGTGAATTTCTCTCTCACTATTTCAAATCCTCTTTCCTTTTTCTTGCTAATACCTTTTTCACTATTTCTTAAATCTTCTGTTTCAACTCCAGCATTTTTATTAATTCCTCTCTCTAGCCTGAGATCCGGATATTTCCCGATCTCCAGTCACATCCAGATACCCTCCCACTGCTCCATTCACCTTTTCTGTAAAACCATTAACGTTGGTCGGTACAGGTCGCAGCCGTCCCTTCCCTTCCAACTGAACTCACTCTAGTGCCCCAAGAACGTGAACACTTCCCTCCTGCTCCAGCCCTCAGCCGCACATTGACCAGCCTCATATTACCCTCCTTGAGCAGCCCAGTGCAAAACAATCCAGAGATCAACAGCTTGAGGCCTGGTTTCTTAGTTTAGTGCCTCAGTCTCAATAGTCCCTCTATAATCGTATTTCTATCCGTGTTACTGGCTCTGACCATGGCTATTTTCTGCTCTCCTTTCCTGCCTACAGGTGGTCCCACCGGTCAAGGATGTTCTTCCCTCGGCACCAGGGAGGTAACTAACCATTCAGGACCTGCTCAGGGCTACAGAAGAGGTTGTTAATTCCCCCGACTATACAATCTGCCACCAGTACCGCTCTCCTATTCCTGGGCCCCACCTGCCTCTCACTCTCGCCCCGCTGGGTGGCCTCCTGCTCTCTGGGGCCACACTGTTTGCTCAAGAATACGGTCCTGAGTCACTGTCTCTCTCCACCTTACAGTCCCCAATACCAGGTATCTATTGGACAGTTCCAGTACTCAGGGGCCCCGCCACCTGTGACTGTGATCCTCTGAGTCACTGTCTCTCTCCACCTTACAGTCTCCAATACCAGGTATCTATTGGACAGTTCCAGTACTCAGGGGCTTCCTCCACCTGTGACTGCGGTGTTCCTCTAGATGGTCACTCAATCCCCTCTTTGTACTCAGTCTCTGTCCTGTTCCCTCGACCTGTGAGAACTGCAGGTTCAGGCAATAGATCTGGACCTTTTGTCGGGGCAGAAATTGTATTTTAAAGAGCTTTGTGAGCCTACCTGTGTCCATTCTCATTCTTGTTGAAGATGTTGGATCTTCTCCCCTGTCTGGACCTTCAGCCATGGCGGTGACAGGCGTTCCCAGGCTCTGATGCTCTGTAACAAATATTATATTAATGGAGGGTTTGAGGGAAATATTAAAATGAGAAGGAGAACGTTGCCATGATACCAAGTCCCTCCTCCCCCATCAGTACAGCAGCTGGCAGCTCTGGGATCTCAGAAAACACCACGAATATACAAGTGGTGGATGTGGCTGCTGTTTTACAATCATAATTCTCCATTTGTGTGTGAGCCCGCGCACGTGCGGCCATTGAAACTATCAATCAGCGGCCTTTCCTTTCCCCACTGTGGAAATGTAAAAGCGATTCTGTTAATTCAGTACCAGTTTGAGACTTAGTGAAACAGCAAAGTACTGAATTTTACAAATGCTGCCACTAGTCCAATAAACACACAAAAGCAACAGAGGGGCAAGGAGAATGTGTGAGAAATGATTAGTGGTAACATAATATGGAACACTAACGCCTTTTATAAACATATAGTGAAAGAATAGTCCAAGGAAAGGTGGGGCCGATTAAGGACCAAAAAGGCAATCTTGTGGAAGCAGAGGACATGGCTGAGGTACTAAATTAACACTTTGTGTCCGTATTCACTAAAGGAGAGGATGCTGCCAATCGTACAGTAAAGGAGGAGGTGGTAGAGAAATTGGACAGGATATAAATCGATTAGGACGATGAACTAAATTGGTTGGCAGGGCTCAAAGTAGAAATGTCACCCGCTCTGCCACAATCTTCCAATCCTTAGATATGGGAAAGGTGCCAGGGGACGGGAGGGCTGCAAACGTTACTTCACTGTTCAAAAAAGGAGAGCGCGATGAACCAAGTAACAAAGGCCACTCAGCTTAACATCAGTGTTATTTCCGAAACACAATTAACCGTCACTTGGAAGAACATGGGTTTATTAGCAACAGACAAAATGGATTTTATTTAAAGGCAAATCAAACCTGGCTGACTTGAATGAGCCAATGGATGAAATAGGAGAGTTGATGAAGGTAGTGCAGTTGATGTTCTGTTTCTGGACTTTCAGAAGGCCTTTGATAAAGTACCTCATAATAGACTGGTGAACAAAATTGGAGCCAATGATATTAAAGGAGCAGTGGCAGCGTGGATACTAAATTGGTGAAGGGACAGAAAACAGACAGTAGTTGTGAACCGATATTGTTCACACTGGAGGGAAGTTTACAGTGTCCCCAGGGGGCGGGATTAGGACCACTGCTCTTTTGGATTTATTTCAGTGACATGGACTTAGGTATACAGGGCATAGTTTAAAAGTTTGTCGATGACACGAATCTCGGAAAAGTCGTAAACCGTGAGGCGGACAGCAGAAGACTTCAGGAGGAAATAGAGACACTGGTGAAATGGGCAGACACATGGCAGGTGAAGTTTAATGCAGAGAAGTGTGAAATGCTGCATTTTGGAAGGAAGAATGAGGCGATGCAATTTAAACCAACTGGGACAATTTAAAGGGGTTGCAGGAACAGAAAAACTTGGGGGTATAGATACAGAAATCTTTGACGGTGGCAGGACAGGACGATAAGGCTTTTAGAAATGTATATGGGAGCATTGGCTTTATAAATAGAGGCACAGGAACATCGGAACAGGAGTAGGCCACTCATTCACTCGAGCTTGTTCCTCCATTCAATTCGATCATGGCTGAGCTGTATCTTAACTCCATCTCCCCGCCTTGGTTCCATGTCCCTAAATACCATTGCCTAACACAAATCTATCAATCACAGTTTTGTCATTTTCAATTGACCGAACCTCAACAGCTTCTTGAGGGCGAGTGTTCCAGATTTCCACTACACGGTGTCTGAAGAAATGCTTTGTAACATCACCCCTGAACGGCCGAGCTCTGCGGTTAAGGTTACGTGGACCCCTCGTTCTCTCTGCCCATCCACAGTTCCTAACTTCTAACCATTTAGAAAATTCTCTGATTTATCCTTTAGGTCCAACGTGAATGAGCTCATTTTTCCTGAAGTGAGGGGATTGCGACAAACTCGCTCAATCCATTCCAGGAGGACGGGTTCTCCGGCGTTCTGAATGTTATTTAATATTGGTGTCATGAGTCTAGCGCCCTCGAACGTATATGTGGACACGGTGTCAAGATGTAATGAGAGTGGGAGGAGGCTCCCGTGGAGTATAAAACACAACATAGACCACTTGAGCCAAATGGACTGTTTCTCTGCTGCAGTTTCGATGTAAATCTAATCTGCCCTGAACTGTCACAAACTACAATCTCTGTGACTGTGACCATGGTGTGTAACCCTTCCTTGTCCATCATTCACCTTCCCACAGCATTCGATATAGTCTCATCTGGCATTCTTTTCCATGTCATGGCCTCCATTGTCCATCCCATAAAACTGATCTTTAATTCGCTAATGGCATCACTGGCAAGGCCAGCATTTATTGACCATCCCTAGTTGCCCCCGAGCAGGTGGTGGTGAGCCGCCTTCTTGAATCGCAGTAGTCTGTGTGGTGAAGGTGCTCCCAGTGCTGTCAGGGAGGGAGTTCCAGGATTTTGAACCAGCGACGATGAAGAATCGCTGATATAGTTCTAAGTCAGGATGGTACGTGACTTGGAGGTGGTGGTGTTGCCATGCGCCTGCTGCCCTTGTCCTTCTAGGTGGAAGAGGTCGCGGGTTTGGGAGGTGCTGCCAAAGAATCTTTGGCGAGTTGTTGCAGTGCATCTTGTAGATGGTACACACTGCAGCCATGGTACGCCGGTGGTGCAGGGAGTGAATGTTTAAGGTGGTGGATGGGGTGCCAATCAAGCGGGCTGCTTTATCCTGAATGGTGTCGAGCTTCTTGAGTGTTGTTGGAGCTGCACTCATCCAGGCAAGTGGAGAGTATTCCATCACACTCCTGACTTGTGCCTTGTAGATAGTGGAAAGGCTTTGGGGAGTCAGGAGGTGAGACACTCGTCGCAGAATACCCAGCCTCTGACCTGCTCTTGTAGCCACAGTATTTATATGGCTGGTCCAGTTAAGTTTCTGGTTAATGATGACCCCCCAGGATGTTGATAGTGGGGGATTCGGTGATGAAAATGCCGTTGAATGTCAAGGGGAGGCAGTTAGACTCTTACATGTTGGAGATAGTCATTGCCTGGCACTTCTGTGGTGCGAACATTACCTGCCACTTATAAGCCCAAGCCTGAATGCCGTCCAGGTCTTGTTGAATGCGTGCATGGGCTGCTTCATTATCTGAGGAGTTGTGAATGGCGCGGAACACTGTGCAGTCATCAGCAAACATCCCCATTTCTGACCTTATGTTGGAGGGAAGGACATTGATGAACCAGCTGAAGATGGTTGGGCCTAGGACACTGCCCTGAGGAACTCCTGCAGTGATGCCCTGGGGCTGTGATGATTGACCTCCAACCACCACAGCCATCTTCCTTTGTGCTAGGTATGACTCCAGCCAGTGGAGCATTTTCTCCCCGATTCCCATTGACTTCAGTTTTACTAGGGCTCCTTGATGCCACAGTTGGTCAAATGCTGCCTTGATGTCCAAGGGCAGTCACTCTCATCTCACCTCACCTCTGGAATTCAGCTCCTTTGTCCATGTTTGGACCCAGGCTGTAATGAGGTCGGAAGCCGAGTGGTCCTGGTGGAACCCAAACTGGGCATCATTGAGCAGGTTATTGGTGAGTAAGTGCCTCTTGATAGCACTGTCAACGACACCTTCCACCACTTTGCTGATCATTGAGGGTAGACTGATGGGGCAGTAATTGGCCAGGTTGGATTTGTGCTGCTTTTTGTGGACAGGACGTACCTGGGCAGTTTTCCACATTGTCGGATAGATGCCAGTGTTGTAGCTGTACTGCAACAACTTGGCTAGAGGCGCGACTAGTTCTGGAGCAGAAGCCTTCAGCACGATAGCTGGGATTTTGTCGGGGCCCATAGCCTTTCCTGTATCCAGTGCACTCAGCCGTTTCTTGATATCACGTGCGAACAGGATGTTTAAATCTGAGACACTGATTGGGACGGGGAGGGAACAGAATTCCTGGCAGGGGCCAAAGACCATGGGCTAGATTTTCAGTATAGGCAGTTTTGGGGCGCTAACCTTAGCGCCCGCCCGAAGTTAGCGCCCGCCCCAAAGTAGCGCCCCGTTGCCGGGAATTCAGTGGCTTCGCCCTAAGAGGTTGGTGGAGCGCTAAAAGAGGCGTTCCACTACTCTCTTTAGGCGCTAAGCCGGCGGTCCAGAGGGATAGCGCCCAGGCGGGGCGCAGCACGGGTGCGGTCATTTTTGCACTGACAGCAGACCCCGTGGTGCCGACCAGCTCTTAAAGGGGGAAGGGACGAATTGGTCTGCTGCCACGCCCTGCACACTGCAGCCTTGCAAAGAGGCCTCAACACTACTGCTCAGCCCCAGGGAGTCATGGCAACGCCAGAGAAGGCCCGTCAGCGTGCCCTGCGCTTCTCAGAGGGTGATCTGGACATAATGGTCACAGCTCTGGAGGTGAGGCGCAAGATCTTGTTTCCAGACAGTGGGAGGAATCCAACCCACCACGACTACACCAAAGCCTGGAAGCAGATCGCCCAGAGGGTGACGTTCACCGGCGAGGCCCCCAGGACCCACACACAATGCCGTAAGAAATACAACGATCTGACCAGGATTGTGAGGGTGAGTAGCCTTTCCAGTCTCCTCCTCATTCTTGCATGTACACCTGACATGATGGGCAAAGGGACCTGAAAGTCCTTTTGGCCAGCCCTCAGCCAGCAGCATTGGGACAGTCATGAGCATCAAATGGCCATTCGGCACTCTACACTTTGGCCAAGCTATTCCACCATGGGAGGCAGTGGACAGTACATCAGGGCTTCACTCTGTCCAAGCTATTCCACCATGGGAGGCAGTGCACACTACATCAGGGCTTCACTCTGTCCAAGCTATTCCACCATGGGAGGCAGTGCACACTACATCAGGGCTTCACTCTGTCCAAGCTATTCCACCATGGGAGGCAGTGCACACTACATCAGGGCTTCACTCTGTCCAAGCTATTCCACCATGGGAGGCAGTGCACACTACATCAGGGCTTCACTCTGTCCAAGCTATTCCACCATGGGAGGCAGTGCACACTACATCAGGGCTTCACTCTGTCCAAGCTATTCCACCATGGGAGGCAGTGCACACTACATCAGGGCTTCACTCTGTCCAAGCTATTCCACCATGGGAGGCAGTGCACACTACATCAGGGCTTCACTCTGTCCAAGCTATTCCACCATGGGAGGCAGTGCACACTACATCAGGGCTTCACTGCGCACTTACAGCCCGTCCTTTCTCTTGCAGGCTAAAGTAGCGTTTAATCGCCAGGCCCGTGCCAGGGGTGGCCGCGCCAAGCTGCAGAAGCTCACTCGGCTGGAGGAGCGCGTGTGTGTGCTCATGGGAGCACGTGTGATTGTCCCCACAGCGTGCGGTGTATCCGACCCTCCACTGCCCGGCAATGGTAAGGACCTCGCCTTTTGGCCCTCTCGCGTCGCACTGGCCCATCCGAGCTACCTCCTTTGCCACTGTCCCACCAATGCGCTGAATCCCACCAGTCCTAACTCCCTCGCTGACGCCGTCTCCTCACTCTGAAGCTACTCTTGTGCATTCCTGCTTTCAGCTGGTGACGACCAGGACCCTGAGGCTGCCAGTGACAGCACCTCCAACCAGGAGGAGGAGGAGGAGGAGCAAGCCGGACCTTCGGGGGAACAGTCACGTCCCGCAGGAGAGGAGGAAATGCTCGACACCTCCTCACTGGACGAGTGCCTGGAGGAACTGTCGCAGGGCAATGCAGCTTCTGGGACCAGTGGCGTCCAGCCACCCAGCAGCCGTGCGCGTGGCCCGCGGCCTTCCCCCCAAAGGGGGGAAGGATCAGAGGGGAGTGCTGCTGCTCGGCACACTCGCCGTCACCAACGCGGCAAGGGTCCCCTAGTTCGGCCCCCTCCTCCCCAGCGGGAGAGTCGCGACTCCAGTCCGGACACCTTCACTTCGGAGGAGGTGCGGAAGCTCGATCAGATGGCCGACGACTCGGACCGGCGCCACACGGAGCTCATGAGCGTGGTGGGGCGCATGCCTGAGGCCATCGAGTCGCTGGCGACCAGTGTGCGCGAGTTCGGGGCAGCAACTGCCGCGACTGGCCGCATGCTAACTGATGCCGTCAAGACCCTGGCGGATGTGATGCGCGCGCACACCAGGACCACAGGGCCACTCACTGCTGCCACACGCGCTGTCTCAGGCAGGCATCGCCAGGGCAGGCGCCGCGCTGGACCATCCCAGCAAGCCGGCCGTCGGCTGATTGCTGCGGATCCTGCAGTGCGGGCCCGGCTGAGTGCCACCGCGCCACAGCACCAGCCAGCGCATCCCAGACGCCAGCTGGCCCACATTGCGCCATCCGTCGTCGCCATTCCCCCTCTGGGGCGTCAAG
The DNA here is from genome assembly GCF_052327205.1 of Somniosus microcephalus. Lineage (NCBI taxonomy): Eukaryota > Metazoa > Chordata > Chondrichthyes > Squaliformes > Somniosidae > Somniosus > Somniosus microcephalus. The sequence goes on along the minus strand of NC_141003.1, from coordinate 1,607,082 downwards.
GGCAAGCGGCTGCAGCTGATGGTGGCCAGGCTCAGGTGCGCCACTCAGGAGACGGCCCCTCGAGGCCCAAACGCCGTGTAGGCCGCCCCCCAGCGGCATCTGGCGGAAGGGCATCTGAGCCTCAGGCGCCTTCCCCCAGCCTCGCAGTAGCCACTGGGCAGAGCTTGCGAAGGAGCAGCAGGCAGGGCAGGGGAGGCAAAATGCTGGCCAAGGTCTCGCCCTCGCGGGCCACTCAGTAGAGGGTGTGGCCAGCTTTCCTTTAATATGGCGGTGGCCATCTTTATTTTGCCCATGGTTGTGCTTTTGGAGGGCTTTTTTTTTGCGTTAGGCCGACGTTGAGGCCCGGTTTCAATAAAGGTGGAGTGGCTCCTCCCCAGTTTGTGGGAGTGAGTCGTTTGTTGGGCTTTTTGTGGGGCCCGTTTATTGTTTTTGGGGATTCATGTGGGAAGGGCTTTTCATTTTTGTTTAATAAAAAATTATCTTTATTCATGCAGTCTCCATGGTTGTTCTTCTTAGTGTTTGTTGGCTTCGCCGGCTGAGGGCTTGCGGAGCGGCTGCATTCATCTTCCCTCATGGCCCCTGGCCATTCCCTGACAGGGGGCTTAGAAGTACCGTGTAATAAGGTGGCGTCGTGCGGCCCTTGGCCCTGGTCGCTCCCTCCTGGGAACGTACTCCTGCTCCTCCTCCTCCTCCTCCTCCTCCTCCTCATGCTCCTCCTGCTCCTCCTCCTGAGGTGCTGGTCCAACGTCAGGTGGCAGTGCCTGAGTCCTGCGGATAGCCAGGTTGTGTAGCATGCAGCAAACCACCACAAATTGGGAGACCCGGTCCGGCGAATACTGGAGAGCTCCTCCGGAGCGATCAAGGCAGCGGAACCGCTGCTTGAGGACCCCAATAGTTAGCTCGATGATGTTGCGGGTGGTTTGATGGCTCTCGTTGTAGGCCTCTTCAGCAGCGGTCCTGGGCGCGCGGAGCGGGGTCATGAGCCAGGTGCACAAAGGATAGCCTTTGTCCCCGAGTAGCCATCCTCTTGGGGGAGGCTGTGCCTGGAACATGTCATGCACAGTACTCTGCCGCAGGATAAAGGCATCGTGGCTGCTGCCTGGGAAGCTGGCATTGACTGCCATGATGCGCTGCTTGTGGTCACAGACCAGCTGCACATTCAGAGAATGGTAGCCCTTCCTGTTGCGATACTGCTCGCCATGCTCCAGAGGGGCCCGCAAAGCCACATGCGTACAGTCAATGGCGCCCTGCACCAAGGGGAATTCCCCGAGTCTGGAAAATCCCAATGCGCGCTGATGCTGGCTCTCCAGGGCCATGGGGAAGGAGATGAATTGGCTTCTCCTTCTGAACAGTGCTTCGGTCACCTGGCGGATGCAGCGATGCGCGCCGTACTGGGAGATGTTTGCTATGTCCCCAGCAGCGTATTGGAAGGAGCCGGTGGCATAGAAGTTCAATGCCACCGTCACCTTCACTTCCACCGACAGAGACGTCCTGCACCTGAGCTTTGGCCGCAGATCTCGGCGAAGCAGGTGGCAGATCTCTGCAATCACCCCCTTTCGGAATCGGAGCCTTTTAACACATCGCGCGGCACTCATGTTTAGGTAGGAGCGCTGCTGGCGGTATAGCCTGACTGGGTAAGGCCTACGTGGCCGACGCCTGTAGCCCCCTCTGCCTCTAGCCAGGGCTGCCCCTCTCACAATGCGTCTGCGAGCCCTACGGACATGGAGCTGCAGCTCCGCGTTGGCACCCCATGCAACCCCCATCAAATCCTGGCAAACACTCTAATTTCCAAATGGCCACTTGCAGCGCTGTTGCCTGAGTCCAAAAATACCTGGCTCTTGCTGCTTGAAACCAGTTAGCTATCCTCCTTGTTGTGTCTCCAGAAATGCGTTGCACAAGACTGTTTTCTGAAAAAAGGATGGCCTTTATACTGGAGAGGACGTTCCCTTTAATTAGCGCCCCCCGGGGCCCGCGCTGGTTGTGTTGCGTTCCTTTTTCCAAACGCTCCGGCCGCCCGCCGCACAATGGGGCGGTCCGACTGAAGTTTGCAATCGGGGCGGCCAAAGGGCGTTGCACGAGGATGTGACGTCATTTTCTGCGCGCGCATCCGGGCGGGCGCTAAACTTTGCGCCGGCGCTAACGGGCAACTTAATTTGGGGCGGGGCGCAAACTGCGCTGCGCCCGGGCGCTACACGCATAGCGCCCGGAAATCACTTCTCTTAAGGCGCTAACTGCTGGCGCAAGCAACTGAAAATCTAGCCCCATGTCTTTGGTCTTCCCAATGTTTAATTGGAGGAATGTGTAGCTCATCACAGATGGATGTCGGACAAGCAGCGTGAGAAAGCAGAGTCAGTGGAGGGTTCGAGAGAGCTGGTGGAGATGTGGAGCAGAGTGTCGTCAGGGTACATGTGAAAGCTGACCACTTGTCTTCGGCTGTCTCCAAGGGGTAGCACGTAGATGAGAAATAGGAGGGGGCAAGGATAGATCCATGGGGAACTCCAGAGGGAACAGTGCGGGGGCGGGAAGAGAAGCCATTGATGGAGATTCTCTGGCTACGACTGGATGGGTAAAAGTGGAGCCAAGTGAGGACAGACCCACTGAGCTGGACAACGGGGGTGAGGCGTTGGAGGATGTTGTGCTCGACTGTGTCAAAGACGGCAGAGGTCGAGAAGAATGAGGAGGGATAGTTTACCACGGTCACTGTCTCAGAATGTGTCGATTGGGACTTTGGTTACTGCCATTTCAGGGCTGTGGCAGGAGCAGAAACCCGATTGGAGAGATTCAAACATGAGGCTGTGAAAAAGATGGGCAGAAATTCGGGAGGCGACAAAACATTGAGGAAAGGGAGGCTGGAGATGGAGATGTACCTGCCTGACTCTTCACCCACGTGTCAAACAGGACGAGTCTCTGATCAAACCCTCCTCTGTGAAATACACAAACCTTATTTGTGATTCAATGTTATAGAAACAGTTAAACTCATTTCACTTTTACAGAATATTCCACGCGCTCTGGCTGGGCGACTGGAATTTCCCAGTTCCACCGGAAGAGTTTGCTTGTTGCAGGCTACAAAATTAGAGCAAAGATTCTGATGTTCTCTTTATACCAAACTGTCTCAGAAAATGCAGCATCGTCACCTCCTGTTTTACATGGAATTAACAGCAGAGAAACAAGCTATTCAGCCCAAGTGGTCTGTGGCACTATATGGTCCACACGAGCCTGCTGCCAGCGCTCTTCATCTAACCCCATCAGCATAACCCGAGATTCCTTTCTCCCTCATGCATTTATAATGGGGAACAAAGAAATGGAAGACCAATTAAATACATACTTTGGTTCTGTCTTCACAAAGGAGGACACATTGAAACGTATAAAATTCTAACAGGACTACACGCCTACATGCAGGGAGGATGTTTCCGATGGCGGGGGAGTCCAGAACCAGAGGTCACAGTCTAAGGATAAGGGGTAAGCCATTTAGGACAGAGATGAGGAGGAATTTCTTCACCCAGAGAGTGGTGAACCTGTGGAATTCTCTACCACAGAAGGCAGTTGAGGCCAATTCATTAAATATATACAAGAAGGAGTTAGATATATTTCTTAAGGCTAAAGGGATCAAGTGATATGGGGAGAAGGCAGGGACAGGGTACTGAATTTGGATGATCAGCCATGATCTCATTGAATGACGGAGCAGGCTCGAGGCGCCGAATGGCCTACTCCTGCTCCTATCTTCTATGTTTCTATCGAACACCTCATTCAGTGCATAATTTACTTGGTGAGGCTCAGCAACATGGAACTTACCTTCTGACTGATCCTGTAAAATTCGAGTGATGTTGATCCTCCGTCCCCCCACGGGCACAGCGCCCCCTCCCCCAAACTGGCTCAGCCCCCCACCACCTCACTGGCCCAGATACCCACCCCCTCCAGCCCAGCACTCCACACCCCCCGCCACCCCCCCCCCCCCACACTGGCCCAGGCCTCCGCCCCCCACATTCGCCACCTCACTGGCCCAGATACCCGCCCTCTCCGGCCCAGCACTCCACACCCCCCCCCCACACAGGCCCAGGCCTCCGCTCCACACACCCACTGGTCCAGCCCCCACCACCTCACTGGCCCAGGCCCCCGCCACCTCACTGGCCCAGAAACCCGCCCCCTCCGCCCCCCTCACCCACTGGCCCAGCCACCCGCCACTACACTGGCCCAGCCCCCCGCCCCCTCACTGGCCCAGATACCCGCCCCCTCACTGGCCCAACCCCCTGCCCCCTCACTGGCCCAACCCCCTGCCCCCTCACTGGCCCAGATACCCGCCCCCTCACTGGCCCAAATACCCACCCCCTCCGCCCCCGCACGCCACACCTCCCCACACTGGCCCAGGCCTCCGCCCCCCACACCCACTGGCCCAGCTCCCCGCCACCTCACTGGCCCAGATACCCGCCACCTCACTGGCCCAGGCCCCTGCCCCCCACACTGGCCCAGCACTCCGCCCCCCACACCCATTGGCCCAGCCCACTGCCACCTCACTGGCCCAGCTCCCTGCCACCTCACTGGCCCAGCCCCGCGCCCCTTCACTGGCCCAGATACCCGCCACCTCACTGGCCCAGGCCCCTGCCGCCCCTGCACCCCACAGCCCCCCACACTGGCCCAGGCCTCCGCCCCCCACACCCACTGGCCCAGCCCCCCACCACCTCAATGGCCCAGCCCCCCGCCACTACACTGGCCTAGCCCCCCGCCCCCTCACTGGCCCAGATACCCGCCCCCTCTGCCCCCCACACCCACTGGCCCAGCCCCCCGCCCCCTCATTGGCCCAGATACCCGCCCCCTCACTGGCCCCCACACCCACTGGCCCAGCCCTAAGCCACTACACTGGCACAGCCCCCCGCCCCCTCATTGGCCCAGATACCCGCCTCCTCACTGGCCCCCACACCCACTGGCCCAGCCCTAAGCCACTACACTGGCCCAGCCCCCCGCCCCCTCACTGGCCCAGATACCCACCCCCTCACTGGCCCAGATACCCACCCCCCACCGCCCCGCACTCCACACCTCCCCACACTGGCCCAGGCCTCCGCCCCCCACACCCACTGGCCCAGCCCCCCACCACCTCATTGGCCCAGGCCCCTGCCACCCCTGCACTCCGAACCCCCCCACACTGGCCCAGCACTCCGGCCTCCACACCCACTGGCCCGGCCCAGCCTCCCACCCTAACTAAAGAAGTTAGGGATAGCATTAGATTGAAAGAAGCAGCTTATAATGTTGCAAAGAATAATAGTAAGCCTGAGGATTGGGAAAGATTCAAAAACCAGCAAAGGTTGACCAAAAAATTGCTAAGGGAAAAAATAGAATGAGAGAAAACTAGCAAGAAATATGAAAGCAGATTGTAAGAGCCTCTACAAGTATGTAAAAAGGAAGAGAGTAGTAAAAGTAAACATGGGTCTCTTAGAGGCTGAGACAGGAGAAATTATTATGGGGAATAAGGAAATGGCAGAAATATTAAACAAATATTTTGTATCTGTCTTCACAGTAGAAGACACAAAAGCATATCAAAAATGGTAGGAAACCAAGGGTCTAATGAGGGTGAGGAACGTAACGTAATTAATATAAGTAGAGAAAAAGTATTAGAGAAACTAATGGGACTAAAAGCCGACAAATCCCCTGGACCTGACAGCCTGCATCCTAGGGTTGTAAAAGAGGTGGCTGAAGAGATAGTGGATGCTTTGGTTTTGATCTTCCAAAATTCCAGAGATTCTAGAACGGTCCCAGCAGATTGGAAGGTCGCAAATGTAACACCGCTATTCAAGAAAGGAGGGAGAGAAAAAACAGGGAACTACAGGCCGGTTAGCCTGACATCAGTCATTCGGAAAATGCTGGAATCCACTGTTAAGGAAGTTATATCAGGGCACTTAGAAAAATCATAACATGGTTAGGCAGAGTCAACATGGTTTTTATGAAAGGGAAATCATGTTTGACAAATTAGTGTTTTTTGAGGATGTAACTAGCAGGGTAGATAAAGGGGAACCAGTGGATGTAGTATATTTGGATTTCCAAAAGGCATTCGATAAGGTGCCACATAAAAGGTTAGGGCTCTTAGGGTTGGGGGTAATAAAGCAGCATGGACAGAGGATTGGTTAACGGACAGAAAACAGAGAGTAGGGATAAACGGATCTTTTTCAGTTTGGCAGGCCGTATCTAGTGGGGTGCCACAAGGATCAGTGTTGGGGTCTCAGCTATTTACAATCTACATTAATGACCGAGATGAAGGGGCCGAGTGTAATGTATCCAAGTTTGCTGATGATACAAAGCTAGGTGGGACAGTAAGCTGTGAGGAGAACACAGAGTCTGCAAAGGGATATAGACAGACTGAGTGAGTGGGCAGTAAGGTGGCAGATGGAGTATAATGTAGGGAAATGTGAGGAAGTATAGAAAAACACAATACTTTTTAAATGATGAGAAACTTTCAAATGTTGGTGATCAGAGAGATTTGGGTGTCCTTGTGCAAGAAACACAGAAAGCTAGCGTGCAGGTACAGCAAGCAATAAGGAAGGCAAATGGCATGTTGGCCTTTATTGCAAGGGGGTTGGAGTATAAGAGTAAGGAAGTCTTGCTCCAATTGTACAGAGCCTTGGTGAGACCACACCTGGAGTACTGTGCACAGTTTTGGTCTCCTTATCTAAGGAAGGATATACTTGCCTTGGAGGCGGTGCAACGAAGGTTCACTAGATTGATTCCTGGGAATGAGAGGGCTGTCCTATGAGGAGAGATTGTGTAGAATGGACCGATACTCTCTGGAGTTTAGAAGAATGAGAGGTGATCTCATTGAAACATACAAGATTCTGAAGGGGATTGACAGGGTAGATGTTGAGTGATTTTTTCCCCCTGGCTGCAGTGTCTAGAACCAGGGGTCACAGTCTCAGGATAAGGGATCGGCCATTAAAGACTGAGGTGAGCAGGAATTTCTTCACTCAGAGGGTTGTGACTCTTTGGAATTCTCTGCCCCAGAGGGCTGTGGAGACTGAGTCATTGAGTATATTCAAGGCTGAGATCGATAGATTTTTGGACTCTAGGGGAATCAAGAGATATGGAGATCGGGCGGGAGAGTGGAGTTGAGGTCGATGATCAGCTATGATCTTACTGAATGGTGGAACAGGGTCTAGGGGCTGTGTGGCCTACTCCTGCTCCTACTTCTTACATAATAACGCTGTGCTCAGCATTCACTATCTGACAATACCCCATATCTGCTGGTCACAGGCTATAGGTTGGTCTCTGAATCGTGTTCAATGAATTGATTTTAAATAGTTTCCCTGTTCAATCTTTCCCCTTGATTTGTCACCAGATCTGAGCTATTTTAACACTGAGATCTGAAGGTGTCGGTGTGGGTTCAGCCCCACCTAACACACAGACACATGTCCATCTGCTGGGCTCTGCCCCAGAGTCACCTCTTAGATCAAACCCCTTTACTTTAAAGCATTCACAAGATTCACTGTGACTGTGTGTTTAGAGACAGAAACTGATCTCACTTCACATCCCATTGCACGGCCTCAGGCTGGATAATTGTGCTCGGTGGTCAGACTTTCCCGCTCTCATTCTCACCAATACCTGCCTCACTTTGTAACCTGTGTGTACTGTCTCCAGGACCAGTGTGTATCCGAGTCAATGGGACTCTCTCTGACCTTTCTCCCCAGTCCACCTCCAGGACCAGTGTGTATCTGAGTCAATGGGGCTCTCTCTGACCTGTCTCCCCAGGACCAGTGTGTATCTGAGTCAATGGGGCTCTCTCTGACCTGTCTCCCCACGACCAGTGTGTATCTGAGTCAATGGGACTCTCTGATCTTTCTCCTCAGTCTATCTCCAGGACCAGTGTGTATCTGAGTCAATGGGACTCTCTCTGACCTTTCTCCCCAGTCCATCTCCAGGACCAGTGTGTATCTGAGTCAATGAGAATCTCTCTGACCTGTCTCCCCAGGACCAGTGTGTATCCGAGTCAATGGGACTCTCTCTGACCTTTCTCCCCAGTCTATCTCCAGGACCAGTGTGTATCTGAGTCAATGAGACTCTCTCTGACCTTTCTCCCCAGTCCATCTCCAGGACCAGTGTGTATCTGAGTCAATGGGACTCTCTCTGACCTTTCTCCCCAGTCCATCTCCAGGACCAGTGTGTATCTGAGTCAATGGGACTCTCTCTGACCTTTCTCCCCAGTCCATCTCCAGGACCAGTGTGTATCTGAGTCAATGGGACTCTCTCTGACCTTTTTCCCCGGTCGATCTCTGGAAGCTCTTTGAATCGGAAGAGTTCTCTCTGGTTGGTGCTCTCACAATCCTGTGTTGGTTCACCTGCTGTCGCTCCTCAGTCTACAATCCCTGTTTACTCTGAGCTGTGAACCTTCCTCAATCACTCAGTCAATCACCGGGAGATCTAATTATGGTAAAACAGAAAATAACAACATGAAAAGTGTGAAGTAATGTAATGTAGACCTTTCTTCAGCGTAATAAAAATAAAAGTTTGGGTCCGAGCGCTTCTGTCTGATTTTTGTCTCTTTTCTCAAATCCCCGCCATGCCCGCCAGGGCTTCCAGCAAATCACACTGCCTGATCTCACTGGGCCCATCCTCCCCGGGTAACACACTGCCTGATCTCACTGGGCCCATCCTCCCCGGGTAACACACTGTCTGATCTCACTGGGCCCATCCTCCCCGGGTTACACACTGATCTCACTGGGCCCATCCTCCCCGGGTAACACACTGTCTGATCTCACTGGACCCATCCTCCCCGGGTTACACACTGTCCGATCTCACTGGGCCCATCCTCCCCGGGTTACACACTGTCTGATCTCACTGCGCCCATCCTCCCCGGGTTACACACTGTCTGATCTCACTGCGCCCATCCTCCCTGGGTTACACACTGTCTGATCTCACTGGGCCCATCCTCCCCGGGTTACACACTGATCTCACTGGGCCCATCCTCCCCGGGTTACACACTGCCTGATCTCACTGGGCCCATCCTCCCCAGGTTACACACTGTCTGATCACACTGGGCCCATCCTCCCCGGGTTACACACTGTCTGATCTCACTGGGCCCATCCTCCCCGGGTTACACACTGTCTGATCCCACTGGGCCCATCCTCCCCGGGTTACACACTGTCTGATCACACTGGGCCCATCCTCCCCGGGTTACACACTGTCTGATCTCACTGGGCCCATCCTCCCCGGGTTACACACTGTCTGATCTCACTGGGCCCATCCTCCCCGGGTTACACACTGTCTGATCACACTGGGCCCATCCTCCCCGGGTTACACACTGTCTGATCACACTGGGCCCATCCTCCCCGGGTTACACACTGTCTGATCACACTGGGCCCATCCTCCCCGGGTTACACACTGTCTGATCTCACTGGGCCCACCCTCCCCGGGTTACACACTGTCTGATCTCACTGGGCCCATCCTCCCCGGGTTACACACTGTCTGATCTCACTGGGCCCATCCTCCCCGGGTTACACACTGTCTGATCTCACTGGGCCCAGCCTCCCCGGGTTACACACTGTCTGATCTCACTGGGCCCAGCCTCCCCGGGTTACACACTCTGATCTCACTCCGCCCATCCTCCCCGGGTTACACACTGTCTGATCTCACTGGGCCCATCCTCCCCGGGTTATGATACGCTTATCAATTACTTCATAAAAGGTGATGAGTCGAAGAAGAGATGATGAGTCGAAAGAAGAGATGAATAAGGCTTTTATTAGCTAAGAAGAGACCATGCTTCTTCGTGAGTGACTGAACAAGTCTGAACGAAACCCACACAGTGGTGGGTGGAGTCAGCTGAGGCATGCCTCCATACACAGCGCCACCCAGAGGTGGCAATATACAATACAGTGGTTTACCACATTCACCCCTTGTTTAATGTGAAGTCCGGCGGGGTGAAGGGTACTACAAGTTAAGTCTATCGGGAGGCCTTGTCTGACGTCCTGATCGTCGTGGTGGCGGCGGTGGTGTTGCAGCATCCGACGTCGGGTCTGGTGTCTGGGTGGTTGGCGAAGATTCCTGGGGCTTTGGCATGCCGTCTGCAGGGGTTGGGTTGGGAGGGGTGGTGGGGGATAACAGTGGTAAGGGGGATAACGGTGGTAAGGGGGATAACGGTGGTAATTCAGGGGTACCCGAGGGTGCGAGATCTCGTATGGAGACCGTGTCCTCCCGCCCGTCTGGGTATGTCACCCAGGCATACTGGGGGTTGGCGTGTAGGAGGTGCACCCGCTCGACCAGGGGGTCCGTTTTATGCGTCCTCACGTGCCTCCGCAGTAGGACGGGCCCAGGAGAAGTCAACCATGCCGGTAGCGAGGTTCCCGATGTAGACTTCCGGGGGAAAACGAACATTTTCTCATGAGGGGTCGCATTAGTGGCAGTACAAAGCAGTGACCGAATGGAGTGAAGCGCTGCAGGGAGGACCTCCTGCCAGCGGGAGGTCGGAAGGCCCTTAGATTTTAGTGCTAAGAGGACTGCCTTCCAAACCGTCGCGTTCTCCCTTTCCACCTGGCCGTTCCCCCGGGGGTTGTAACTGGTGGTCCTGCTCGTGGCGATACCTCTTGTTAGCAGGTACTGCCGAAGTTCGTCGCTCATGAACGATGAGCCCCTGTCGCTATGTATATAGCTGGGGAACCCGAACAGAGCGAAGATGTCATTCAGACACTTGATGACCGTGGTACTGGTCATGTCTGGGCAAGGGATGGCAAAGGGGAAACGGGAGTACTCATCAACTATGTTGAGGAAGTACACATTGCGGTCAGCGGAGGGGAGGGGCCCTTTAAAATCGACGCTCAGGCGTTCGAAGGGGCGGGTGGCCTTGATCAGGCTTGCTCTGTCCGGCCTATAGAAGTGCGGTTTGCACTCGGCGCAGATTTGGCAGCTCTTGGTCATGGTCCTGACCTCCTCGATGGAGTAGGGCAGGTTACGGGATTTGATAAAATGGAAAAACCTGGTGACCCCCGGGTGGCAGAGGTCATTGTGGAGGGACTGCAGCCTATCACTCTGCGCGTTGGCGCATGTACCACGTGATAGGGCATCTGGGGGCTCATTGAGTTTCCCTGGCCGATACAAGATATCATAATTGTAGGTGGAGAGTTCGATTCTCCACCTCAAGATCTTGTCGTTCTTGATTTTACCCCTCTGCTTATTATTAAACATAAAAGCTACTGAACGCTGGTCAGTGAGCAGGGTAAATCGTTTCCCGGCCAGGTAATGCCTCCAGTGACGCACCGCTTCTACAATAGCCTGGGCCTCCTTTTCGACGGAGGAGTGTCTCGTCTCGGGGCCCTGGAGGGTCCTTGAGAAAAAGGCCACGGGTCTGCCCACCTGGTTAAGGGTCGCGGCTAGGGCGAAGTCGGAGGCATCGCTCTCCACTTGGAAGGGGATGGACTCATCCACCGCGTGCATTGCGGCCTTCGCGATATCGTTCTTGATAAGAGTGAAGGCTGCACACGCCTCTGGTGTCAGGGGGAAGGAGGTGGCTTTGATGAGGGGCCTGGCTTTGTCTGCATAGAGGGGCACCCACTGGGCGTAGTAGGAGAAAAACCCCAGGCATCTCTTCAGTGCTTTTTGGCAGTGGGGAAGGGGTAGCTCCATTAGGGGGCGCATTCTGTCGGGGTCGGGCCCGATGACTCCGTTCTCCACCACGCAGCCGAGGATGGCCAGGCGCTTGGTGTGAAACATACATTTTTCCTTATTGTACGTTAGGTTCAGCCGTTGGGCCGTACGGAGGAAATTTGCTAGATTAACGTCATGGTCCTGCTGGTCGTGGCCGCAGATGGTGACGTTATCCAAATAGGGGAAGGTTGCCCGCAGCGCGTTCTGGTCAACCATTCGGTCCATCTCCCTTTGGAAGACCGAAACCCCGTTGGTGACGCCGAAGGGGACCCTAAGGAAGTGGTAGAGGCGGCCGTTTGCCTCGAAGGCAGTATACTGGCGGTCCTCATGGCGGATGGGCAGCTGGTGGTACGCTGACTTAAGGTCGATGGTGGAGAATACTTTGTATTGCGCAATCTGATTGACCATATCAGATATGCGAGGGAGGGGGTACGCGTCCAGCTGGGTGTACCGGTTTATGGTTTGGCTGTAGTCGATTACCATGCGGCATTTTGCAGTGGTTTTAACGACTACAACCTGGGCTCGCCAGGGGCTAGTGCTACCTTCGATAATGCCCTCCTTCAAGAGCCGCTCCACCTCAGAGCTGATAAAAGCTCTGTCCCCGGCACTGTACCGCCTGCTTTTGGTAGCGATGGGTTTACAGTCGCGGGTGAGGTTAGCGAACAGGGGAGGGGGGGGGACTTTTAATGTGGAAAGGCTGCAGGTGGTTTGCAGCGGGCGATTTAAAAGTTGTTGGTTGCAGACTGTGAGTGGGGGGAGGGGTCCACCGTATGCTAGTGTGACACTCTTAAGGTGGCACTGAAAATCCAACCCTAGCAGGACGGCAGCGCAAAGACGGGGCAGGACTAGCAGTTTAAATTTTTGATATTCAGTGCCCCCTACTGACAGGGTCACCACACAGTAGCCGCTGATGTCCATTGACTGGGACTTGGACGCCATAGAAATGCGATGGTGCGTTGGCAGAATCGTGAGGGAGTGGCTACGTACCGTGTCGGGGTGGACGAAACTCTCTGTGCTCCCGCTGTCGATCAGGCAACTGGTGGCGCGGCCGTTTACCGCGATATCCATCATGGAGCTGGATAGATGGTGAGGGTGGCCTTGATCCAGCGTCACGGAGGCCAGTATGTGGCTTAGTGAGTCACTATAGTCATCCGCCGAGACGGTGGTCGGTTCCGGTGACGAAATGGCGGTTGAGTGCGTTGGATACGATGGCGGCGGATGCCATGCGGCTGGGGGTACACAAAATGGCGGATAAGATGGCTGCTCCCACGGCCCGCACGCTGCGCTGCTGGCTGGCTTCCCCTTGCAGGCGTTAGCGTAATGGCCTTTCTTCCCGCAGCCCGAGCAGGTAGCTGTCTTAGCTGGGCAGTGCGCTCTGGGATGTTTTAACTGGCCACAGAAATAGCATTTTTGGGCCTGGTTACTGGGCATCGAAGCAGTTCTTACCGGAGGCTGCTGTCTCGGTTGGGTCGCTGCAGCGGTTGGTGCCGGGGGCGGCGGTCCCGTGTCCCACGGTTTCGATTGCCATGTCTCGGCGCCGTTACGGGGGTATGCCTCGAGGTTTCGGTGGGCCTCCTCTAACGAGAGCGCAAGGGCAATGGCCGTCTTCAGGTCGGGTTCCTTGCTTTCTAGCAGTCTCTGCCGGGTGTGGTCTGACTGGAGGCCCCTGACGAAGGCATCACAGGCGAGTCCCTGCGCGTGCTCCACAGCCGTTACCGCTTTACAATCGCAGTCTCTGCAGAGTGCCAGTAGCGCCCGTGCAAATGCCCCTACCGATTCTCCCGGTTGCTGCCTGCGGGATCCCAAGAGGTGTCGGGCGTAAATTGTGTTCACTGGGCGCGTATATTGCCCTTTTAGTAGCTCGAGGGCCGCCACGTACGTATTAGAGTCCCGGATTAGCATATATACTTGATGGCTCACCTGGGCGGTCAAAATTTTCAGTTTGTGATCCTCCTCTGTAACCTGTGAGATTGCGAGGAAGGATTCAAAGCAGCTCAGCCAGTGTTCAAACTTGGCTGATGCACCCACATCTTGAGGGTCGAGGTCCAGGCGTTGTGGTCTGAGGGCTCTCAGCAATGTCTGCTGTATCCGTTGCTGTTGTTGCTCCTCAGGTGTCGCCATTTAACTTTTAGCTAATAAAATTGATACGCTTATCAATTACTTCATAAAAGGTGATGAGTCGAAGAAGAGATGATGAGTCGAAAGAAGAGATGAATAAGGCTTTTATTAGCTAAGAAGAGACCATGCTTCTTCGTGAGTGACTGAACAAGTCTGAACGAAACCCACACAGTGGTGGGTGGAGTCAGCTGAGGCATGCCTCCATACACAGCGCCACCCAGAGGTGGCAATATACAATACAGTGGTTTACCACAGGTTACACACTGTCTGATCACACTGGGCCCATCCTCCCCGGGTTACACACTGTCTGATCTCACTGGGCCCAGCCTCCCCGGGTTACACACTCTGATCTCACTCCGCCCATCCTCCCCGGGTTACACACTGTCTGATCCCACTGGGCCCATCCTCCCCGGGTTACACACTGTCTGACCACACTGGGCCCATCCTCCCCGAGTTACACACTGTCTGATCTCACTGGGCCCATCCTCCCCGGGTTACACACTGTCTGATCACACTGGGCCCATCCTCCCCGGGTTACACACTGTCTGATCTCACTGGGCCCATCCTCCCCGGGTTACACACTGTCTGATCTTACTGGGCCCATCCTCCCTGGGTTACACACTGTCTGATCTCACTGGGCCCATCCTCCCCGGGTTACACACTGTCTGATCACACTGGGCCCATCATCCCCGGGTTACACACTGTCTGATCACACTGGGCCCATCCTCCCCGGGTTACACACTGTCTGATCTCACTGGGCCCATCCTCCCCGGGTTACACACTGTCTGATCTCACTGGGCCCATCCTCCCCGGGTTACACACTGTCTGATCTCACTGGGCCCATCCTCCCCGGGTTACACACTGTCTGATCACACTGGGCCCATCCTCCCCGGGTTACACACTGTCTGATCACACTGGGCCCATCCTCCCCGGGTTACACACTGTCTGATCACACTGGGCCCATCCTCCCCGGGTTACACACTGTCTGATCACACTGGGCCCATCCTCCCCGGGTTACACACTGTCTGATCTCACTGGGCCCATCCTCCCCGGGTTACACACTGTCTGATCTCACTGGGCCCCACGCTCCGACCCAAGATTGCCTGAGAGAGGCCGGCGCTGCTGTAAATGCCGGAGATTCTCTGATCCACACTCACCGCACCATCCGCCGCTCCTCAGTCCCGCCGCCATTTTATCTCCTTCCTCAAACCGCCACACAGCGCGCTTAAAGCCCCTCACGGCGTCCGTCTCTTCTATTGGCTGCGACTAGTAGATTGACAGCTTGCACCCACCAATCGCAGCCCGCAACGCCTCGGTGTCCCGTCTCTCTCTCTCTCTCTCTCTCTCTCTCTGTCTCTCTCTCTGTCTCTCTCTCTGTCTGCCTGTGTCTGTGTCTGTCTCTCTCTCAATTCAATTCAATTCAATTCAAATGCTTTATTGGCATGAAAGTTTACAGAGAACCATATTGCCAAAGCTTACATAGCAAAAAGGTACATTTTCAAACATTCTGTAGGTGTCAATCGATTTGACATTTGTTGGGTACATACAATATTACTTTTAAACAATATTAATTTTAAACAGTCTTACTTTTAAACAGTCCTCAGGTTGTGACATGTTGTTACATATTTGGCCCCAAGGTATGGTCTGTCTCCTTCTCCCAGGACTAATCTCAATTTTGACAGGTCATCCAATTCCTTGAAATCTGGGGTTGTTTGGCTTAGCTTGTTGAATAATATGTTTCTTGATGTGTTGAATTTTTCGCATTTTAGGAGGAAATGCATTTCTGTTTCAACCTCGCCGGCCAGACATTGATCGCATATTCTATTCTCTCTAGGCTGCCAGGATTTCTTGTATCTGCCTTTTTCAATTTCCAGTTGGTGGTCGCTTAGTCTGTACCTGGTGAGGGTCTGTCTCTCTCTCTCTCTCTCTCTCTCTCTCGCGCCTGCCTGCCGCCCCTCGCCGGGCGGGCTCCTCTCTAACTCTGTTCCTCCGGGCTGCGGCTTTTATAGCGGCCGCCGGCCCAGCCGAACCTTCTGATTGGCTGAAAACCCGCAAATCTCTGCCTCTGCTTGGCGCGTTTTTCAATCCGCTCCAACCTCGGACAACAACGAAAAAGGCAGCTTATAGAATCAGAGCTCGTCTGTGAATCAGACTGGTTATTGTTAAAGTGATGGCCCTCTGTGGGACTGAATATTAACCAGTTATTGAAATCGTTGCATCTGTGGGACTGAATATTAACTAGTTATTAAAATCATTGCATCTGTGGGACTGAATAATAATCATTATTGTTTAAATCATTGCATCTGTGGGACTGAATAACCATTTTGATTAAAATTACAGCGTCTGTGGGACTGAATAATCATTAAAATGGCATCTGTGAGACTGAATAATTCATTATTAAATTTGAATTATGGCAAATTGATCCTTTAAAATTACTGGTTCCTGAATTGACAGATTTAATTTCATTTTAGCTTTTCAGCGACCCGCTTATAAATGAGTGCTTTGTACAAAACAGGGCAGTGACAATGCATCATTTTGTTATATATTTGTTAAATTTCAATCTATTTTAAATTAATGATATACTGTATTACAAAAACACACCAGCAAAATCTGAACATACGACAAAAAAATGAAAGTGAGGGTCAAATAAAGAAAGGATGATAAAACATTTTTTTAAAGAGTTTCATTCTTTATGCTGTCCATATTTCAAATGTCATTAGTCAAATGAAAATAAATAGTCCCTTCTGGAAGTCGTGAGTGGCTCTGAAAAGAGCCTTTGGGTTGAGTTTTTAAGGTGGGAGGAACGAGAGGCTTTATTTGCAGCTGGTGTATTTGGTGACTGCTTTCGTCCCCTCCGAGACGGCGTGCTTGGCCAGTTCCCCCGGGCAGCAGGAGGCGGACGGCGGTCTGGATCTCCCGGGAGGAGATGGTCTGGCGTTTGGTGTAATGGATCAGGCGGGAGGCCTCGCAGGACTCTGAGTGATTGATAGGGAATAAGGCGAACGTCAACCCTTTATATCAGAGGGGAGAAGAAGCTCTCCCGGTTTACCCTTACTGAAGTGCCAAACAACGGTCTGAATCCAAGAGGTTAAGGCTTATAACTCAAGGCTTTTATTAAGTAAGAACATAACATAATATAATATTAACACAGGACAACCATCATTCATCACCGACCCAGCCCTTATGAGTAAAACCCAGCTCTTATAAGTAAGACTCACAACAATCCAGAGGGGCCGGGCTAGGGAAGAGCATTAGTGATTACACCTGTAAAACATTCCAGACATTAACAAGTACAACACAACAGCCAATACAAATGCCAGAACACAAATGCCAGAACACAGAGTTATTTCATCACATTCACCCCCTGCTATAGATTCAGTCTGTCAGGAGGTCTAATAGTCCTCTGGGAACGACGTAACTCTTGCTGAGGCTCCTCCCGGAGTACTAACTCCGGTTCATTCAAAGTCCCAGAATGATCAGTGTTTTCCACACTGAGAGTTTGTGTCTCTAAAGGTCCAATACCATGATTAAAAACTCTACTCTCAGAGTCAAACTCTTTTTGAGCTCCAGCAGGTGCAAGATCTTTAATAGAGACCGTATCCTCTCGCCCATCCGAATATTGAATGTACGCATACTGGGGATTAGCACGGAGGAGTTGTACTTCCTCCACCAGTGGATCAGTCTTGTGGCCTCTCATGTCTGCGCAACAGCACAGGGCCCGTGGTCGTCAACCATGTGGGTAACGATACTCCATTGGTAGCTTTTCTTGGAAAGCTAAACATCCTTTCATGAGGAGTGGCATTCGTCGCTGTACACAAAAGAGACCTTATGGAATGCAGCATGTCTGGCAGGACATCCTGCCAGCGAGAGGTCGGCAGGCCTCGCGACTTCAGAGACAATACGATAGCCTTCCACACTGTCGCATTTTCTTTCTCGACCTGCCCATTACCACGAGGGTTATAGCTGGTAGTTCTACTCGTTGCAATCCCTTTCGATAGCAAAAACTGTCGCAATTCTTCACTCATAAAGGAAGAACCCCTATCACTATGTATATAGTTAGGCATGCCAAACAAAGAAAACAGTTGGCAGAGGCATTTAATTACTGGTCACATCCGGACAGGGGATAACAAAAGGGAACCGAGAGTACTCGTCTATAATATTAAGAAATTAGACATTACGGTCACTCAATGGAAGGGGACCTTTAAAATCGAGACTCAAATGCTCAAATGGTCGAGTTGCTATAATAAGATGGGCTGGCTCGGACGGCTTATAGAAGTGGGGTTTGCATTCAGCACAAACACGACAGGTTCTGGTCATTGTCCGAACCTCCTCAACAGAGTAGTGTAGATTGTGGGACTTAATGAAGTGGTTCATTCTGGTAACCCCAGGGTGGCAGAGTGCGTCGTGGAGACTTTGAAGCTTATCTATACCCAGACTAGCACATACTCCTCGTGACAAAGCATCCGATGGCTCATTAAATACTCCAGGCCTGTACTGAATATCAGAGTCATATGTTGACAGTTCTATTCGCCATCTTAAAATCTTATCATTTTTGATCTTGCCTCTCTGCTTAGTATTGAACATAAAGGCCACAGATCGCTGGTCAGTAATGAGCGTAAAACGTCGGCCAGCGAGATAATGTCTCCAATACCTGACTGCTTCAATAATTTCCTGTGCCTCCTTTTCCACTGAAGAATGTCGAACTTCTGGTCCTTGCAATGTACGAGAGAAGAAAGCTACTGGTCTACCAGCTTGGTTAAGAGTTGCTGCCAACGCAAAATCAGATGCATCACTTTCCACTTGAAGAGGGATCTTCTCATCCACGGCACATACCACTGCCTTCTCAATGTCCCGTTTGATGTTACAAAAAGCCTCCTGAGCTTCCACCAACAGCGGAAAAGACGTCGACTTAATAAGAGGTCGGACTTTATCTGAGTAGTTAGCCACCCACTGGGCATAGTACGAGAAGAATCCCAGACACCTTCTTAAAGCTTTTACAGTGTGAGGTAAAGGTAATTCCTTAAGTGGGCGTTGTGGCGTACCGATCACAGAAAGGACACAATCCGCTTTTCGGTCCGTAGACTATAAATCAGGCGTCATGCCTTTAAGAAGGATCACACCTGTAAGATTCGCAATTTTCAGCAAAAATCACCAAGAAAACTGGATAAAATAAGACTGTTTATTGACCAAAGTAAGCTTGCACAGAAAAACCTTTGATAAAAGGGCATACAAAATGGCCGCCAGGCCCCGTGATCAGTTTATGAACCATTTTATTTCTGTTACTGCAAGCCAGACAGGCTTGTGGATTGAAGACAGTGAGCCCACGAAAGCCAGTCTCTGGGAACCGAAACTCAGAGCAACAGCATACATATTCAATGGATTATAAGTACAGGATGGGGCCCATCAAGATATGGGCGGACAATGTAAAAACACTTATACCCATTTATCGTACAAAGGAAAAACCGTTTAGCAGCCATCAAGGAAAATGTCCGGACCGATCAATATGCGAACCGAGCCACGGTGACAATGCAAAAGACATTGAAAGACATTATCGGCCAGGAAGGCCAGTTTAAGTTATCACCGGCTCCGTTACAAGACAAAGCGCCCCTGCAGAGATTTCTGCCCGCCAAAATTAATACAAAGACAGGACTATGATTTGGCGGGAGATAAGACTGTCCCAAAAGAGTATAACTATGGATTGAAAGTCCATCTAAGTTACTTCGGACTTCGGGTTACTTGAACAACTTCTTCTTCACTGCCACGGCTTCTTGTTGGGCGACTTCAGGCTTCCATTTCTTCAAGAACTTTCTTCTACGAGGAACGAACGAAGGGCGGACGGTGCCCGGATCGGCGCCTCTTCCACTTCGGCAGATCGATGAAAACGTTTTCGTCTTTTTAAAGACGGACGGTTTCGGAAAAAAGGACAACGTGGCCGGTGTTCAGCCAAACAAGGCTCGGCCACGACGAGAAGACGACAAGGGTGGCCCGGGTACTGGGGTCGGGAGATCATCGACGACCCAGGCCGACGGAGAAGAAACCCTCTGGAGAACCGGCGATCGATGCCACAAGATTCTCCCATGTGCATAACCTGCATCTAGGTCTGCTCCATGAACAAAAACCCACGATTGTGGATCTCAACCTTAACGAGCGCTCATCGAGGCTGGGTCTACCCCACCGCCTCGAGGGAGGAGAGAATATCGACTGCGCCAGAAGTTTCCAAATCCACGTGACGACGGAAAGCGGTGCCAAAAAGGCTGCGAACCCCCTTTCTCGCGATTTCGAGAGTGGTGAGCATGATCCCAAGTTCCCCAGGTCGAAACTTAGTTTAGGTATAGGGGAGGGAGTTAAGGGAAATTGTAATGTGTTTCCCCTTTTACGATGTGCCGTGTGTTCCCCATTTCCATAGAGTCAAGTTCATAAATTTGTGCATGATTGTAGTAACTTTAATCTGTGCCTATGACATGTATTTTGTAATGCTTCAAACTGTTTAAAAATAAAAGCATCCATTTCGTGCTATTCAACCTGGTCTATTGAGTTCTTTCTCTGCACTACTGTTCTCTGCACCTAAGTCCAAGGTCTAGAACCGTAGGGGGAGTGGGTCGAACCACTCAAGGGTAATTATTGCACGAAGCCTGGCAGGAGACCAGAAAGAGCAAGAGAAACCCCCTACAGAAATGGCGACCGCGGCAGGACCTTGGCAGCAGGAAAGTAGTGTGTTAGATCAAGATCTGAATAAACGAAATGTGATGGATGAAAGAATAGCAGATTATGTTTTCGGAACAGTCAACCTCACAAAACAATGGATATCTGATCTACTAAGGGATAGGCGCCCGCTAGACGCAGCCATCAAGTGGACAGCGGGTAGAGAGCATAAGAAATCTGTAGAAAAGGCGGTCTGGCTGATGTGCTACAAGAAGCAAGTCCAGCTTTTGGACCAGGTAGTTGCAGCACAGACAGTCCAGATCAACGGCTTGCTTAAAGGCGTAGAGGAAAAGGTTGCGGGAGGTCAAAAACTGATTGAATCGCTTGACGCGCTGAACCAGGAACGCCGCTCTGTAATTCGCTGCCACGAAACCCGGGTAGAATATTTAAAATGTCAGGTCGTTGAGGCCAAGGCCAGTGAAGGTAGAATGAGAGAGAGGTGTTCCCGTCTAGCCAAACAAGTAGATGCCCAAGAGGAAAAGCTCCTGGGAGCCAGGGCAGCATATAAGATGGCCATGGAGGATAGATCTGAGAACACCGACCACAGCACTTGCCGCCGGGAGCTAGAGGACCTGAGAAAGGCCCTAGCGAAGGCAAACGGGTTGGTGTGTCTCATAAATCCACCAGCGAGTCAGCTGTTGCTAGCCAAGGAATCCAAAAGACCGATTCCACAAGAGGCAGTTGGGGTACCAACCCCCGAACCTTCTGCGCCTCCTGCCTATGAGGAGTCTTGGACTCCGGGACAGGAGACGGAGACGGTAGAGGAAGAGAGCCCTGAGGTAGAGCAACCCCAGACAGTAGAGTCGGGGTCGGCGCCAATGTGTCCAACGAGACACCGGAGGATCGGTCCAAATGAAGAAAATGGCGATGACGGACCCCTTGAGAGTCAGATCATAATGCCTCATAGCGCACGACAGCTAAGAGAGATGATACGTCACATCCCAAAACTCTCCGAGTCAGGAGATCCCTCCGTGCATTTCAGGGACGTGGAGCAGACCGCAGCAGTCAATGACTGCGACGGGGTTGAACAGTCTAAAATGCTGCTGTTCTCCCTGGACAGTTCGCTCCTCCAGTGTCTCCCTGACGAGAGCAAGAGAGGGCACAGGGACTATGAGTTGCTACGGGATGAGATTCTGGAGATCATGGGAGAGGGGGACGGAACTCCGTTCCTCCGTTTAGAAAAGACAGTGCAGCTAGAGGGAGAACCCCCACGGGTTTTCGCCGACAGGTTGTGGCCAGTGTATCGGCGCAGCTGCCCGGGCGGGCCGGCCCGGGCCGGGCTGGATGGCGAACAAAGGGCTCACTGGCTTCGGTGCCTGGTAGCAGGTTGCCTGCCAGTAGTGAAGGAACAGGCCAAAGCATGGTTTGACCCCACTAACGCCCGCTCCACGGAGGAAGTAGTACTAGATCAGCTCACGATCAGTTATAGAAACAACAAGGGCAAGAAAACGCCTGTTGTGAAAGGAAAGGTGCATGAGGTGAGACCCGCAGCCTCTGCTAAAAAGGAATGGCGTCAGGAGGGAAATCGCCATCCCCAAGCAAATAGCAGTTGTTACGGGTGTGGGAAGGAGGGTCATTGGCGCAAGGACTGTAGGAATCCTTGGAAGGATAAGAGGGAGAGAGCGTTCGCCGCAGCCAAAGATCAAGCCCAAGCCCGAGTCGCCAACGGCCCGAGAGTTTACCTAACACCAGCACAACCACAAGTGCAGGCCGCTGCCCCAACACCAGTCCAGAACCCAACCGTAGCCTCTGCCCCGAATAAAGGGGGTGGTGCGGTTGTGGACCCCGCTGCGATCGAGTCAGTCTTGGAGACTATGCGGTCTCTGATGACCTGGCAGGGGAAGGTAGCGGTTGCTAACAGCCCTATCGCCCCCGAGACCCCAGCCGAAACACCTAAATGACTGACGCCCGCGCAGCCCATCTACTTGTGTCCGCTCCGCTATGACGCTTGGAGAAGACCTGTGGTGGAGATGGAGGTGGAGAAACAAAGGGGTAGTTACCTGTTGGATACGGGAGCTTCGTGTACCGTGATCCACACGGACAAACCTTTTGCCTCACCTCTGTCCGCCCAGGCTCCATATTTAGTAGCGGGTTTCACAGGTAGAGCACAGGCTGGCGCGCACTCCCTCCCGCTCTCCATTCAGTTGGGAGCGCTCCACACCACATGGACGTGCATCCTATTGAAGTGGAAAGAGGGGGGGGGGAAAGGCATCCTCGGGACTGATTTCTTGGTGGAACACGGGATCCTCGTGGACCTGAGAAATCACTGTCTCTGGGGAGCCGAGGGCGGTTTAGGTAAGGTAGTCGTAATCCCGGGGAAGGAAGAAAAGGGGGCCCTGTGCACTATGAAGCCATCAGGAGGTTACAATCTCGAGCTCATGATAACAAACGTCCCAACGGACTTGCAGGCGCGTGTGTCAGAAAATCTGACCGCGTTCGCCACCCACAAGCACGACTGCGGGAGAGTCACTGGGTTCGAAGTCAGCGTAGACGGGGACCCCATGATCCGACCCCAAAAGCAGTATAATTTCCCCAAGGAGGCAGAACCCGACATGGAGACAGCAATATCTTCATTGGTACAGCAGGGCGTGTTGAGGACGATAGCCACCCACGTGAACTCCCCATTATGGCCGGTAAAGAAACCGGACAATTCGTGGAGAGCCACGGTGGACTATAGAGTCCTCAATAGTAATATCCCAGCCTGTGCGCCCACGGTAGCAGCAGTTGCAGACTTAATAGGGAGTATTCCAGCATCGGCGACCACATTCACGGTGCTGGACATCTCGAACGGTTTTTGGTCCATTCCGCTGCGGCGGGAGGACCAGTACAAGTTTGCCTTTACTTTCAAAGGGCAACAGTACACCTGGAACTGCTTACCACAGGGTTTTCACAACAGCCCCAGCATTTTCCATCAGTGCATGGCGGGGAGTTTGAAAGAGTTCAGCCAGCCCAACCAGATAGTGCAGTATGTGGACGACTTACTCCTGTTCACCGATACAAGGGAGCAGCACGGCCCACTGTTAGCCGAATTGTTGGAACTGTTAGAAAGGAAGGGTTTCAAAGTAAACCCAAAGAAAGCCCAGATCGGCCAGCAGGAAGTTAAATTCCTGGGTCTGGCCATCCGCGCTGGGGAAAGAGCCATAGATAAGGCCAGATGGGAATCTATACAAGATCTGCCGATTCCCAACACAGTAACGGGTGTAAGGTCCTTTTAGGGATTGACCGGGTACTGCAGAGATTTCATCGAGGACTATGCTGCCACAGCGGCCCCGCTACTTCGACTCTTACACAAGGGAGTCGAGTGGTCTTGGGACGAGGGGTGCCAGGCAGCATTCGAGAAGTTGAAAAGAGATCTGCAGACCGCGCCAGCCCTAGGGGCCATAGATGGGGGAGAGGAGTTCTTTCTGGAGGTAGCCGCTAGTGGGGACAGCCTGAGCGCAGTGCTGCTCCAAGAGCGGCACGGCAAGCTAAGACCAGTAGTTTATTCCTCCAGGGTGCTCACGGATGTGGAGAGGAGTTTCTCCAATTGCGAACGGCATCTCCTGGCCACGCATTGGGCTGTGAACAGATCAGTGATCTTCACAGGGACCTCTCCCATTACGCTCCTCACCCATCACACCCCCACGAAGATGCTTCTGGACGGGAGGATTAAGGATGGGACCATAAGCAGCGCTCGGATTGCGCGCTGGACCCTCCTCCTTTCCCAGATGGATCTCAAAGTTAAAGGCCTCTGCGCGCCAAGGCTCGCAGCCAATATGGCATATCCCGGGACAGCCCATCAATGTTCCGTAGAAGGGGTATGGGAAGTTAACATAGGTTTACGGGCCGGGATACATCCCACGGGCCGCGAGATCTACGTAGACGGTTCTAGCACTGTAGCTGACGGCAAGCGACTCACAGGGTGTGGAGTTTATGACCCTGCGGCAAACATTGCCCTGGCAATTAAGCTCCCCAGCACTATGAGCGCGCAGCAGGCGGAACTGTCCGCGGTGGCGTACGTGGTTACCCACCCCGAGATTTTCCCAACCCCATACATGATTTGCTCAGACAGCATGTTCACGTGCAATTCGTGTACAGAGTACCTCGCCATCTGGTCCCGACGCGGGTACACCTCCGCGGACGGGCGGCCTTTAACAGTTAAGCCCTTGCTGGAGAAGATCCTAGCAGCTGTGGGGGAGAAAGGAGAGGTGTTCATCCATAAGGTGAAGGCTCACTCCATTACAGAACCCCGCAGTCAGGGCAACCAGCAGGCGGATGCGCTAGCCAGGGAGGGTGCCCGCAACGGCATTCTCTGGGACCCATACGAACCCGGACCCGTGGCGGCGATCCAAGGCAGGGAGGGAATTCCCGGGAACACAGGGGTGACACCGCCCCCAGACCTAAAGACCGTCCAAACCCTGGATCCCGCCCTAAAAGCAGTCCTAAAAGCCATCACAGAGGGCAAACAGGTAGAAGGTCCGTACAGTACGGCAGCCCTCACAGTCAAAGAAGGTATGCTGTTCCGAAAGGAGCAGTGGGTTGTGCCGCAGCAGCACCGAAGGGAATTCCTGCAATTGGCCCACGAGGGTCCAGGAGCGGGACACCCCGGACCTGAGGTCACCTGGCAACGGGTGGAGCAGGCGGGATGGTGGCCGGGACTTCGGGACGATGTCCGCGAGTTCTGCGCAAGCTGTCTTGTGTGTGCTGCTAACAACCCAGACCCCCACAAAAGGAAGGTGCCCATGGGGCACATCAGGAGGGTAGAGGGACCATGGCAGTCGATTCAGGTCGACTACATAGGGCCCCTGCCCGCCGCCCAGGGAGGCTATAAGTACTGCCTTGTCCTGGTAGATGTGTTCACCAAATGGGTAGAAGCCTTCCCGTGCAGAACAGCTACGGCACTGGGTACTGCTAAGATCTTGATTCGGGAAGTGTTCTCACGGTGGGGACTCCCCCGTTTTGTAGAGTCCGACCAAGGGAGTCAGTTCACCGGTCAAGTAATGCAGAACGCCCTCATGCTCTTGGGCATTGAGGGAAAGTGGCACGTAGCATACAATCCCCAGTCATCCGGGATTGTTGAGCGTATGAATCGGACCCTCAAGGAAAAGCTGAGGAAAGAGACAATGGGCTCGCCCCAGAAATGGGCGGAGGTCCTGCCTTTAGTCCTCATGGGGATCCGAGCCAGCCAGTCCAAAAGCACGGGGTATTCCCCGCACGAGTTAATGACTGGAAGGATCATGCGAACACCCACCCATGTGCTAGCCCCGGTGCTCACTGAGGGCCAGCTCCGAGAGGTGAAACGGGACAAATTCGCCCAAACCCTCTTGGAGCGCCTGAGACAGATTTATGGGCAGGCGGCTGGGAACATGGGAAGACAGCACCAGGGAAATAAACTGTTGTTGGAACCTCGGAAACAACAAGAGTGGGTAGTCGGGGACCAGGTCATGGTCCGAAACTACGCCAGGGTAGGGAGTTTTGAACCACTGTACATGGGGCCATACAGCATTGTAGACAAAGCCAGCCCCATGGTTTATGCAGTGAAGACGCCCCGACGTACCAAATGGTTTCACATCAACCAGTGTAAACTGTTTAAACCGGGTACACAAGGGCCACCAAAGGGGACCAGGTCTGAGAACAAAGATCCTCAGCCTGTAACAGAGTCACAGACCACACAGGCTGGAGCAGTAGCCTGCGTGAAGGGAGAGGCCATCCCATTGGAGTGGGAGGTCTCATCTTTTGAATGGGATTTAGGCAGGGGAGAGCCCGAACAGCTCAACCTCGCTTTAGACCCAATCACGGAGGAGGAAGAGTCAGAGGACGGCAGTCCCGCCCTCGACTCAAGCTTGGGGGAGGTAGGGAGTGGGGGTGGAGACTCGTTACCTGTAGGGACAGGTGAGGTGGAGTCGGAAGCCACGGATCCCGACCCCGGGGGGGCGGAGCCTGAGGGAGGGGAGCTGGAGCCGGCAGCTGTGGAGGAACCACAGGCTGTAACGGTAACAGTCACGACCCCAGGTCCATCGGCCCCGGGAGCCCAACCCAAAGCAGCCCCTCGTAGGTCGGCTCGAGCGCCCCAGCCCAGAAAATTTTGGCCAGATTCTCCCCATCCTCCCCAACCACGGTTTAAAGCAGCCCCAGGAAGACATGATCCCCGTTCAGCAGCGACAGGCTGCGGGGGATCAAGGCCAAAGATCAATGCAGCCCCACCGCAGGGTGTGGCACACGACAGACCTCACAGGGATTCGGAAAGCCGCCCCACGGAGGGCGGCGCTGTACATAAGTTAAGATAGGTAATTATGGTCATAGTTTAAGGAATTTAAAGTATATGGTGTTAAGAGTACAATTTTGAGGTCTGCCCGGTATGTGTGTTTGTTAGGGAGCGGGGTCCAGGAACCCGCGCGTCCAATTAATTTAGGCCAGCACCTATCGGGAGCCCGGCTACATCATTTTGTTGGTTACAGAAACCTGGGATACGATGGAAAGGATTGTCGTCGCGTTCATGGCGATCGGGTGCGGGTGGGCCTACCGAGGCCGCACCAAGGACGTCATCATTTTCGGGTGCTCCGGGGACACGGCCCCCATCGCAACGGATGGGACGGGGGAGCGAGAGGTAGAGGAAACCGCCACCTACTTCCACCAAGGGAGATGGCCAGGTTGGCTGGGAACGAATTCTGCGGAATATTCCAGCAATTTCGGTTTTGCCTACCAAGAGACTTCATTAACGTGCCCTCGAGTGAGGATCCTAGCGCCCAGAGTCAGCGTCACCGTGGGAAAGAGGATTTGTCTGGTGTGCAATGGGAACGTACCACCAAGGCGATGGTGGTGGCTACGAAAGCTGGGAAAGGACATGAGAAACTCTACGGTCGAGTGGGAGCGACTGGGTAATAATACCCATCGGACTATTACGGGAACTCACGGACAATTACGTGTGTGTTGGGACAAATGGTGGGAACCGGATGAGGGAATATATGTCTGTATGTGGGGTTCGAGACACGTCTGCCCCAAGGGCGCGTCCATCTTCTTCCAGAGGCAGTGGCAGGATGAAGGGAAGGGGATGAGATGGGATGTTAGCACTCGAGCGTGCGGAGCCCCATACTCCCCTATTCCGGTGAACGCCACTGAACTCATCACCCGCCCACGCAAGCCCCTGCCCACGCTTCCGGTAGCACTAGCCCAGAAAGGAGGGTGCCCAACCACCACCAAGGGACCCGGGAACGGTTTAGTATTGGTACCCACCGGTCAGGTGCTGTACCAAGGGGTACACTACGCGGTGGCCTCAGTGATTTTAAATCTCACTGAGGTAAGATTGCCGGAGTGGTGTCCCAAAGAAACGGAACAATTATACCAGGTCCTGTTAACCAGTATGTTTAGACAATTTTACGAATTTGACTTTGCCGACATCGACAGAGACAAATTATACACCACACCGCCAGAAGTTTTGGATCGAGTCGGGAGGCAAAGAAGGGGTACTGTAAATGACATATTCACTGCTTTTAATACCGGGACATCTGTTGTCAACGCTCTAGATAACGTGGAGCTGCAGACACAGATCAACGGTTTAAAAGCCCAGTTAAGGAACATATTGACAGACGAAAACAAGGTCGTGGGTTCTGAGTTGCATGAGGACCAGGCCATGACACTACACTTTAAGGACATAATTGCTGAGCTGGAGAAACACGCGAGAACGGTAAATGCACTCATTAAGGAGGATCGGAATGCGTCCGATCAAGCTGCGCAAAACGAGGCCTGTGTGCTGTACGGGGCGTGGTTATTGGGCGAGGGCCGCAGTAATCTTGAGGATTTAAAACAGGGTTTGGTCCCGTCCTGGATCAGCAACAAGCACTTGCAAGCGCTCCACCCTTTTGAGAATGCATTAAGCCCGTGCCAGCTCAGACTAGCCGCAGAAGCATACCCAGTTCCAGTGGACTGCGGACATTCGAATCACACTATTATGGGAATAGTAGTAAGAATGCCGGTGTTGGGTCCCGCAGCAAAGCCCGCCCCGGTATACAGAGTAGAGAACATTGGAGTCATTCAGGGGGGCGCACACTTTCGTTACGCAGTGGTCCCGCCTTACGTCATCAGATGGGAGCGTACGATGACAGGCACCGACCTCTCGGGATGTCGGAGCCGGGGAGCACACATCATCCTGTGTCCCCAGCACTTGAATGCCTTTTTGAAACCACAGTGCGGGTTCAGAACCGCTAGCGCGAAGCCGGTGAATTGCACCATGGAGGCAATGGCAGGGGACCATGTGCCCCCACAGGTAGCATATATCGGGGGTGGGACATACTGCGTCACCACTGCAGCGCCTCAGTACCGATATGGACAACACGAGTGGTGTTCGGTCAGTGATAGCAGTTTCTGTTTCAAACCCAGGGCCGAGGTTCAAGTGGCACAACAACGAATTGTTCCCATTCCTGCGCCCTCCACCGTACACATCACTATCAAAGAGAATTTCACAGACTTACAACGATTTGTCGCGCATTTTGGTTATGTCATTCCCCCTCTTCCCGAACACCTCACCAAGATTTTAAAAGCCGTTATAATTTCGCAGAAACATTTCTACACACTGGAGCAGAAGACTTTAGAGATAGGAAAAGACATATTGGACATAACCATCCCACCATGGTGGGACTTGTTCACCAACATAGAGGTCCCCGCCTGGATTAGAATAGCATCCCATATCCTAGTAGTATGTCAGGTTTTGATTGTGATATTTTTGCTCTTCGTGCATTGCAAAAGAGGCAAACGCCTCCAGAGGCACGAGAACACAGGAGAATGGAGAGAACGCTATGTGCGAATGGGGGAAGCAGATACCCCACTCTAAGCTGCTAGTATAAGATTAAGCGTCCCTCCATTTAAAATTTTTTTTTTTTTTGATTGTTTTGGGTTATAAGGAAATAAGTATTGTTATGTTATTAGTTGTTCTTAAGTTTTTTTGGATTAATAAAAGATGCATGCAGATGGCGCAAAAGGGTATCAACCCCTGCCCATCTGACAGGTGAAGGTGTTATAGTTTAAGATTTGCTGTCTATGATTCCAAATGTGCATGAGGTAATTTTCATTTTCTCCGGAAATGGGAACTGCATGTGTCGTGAGGGGCATAGATAGTTAAGTGCCAGGAATGTTTGGATGTGGGGAATCAGGGAAAATTTGCTCATCAAGGATTATTGATACTTTAAGCAAGCTATCAGTATCACAGGGGGGCCTGTAAGATTCGCAATTTTCAGCAAAAATCACCAAGAAAACTGGATAAAATAAGACTGTTTATTGACCAAAGTAAGCTTGCACAGAAAAACCTTTGATAAAAGGGCATACAAAATGGCCGCCAGGCCCCGTGATCAGTTTATGAACCATTTTATTTCTGTTACTGCAAGCCAGACAGGCTTGTGGATTGAAGACAGTGAGCCCACGAAAGCCAGTCTCTGGGAACCGAAACTCAGAGCAACAGCATACATATTCAATGGATTATAAGTACAGGATGGGGCCCATCAAGATATGGGCGGACAATGTAAAAACACTTATACCCATTTATCGTACAAAGGAAAAACCGTTTAGCAGCCATCAAGGAAAATGTCCGGACCGATCAATATGCGAACCGAGCCACGGTGACAATGCAAAAGACATTGAAAGACATTATCGGCCAGGAAGGCCAGTTTAAGTTATCACCGGCTCCGTTACAAGACAAAGCGCCCCTGCAGAGATTTCTGCCCGCCAAAATTAATACAAAGACAGGACTATGATTTGGCGGGAGATAAGACTGTCCCAAAAGAGTATAACTATGGATTGAAAGTCCATCTAAGTTACTTCGGACTTCGGGTTACTTGAACAACTTCTTCTTCACTGCCACGGCTTCTTGTTGGGCGACTTCAGGCTTCCATTTCTTCAAGAACTTTCTTCTACGAGGAACGAACGAAGGGCGGACGGTGCCCGGATCGGCGCCTCTTCCACTTCGGCAGATCGATGAAAACGTTTTCGTCTTTTTAAAGACGGACGGTTTCGGAAAAAAGGACAACGTGGCCGGTGTTCAGCCAAACAAGGCTCGGCCACGACGAGAAGACGACAAGGGTGGCCCGGGTACTGGGGTCGGGAGATCATCGACGACCCAGGCCGACGGAGAAGAAACCCTCTGGAGAACCGGCGATCGATGCCACAAGATTCTCCCATGTGCATAACCTGCATCTAGGTCTGCTCCATGAACAAAAACCCACGATTGTGGATCTCAACCTTAACGAGCGCTCATCGAGGCTGGGTCTACCCCACCGCCTCGAGGGAGGAGAGAATATCGACTGCGCCAGAAGTTTCCAAATCCACGTGACGACGGAAAGCGGTGCCAAAAAGGCTGCGAACCCCCTTTCTCGCGATTTCGAGAGTGGTGAGCATGATCCCAAGTTCCCCAGGTCGAAACTTAGTTTAGGTATAGGGGAGGGAGTTAAGGGAAATTGTAATGTGTTTCCCCTTTTACGATGTGCCGTGTGTTCCCCATTTCCATAGAGTCAAGTTCATAAATTTGTGCATGATTGTAGTAACTTTAATCTGTGCCTATGACATGTATTTTGTAATGCTTCAAACTGTTTAAAAATAAAAGCATCCATTTCGTGCTATTCAACCTGGTCTATTGAGTTCTTTCTCTGCACTACTGTTCTCTGCACCTAAGTCCAAGGTCTAGAACCGTAGGGGGAGTGGGTCGAACCACTCAAGGGTAATTATTGCACGAAGCCTGGCAGGAGACCAGAAAGAGCAAGAGAAACCCCCTACACACCTTTAAGAAACTCGATCTGCAACATAGTTAAGCCCAGAACGGGGGAGGAGCAGTCGAAGCTGTGGACTGATGAAAGGCAGTCGGACTTGGTGTAGTCTCTGACGCCATTTTTGTGTTCAACATGCAGTCTCAACAATTAAACCTTTTCTGTTGAACCTCTCCGAGTTCAGTATTTTTTGCTAGGAGTACGTAGACTCCTACAGCGTAATCTTTCAGGATCCGGCCCAATTACCCCATTCTCCACAACGCAACCAAGAATACACAAACGTGTAGTATTGAAGGTACACTTGTTTTCGTTGTAGGTCAGGTTTAACCTCTTTGCAGTCTCTCGGAACTTCGCGAGATTTTGATCATGCTCCCGTTGGTCGCGCCCACAGATAGTAACATTGTCCAGGTACGGGAATGTTGCTTCCAATGCGTATTCATCCACCATACAATCCATCTCCCGTTGGAAGATGGATACCCCATTCGTCACTCCAAAGGGCACCCTAAGGAATTGGTACAGGTGCCCATTAGCTTCGAAGGCCGTATAAGGTCGGTCTTCTATTTTAATGGGGAGTTGATGGTAGGCAGACTTTAATTCAATGGTGGAGAACACGCGGTACTGAGCTATCTGGTTCACCATCTCAGAAATACGAGGCAAAGGATAGGCGTCTAATTGGGTATACAAGTTTATAGTCTGGCTATAATCGACCACAAGTCTTTTCTTTTCATTAGTTTTAACCACCACCACCTGGGCACACCACGGGCTATTACTGTGTTCGATGATTCCCTCCCGTTGAAGCCTTTCCACTTCCTCTTTTATAAATTTTTTATCTTCTGAACTATACCGTCGACTCTTAGTCGCTATAGGCCTACAATTAGGAGCAAGGTTCACGAACAAAGAAGGCGGACTTATTTTTAAAGTAGAAAGGCCGCAGACTGTGAGCGGAGGCTGGGATCCACCATACTTAAGGGTGACGCTCTCATGCTGACACTGGAAGTCCAAGCCTAAAATTAAGTTCACACACAACTGAGGTAATATGAGGAGTTTAAAGTCCTTATACTCCGTATCCTTAACGGTCAATGTGACTTTACAATATCCAGTTACCTCCGAAGTAAGGGACTTAGACGCCATCACGATTTCACTTCGAGTAGGATACACCTTCAATGAACAGGAGTTAACAAGGTTGGGGTGTATAAAACTTTCAGTACTGCCACAGTCTATCAAACACCCAGTAGGACGACCATTAATCTTGATGTCCATCATAGATTTCGACAAGGAACTCGGTATGGGCTGGTCAACCGTAACCGAGGCAACAGCAGAGAAAACATCGGGTACAGGATTACCCTTACACACTTTACTAAAATGTCCCCGTTTCTTACATTTAAAACAGGTAGCCTCTCTGGCTGGGCATCTTTGCCTGGGATGTTTAGATTGGCCACAAAAATAACACTTAGACCCATGGGGTACAGCCGCAACAATAGGATTAAGTGGAGGCTCCTTTGGTGTTATGGATGCCTCCGTACTCGGAGCACACGAGGCTGAAAGAGACGCATGGGCTGATGCATACACTTCTAAATTCTTCTGGGCTACCTCTAATGATCGAGCAGTAGCGACGACCGTTTTTAAAACTAACGAGTCATTCTCGAGAAGTCTCTGTCTAATATAATTAGATCGGAGACCAGATATGAATCGCGGATGGCTTCTTCCTGATACACTATGGCAGAGACAGCCTTGTAGTTGCAATCCTTAGCCAAAGCCTTAAGGTCCTGCAGGAAATCGTCCAGAGATTCCTCGGGTAATTGCCTGCGAGTAGACAAAAGATACCTGCGTATACTTCATTGACTGACTTAAGGTACTGGGCTTTAAGGGCTGCCAGGGCCTCTTCATAAGTAGTAATATCTTCAATTATGAAGTAAGTTTTATGACTTACCAAGTTGGTTAAAAGACCCAACTTGTTAACCGTCGGATCAGTGAATGATGTGATGAAGTGTTCAAAACATCGAAGCCAATGCGTAAATTTCTTCGACGCATCTGCCGAATGGGGATCGATATCCAAACGCTCTGGTTTCAATAATCGATCCATCTTCCAAAAGTTGTTACTTAATAAAATTGAAGTGCCGAACAATGGTCTGAATCCAAGAGGTTAAGGCTTAAAACTCAAGGCAAGTAAGAACAGAACATAATATTAACACAGGGCAACCATCATTCATCACCGACCCAGCCCTTATGAGTAAAACCCAGCTCTTATAAGTAAGACTCCCACCAATCCAAAGGATCCAGAGGGGCACTCTTTTGGTTGAACCAAACATAAACAAATAGACTGTAACTAATAAAACTTTAAATATACCTTAACAAATCAAATTAAAATTTGGTTGTCCAAATCAATTATGCACTCCAGTCCCCGCGGCGCCCACCGGTCGCGGAAATACTCGAGCGTGCCGGCGGACACCGCGTGCTCCATCTCCAGGGCCACCCGGGCGCGAACATGGCCGCGGAAGAGAGGCAGGCAATCCGGCTGGACGACCCCCTCGACCACCCGCTGCCTGGACCAATTGATGGCTTTTTCAGCCAGGCCCAGGAGCAGACCCACGAGGAGGTCCTCCAACCTGCCCGCTCCCCTCCGCACCGGGTGACCGTAGATCAAGAGCGTGGGACTGAAGTGCAACCAAAAATCGAGGAGCAGCCCCTTCAAGTAATGGAAGAGGGGCTGCAACCTCTCACACTCCGTATATATATGAAAAACGGACTCCTCCAGGCCGCAGAAAAAACAGGCGGCCTGGGAGTCCGTGAACCTATTAAAAAATATATTGCACGGGACTGCTCCATGCAACACCCTCCAGGCCAAGTCCCCAATAGAACAAGGGAGGACTCCCGCATAGAGAGCCCTCCATTGGGGACCTCCGCCTCCGCCGGAAGGCAAGACGGCACGCCAAGGCGTGTCCGGATGGCAGGCGAAGATGGCAAAGTGGAGAGTGTGCAGGAGCAGCCCGTACAGGAAACACCTCCGTATGGAATGAAAAGGCATGGAGGGTATTTCCTCGAGACGGCTCAAGTTGTGAGGCGCCGGTTCCCGAGGGGAGTTTCGGGGCCGGGCGCCGATGAGGAATTCCGTCCGAACGGGGGAAAGCTCGGATGGGATCGCCCAACGTGCTTGAGCCGCCTCGATACACCTTGTGGCGCCGGGGCGCAGTGTCGCTTTCATCGACTCGATGACTTTGACCGCGAGCTGGACGTTGGCCCAAGACATGCGCCGCGCCAACTCCTCCGGCGCCATCCAGCTCGCTCCTCCACCATCGAGCAGGTCCCCGACTCTGGTCACCTTGCCAGGCACAGCCCTGCCCTCCGCCAGCCGCCTGAACCCGCGGTCGTGGAGGTGCGGATTCCTGAGCAGCGGCTCCCGCAGGACAGCCGCCATTCCTGATGGGGGAGAGCTCCGCCTGGAAGCGACGTAGTTCCAAACCCATAGCAGTTCCTGGTAAAAGACAGGCAGCTCCTGCAGGCTGGCACGCGTGCCGCCCACTTTCACAAACAGGAGCTGCATGGCGTAATTGAGGCCATGCAGCTGGCGGAAAAAATACGTCGCCAGCGCACACCATCTCGGAGGATTCTCGACATACAGGTATCTCTGCAGCGTCTGAAGATGGAAAGTCGCAGCCTGGGTGCGAAGGCACACCAGCGCCTGACTGCCCTCCCTAAGCGGGAGACTCAGAACCGCGGCAGAGACCCAGTGCTTCCTTTTGTCCCAGAAGAAGTCGATGAGCTTCTTCTGCATCTTGGCGACAAACGCAGGGGGAGGGATCAAAGTGACCAACCGGTACCACAACATGGCGGCCACCAGCTGGTTCATGACCAGCGCTCGACCCCTGTAGGACAACACTCGGAGCAGTCCTGTCCAGCGTCCTAAGCGAGTGGTGACTTTGGCCTCCAACTCTTGCCAGTTCGCCGGCCAGGCGTCCTCGGCAGGGCTAAGGTTCGGATCAGCCACAATCCTATTGAATGGCGGAGCAGGCCCGAGGGGCCGTATGGTCTACTTCTGCTCCTACTTCTGATGTTCTTATGTTCTTTTTCTCTTCACATATCTATAAAAGCTTTTACAGTCAGTTTATATGTTCCCTGCAAGCTTACTCTCATTCTATTTTCCCCTTCTTAATTAATCCCTTTGTCCTCCTTTGTTGAATCCTAAACTTCTCCCAATCCTCAGGTTTACTGCTTTTTCTGGCCAATTTATATGTCCTCTCCTTGGATCTTATGCTATCCCTAATTTCCCTTGTTAGCCACGGTTGAGTCACCTTTTTTGTTTTATTTTTATGCCAAACTGGGATGAACAAATTCTGTAGTTCATCCATGCGGTCTTTGAATGTTTGCCATTGCCTATCCACCGTCAACCCTTTGAGTGCCATTCCCCAATCAACGCTACCCAACTCGTTCCTCAGACCATCGTAGTTTCCTTTATTTAAATTTAGGACCCTAGTCTCTGAGTCAACAATTTCATTCTCCATCTTAATTAAGAATTCGATCATATTATGATCACTCCGACCCAAGGGGCCTCGTACAACAAGATTGCTGATTAATCCTTTCTCGTTACATAATACCCAGTCTAAGATGACCTGATCTCTGGTTGGTTCCTCGACATATTGGTCCAGGAAACCATCCCGTAAACATAAGAACATAAAAAATAGGAGCAGGAGTAGGCCATACGGCCCCTCAGGCCTGCTCCGCCATTCAATAGGATCATGGCTGATCTGAATCTAGACTCACGTCCACTTCCCTGCCCTCTCCCCGTAACCCCTAATTCCCTTATCTGCTAGGAAAATGTCTACCTCCATTTTAAATTTATTTAATGTTGCAGCTTCCACAGCTCTCTGGGGTAGCAAATTCCATAGATTTACTACCCTCTGAGTGAAGAAGTTTCTCCTCATCTCAGTTTTGAAAGGGCAGCCCCTTATTCTAAGATTATGCCCCCTAGTTCTAGTCTCACCCATCAGTGGAAACATCCTCACCGTATCCACCCGATCAAGCCCCCTCACAATCTTATATGTTTCGATAAGATCGCCTCTCATTCTTCTGAACTCCAATGAGTAGAGTCCCAACCTACTCAACCTTTCCTCATACGTCAACCCCCTCATCTCTGGAATCAACCGAGTGAACCTTCTCTGAACCGCCTCGAGAGCAAGTATATCTTTTCTTAAATATGGAAACCAACACTGCATGCAGTATTCCAGGTGTGGCCTCACCAATACCCTGTATAACTGCAGCAAGACTTCCCTGCTTTTATACTCCATCCCCCTTGCAATAAAAGCCAAGATTCCATTGGCCTTCCTGATCACCTGCTGCACCTGCATACTAACTTTTTGTGTTTCATGCACCAGGACCCCCAGATCCCTTTGTACTGTAGCACTTTGCAGTTTCTCTCCATTTAGATAATAACTTGCTCTTTGATTTTTCCTGCCAAAGTGCATAACCTCACACTTTCCAACATTATATTCCATCTGCCAAATCTCTGCCCACTCATTTAGCCTGTCTATGTCCTTTTGCAGGTTTTTTATTTCCTCCTCACTCACTGCTTTCCCTTCCATCTTTGTATCATCGGCAAACTTGGATATGTTGCACTCGGTCACTTCCTGCAAATCGATAATATAGATTGTAAAGAGTTGGTGTCCCAGCACTGATCCCTGTGGGACACCACTAGTTACTGATTGCCAGCCCGAGAACGAACCATTTATCCCAACTCTCTGTTTTCTGTTAGATAGCCAATCTTCCACCCATGCCAGTATATTACCCCCAATCCTGTGATTTTTTTATCTTGATCAGTAATCTTTTGTGTGGAACCTTGTCAAATGCCTTTTGGAAGTCCAAGTACATCACATCCACTGGTTCCCCTTTATCCACCCTGTATGTTACATCCTCAAAGAATTCGAGCAAATTTGTCAAACATGACTTCCCCTTCGTAAAACCATGCTGACTCTGTCCTATTAAATTATGTTTATCCAAATGCTCTGATACTGTCTCCTTAATAATGGACTCCAACATTTTGCCAACCACAGATGTTAGGCTAACTGGTCTATAGTTTCCAGCTTTTTGTCTACTTCCATTCTTAAATAAGGGTGTTACATTAGCAGTTTTCCAATCTGCCGGGACCTTTCCTGAGTCCAGGGAGTTCTGGAAAATGATCACTAATGCATCCACAATCCCTACCGCCACTTCTCTCAAAACCCTAGGATGTAGGCCATCAGGTCCGGGGGTTTATCCGCCTTAAGTCCCATTATTTTACTGAGTACCATCTCCTTAGTGATTTTAATCGTGTTTAGCTCCCCCCCCCACCCCCCATTGCCCCCTGTTTGTCCAGTGTTAGGATATTTTTAGTGTCCTCTACTGTAAAGACTGATACAAAATATTTGTTCAGCATCTTTGCCATCTCCATGTTCCCCACCACTAGTTTCCCGGTCCCATCCTCTAAGGGACCAACGTTCACTTTAGCCACCCTTTTTCTTTTTATATAGCTGTAGAAACTCTTGCTATCTGTTTTTATATTTTTTGCTAGTTTACTTTCATAATCTATCTTCCCTTTCTTAATTAATCTTTTAATTATTGTTTGCTGGCTTTTAAATGTTTCCCAATCTTCTATCCTCCCACTAGATTTGGCTAATTTATATGCCCTTGTTTTCAGTCGAATACTATCCTTTATTACTTTACTAAGCCACGGATGGCTGTCTTTTCTTTTACTCCCCTTTTTCCTCAGTGGAATATATTTATCTTGAAAGATGTGAAATATCTCCTTGAATGTAGACCACTGCTCTTGTACCGTCTTACACTTTCATCTGTTTCCCCAGGCCACTTTAGTCAATTCTACTCTCATACCTTCATAGTCTCCTTTATTTAAGCTTAGTACGCTGGTTTGAGATCCAACTCTCTCACCCTCAAACTGAATTTGGAATTCAACCATATTATGGTCACTCATTCCAAGGGGATCCTTTACTAGGACATTTTTTATTAATCCTGTCTCATTACACAGGACCACATCTAAGATTGCCTGACCCCTGGTTGGGTCAGTTACATACTGCTCAAGGAACCCGTCCCTAATACACTCTATGAACTCTTCCTCAATGCTGCCATGCCCAATTTGATTAGTCCAGTCAATATGAAAGTTAAAATCCCCCATGATTATAGCTGTTCCCTTATTACAAGCCCCAACTATTTCCTGATTTATACTCCGACCAACAGAGTTGCAACTGTTAGGAGGCCTATAGACTACGCCCACTAGTGACTTTTTCCCCTTATTATTCCTTATCTCCACCCAAACTGTTTCACTATCCTGATCCTTTGACCCAATATCATTTCTGCCTATTGCAGTGATTCCATCCTTGATTAACATAGCAACCCCACCTCCCTTTCCTTCCTGTCTGTCCTTCCTAATTGTCAAATACCCGTGTATGTTTAGTTCCCAGCCATGATTATCTTGCAGCCATGTTTCCGTAATGGCCACCAGATCATACCCATGTGTAGTTATTTGCACCATCAACTCGACAATTTTGTTACGAATGCTGAGTGCATTCAGATAAAGAACTTTCAAATATGTTTTCTGACAATTTATTCCTGCTTTTACCCCTTTTACTACTTTACCTTTATCATTATACATTCTGTCCCTTCCTGACACGCTCTGGTTTTTAATTCCCCCACTGCTACCTTGCTCTATTGCCTTCTCCACTGTCATTTTTATTTTTCGCTCTCTTAAAACCTCCCCCCCACTAATTAGTTTAAAGCCCTCTCTACAGCCCGAGTTATTCGATTCGCCAGGATTCTAGTCCCAGCACTGGCCAAGTGAAGTCCGTCCCAACGGAGCAGCTCTCTCCTGTCCCAGTACTGATGCCAGTGTCCCAGGAAGCAAAACCTATTTCTCCCACACCAGTCTTTGAGCCACGCATTTAACTCTCTAATTTTATTTACCCTAGCCAAATTTGCACGTGGCTCAGGTAGTAATCCATAGATTATTACCCTTGTGGTTCTGCTTTTTAATTTGGCCCCAAGCTGCTCAAACTCCCTCAGCAGAAGCTCCTTCCTTGTCCTATCTATGTCGTTGGTACCAACATGGACCATGACAACTGGATCCTGCCCCTCCCACTCCAAGTTTCTCTCCAGCCCAGAGGAGATGTCCTTAACCCTGGCACCGGGCAGGCAACACAGCCTTCAGGACTGTCGCTCTCAGCTGCAAAGAACTCTATCTATCCCCTACCACTACATTTCTTTTAACTCCCCCCACTTGAATGGCCCCCCGCTCCACGGTGCTGTGGTCAGGTTGCTCATCCTCCCCGCAGTCCCTGTTCCCATCCCCACAGGGAGTAAGAGCCTCAAACCTGTTGGACAAGAGCAAGGGCTGCGGCTCCTCCAACACTACCTCCTGGATCCCCGTACCTGTCTCACTTCTAGTCACACCATCCTGACCCTGGCCACGGACTACATCTGAATTAATTAATCTAATTGGTGTGACTACCTCCTGATACACAGAGTCCAGGTAACTCTCCCCCTCCCTGATGTGTCTCAGTGTTTGAAGCTCGGACTCCAGCTCTTCAACACGGAGCCGGAATTCCTCGAGCAGCCAACACTTACTGCAAATGTGATCACCGTGAGCATCAACGATGTCCACCAGCTCCCACATATTGCAGCAGCAACACATCACCTGATCTCCCATTCTATGTAACTAATTAAATTTATTAATATTATTTTTAAATACCCTCTGCCCCGATTCTAGATGATGAATATCGCACCTTAGAAACTATAAACCACAGAGTTTAAGCTTAAAAAAGAGAGAAATACTTACCAACCAATCACTTAACCGCTTTCTGGTGACATCACACTTGGATTACCTTTTACCTCTCTCCTTCCCTCCGAGTTCGGAGACTGGTAAACTTTACCTGGGTCTCTGGGGCCTTTTATAGCCCCGCTCTGCCGCTCGAGATTCCCGCCGACGCTGGTAGGCCTTACCTGGGTCTCTGAAGCCTTTTATAGCCCCGCTCTGCCGCTCGAGATTCCCGCCGACGCTGTGAGGCCTTACCTGGGTCTCTGGGGCCTTTTAAAGCCCCGCTCTGCCGCTCGAGATTCCCACCGACGCTGGTAGGCCTTACCTGGGTCTCTGGAGCCTTTTATAGCCCCGCTCTGCCGCTCGAGATTCCCGCCGATGCTGTGAGGCCTTACCTGGTCTCTGGGGCCTTTTATAGTCCCGCTATGCCGCTCGAGATTCCCGCCGACGCTGTGAGGCCTTACCTGGGTCTCTGGGGCCTTTTATAGCCCCGCTCTGCTGCTCGAGATTCCCGCCGACGCTGTGAGGCCTTACCTGGGTCTCTGGAGCCTTTTATAGCCCCGCTCTGCCGCTCGAGATTCCCGCCGACACTGTGAGACCTTACCTGGGTCTCTGGAGCCTTTTATAGCCCCGCTCTGCCACTCGAGATTCCCGCCGACACTGTGAGACCTTACCTGGGTCTCTGGAGCCTTTTATAGCCCCGCTCTGCCACTCGAGATTCCCGCCGATGCTGTGAGGCCTTACCTGGGTCTCTGGGGCCTTTTATAGCCCCGCTCAGCCGCTCGAGATTCCCGCCGACGCTGTGAGGCCTTACCTGGGTCTCTGGAGCCTTTTATAGCCCCGCTCTGCCGCTCGAGATTCCCGCCGACGCTGTGAGGCCTTACCTGGTCTCTGGAGACTTTTATAGCCCCGCTCTGCCGCTCGAGATTCCCGCCGACGCTGTGAGGCCTTACCTGGGTCTCTGGGACTTCTATAGCCTCGCTCTGCCGCTCGAGATTCCCCCCGACGCTGTGAGGCCTTACCTGGTCTCTGGAGACTTTTATAGCCCCGCTCTGCCGCTCGAGATTCCCGCCGACGCTGTGAGGCCTTGCCTGGGTCTCTGGGACTTTTATACCTCGCTCTGCCACTCGAGATTCCCCCCGACGCTGTGAGGCCTTACCTGGGTTTCTGGGGCCTTTTATAGCCCCGCTGCCGCTCGAGATTCCCGCCGACGCTCTGAGGCCTTACCTGGTCTCTGGGGCCTTTTATAGCCCCGCTGCTGCCGCTCGAGCTTCCCGCCGACAGTGTGAGGTCTTACCTGGTCTCTGCGGCGTTTTATAGCCCCGCTCTGCCGCTTGAGATTCCCGCCGACGCTGGTAGGCCTTACCTGGGTCTCTGGAGCCTTTTATAGCCCCGCTGCTGCCGCTCGAGTTTCCCGCCGACGCTCTGAGGCCTTACCTGGTCTCTGGGGCCTTTTATAGCCCCACTCTGCCGCTCGAGATTCCCGCCGACACTGTGAGGCCTTACCTGGTCTCTGGGGCCTTTTATAGCCCCGCTCTGCCGCTCGAGATTCCCGCCGACGCTGTGAGGCCTTACCTGGTCTCTGGGGCCTTTTATAGCTCCGCTCTGTCGCTCGAGATTCCCGCCGACGCTCTGAGGCCTTACCTGGTCTCTGGGGCCTTTTATAGCCCCGCTCTGCCGCTCGAGATTCCCGCCGACGCTGGTAGGCCTTACCTGGTCTCTGGGGCCTTTTGTAGCCCCGCTGCTGCCGCTCGAGTTTCCCGCCGACACTGTGAGGCTGAAATAAAGAATAGATTTGCCTTTCTAATCTAGGCTTTATTAACTTAAAAATCCGGTAGCACATCTTCAACACCCAGTCCCAACTAAAGGCTGGAAAGAACTGAATTTAAGATGGCCACCACAAATCACATGACATCAACTACCAATGAGATTACAGCATATATCCCAAGGCAGGAAACAAACAACCAATCACAATACTTCTTACTAAACATAAAGAATAATCACCACATTCACCCCTCCTTTTAAAATATACTCCAACCTAAATAACCTTTACAATTTAGAATTAATTATTTACAACTAAAACTATGCACAGACAAAATAAAACTATTCAACATGACACAATACTAAGTGCGCAACAACAAATAGTAACATTGCACATAAGTATTAAGTATCTCTCAACTAAAACAATATAATATAATATTTCAACAATTTTAAAACATTACTATCAATTTAAAAGTCCATTTTCAATCGGTCGACCGGATATCTTGTTCGTGTCGACCTTCTTAACCTTGGTGAAATTCCTTGCCCTCCCACACCAGGAGACACAGAAGTATCTTCTGCAGGAAGGCTATCCATATCCCGATTTTCAACGGTTTCCGGATTAGAAATCCCATCAAGAGGTAAACTGGGATGGTCAT
Source organism: Somniosus microcephalus (assembly GCF_052327205.1). Classification (NCBI taxonomy): domain Eukaryota; kingdom Metazoa; phylum Chordata; class Chondrichthyes; order Squaliformes; family Somniosidae; genus Somniosus; species Somniosus microcephalus. The sequence continues at coordinate 1,564,711 of NC_141003.1, read as the reverse complement.
GAACATCCATCGAGGGCTGACTAATAGAAGTATAATTATCTGCAGTCGGATTGGAAATATTCGTAGTATCTGTAACAGCATCCACATTATCTGAATCATGACTATTGTTAATATCCTCAGAAGAGGGCTGGCCACAAGGAGCCAAGTCTTTAATTGAAATGGTACTTTCTTTCCCATCTTGGAATCGAATATGAGCATATTGGGAATTTGCCTCCAACAGCTCCACCTCCTCCACTAAAGGATCATATTTTGACAATCTAACATGGCGTCGAAGCAGCACAGGTCCCTGCATAGTAAACCATGAAGGTACCGAATATCCTGTAGTAGATCTCCGCGGATAGTTAAAGAGCCTTTCATGGGGGGTCACATTAGTAGCCGTTGAAAGCAATGATCTAATGGAATGCAGGGCATCAGGCAGTACCATTTCCCACTGTGTATTCTTAAGGTTCCGGGATGTCAAAGCCAACATAACTGCCTTCCAGGTCACCCCATTGTATCGTTCGCACTGTCCATTACCCTGGGGATTATACGGGGTAGTTCTGCTAGTAGAAATTCCCCGACTCTGAAGGTATTCCTTCAACTGTGAAGACATAAAAGAACTTCCCTGATCCGAATGGATATACGCAGGCATCCCAAAGATGACAAAAAGTTGAGTCAGACATTTGATAATTGTAGCAGCTGATACATCTGCGCAAGGAAAAGCAAAAGGGAACCTTGAAAACTCATCCACAACAGTAAATATATATTGGTTTTGAGTAGTTGAAGGAAGAGGCCTCTTGAAATCGACGCTCAAACGTTCAAAAGGAGAAGTAGCCTTTATAAGATGAGCTCGTTGAGGCTTAAAGAAATTCGGTTTACACCGAGCACAGATAGAACATGATGAAGTCATCCGCTTGACGTCTTCAACTGAAAAGGGCAAATTCTTACTGCGTACGAAGTGTATCATCCTCGTAACCCCAGGATGGCATAAGGTATTGTGAAGATTAATAAGCGTATCTCCGTGAATCACAGAACAATAAGCCCTCGACAGCGCATCAGCAGCAACATTATCCTTCCCCGGACGATAAACTATATCAAAATGGTAACATGCCAACTCAATCCTCCACCTCATTATTTTATCATTCTTAATCTTTCCAAAATGTTTGACATCAAACATAAAGGACACAGACTTTTGATCAGTTACCAACGTAAAATGTCGCCCCGATAAATAATGTCTCCATTTACGCAGTGCTTCTACTATTGCATACGCCTCTTTCTCTATTGAAGAATGCCTTTTTTCACTATTGTTCAAGGTACGTGAGAAAAAGGCCACAGGTCTTCCATTTTGGTTCAGAGTAGCCCCAATTGCAAAATCAGAAGCATCCGTCTCAATCACAAAAGGAACCTGCTCATCAATAGAATGCACAACTGCTCCAAGGATATCCTTTTTAAAATTATCAAAACACGTCCTGGCCTCCCATGATAGAGGATATGTCGTAACCCGAATAAGAGGCCGGATCTTCTGTGAAAAATTTGCAATCCAATTAGAATAGTAAGAAAACAGTCCAACAACTCATTGCAAAGCCTTAGAATTAGTAGGACAAGGTAAATCAATCAATGGTCACAGACGTTCTGGGTCTGGTTTAATCTTGTTTCCCGAGATAATGTGCCCCAGTAGATTTACCTCAGTGGTCGAAAAGGTACACTTCTCTTTATTGAAAGTTAAACCAACTTTTTCCGCAGCTTGAAGGAATCTTTCTAAATTAGAATCATGCTCCACCCTTGATTTGCCACACACCGTGATGTCATCTAAATATGAAAAGGTGTCAGAGAGAGAGTTATCACTTATAAAAGCATCCATTGCCCATTGAAAACAAGCAACACCATTAGTAACACCAAATGGTATTCGGCAAAACTGATACAGCTTTCCACCAGCCTCAAAGGCCGTATATGGTTGATCCTTCTTAACAATAGGAATCTGATGATAAGCACTCTTTAGGTCAATAGTGCTAAAAACCTTATACTGAGATATTCGGCAAAACTGATACAGCTTTCCACCAGCCTCAAAGGCCGTATATGGTTGATCCTTCTTAACAATAGGAATCTGATGATAAGCACTCTTTAGGTCAATAGTGCTAAAAACCTTATACTGAGATACTTTATTGATAAGCTCATCAATCTTAGGCAAAGGGTACGCATCTAATTGAGTATACCTATTAATAGTTTGGGAATAGTCTATCACCATTCGTTTCTTATGTCTCTCGTTAGTCATGACAACTACCTGTGCCCGCCAAGGCGAACAACTAGGTTCAATGATTCCTTCCAATAAGAGACGTTGAACTTCAGAATTAATAAATTCTCTATCCTGACTGCTATACCTTCTTGACTTGGTAGCAATTGGCTTACAATCCGGCATCAAATTGGAAAAAAGTGATAATGGAGAAATGGATAAAGAGGTTAATCCACAAATAGGTAAAGGTGGCTTAGTCCCTCCAAATGAAAGACTGAGACTCTCGTGTAACTGAAGCACATCATGACCAATCAAAATATCCGCACAGAGATTAGGCAAAACAGATAGGCGTATATCAGTATGCGTATTACCCAGAAGAATCAATTTCACAAGGCAACAACCAGCTACTTGTGAAGTGAGAGTCGTCTGAGCCATATACACCTGATAGGAAACAGGCGAAATTTTCAAATGCTTCTCCTTTGCAAACTGAAGACTTATAAAACTCTCGGTACTGCCCGTATCTATAAGGGCCTTCACTTCCAACCCATTAACTTGGGCCGTAACTATAGCTTTGTTTACGCCATGAGCAAATGCAGCAGAAATTGATGCAATAAACGCCCTATCTAAAGGCTGAATAGTCACAGAGGAGGTAATTGAACCTGATGATTTACACACACGTGCGTAATGACCTCTCTTGCCGCATTTACTACACACAGCCTCCCGAGCAGGACACTTCAGACGAGGGTGCCGGACGTTCCCACAAAAATAACACTTCTGAATCCTAGAGGCAACAGCCACTGAAGTAGAAACTGTTTCAGAATCTAGTAAACCACTCCTATTAAGTCCACATAATTCCTTTTCATCCGGAACTGCCGAAACCACAGTCACAGGCTGATTAAAAAGAGCATAAGAATCCGAACTTCTCTGAGCCACATCCAATGTAGAAGCTTGCTCAAAAGCACTCTTAAGATCCAAAGTCTTATTTTCTAACAACCGCTGACGAATTGATCTAGACAGTAATCCATTAATAAAAGCATCCCGTACCGATTCTTCCTTATATTCTTCAGCCGTCACGACCTTATAATTACAGTTAACACTAAGGCACCGAAGTGCTTGTAAATAAGTATCCAAAGATTCTCCCACCTGCTGCCTACGGGCAGATAGAAGGTGACGTGCAAATGCCTCATTCTTTGGTTTAACAAAAATCTTTTCCAATGTAGAAATAGCCACTTTGTAAGTTTTCCAGTCCAAAATATACTTATACACATCCGGAGCAATGTAGTTGATCAGCATATTCAGCTTATTTAGAGACTCTTGATCCAACACGCCCAAAAAGTTTTTCAATGTACAATACCAATGTTTCCATTTATCATCCACTCCTGCAGAATTAGGGTCAGCATTGAATCGTTCTGGTTGAAGATATTGCTCCATTCTGACATAAAGTTAATAAATTGAAATAAAGAATAGATTTGCCTTTCTAATCTAGGCTTTATTAACTTAAAAATCCGGTAGCACATCTTCAACACCCAGTCCCAACTAAAGGCTGGAAAGAACTGAATTTAAGATGGCCACCACAAATCACATGACATCAACTACCAATGAGATTACAGCATATATCCCAAGGCAGGAAACAAACAACCAATCACAATACTTCTTACTAAACATAAAGAATAATCACCACAGAGGCCTTACCTGGTCTCTGGGGCCTTTTATAGCCCCGCTCTGCCGCTCGAGATTCCCGCTGACACTGTGAGGCCTTACCTGGATCTCTGGGGCCTTTTATAGCCCCGCTCTGCTGCTCGAGATTCCCCCCGACGCTGTGAGGCCTTACCTGGTCTCTGGGGCCTTTTATAGCCCCGCTCTGCTGCTCGAGATTCCCGCCGACGTTCTGAGGCCTTACCTGGTCTCTGGGGCCTTTTATAGCCCCTCTCTGCCGCTCGAGATTCCCGCTGACGCTGGTAGGCCTTACCTGGTCTCTGGAGCCTTTTATAGCCCCGCTCTGCCGCTCGAGATTCCCGCCGACGCTGTGAGGCCTTACCTGGTCTCTGGGGCCTTTTATAGCCCCGCTCTGCCGCTCGAGATTCCCGCCAACGCTCTGAGGCCTTACCTGGTCTCTGGAGCCTTTTATAGCCCCGCTCTGCCGCTCGAGTTTCCCGCCGACGCTCTGAGGCCTTACCTGGTCTCTGGGGCCTTTTATAGCCTCGCCGCCGCTTGCGATTCCCGCCGACGCTGTGAGGCCTTACCTGGTCTCTGGGACCTTTTATAGCCCCGCTGTACCGCTCGAGATTCCCGCCGACGCTGGTAGGCCTTACCTGGTCTCTGGAGACTTTTATAGCCACGCTGCTGCCGCTCGAGTTTCCCGCCGACGCTCTGAGGCCTTACCTGGTCTCTGGGGCCTTTTATAGCCCTGCTGCCGCCGCTCGAGTTTCCCGCCGACGCTCTGAGGCCTTACCTGATCTCTGGGGCCTTTTATAGCCCCGCTGCTGCTGCTGAAATTCCCGCCGACGCTGTGAGGCCTTACCTGGTCTCTGGGGCCTTTTATAGCCCCGCTCTGCCTCTCCAGGAATTCCTCCTCCACAGTAGAGGACATGAGAGGGAGAGAGGGAGGGAGTCCCTTTAAATATGGAGGGGGTGGGTGTCCCTTTAAATGTGGATGGGTGACCCTTTAAATATGGAGGGGTGGGGGTCCCTTTAAATGTGGAGGGGTGGGTGTTCCTTTAAATGTGGAGGGGGTGGGTGTTCCTTTAAATGTGGAGGGGGTGGGTGTCCCTTTAAATGTGGAGGGGGTGGGTGTCCCTTTAAATGTGGAGGGGGGAGGGTGTCCCTTTAAATGTGGAGGGGGAGGGTGTCCCTTTATATGTGTAGGGGTGGGTGTCCCTTTTAATGCGGAGGGTGTGGGTGTCCCTTTTAATGTGGAGGGGGTGGGTGTCCCTTTAAATGTGGAGGGGGTGGGTGTCCCTTTAAATGTGATCGGAGTGGCTTTCCCTTTAAATGTGGAGGGGGTGGGTGTCCCTTTAAATGTGGAGGGGGTGGCTGTCCCTTTAAATGTGGAGGGGGTGGGTGTCCCTTTAAATGTGGAGGGGGTGGCTGTCCCTTTAAATGTGGAGAGGCGGGGCCGCGCATGCTCATTCAGCCCCCTCACCACAACACCAGGCTGCTAGTGCGCCTGCGCAAGGCCTCCGGGGAGCAGACGGAAGGCGGGCCCGGGGAAGAGGCGGAATCAGCGGCCGGGGTAAAGTCAAGTGTTGGGGCATAGATTTAAATCGAGGTGAGGGGGGAGCGGAGAGCGAGATTATAAAGTAAAATACGAGAAAAACCAAACCTGAGAGTCGGGCGGGCGGGTCCTCCGCGGACGCCGAACGGAGCAGATTGAAACGCGCGGCGGAGTGAGCCGGAGCAATGTGATTCTGACTGACGGGAGCACGGACCAATAGGAAGAGGGCTGAGCTGGGAGGACTGAACTGGGCGGCCTGGTCCTCCAACCAATGGCGGCGCGGCAAGGGGGCGGGGCCTCCTCTCCAGCTCAGGTGCGCTGGGGCCGATTGTGACGCGCTGTCCCCAGGTGAGAGCAGCTCAGTCAGCACAGAGCTGGGGCTGGAATCTGGGAGAGGGGCCGCAGGCAGCACAGAGCTGGGGCTGGAATCTGGGAGAGGGGCCGCAGGCAGCACAGAGCTGGGGCTGGAATCTGGGAGAGGGGCCGCAGGCAGCACAGAGCTGGGGCTGGAATCTGGGAGAGGGGCCGCAGGCAGCACAGAGCTGGGGCTGGAATCTGGGAGAGGGGCCGCAGGCAGCACAGAGCTGGGGCTGGAATCTGGGAGAGGGGCCGCAGGCAGCACAGAGCTGGGGCTGGAATCTGGGAGAGGGGCCGCAGGCAGCACAGAGCTGGAGCTGGAATCTGGGAGAGGGGCCGCAGGCAGCACAGAGCTGGGGCTGGAATCTGGGAGAGGGGCCGCAGGCAGCACAGAGCTGGGGCTGGAATCTGGGAGAGGGGCCGCAGGCAGCACAGAGCTGGGGCTGGAATCTGGGAGAGGGGCCACAGGCAGCGGGCCTGGCAAAGGGCCAGAGCCACAGCAGCTTCACAAATTTTTTTTTTTAAATAGTAATTTAAAAAAAGCTTATTTAAAGACAAATGTCCTGCAGTTTCAGAGACAGCCTTTGTCACTGCAATAATTTCTTAAATGTTTAAAAATTAAATCAAAAGCATCAAAAAGGAAGAGAGTAGCATAAGTGAAGAAAGACTTGCATTTATATAGCGCCATTCACGACCAGCGGACGTCTCAAAGCGCTTTACAGTCAATGAAATACTTTTTGAAGTGGAGTCACTGTTGTAATGTGGGAAATGCGGCAGCGCACAGCAAGCTGCCACAAACAGCAATGTGATAATGACCAGATAATCTGTTTTAGTTATGTTGGTTGTGGGATAAATATTGGCCAGGACTCCGGGATAACTCCCCTACTCTTCTTCGAAATAGTGCCATGGGATCTTTTACATCCACCTGAGAGGGCAGACGGGGCCTCGGTTTAACGTCTCATCAGAAAGACGGCCCCTCCGTCAGTGCAGCACTCCCTCAGCACTGCACTGGAGTGTCAGCCTAGCTTTATGTGCTCGAGTCTCTGGAGTGGGACTTGAACCCACAACCCTTTGACCCAGAGGCGAGTGAGCTGCCCACTGAGCCACAGCTGACAACGTTGGTCCCTTAGAGGTAGAGACAGGAGAAATTATTATGGGGAATAAGGAAATGGCAGAAACGTTAAAACAAATATTTTGTATCTGTCTTCACAGTAGAAGACACAAAAGCATACCAAAGATGGTGGGGAACCGCGGGTTTAATGAGGGTGAGGAACTTAATGTAAAGTACTAGAGAAACTAATGGGACTGAAAACCGACAAATCCCCTGGACCTGACGGCCTACATCCTAGGGTTCGAAAAGAGGTGGCTGAAGAGATAGTGGATGCTTTGGTTTTGATCTTCCAAAATTCCAGAGATTCCCAAGATTCTAGAACGGTCCCAGGGATTGCAAGGTCGCAAATGTAACACCGCTATTCAAGAAAGGAGGGAGAGAAAAAACAGGGAACGACAGGCCAGTTAGCCTGACATCAGTCGTTGGGAAAATGCTGGAATCCATTGTTACGGAAGTTGTATCAGGGCACTGAGAAAATCATAACATGGTTAGGCTGAGTCAACATGGTTTTATGAAAGGGAAATGGTGTTTGACAAATTTATTAGAGTTATTTGAGGATGTAACTAGCAGGGTAGATAAAGGGGAACCAGTGGATATAGTATATTTGGATTTCCAAAAGACATTCGACAAGGTGCCACATAAAATATTATTACACAAGATTAGGGCTCATGGGGTTGGGGGTAATATGGATAGAGGATTGGTTAACGGACTGAAAACAGAGTAGGGATAAACGGACCTTTTTCAGGTTGGCAGGCTGTAACTAGTGGGGTGTGTCGAAGCTTGAATAAAGGAGACTATGAAGGTATGAGAGCGGAATTGAGTAGAGTGGATTGGGAAAATAGATTAAAGGGTAAGACGATACATGATCAGTGGTGTACATGTAAGGAGTTATTTTACAACTTCCAAAAAATATATATTCCACTGAGAAGAAAAGGGTGTAAAAGAAAAGACAGCCATCCGTGGCTAAGTAAAGAAATTAAGGATAGTATTCGACTAAAAACAAGGGCATATAAGGTAGCCAAATCTAGTGGGAGGATAGAGGATTGGGAAAACTTTAAAAGACAGCAAAAAATAATAAAAAGATTGATTAAGAAAGGGAAGATAGATTATGAAAGTAAATTAGCAAAAAATATAAAAATAGATAGTAAGAGTTTTTATAGTTATATAAAAAGAAAAAGGGTGGCTAAAGTAAATGTTGGTCCCTTAGAGGATGAGACCGGGAAATTAATGGTGGGAAATATGGAGATGGCAAAAACACTGAATGAATATTTTATATCAGTCTTTACAGTAGAAGGTACTAAGAATATCCCAACACTGGACAAACAGGGGGCTAAAGGGGGGGAGGAGCTAAACACGATCAAAATCACTAAGGAAGTGGTATTCGGTAAAATAATGGGACTCAAGGCGGATAAATCACCTGGACCTGATGGCTTACATCCTAGGGTCTTGAGCGAAGTGGCGGTAGGGATTGTGGATGCATTGGTAATAATTTTCCAAAACTCCCTGGACTCGGCAAAGGTCCCGGCAGACTGGAAAACTGCTAATGTAACACCCTTATTTAAAAAGGGCAGTAGACAGAAGGCTGGAAACTATAGACCGGTTAGCCTAACATCTGTGGTAGGTAAAATTTTGGAGTCCATTATTAAGGAGACAGTAACAGGACATTTGGATAATCATAATTTAATAGGACAAAGTCAGCTTGGTTTTATGAAGGGGAAGCCATGTTTGACAAATTTGCTGGAGTTCTTTGAGGAAGTAACATATAGCGTGGATAAAGGGGAACCAGTGGACGTAGTGTATTTAGACTTCCAAAAGGCATTTGACAAGGGGCCACACAAAAGATTATTGCTTAAGATAAAAAATCACGGGACTGGGGGTAATATTCTGGCATGGATAGAGGATTGGCTATCTAACAGAAGGCAGAGAGTTGGGATAAATGGTTCATTCTCAGACTGGCAATCAGTAACTAGTGGTGTTATGCAGGGGTCAGTGCTGGGTCCCCAACTCTTTACAATCTATATTAACGATTTGGAGGGGACCGAGTGTAACATATCAAAGTTTGCAGATGATACTAAGATGGGAGGGAAAGTAGTGAGTGAGGAGGACATAAAAAACCTGCAAGGGGACATAGACAGGCTAAGTAAGTGGGCAGAGATTTGGCAGATGGAATACAATACTGGAAAGTGTGAGGTTATGCACTTTGGCAGGAAAAATTGTAGAGCAAGTTATTATCTTAATGGCAAGAAACTGGAAAGTACTGAAGTACAAAGGGATCTGGGGTTCCTGGTGCACGAAACTCAAAAGGTTAGTATGCAGGTGCAGCAAGTGATTAAGAAGGCCAATGGAATGTTGGCTTTCATTGCTAGGGGGATAGAATATAAAAATAGGGAGGTATTGCTTCAGTTGTACAAGGTATTGGTGAGACCGCTCCTGGAATACTGCGTACAGTTTTGGTGTCCATACTTAAGAAAGGACATACTTGCTCTCGAGTCAGTACAAAGAAGGTTCACTCGGTTAATCCCGGGAATGAAGGGATGGACATATGAGGAGAGGTTGAGTAGATTGGGACTCTACTCATTGGAGTTCAGAAGAATGAGAGGCGATCTTATTGAAACATATAAGATTGTGAAGGGGTTGGATCGGGTGGATGCGGGGAGGATGTTCCCGATGATGGGTGAAACTAGAACTAGGGGGCATAGTCTTAGAATAAGGGGCTGCTCTTTCAAAACTGAGATGAGGAGGAACTACTTCACTCAGAGGGTGGTAGGTCCATGGAATATGCTGCCCCAAAAAGCTGTAGAAGCTACATCATTACATAAATTTAAAACAGAAATAGACAGTTTCCTAGAAGTAAAGGGAATTAAGGGTTACGGGGAGCGGGCAGGAATTTGGACATGAGTCTAGGTTCGGATCGGTCATGGCACTGTGGGTAGCGGAGCGGGCCCAGGGGCCGTGTAGCCTGATCCTGCTCCTATTTCGTGTGTCTAATTCTGTTAGATTCAGGAGATGGTTCTGTGATAGTGGATTGGCGGTTAGGATCAGATCAGCCATGATCTTATTGAATGGCGGAGCAGGCTCGAGGGGCCGATTGGCCTAATCCTGCTCGTATTTCTTATGTTCTTATGAGACAGAGGAAAGGGAAACAAGGATAGAAGCAAAAGACAGGAAGGAGAAAAACAAAGGTGGCGGTCAGAGAAAGCATGGGTTTAAATCAAACATATCCACAGTAAATAATAATTCTAAAAGGTGTAAGAGTGTTAAAAAAAACAAGCCTGAAGGCCTTGTGTCTTAATGCGAAGAGCATTCGTAATAAGGTGGATGAATTAGTTGCGCAAATAGAGGTAAATGGATATGATATGATTGGGATTCCGGAAACATGGCTCCAGGGTGACCAAGGCTGGGAACTCAACATTCAGGGGTATTCAATATTCAGGAAAGATAGGCAAAAAGGAAAAGGAGGTGGGGTAGCATTGCTTTTTAAAGAGGAGATTAACACAATTGAAAGGAAGGATATTAGCTCTGATGATATGGAATCTGTATGGGTAGAGCTAAGAAATACCAAGGGGCAGAAAACATTAGTGGGAGTGTTATACAGACTGCCAAACAGTAATGCGGAGGTTGGGGATGGCATTAAACGGGAAATTAGAGACGCGTGCAATAAGGGCACAGCAGTTATCATGGGTGACTTTAATCTACATATAGATTGGGCTAACCAAATTAGTAACCATACTGTGGAGGAGGAATTCCTGGAGTGTATACGGGATGGTTTCCAGGACCAATATGTCGAGGAACCAACTAGAGATCAGGCCAACTTAGACTGGGTATTATGTAATGAAAAAGGATTAATTAGCAATCTTGTTGTGCTAGGCCCCTTGGGTCAGAGCGATCATAATATGATAGAATTCTTCATTAAGATGGAGAGTGAAGTAGTTGACTCAGAGATTAGGGTGCCGAATTTAAATAAAGGAAACTACGATGGTATGAGGCGCGAGTTGGGTAGGATTGATTGGGGAATGTTGCTCAAAGGGTTGACGGTGGATAGGCTATGCAAACATTCAAAGATCGCATGGATGAACTACAGAATTTGTTTATCCCTGTTTGGCATTAAAATAAACAAAAAAGGTGACTCAACCGTGGCTAAGAAGGGAAATTAGGGATAGCATAAGATCCAAGGAGAGGACATATAAATTGGCCAGAAAAAGTAGTAAACCTGAGGATTGGGAGCATTTGAGGATTCAGCAAAGGAGGACAAAGGGATTAATTAAGAGGGGGAAAATAGAGTATGAGAGTAAGCTTTCAGGGAACATAAAAACTAACTGTAGATATGTGAAGAGAAAAAGATTGGTGAAGTCAAGCATAGGTGTAAGGAATGACCCAGATTCTGCCTCGCCTCGCCACCAGAGGGCTCCATGAACTCTCTTAATTGTGTCCTTCTTTATTCATTATTGTATTCACCTGTGCATTGTTAGATGCCTACTATTTAAGTGGTGTTCACTTTATGTTCATTGCTCAGTCTTGAGTTTCACTGCCTGGTGATACCTCTTGCTGGCCTGCTAGCCTGTATTCTGTGCTGTTGTTATTTTGTTTATGTCAAGTAAAGTCTACCTTTGTTTTGCAACCTAACCTCTGCCTCAGTTTGCCTTACTGCAGTTGGGTCGACCGAGTTCCGGTCCTTACAGCAAGACTGAGCCAAAACATGGACCCAGCAGAGAAGGACCAATGGCTAAGACAAATTTCTGAACAGCTACAACTGATCTTGAACGAACTGCGGTGCCTCGCCACGGCATTCTCCCGAAGCCAGAATCAGCTGGAGGCCCTCGTCATTGCTTTCCATCAGAGCCAGAACCAGAGTCAGGTGATCCAAGCTGCTCCAGCACCATTACCCGCTCCTACGGTTTCGCCTTCCCCTCTGAAAGAACCCCGATTACCTGCACCCGAGCGCTATGACGGTAACCCAGGAGGATGTCGAGGTTTCCTAACCCAGTGTTCCCTGGCTTTCCAACTGCAGGGTTCATTATTTCCCAGTGACTGTTCCCGAGTGGCCTACATCATTTCGCTACTCACCGGCAAGGCACTTACCTGGGCTACGGCCGTCTGGGAACAGCAAACTCCGGCATGTTCAAACTGCCAACTTTTCTCGGAAGAAATGAGAAGGGTCTTTGATCATCCTGTCAGTGGGAGAGAGGCATCTAACAAACTGCTTCGGCTTCGCCAGGGGGTTCGTAGCGTTGCGGACTACGCTATTGAGTTTCGCACTCTCGCTGCAGAAAGCCAATGGGATTTGGAGGCGCTCATCGCCACTTTTCGCCACGGTCTCACGGATGAGATCAAGGACGAACTGGCTTCCAGGGATCCGGTGAGTGATTTGGAGTCTCTTTTTGATATCTCCGTTCGTGTGGATAATCGTCTCCGTGAGAGGCGAAGAGAACGCCACTCCTTTTTCACCCCGCTTCCAGAGACCACAGCCTTTCCTGCTTCGAAGCCATCTGAGAACCTCCGGGCCATCCCGAGTCCATCTTTGACCGATCCAGAGGAGCCCATGCAGGTGGGAGTAACCCGCCTCTCGCAGCCCGAACTTGATCGCCGAATGAGAGAGGGATCTTGCCTCTATTGTGGGGAAGCTGGCCACTTTCGCTCTTCCTGTCCAGAGTTGGTGGGAAAAGCCAGGGCTCGTCCAGGACGGAGGGACCTGAGACGAGCGTAACCATCCCTTCCGACCCCACTGTTTCTAGGGTTTTGCTGGCATCCTCCCTTTTCTGGGGCAATCAACAACATGATCTTAAGGCCCTGGTGGATTCGGGGTCTGATGGTAACTTCATAGATCTGGGGTTAGCCAAACAGCTCAAGATTCCCCTGACCCATCCTGATCACCCCCTCACTGTTGTTGCCCTGGATGGAAGACCCCTGGGCTCTGGAGCCATTCACCATCATACTGCCCCCCTGTGTTTGGGCATGGAAGGACAACATTTCGAGACCATCCAATTCTCCCTTATCCACTCTTCCGAGTTTCCATTAATTCTGGGTTACCCTTGGTTGGCCTGCCATAATCCTCGCTTGGATTGGGCCACCGGCCGGCTTACGGAATGGGGCTCCGCCTGCCATACTACCTGTCTTCGCGCCAAGTCTCCTTCCCAGCCCCAGGAGTCCCCATCACGCTCTGAATTGTCCCGAGTGCCACCCGAGTATGAGGATCTAAAAGAGGTCTTCAGTAAGGTTCGAGCCACATCACTTCCCCCTCATAGGCCATATGACTGTGCCGTTGACCTCCTGCCTGGGACATGCCCACCTAGGGGTAGGATCTTTTCCCTTTCTGCTCCTGAGACCGCCGCCATGGAGGAGTACATCCGTGACGCCCTCGCTGCTGGCTTCATCCGTCCGTCCACCTCTCCTGCTGGTGCCGGTTTTTTCTTCGTGAGTAAGAAAGATGGAGGTCTCCATCCCTGCATCGACTACCGTGGCCTTAACCGGATTACTATAAAGAACCGTTATCCTCTTCCACTCATGTCGACGGCCTTCGAGCTACTTCAGGGAGCCACGGTCTTCACAAAATTGGACCTCCGCAACGCCTACAACCTCATCCGCGTCCGCGAAGGGGACGAGTGGAAGACGGCATTCAACACACCTACTGGGCACTATGAGAACCTGGTTATGCCCTTTGGATTGACCAACGCCCCTGCTATGTTCCAGGCGCTCATCAACGACGTTCTCCGAGGCATACTGAATCGCTTTGTTTTTGTCTACCTGGATGACATTCTCATTTTCTCCAAAACTCTTCACGATCATGTCCAGCATGTAAGACAAGTCCTGCAACTTTTGCTTAACAACCTCTTGTTTGTCAAGGCTGAGAAGTGTGAATTTCACGTTTCCACGGTTTCATTTCTGGGCTTCATCATCTCCAGCGGCAACATCCAAATGGACCCTGGCAAGACCCAAGCTGTCCGAGATTGGCCACCACCCACCTCTCTCAAACAGGTGCAACGTTTCTTGGGGTTTGCTAACTTCTATCGGAGATTCATTAGAAACTTCGGCACCAGTGCTGCCCCTCTTAACGCCCTCACCAAGACCGCCTCTACCCGGTTCAGTTGGTCCGCTGAGGCTGCGCAGGCTTTCGAGGATCTCAAGCGGCGCGTCACGTCTGCTCCTGTCCTCGTGATTCAGGATCCCTCACTCCCCTTCATTGTCGAGGTGGATGCCTCGGATATAGGAGTGGGCGCTGTTTTATCCCAACGGGCTAACGACAACAAACTGCACCCTTGCGCTTTTTTCTCTCGCCGACTCACTCCCGCTGAACGAAACTACGATATTGGGAACAGGGAATTACTTGCAGTTAAGTTGGCACTGGAGGAGTGGAGACATTGGTTGGAGGGGTCTAAACACCCGTTCATTGTCTGGACTGACCATAAGAATCTGGCCTATATCCAGGAGGCCAAACGACTTAACTCTCGTCAAGCTCGCTGGGCACTGTTTTTTAATCGTTTTGACTTTGTCCTGTCATATCGTCCAGGATCCAAGAATCTCAAGCCTGATGCTCTCTCCAGGCAATTTGATCCACCCGAGCGGGAGAGACAACCAGAACCTATTCTTCCTACTTCTCGAATTGTAGCACCGGTTCGCTGGGGGATCGAGACCCTGGTCAGAAAGGCGCAACAGAGGGAGGCAGACCCTGGCAACGGCCCACCCGGTCGCCTTTTTGTCCCCAACACGACTCGCTCACAAGTCCTGCAGTGGGGGCATTCGTCACGACTCACCGGTCATCCAGGCACATCCAGGACGCTGGAGTTTCTTCACAGAAGGTTCTGGTGGCCCACCATGGAGAAGGACGTAAAGGCGTTCGTGGCAGCTTGTGCCATTTGTGCATGAAACAAGAACCCTCGATCTCGCCCCCAGGGTTTGCTGCATCCTCTCCCCATTCTCACTCGCCCCATGTCACACCTCTCGGTGGATTTCATCACAGGCCTTCCACCATCTCAAGGCAACACTGTCATTCTGGTCATAGTAGATCGCTTCTCCAAAGCCTGTCATTTTCTGCCCTTGCCCAAGCTTCCCTCAGCCCAAGAGACAGCCGAGCTCATGGTCCAGCATGTTTTCAGGTTGTTCGGTTTCTGACCGTGGTCCACAATTCGCCTCCCAGTTTTGGAGAGCCTTCTACAAGCTCATTGGAGCTACTGTCAGTCTTTCCTCGGGTTTCCACCCTCAGTCGAACGGTCAAACAGAACGGATCAACCAAGACCTGGAGACGACCCTGAGGTGTCTCGTGTCCGCTAACCCTGCGACCTGGAGTCGTCACATCGTCTGGGCTGAGTACGCGCACAACACGTTGCGCTGCTTCCCCACAGGACTGTCGCCGTTCGAGTGCCAGGTCGGTTTTCAGCCTCCACTGTTCCAGGAGCAGGAGCTCGAGGTGGGGGTTCCGTCCGCGGAGAAGTTTGTCCAGCGTTGTCGGCGGACCTGGAGGAGAGCGCGGCTGGTCTTACAACAAGCTTCTCGACAACGGCAGATCCAGGCCAACAAGCGGCGCAGACCGGCTCCTTCATTCCGTCCTGGTCAGAGGGTCTGGCTTTCTACGCAGGGTGTCCCGCTGCGAGTGGAGTCCCGCAAGCTGGCGCCCCGTTTCATCGGTCCCTTCATGGTGTTGTCAACCCGGTGTCCTACCGTCTCCAGCTGCCCCGCTCCATGCGGATTCATCCTACCTTCCATGTCTCCCAGCTTCGGCCAGTGGCCAGCAGTTCCCTGGCGCCCGCCACGAGGCCTCCTCCTGCTCCCCGCATCATCGACGGCCAGCCTGCTTACACGGTCCGTCGCCTGATGGACTCTCGCCGGGTTCGCGGGGGCCTCCAGTTCCTGGTGGACTGGGAGGGATATGGTCCGGAGGAACGCTCTTGGGTCCCGGACCGGGACATCCTGGATCGCGATTTAGTACGGAATTTTTTTCGTCGTCACCATGGACCTTCTGGGGGAACGTCAGGGGCCGTTCCTAGGGGCGGGGGGGGTCCTGTAAGGAATGACCCAGATTCTGCCTCGCCTCGCCACCAGAGGGCTCCATGAACTCTCTTGTGTCCTTCTTTATTCATTATTGTATTCACCTGTGCATTGTTAGATGCCTACTATTTAAGTGGTGTTCACTTTATGTTCATTGCTCAGTCTTGAGTTTCACTGCCTGGTGATACCTCTTGCTGGCCTGCTAGCCTGTATTCTGTGCTGTTGTTATTTTGTTTATGTCAAGTAAAGTCTACCTTTGTTTTGCAACCTAACCTCTGCCTCAGTTTGCCTTACTGCAGTTGGGTCCACCAAGTTCCGGTCCTTACAATAGGTCCCTTGCAGTCAGAATCAGGGGAATTTATAATGGAGAACAAAGAAATGGCAGACCAATTAAATACATACTTTGGTTCTGTCTTCACAAAGGAGGACACAAATAACCTCCCAGAGATGTCGGGGAACATAGGGTCTGATGAGAGGGAGGAACTGAAAGAAATCAGTATTTGTAGGGAAATGGTGTTAGGGAAATTGACGGGATTGAAGGCCGATAAATCCCCAGGGCCTGATAATCGACATCCTAGGGTGCTTAAGGAAGTGGCCCTAGAAATAGTAGATGCATTGCTGGTCATCTTCCAAAATTCGATAGACCCTGGAACAGTTCCCATGGATTGGAGGGTAGCTAATATTACCCCACTATTCAAAAAAGGTGTTAGAGAGAAAACGGGGAATTATATCGGTAGTGGGGAAAATGCTAGAGTCCATTATAAAAGATGTAATAGCAGAGCACTTGGAAAACAGTGACAGTATCGGACAAAGTCAACATGGATTTACAAAAGGTAAATCATGCTTGACTAATCTACTGGAATTTTTTGAGCATGTAACTGGTAGAATAGATAAGGGAGAACCAGTGGATGTGGTGTATTTGGACTTTCAGAAGGCTTTCGATAAGGTACCGTATAAGAGATTAGCGTGTAAAGTTAAGGCACATGGGATTGGGGGCAAGGTACTGACTTTAATAGAGAACTGGTTGGCAGACAGGAAGCAAAGAGTTGGAATAAACAGGTCTTTTTCCGAGTGGCAGGCAGTGACTAGTGGGGTACCGCAGGTCCTAGGACCCCAGCTATTCACAATATATATAAATGATTTAGACGAGGGAACTAGATGTAACATCTCCAAGTTTGCAGACGACACAAAGCAGGGTGGGCGTGTGTGAGGAGAATGCCGAAAAACTCCAGTATGATTTGGACAGGTTGGGTGATTAGGCAGAAGCATGGCAGATGCAGTATAATGTGGATAAATGTGAGGTTATCCACTTTGGTGGCAAAAACAGGAAGGCAGATTATTATTTGAATGGCAATAGATTGGGAGAAGGGGAAGTGCAACGAGACCTGGGTGTCCTTGTGCACCAGTCGCTGAAGGTAAGCATGCAGGTGCAGCAGGCGGTTAAGAAGGCAAATGGCATGTTGGCCTTTGTAGCGAGAGGGTTTGAGTACAGGAACAACGATGTCTTGCTGCAGTTGTACAGGGCCTTGGTGAGACCACATCTTGAGTATTGTGTGCAGTTTTGGTCGCTTTATCTGAGGAAGGATGTTCTTGCCGTGGAAGGAGTTCAACGAAGATTCACCAGGCTGATACCTGGGATGGCTGGAATGACGTATGAGAGATTGGGACGATTGGGCTTGTACTCACTGGAGTTTAGAAGAATGAGAGGGGATCTCATTGAAACTTATAAAATTCTGACAGGACTGTACAGACTAGATGCAGGAAGGATGTTCCTGAAGGTCGGGGAATCCAGAACCAGGGGTCACAGTCTAAGGATATGGGGTAAGCCATTTAGGACAGAAATGAGGAGGAATTTCTTCAGCCAGAGAGTGGTGAACCTGTGGAATTCTCTACCACAGAAGGCAGTAGAAGCCAATACATTAAATATATTCAAGAAGGAGTTGGATATATTTCTTAAGACTAAAGGGATCAAGGGGTATGGGGAGAAAGCAGGGACTGGGTACTGAATTTTGATGATCAGCCATGATCGCATTGAATGGCGGAGCAGACTAGAGGGGCCGAATGGCCTACTCCTGCTCCTATCTTCTATGTTTGTATGTTTCAGTTTGAGCTGGAGTGGAGATGGAGGAGAAGCTGCTGGGTTTAACCCCCAGTACTTCTGAGCCCAGGAGGACCCAACAATTTCCAATGTGAGACTATCAAGGGAGGTGGATTCTAGGGGAGATTAGGTTGTTAATCAGACACTGTCCGTACAATGTAAAAGAGTATTGTTTTAGGAACAAGTATTTCTGTACAGGCTTTTAATCCAGTTTACATCTACAGATTTGTTTTAATTTATTCTTGGGATGTGGGCGTAGCTCGCAAGACCAGCAAATATGGCCAATCCCCAGTTTCCCGTTGAGAAGGGGGTGGTGAGTCACCTTCTTGAACTACTGCAGTCCGTGTGGTGAAGGTATTCCCACAATGTTGTTCGGTAAGGAGTTCCAGGATTATGACCCAGCAACGATGAATATATCTGAGTCAGGATGGTGTGTGACTTGGAGGGGAACTTGGATGTGATGGTGCTCCCATACAACAGCTGCCCTTGTCCTTCTAGGTGGTGGACGTTGTGGGTTTTGGAGGTTCTATCAAAGTTCTGGTCGAGTTGCAGATGTATAAAGTTCCTTTCCTTCGCCCCTTCCCCCTCCCACACCCACCTCTCTCTCTCTCTCTCCTCCCATAGAGGCCAGAGTCTTGTGTAGGCCCAGACCAGGTGGCGGATTCCCTTCCCTGAAGGACATCAGTGAACCAGTTGGGTATTTATGACAATCCGGCAGCTTTCATGGTCACTTTTTTCTAGTGCCGGCCCCACAATTGACCAGATTCATTGAGATCAATTTCACAACCTGCCTTTGTTTTCTTGTGGGTTGTCTCTCACGCTCCCTGTTTTATATTAATTTTACAGGGCACTGAAAGGGGAGGATTTACAGACAGGAAACTCAAACCAAACATCACTTCAAGATCTGACAGAGTCACTCGACTCATCGGATCTGAATATCATCGGCCTCTGAACATGGAAGCAAAAAGCACCGTTCACAGCGGGGAGAAACCGTACACATGTTCTGTGTGTGGATGAGGCTTCAGCCAACCCTCTGACCTATCGAGACACAAGCGCATTCACACCGGGGAGAGGCCGTTCACCTGCTCTGAGTGTGGGACGGGATTCGCTCAGTCATCCAACCTGCTGATACACCAGCAAGTTCACACTGGGGAGAGGCCGTTCACTTGCCCTGTGTGTCGAAAGGGATTCACTAATTCATCCAACCTGCTGATACACCAGCGCATTCACACCGGGGAGAGGCCGTTCTCCTGCTCTGAGAGTGGGAAGGGATTCACTAATTCATCTGACCTTCAGACACACCAGCGTGTTCACACCGGGGAGAGGCCGTTCACCTGCTGTGAGTGTGGGAAGGGATTCACTAATTTATCCAACCTGCTGATACACCAGCGAGTTCACACTGGGGAGAGGCCGTTCACCTGCTCTGAGTGTGGGAAGGGATTCACTAATTCATCCAACCTACTGAGACACCAGCGAGTTCACACTGATGAGAGACCGTTTAGCTGCTCAGACTGTGGGAAGTGCTATAAAGGTTCCGGGGAACTGATATGCCATCAACGTGTTCACACTGACGAGAGACCGTTCAGGTGCTCGCACTGCGGGACTGGGTTCAGGCAGTCATCTGAGCTCACTATACACCAGCGAGTTCACACTGAGGAGAGGTCGTTCACCTGCTCCATGTGTGGGAAGGGATTCACTTGTTCATCCACCCTAAGAACATAAGAACATAAGAAATAGGAGCAGGAGTAGGCCAATCGGCCCCTCGAACCTGCTCCGCCATTCAATAAGATCATGGCTGATCTGATCCTAACCGCCAATCCACTATCCCAGAACCATCTCCTGAATCTAACAGAATTAGACACACGAAATAGGAGCAGGATCAGGCTACACGGCCCCTGGGCCCGCTCCGCTACCCACAGGGCCATGACCGATCCGAACCTAGACTCATGTCCAATTTCCTGCCCGCTCCCCGTAACCTTTAATTCCCTTTACTTCTAGGAAACTGTCTATTTCTGTTTTAAATTTATGTAATGATGTAGCTTCTACAGCTTTTTGGGGCAGCATATTCCATGGACCTACCACCCTCTGAGTGAAGTAGTTCCTCCTCATCTCAGTTTTGAAAGAGCAGCCCCTTATTCTAAGACTATGCCCCCTAGTTCTAGTTTCACCCATCATCGGGAACATCTTCCCCGCATCCACCCGATCCAACCCCTTCACAATCTTGTATGTTTCAATAAGATCGCCTCTCATTCTTCTGAACTCCAATGAGTAGAGTCCCAATCTACTCAACCTCTCCTCATATGTCCATCCCCTCATCCCCGGGATTAACCGAGTGAACCTTCTTTGTACTGACTCGAGAGCAAGTATGTCCTTTCTTAAGTATGGACACCAAAACTGTACGCAGTATTCCAGGTGCGGTCTCACCAATACCTTGTACAACTGAAGCAATACCTCCCTATTTTTATATTCTATCCCCCTAGCAATGAAAGCCAACATTCCATTGGCCTTCTTAATCACTTGCTGCACCTGCATACTAACCTTTTGAGTTTCGTGCACCAGGACCCCCAGATCCCTTTGTACTTCAGTACTTTCCAGCTTCTTGCCATTAAGATAATAACTTGCTCTACGATTTTTCCTGCCAAAGTGCATAACCTCACACGTTCCAGTATTGTATTCCATCTGCCAAATCTCTGCCCACTTACTTAGCCTGTCTATGTTCCCTTGCAGGTTTTTTATGTCCTCCTCACTCACTACTTTCCCTCCCATCTTAGTATCATCTGCAAACTTTGATATGTTACACTCGATCCCCTCCTCCAAATCGTTAATATAGATTGTAAAGAGTTGGGGACCCAGCACTGACCCCTGCGGAACACCACTAGTTACTGATTGCCAGTCTGAAAATGAACCATTTATCCCAACTCTCTGCCTTCTGTTAGATAGCCAATCCTCTATCCATGCCAGAATATTACCCCCAATCCCGTGATTTTTTATCTTGAGCAATAATCTTTTGTGTGGCACATTGTCAAATGCCTTTTGGAAGTCTAAGTACACTACGTCCACTGGTTCCCCTTTATCCACCCTATATGTTACTTCCTCAAAGAACTCCAGCAAATTTGTCAAACATGACTTCCCCTTCTGACCCTGCTGAATCATCAGCGAGTTCACACTGGGGCGAGGCCGTTCACCTGACCTGAGTGTGGGAAGGGATTCACTCTGTCATCCACGCTGCTGACACACCAGCGAGTTCACAAGTGACTGCAGGGGTTGGATTCTGTTGTTATTGCTGCTGTTAATCACATCCAGGACTGAACCATGTTCATTCTGACAGGTGGGGATTGTTTCTGCTGATGTTAATAACTCCGGGAACTGGGCTGGAGTTTAATATTCTGGATAGATGTCAAATAAATCAGCTTTGTTTTAAACACATTGTTGTAGATTTTTGTCTTTCCCACCTGAGTGTTTAGCATCACCTGGCTGGAGCTCAGAAAGGACAATCTGGGGGAGGATCGTACGGCGGGAACAGAACTCCAGCCTGGACACAGTCCTTCAGGGCCACACTGAGAGGGGCAAATGGCACTTTGGTCTTTCTTGTCTCTCTTCACTGACAGCAAAGTCCCCGTGTGGGTAATCTTGAGGCGTGGGAGAAACGTGTCCCAGCCGCTTTCTGCCATGGTTCAGAGCTCCTAGGCACGGAACAGGAGGCTCCTTTAGGAATGTACCCCAGTGCTTTTTTTTTAATGGCCTTATTGACCTGTGTTGCTACTTTTAGTGATTTGTGTATCTGTATCCCTGGATCCCTCTGCTCCTCCAGCCCATTTAGACTCTTAGGGGGAAATTCGGTGGCGCCCCCTTTGGGTCGCTAACGTCGCCGGGGCTAATTTTAGCACCCCCGATAAAGTTAGCGCCCTTGCGCATTAAATTCCGTGGTAGCGCCCCAGGCAGGAGGCGGGGTGCTACTGGAAGCACTCCCCTCCCTCTTGAGGCGCTACCAGTGAATTTCGCAGCGCTTCGTGTAACAGCGCCACGCCTGTCGGCACATAAGAACATAAGAAATAGGAGCAGGAGTAGGCCAATCGGCCCCTCGAGCCTGCTCCGCCATTCAATAAGATCATGGCTGATCTGATCCTAATCTCAAATCTACTATCACTCTCCATCCCACCCGAACCCATGTGATCTCCCAGGAGAGGCGAAAAAACAGATAAAAAACCCAATGGCCAATTTGGGAGAAAAAATCTGGGAAATTCCTCTCCGACCCATCTAGGCGATCGAAACTCGTCCAGGAGATCACTCTGTCCCTGTATTTCCTGCAGTCCTTACCTTCTGTAAAAGGTGATCTCCACCCCAGCCAGGAACAGGCCCAATTTACTCTTGAAGGACTCCTAGCTGGCAGCCTGTTCCCGAGGTCTCCACTAATCCCTGTGAATAGAACCATCTCCTGAAATCTAACACAGAATTAGAACACAAGAAGTAGGAGCAGGACCAGGCTACACGGCCCCTGGGCCTGCTCTGCCACTCACAGGGCCATGACCGTTCCGAACCTAGACTCATGTCCAAATTCCTGCCCGCTCCCCGTAACCCCTAATTCCCTTTACTTCTAGGAAACTGTCTATTTCTGTTTTAAATTTATTTAATGATGTAGCTTCCACTGCTTTCTGGGGCAGTAAATTCCACAGACCTACTACCCTCTGAGTGAAGAAGTTTCTCCTCATCTCAGTTTTGAAAGAGCAGCCCCTTATTCTAAGATTATGTCCCCTAGTTCTAGTTTCACCCATCATTGGGAACATCCTCACCGCATCCACCCGATCAAGCCCCTTCACAATCTTGTATGTTTCAATAAGATTCTTCTGAACTCCAATGAGTAGAGTGCCAATCTACTCAACCTCTCCTCATATGTCCACCCCCTCATCCCCAGGATTAACCGAGTGAACCTTCTTTGTACTGCCTCGAGAGCAAGTATGTCTTTTCTTAAGTATGGACACCAAAACTGTATGCAGTATTCCAGGTGCGGTCTCACCAATAACTTGTACAACTGAAGCAATACCTCCCTGTTTTTATATTCTATCCCCCTAGCAATAAAAGCTAACATTCCATTGGCCTTCTTGATCACCTGCTGCACCTGCATACTAACTTTTTGAGTTTCGTGCACCAGGACCCCCAGATCCCTTTGTACTGTACTTTCCAGTTTCTTGCCATTAAGATAATAACTTGCTCTATGATTTTTCCTGCCAAAGTGCATAACCTCACACTTTCCAGTATTGTATTGCATCTGCCAAATCTCTGCCCACTTACTTAGCCTGTCTATGTCCCTTTGCAGGTTTTTTATGTCCTCCTCACTCACTACTTTCCCTCCCATCTTTGTATCATCTGCAAACTTTGATATGTTGCACTCGGTCCCCTCCTCCAAATCGTTAATATAGATTGTAAAGAGTTGGGGACCTAGCACTGACCCCTGCGGAACACCACTAGTTACTGATTGCCAGTCTGAGAATGAACCATTTATCCCAACTCTTTGCTTTCTATTAGATAACCAATCCTCCACCCATGCCAGAATATTACCCCCAATCCCGTGATTTTTTATCTTGAGCAATAATCTTTTATGTGGCACCTTCTCAAATGCCTTTTGGAAGTCTAAATACACTACGTCCACTGGTTCCCCTTTATCCACCCTGTATGTTACATCCTCAAAGAACTCAAGCAAATTTGTCAAACATGACTTCCCCTTCATAAAACCATGCTGACTTTGTCCTATTAAATTATGTTTATCTAAATGTCCTGTTACTGTCTCCTTAATAATAGACTCCAAAATTTTACCTACCACAGATGTTAGGCTAACAGGTCTATAGTTTCCAGTCTTCTGCCTACTACCCTTTTTAAATAAGGGTGTTACATTAGCAGTTTTCCAATCTGCCGGGACCTTTGCTGAGTCCAGGGAGTTTGGGAAAATTATTACCAATGCATCCACAATCCCTACCGCCACTTCCCTCAAGACCCCAGGATGTAAGCCATCAGGTCCAGGGGATTTATCCGCCTTGAGTCCCATTATTTTACTGAGTACCAATTAGCGATTTTAATTGTATTTAGCTCCTCCCCCCCTAGAGCCCCCTGTTTGTCCAGTGTTGGGATATTCTTAGTGTCTTCTACTGTAAAGACTGATACAAAATATTCATTCAGTGTTTTTGCCATCTCCATGTTTCCCACCATTAATTTCCCGGTCTCATCCTCTAAGGGACCAACATTTACTTTAGCCACCCTTTTTCTTTTTATATAACGATAGAAACTTTTGCTGTCTGTTTTTATATTATTTGCTAATTTACTTTCATAATCTATCTTCCCTTTCTTAATCAATCTTTTAGTTATTTTTTGCTGTCTTTTAAAGACTTCCCAATCTTCTCTCCTCCCACTAGATTTGGCTACCTTTTATGCCCTTGTTTTTAGTCGGATACTATCCTTAATTACTTTACTTAGCCAAGGATGGCTGTCATTTCTTTTACACCCTTTTTTCCTCAGTGGAATATATCTTTTTTGAAAGTTGTAAAATAACTCCTTAAATGTACACCACTGCTCATGTACCGTCTTACCCTTTAATCTATTTTCCCAGTCCACTCTAATCAATTCTGCTCTCATACCTTCATAGTGTCCTTTATTCAAGCTCAGCACGCTTGTTTGAGATCCATCCTTCTCACCCTCTAATTGAATATGGAATTCAACCATGTTATGGTCACTCATTCCAAGGGGATCCTTTACTTGGACATTTATAATTAATCCTGACTCATTACACAGGACCAGATCTAAGATTGCCTGCCCCCTGGTCGGCTCAGTTACATACTGCTCAAGAAACCCATCCCTAATACACTCAATGAACTCTTCCTCAAGGCTGCCCTGCCCAATTTGACTTGTCCAGTTAATATGATAGTTAAAATCCCCCATAATTATAGCTTTTCCCTTATTACAAGCCCCAACTCTAGTGTATGTACCTTGAAGAAGGAACTATATTCTGCAGCCCCTGTATACTGCAGTACCAGTAGTGACCACCCCTGTATATAAGCCTGTGTAGTAACTTTGTATAGTAGTTCCAGTTTTGTCTCCATTCAGTAAACACCCGTTATAACCAACTTCTGCAGTCCGTGTCTCAATTACACATGGACATTACATTGGCGACGAACAGATCCGAACTTACCTACAGTTCTGCACCACCTCACGGGGATCCATCCCTGAAGCGAAGTTATTAGAAGTCGAAGCCAGAAGGAAGAAATCCAAAAAGAAAAACAAACAAACAGAAGAAACGGGCATCGACCGTGAGCAACCGCCCTCTGATTCATCGAATTCGAAGATTTGCAGGAGAGGCTGTCGATAGCTGGGCTTGGTTATCCAGTCTATGGTGTTCCAGCTAATCGGGCTGGTGGCAGGTAGTACACTGATCCTTCCTGGGCTGCGGCGGGCTAGAGCTCGATCGGGTGGCTTTTCAACGGGGCCGAGCAGCGTTGTCGGGAAGAGAGAGAGAGAGGGTGGAGCACACAGGGCGTGGCCGGTGCTACGAAGCCGGGCAGCGTACAGACCCGAGAAGAGGGAGGAAAGTGTCCCATAGGGTTTGCGCTGACGACGGGAACAGTAATTAAAATAAAAGAAAAAGAAATTAGAAGCGCAGAAAGCCGTGAGGAGCTGCAGTTTGCCATGGGGACCGCGGAGAGCGGCGTTGGCAGCAGCGCGGGGGGAAGCGCGCGAAGACCATAGGGCGTCGCCATCAAGGCATAAAAACACCAGCAACAGCGCTGGCAGCAGCGGAAAAGGCAGAAAGCACGGGAGGCGCCATCTTAATCCAGCGGGGAAGAAGGCAAAGCGCGGGAGGCGCCATTTTGTTCAATCGGGGAAGAAGGCAAAGCGCGGGAGGCGCCATTTTGTTCAATCGGGGAAGAAGGCAAATCGCGGGAGGCGCCATCTTAGATCGCCAAGATGCCGAAGACTGGCAATATCACTGCCTTCGATAATGCAATAAAAGACTGGACCACGTATGTGGAAAGAGTCAAAGTATATTGCAAGGCAAATGAAGTAGCCGATGAGAAAAAGGCATCGGTACTACTAAACTTAATGGGCGCAAGAACGTACGGCCTATTGCGGAACCTGATCACTCCAGTCAAACCGATGGCGAAGCGTTTTAACGAAATTGTTGATATCCTACAGGAACACCTAAAACCTACACCGCTGCTGATAGCAGAAAGATTTAAATTCCACAAGAGAAATCAGCATAAAGATGAGAGCAATGCTGATTACCTTACGGAACTACGCAAGCTATCAAAGCACTGCCAGTTCGGAGCAGGACTGGCAGATACCCTACGGGACAAATTTGTCTGTGGACTCCTGAGTGAAAGAACCCAGAAGAGGTTACTCTCAGAGAAAGAGCTGACGCTAGATAAGACTTTCAGCGTGGCAGTATCGTACGAAGCAGCAGCAAGGGGAGCTGCGGAAATACAGCAAAAGCCACAGGAATACGGCGCCCATGAAATGACACGGGGATTTGAAAAATGTTATCGCTGCGGCAGAACAACCCATGACCAGAAGGACTGCTGGTCCAAGGACAAAACATGCAGGCAATGCGGAAAGATGGGACACATTGCACGAGTTTGCAGGTCCGGGAAGAAGACTAACGACAACAAAAAGACTACGAAGGAACAGTACAGGAAAGTACAAAAGATGACGGACAGTAGTTCCGAAGACCAGAAGAGCGATAGTGAATCCGGGAACAAGAGACTAAGCTGTCTCAAACTACACAACGTAATCGCAAAAGAGGATCACCGAACCATTTGGGTCACCCTCATGATAGCAGGGTCCCTAGTCAAAATGGAATTGGATACAGGATCAGCCCTGACCGTCATGAATCGACGAGACTAGGAGCGGCTATTCTCACACATACCCTTGAAAGACACATCCATTGTCTTGAAGACATATACGGGGCAGAAAGTATACCCCAGAGGGAAAATAAGGGTGCCTGTCGAATACAACGGCAAGGAAATACAGAAATTGTATCTGTACATACTGCAAGATGGTGGACCACTGTTATTGGGACGTGAATGGATCACAAAGATAAGTTTAGACTGGCACTCCATTCAGGCACTGACTGTGGCTGGTAAAAAGGATGACGACGTCATACCTGGACGATTGTCAAAAATCTTAGCTAACGCTAAAGAGGTATTTCAACAAGGACTGGGAACTCTTAAAGGCGTAACCGCCTCGATAAAAATAGAAGAGAATGCAATTCCCAAGTTTTTCAAAGCAAGACTGGTACCGTATGCAATTCGCCCAGCCGTCGAGGCAGAGCTGGAGAATCTGGAGAATGCAGGCGTGTTATCTAAGGTAGACTGGAGTGAGTGGGCGACACCCATCCTTCCTGTCATGAAGAAAACGTTAAACAATAAGTCTGAGGAGCCAAGGAAGGTTCGCATCTGTGGGGACTTCAAGGTGACTGTGAACCCAGTCCTTCACACAGTACAGTATCCTCTTCCGAGGATAGAAGATAGTTTCGCCTCACTATCTGGAGGGAAACGTTTTACATAAATTGACCTAGCGCAAGCATATTTGCAGATGGAGGTTGAAGAATCCTCTAGGAAATATCTCACGATAAACACTCACAAAGGTCTTTACCAGTATAATCGACTGGTATTCGGAGTGGCATCAGCTCCGGCTGTATGGCAAAGAGCGATGGAACAAGTCCTGCAAGGGATTCCGGGGACTCAGTGTTACTTGGACGACGTCCTAGTGACAGGTGAAAATGACAGTGAACACCTTGCCAACCTAGAGCAGGTGCTCACTAGACTAAGAGAACATGGGCTACGAGCCAATCGCCCCAAGTGCGAGTTTTTAAAGAAACAAATATCGTATTGTGGCCATGTGATTGATGAAGAGGGGTTACATAAGTCCCCTGACAAAATTGAAGCCGTAGTTAAGGCTCCAGCGCCTGAAAATGTGTCGCAACTGAGGTCATTCCTCGGATTGGTGAATTACTACCATAAGTTTTTGCCGAATTTGTCCACGATTCTGCACCCACTGAACACCCTGCTACAAACTGGAGTAGCATGGAAATGGAGCAATGAATGTAAGCGGGCCTTTCAGAAGTGTAAAGGCCTGATCGCTTATTGGCTCACTACAACCCATCACTACCGATACGACTGGCGTGTGATGCATCTCCCTACGGCATTGGCGCGGTACTGTCACATAAATCCCTTGATGGTTCAGAGAGGCCGATAGCTTTTGCGTCACGCTCGTTAACTGCAGCCGAGCGTAACTACGCCCAGATTGACAGAGAGGCCCTCAGCCTGGTGTGGGGGGTGAAGAAGCTCAATCACTACCTGCACGGACAGAAATTTACTCTACTAACTGATCATCAACCTCTTGTCTCCATTTTCAACCCTAAGAAGGGCGTCCCGATAATGACAGCACAACGGCTACAGAGGTGGTCCCTTTTCCTAGAGGCACACCAATATGACATCGAGTACAAAGGAACTAAACAGCATGGGAATGCTGATGGATTGTCGCGCCTACCGTTGCCGACGGTGGAAGAAGCACCTGCAGTGGATCCTGTGGAGATATTCCACTCGACCATAGTCGAATGTCTACCTCTGATGAATGCAAACATAGAAAAGGAAACACGAAATGACCCGACACTCTCCAGGGTCTATGATTTAACAGTGAAGGGATGGCCAGCACATGGCGAACCACTGTTGCCAGCATTCTCACCGAGAAGAGAACAGCTGTCAGTGTGCCGAGGAACCTTGATGTGTGGATCCAGAGTAGTAATTCCACCCAAATTGAAGGATAGAGTGCTCAATGAGCTTCATGAGGGTCATCTGG
Organism: Somniosus microcephalus; assembly: GCF_052327205.1. Taxonomy (NCBI): domain Eukaryota; kingdom Metazoa; phylum Chordata; class Chondrichthyes; order Squaliformes; family Somniosidae; genus Somniosus; species Somniosus microcephalus. The sequence goes on along the minus strand of NC_141003.1, from coordinate 1,535,901 downwards.
GAGGGGTAAAAATGAAGAACTTAGCCAGAGCGTTTGTGTGGTGGCCGGGAATCGATAGAGAAATCGAAGAGATGACCAAGAGCTGTACAGGATGCCAGAAGGTCCAAAACGCCCCACCACAAGCCCCTCTACATCCATGGGAGTGGCCCTCATCACCATGGCAAAGGGTACACATTGATTTTGCTGGTCCATTTATGGATTCGATGTTTTTAATTGCGGTGGATGCACATTCAAAGTGGCCAGAGGTAATAAAAATGTCCTCAACCACCACAGAAAAAACTATCACAGTCTTACGAACCATATTCGCCAGGAATGGGTTGCCTGAACAGATTTGCTCCGACAATGGCCACAGTTTGTGTCTGAAGAGTTCCGGAGGTTCTTAAAGAACAATGGTGTTAAGCATTACACATCCGCCCCATATCATCCAGCCACCAATGGATTGGCTGAGAGGTTCGTTCAAACATTCAAGAAGGCTATCAAGGCAATGTGTAATGAAGACATACCCCTACAACACAAGGTGGATAACTTCTTGTTTGCCTACCGGAATGCGACACATGTGGTTACCAACCAAACTCCAGCCATGATGTTCTTCAATCGAAGACTAAGATGCCGCTTGGATTTGGTTAAGCCAAACATCAGAAGAGATGTGGAGAACAGGCAGTTTCAGAATATGAATGAAAGGCCAACCAGGAGTTTCAAGATAGGTCAACCAGTTTTGGCCTGGGACTACCGCACAGAGAAATGGCAGCCAGGAACGATCTGCACATGGCAAAGACCTCTAACGTATACCGTGGATGTTGGAGAGAGCATTGTAAGACGCCATGCTGACCAGATTCTAGATTCACTGGAAAACGTCAAATCTACACCACGATCTGATACACCTGGCGATGAAACCGAAGTACCAATTGCATCTACCTCAGAATCAGTGATATTGGAAGCAGACGAACCGAACAACGACGTTGATCCCGAATCAACTTTGCCAGAAGAACCTGATACCCCAAAGAGGCGTTATCCGGACAGAATCAGGAAGCCTCCTCAAAGACTGAATTTATAATTGATTAACTTCAGCTAATGTATATTGCAACTGTAATTGTAAATATGTTATTTAATTATTAATCGAATGTTATGTACTGTTTAGCTAAAAGGGGAGGAATTGTAGTGTATGTACCTTGAAGGAGGAACTATATTCTGCAGCCCCTGTATACTGCAGTACCAGTAGTGACCACCCCTGTATATAAGCCTGTTTAGTAACTTTGTATAGTAGTTCCAGTTTTGTCTCCATTCAGTAAACACCTGTTATAACCAACTTCTGCAGGCCGTGTCTCAATTACACACGGACATTACACCAACTAGTTCCTGATTAATACTCCGTCCATCAGAGTTGCAACTGTTAGGAGGCCTATAGATTACGCCCACTAGTGTTTTTTTCCCCTCATTATTCCTTATCTCCACCCAAACTGTTTCACTATCCTGATCCTTTAACACAATATCATTTCTCTGTATTACAGTGATTCTTTCCTTTATTAACATAGCCACCCCACCTCCCCTTCCTTCCTGCCTGTCCTTCCTGATTGTTGCACTCCCTCTATGGGTATTTAACAAAGGTTCACCAGGCTGATTCCTGGGATGGGGGGATTGTCCTATGAGGAGAGATTGAGGAGTCTAGGCCTATATTCCCATGAATTTTGAAGAATGAGAGGTGATGTCATTGAAACATACAAAATTCTTACAGGGCTTGACAGGGTAGATGCAGGGAGGATGTTTCCCCTGGCTGGGGAGCCAGGGGTCACAGTCTCAGAATAAGGGGTCGGCCATTTAGGACTGAGATGAGGAGAAATTTCTTCACTCAGAGGGTGGTGAATCTGGAATTCTCTGCCCCAGAGGGCTGTGGAGGCTCAGTCATTGAGTATAATCAAGGCTGAGATCGATAGATTTTTGGACTCATGGGGAATCGAGGGATATGGGGATCGGGCGGGAAGGTGGAGATGAGGTAGATGATCAGCCATGATCTTATTGAATGGTGGAGCAGGCTCGAAGGGCCGAATGGCCTGCTCCTGCTCCTATTTCTGATGTTCTTAAGAAAGCTGTTTGCTATAGCCTGCTGCCCCACGACAAATACACAGAGGATTTCAGTTACGTGGAGAGACTGGAGAAGCTGGGATTGTTCTCCTTGGAGCAGAGAAGGTGCAGTGGAGATTTAATAGAGGTGTTCAAAACATGAAGGGTTTTGATAGAGTAAATAGGAGCATGGGAACAGGAGGAGGCCATTCAGCCCCTCCAGCCTGTTCCGCCATTCAATGAGATCATGGCCGATCTGTGTCTTAACTCCACCCACCTGCCTTGGCTCTATATCCCTTTGCTCCCTTGTCTAGCAAAAATCTATCGCTCTGGGATTTAAAATCATGAATTGAGCTGGCATCGGCTGCTTCCTGTGGGAGAGGGTTCCACACTTCTACCACCATTTGTGTGAAGAAGTGTTTCCCAACTTCTCTCCTGAATGACCTGGCTCTGATTTTAAGGTGATGTCCCCTTGTCCTCGACTCCCCCACCGGCGGAAAAAGTTTCTCTCTATCTACTCTACCAATTCCTTTCAAAATCCTAAAATCCTCAATCACTCCTTAACCTTCTAGATTTCAGGGAATACAAGGCTAGTTTATGTAATCTCTCCCTCATAATCTAACCCTTGGAGCCCGGGTAACATTCTGGTGAATCTGTGCTGCACTCCTTCCAAGGCCAGTATATCCTTTCTGAGGTGCGGTGCCCAGAACTGTACACAGTGCTCCAGGGAGTTCCTGGGAGTTAATGTGTGTAGGTCGCTGAAGGTAGCAGGACATATTGAGAGAGTGGTTAACAAAGCATGTGGGATCTTGGGCTTCATAAATAGAGGTATTGAGTACAAAAGTAGCGAAGTTATGCTGAACCTTTATAAAGCGCTGGTTAGGCCACAACTGGAGTATTGCGTCCAGTGCTGGTCACCACGCTTTAGGAAGGATGTGAAGGCCCTTGAGAGGGTGCAGAGGAGATTTACCAGAATGGTTCCGGGGATGGGGGATCTTAGCTACAAGGACAGGTTGGAGAAGCTGGATTTGTTTTCATTAGAGCAAAGGAGGTTGAGGGGTGATTTGATAGAGGTGTACAAGATTATGACGGGTTTGGATAGGCTAGACGGGGAAAGGCTGTTCCCACTAGTTGATGGTACAAGGTCTAGGGGACACAGATTTAAGGTTTTGGGCAAGAGATACAGGGGGGATGTGAGGGAAAACTTTTTTACGCAGCCAGTGGTGATGACCTGGATCTCGCTGCCGATGGAAGTGGTGGAAGTGGAGACACTCAATGTTTTCAAGGGGAGACTGGATAGGCACTTGAGGGAAATAACTTGCAGGGCTACGGGGATAGAGCGGGGGAATGGGACTGACTGGATTGCTCTACAGAGAGCCGGCACGGACTCGATGGGCCGAATGGCCTCCTTCTGTGCCGTTATGACTCTCTGGGGTCTAACCAGGGCTTTGTATAGCTGTAGCTTATAAGGAGAAACTGGTTCCAGTGGCAGGAGGGTCGGTAACCAGAAGACACAGATTTAAGGTCATTGACAAAAGAACCAGAGGCGAGGTGAGGAGAATTTTATTGACGCAGCGAGTTGTTGTGATCTGGAATGCGCTGCCTGAAAGGGCAGTGGAAGCAGAGTCAATAATAACGTTCACTGGGGAATTGGATAAACACTTGAAGGGGAAACATTTGCAGGGCTATGGGGACAGAGCAGGGGAGTGGGACTAAATGGAGAGCTCTTTCAAAGTAACAACAGAAAATGCTGGAAAAGCTCAGCAGGTCAGGCAACATCCGTGGAGAGAAATTTGAGTTGACGTTTCGGGTCGAACCCTTCTTCAAAACTGGAAAGAAAAGAAGATAGATCGGAGGCAGGGCTGCGATCGGACAAAAGAATGAAAGAAACAAAAGAACTAAAAGAGACAATGAAAGGTATTAGAAGCTAGACGAGATGGTAAGAGGCTGAGATTAGGTGTAAAGTGTACTGGCAGGGCAAGACATAGCTGCCAGGTGTGAGAAACAAAAGGAAAGGGGGGGGGGGGAAAGGAGTGGAAAAATTACATGAAAAAATGAAATAGGGGCCGAAGTTATGATCTGAAATTGTTGAACTCGATATTGAGTCCGGAAGGCTGCAGAGTGCCTAATCGGAAGATGAGGTGCTGTTCCTCGAGTTTACGTTGAGCTTCCGTGGAACAATACAAGAGGCCAAGGACGGTGAGGTCCGAGTGGGAATGGAGCGATGAATTAAAATGACCTCTTTCAAAGAGCCGGCACAGGCACGATGGGCTGAATGGCCTCCTTCTGTGCTGTATGATTCTAGGAGCCACTCCTGGAGTGGAGTGGTGTCCGCAGGGATCGCTTGGCAGGAAATTGGGAGGAGGTGGTGCACACGCAGACAGCACCTGATTTTGACACGCTGTCCTTTTAAAATTGGTCCTCCACAGGCAAGGAGGGACTCGGTCCCTTTAATGAAAATCACATTGAAAAGGAGAGTCCCTGTCCCTTTAAGAGCCCTCTGCCCACCATTCCCACCTTTTTCTTAAAGTCTTTGAAATTAATAATAAAAGTTCATGCAGAAAAAATGTGAGTGTGTGACTGTATTTTTGTGAGTATCTGTGTCTGTGTCTGTCTGACTGTATGTGTGTGTGTCTGTGTAGAATAGCATCATAGAATGATACAGTACAGAATCTCCTCTTAATCTTCTCTGCTCCAAGGAGAACAACCCCAGCTTCTCCCGTCTCTCCACAGAACTGAAGTCCCTCATCCTTGATCAAATTCTCCTAAATTTATTCTGCACCCTCTCAAGGCCTTGACATCCTTCCTAAAGTGTGGTGCCCAGCGGAAGCCTAGCCAGTGTTTTATAAAGGCTTAGCATAACTTCCTTGCTTTTGTACTCTATTCCTCTATTAATAAAGTCAAGGATCCTGTATGCTTTATTAACAGCCTTCTCAACTTGTCCTGCCACCTTCTAAGATTTGTGTACATACCCCCCGAGGCCTCTCTGTTCCTGCACCCTCTTTAAAACTGGACCATTTAGTTTATATTGCCTCTCCTCATTCTTCCTACCTGTGGTGATTATTCTTGTTTTATAAGAAGCATTGTAATTGGTTGCCTGTTTTCCTGCCTTGAGATATATGATGTAAACTTATTGGTTAGTTGATTCCATGTGATTTGTGGTGGCCATCTTAAATTCAGTTTTCTACAGCTTGGTTGAGACTGGGTGCTCAACATGTACTTGCTGGTTTTTTAAGGTTAATAAAGCCTAGCTTTTGAAAGGCAAGCTACTTTTTATTTCCCTACCAAAATGAATCACTTCACACTTCTCTACATTAAATTTAATCTGCCACGTTTCTGCCCATTTCGCCAGTCTGGCTACATCCTCCTGAAGTCTGTTACTATCCTCATTGTTTGCTACATTTCCGAGTTTCGTGTCATCTGTAAATTTTGAAATTTTGCCCTGGATCCCCAAGTCCAGGTCATTAATATATATCAAAAAAAGCAGTGGTCCGAATCAATGTTCACGTTAAGTTGCGCGGCCACGCAGCAGTCTGGAGGTCCCGCGCAGCCGGCTCACCGCCCTATAAATGGAATAAACGCGCATGCGTGGAAATTTAAATGGGCCGTGCAGCCCGTTAAAGGGGACACGCACCTCAAAAAAAGAGGGAACATTGATCCTAATACCGACCCCTGGGGAACATCACTGTTTACCTCCCCGCAGTCTGAAAAGAAGCCGTTCACCACTACTCTCTGCTTTCTGTCCCTTGGCAGAAAATTGGGAGGGGGAGAGAGCAAACAGCACCTGATTTCTCGCCAAGCACTCACGGGAGCAGGGGATTTGCCCTACTTTAAATGTCAGTCTCTTAAATATACATTATATAAAAAGGGAGACGCTGTCCCTTTAAAATCGGTCATCCACGGGGACGCGGTCCCTTTAATGAAAACTCATAGAAAAAGAGAGCGCCTGTCCCTTTAAGAGAACCCCCACCACTCCCATATTCTCTTAAAGTGCTTGAAATTAATAATTAAAAAGGCAGAAAATTAATATAAAAAAAATTAATTCAGGGAGAAAAGATATTTTTACTCACATTTGCTCCACAGGGTTTCTTGTTTCTGTTTCATCAATTTAAAAACGAACTGCTTTTTTTATGATCAGCCATGATCGCATTGAATGGCGGAGCAGGCTCGAGGGGCTGAATGGCCGACTCCTGCTCCTATCTTCTATGTTTCTCTGTTTAAAACAAGTATCTTCTGTAAAATAAAATTAGTTTGAGCTGTAAAATGGGAAAGGAACATTAAAAATAAACTTTCCCAGGCTCACAGATCCTGACCAGGCCCCTTTACAAAATGGCGGCGGGCTGATCCCAGGCCCCGAATCCTCCTTCACCGCGATTGGTTGGAGGACCAAAGCCCCTCGGTCGGTCCTCCAGGCTCCGCTCCCCCACGCTCATTGGTGGAGAGCTCAGTGTCAGTCGGTGCACGCCGGCGACGTCGTGACGTTGCAGGGTGGGCGGTTGGAGCAGGCGGGAAATTAAATTCGATAGCAAAATACTGCAGATGTTGGAAATCCGAAATAACAACAGAAAATGCTGGAAAAACTCAGCAGGTCAGGCAACATCCGTGGAGAGAAATTTGAGTCGACGTTTCGGGTTGGACCCTTCTTCAATTCATTTAATTAAATTCATTTAAATTAAATCTCCCGTCAGCCTCCTCTGTCCCACTCAGCCGGCGCAAGTCCCGCCCCTCGGGCTCCCCGATTGGTTGGAGGACCCGCCGCCGGCTCGCTCCTCCAGCCCCGCCCACTGGGTGCCGCTAGTCCCGCCCCTCGGGCTCCCCGATTGGTTGGAGGACCCGCCGCCGGCTCGCTCCTCCAGCCCCGCCCCGCTCGCTCCCTATTGGTGGGAAGCTGCCGTCAATCAGGCGGCAGGCCCGGGTGACGTTTCCCGAGGAGATCACGTGCACCGCCCAAGTGCCGCCGCTCGGTCCGGCGCCTCGCGGACTCTGAGGTTTTTCTGTTTCTCTCGATTCTCTCCCGATCCACCCCGCGCCATTGTCCACCCAATTGGAGCGGAGAAAACTCACTTCGCGTCACCGATCGCGACTCTGGAACCGACACCAAGGCCTTTCCCCGGAATGGCCCCGCGCCGACTCCGTCCGGCAGGATCCGAGTGCGCAGGCGCAGCTCCGAGTGGGGGAGGGGGGGTTGGTCTCCTCTGGGCATGCGCGGTCATTACCCTTGGTGACCGGGAGGGGTCGCTGTGCCGGACTCGGCCCAAACCGCCGCTCCCTGTGCGCATGCGCGGAATCTCGGCTGTCAATCAACCAACCGCCAGAAGAGGTCGCTGGTGAGACCAGTGAAGAAAGAAAGACTTGCATTTATATAGCGCCTTTCACCACCACCGGACGTCCCAAAGTACTTTACAGCCAATGAAGTACTTTTGCAGTGTAGTCACTGTCGTAATGTAGGAAATGCGGCAGTCAATTAGCGCACAGCAAGCTCCCACAAACAGCAATGTGATAATGACCAGATAATCTATCATTTTTTATGTTGATTGAGGGATAAACATTGGCTCGGACACTGGGGATAATTCCCCTGCTCTTTCCCACATTACAACAGTGACTACTTCATTGTAGTACTTCATTGGCTGTAAAGCACTTTAGGATATCTGGTGGCACTATATAAATGCAAGTCTTTCTTTCCTGAAATAATGCCATGGGATCTTTTACATCCACCTGAGAGAGCAAACAGGGCCTCAATTTAACATCTCATCCGAAAGACAGCACCTCCGACAGTGCCGCACTCCCTCAGCACTGCACTGGAATGTCAGCCTGGATTTTTGTGCTCAAGGCTCTGGAGTGGGACTATGAACCCACAACTTTCTGACTCAGAGGCGAGAGTGCTGCCCACTGAGCCACTGGCTGACACTAAAGAGCAAGCAGTTCTGACGAATGGTCATCGACCTGAAACGTTAACTCTGTTTCTCTCTCCACAGATGCTGCCTGACCTGCTGAGTATTTCCAGCATTTTCTGTTTTTATTAAAGAAACGAGGGAGTGATTGCTGACGGGAAGAATGTTGGGTCGTCCTGCGCATGCGCACCTCCCTGGCGGCTGAGGCGAAACACCGACTCGCCCCCACCTGAGCCGCTCAGGCGTACCAGATGTTGTGGCTCCGCATGCACGCCCGATGTTCCAACCGCGGGGTTTTTTGTGCTGAGCATGCGTGTTGCGGACCGATCGGGATGGGCGATTGTAGAGCAGGAGGGAGAGCGCGGGGGCCATGAGCACATGCGCGGAACTCAGAGTCAAGAGTGCTTTCTGGAGCGCGGGGGCTTGTGGGTATTACAGCCGCCATTACTGCTGATCCTTTCAACCAACCTGTACAGCAGCTGGGGCCTGAAAATCGGCTTCACTGCCCCTAGGTTCGGAAAGGGGAAAATTAAACAACAGTTTGCCTCTGATCCTTTTCTGATCTCAATTTACAGGGTTATAGAAGTGGAGCAGTTACAGGCGGGAAGCTCAGACCAAACATCACGTCAAGATCTGACAGAGTCGCTGGATTCATCAGGACCTGAATATCATTGGCCTTTGCACATGGAAGGAGAGAGCAGGGATCGCAACGCAGACAAACCGCACACGTGTTCAGTGTGTGGACTCGGATTCAGCCGATCGCCTGACCTGGTGAGACACGTGCACCGTCACACCAGGGAGAAACCGGGTAAAGGTGGGGACGGCGGGAAGGGCTTCAGTTCCCCGTCTGCATTGGAAGTTCAACGGGACAGTCGCACCAGGGACAGTCTGTTCACCTGCTCCGTGTGTGGAAAGGGATTTGTTTGTTCATCCCACCTGCAAACACACCAGCGAGTTCACACCAAGGAGAGACCATTTCAATGTTCTGACTGTGGGAAGAGCTTTAAAAGCCCTGGGGAAGTAAAGCAACACCAACTTGTCCACACTGATGAGAGACCATTTCAATGTTCTGACTGTGGGAAGAGCTTTAAAAGCCCCAAGGTACTAAAGCAACACCAACTTGTCCACACTGATGAGAGACCATTTCAATGTTCTGACTGTGGGAAGAGCTTTAAAAGCGCTCAGTTTCTGAAGGGACACCAGCTTGTTCACACTGATGAGAGACCATTTCAATGTTCTGACTGTGGGAAGAGCTTTAAAAGCCCCAAGGAACTAAAGCTACACCAACTTGTTCACACTGATGAGAGACCATTTCAATGTTCTGACTGTGGGAAGAGCTTTAAAAGCCCCAAGGAACTAAAGCTACACCAGCTTGTTCACACTGATGAGAGACCATTTCAGTGTCCTAACTGTGGGAAGGTCTTTAAAAGCCCCGGGGAACTAAAGCAACACCAACTTGTTCACACCGACGAGAGACCCTTTAAATGTTCTGACTGTGGGAAGAGCTTTAAAAGCTACGGGGAGCTGAAGGGACACCAGCGACTTCACACTGGGGAGAGACTCATGCAATGTTCTGAGTGTGGGAATAGTTTTAAAAGCTCCGGGGCGCTCAAGAAACACCAACACCTACACACTGGGGAGAGGCCGTTCACCTGCTCCGTGTGTGGGAAGGGATTCACTGTGTCATCCAGCCTGCTGGCACATCAACGAGTTCACACTGGGGAGAGACCGTTCACCTGCTCTGTGTGTGGGAAGGGATTCACTCGGTCATCCCACCTGCTGACACATCAGCGAGTTCACACTGACGCGAGGCCCTTTAAATGTTCTGACTGTGGGAACAGCTTTAAAAGCTCCAGCGAGCTGAAGAGACACCAGCGAGTTCACACTGGGGAGAGACCGTTCACCTGCTCTGTGTGTGGGAAGGGATTCACTCGGTCATCCAACCTGCTGACACATCAGCGAGTTCACACTGACGAGAGGCCCTTTAAATGTTCTGACTGTGGGAAGAGCTTTAAAAGCTCCAGGGATCTGAAGAGACACCAATACCTACACACTGGGGAGAGACAGTTCACCTGCTCCGTGTGTGGGAAGGGATTCGCTCGGCCCTCCTACCTGCTGGTACACCAGCGAGTTCACACTGACGAGAGGCCCTTTAAATGTTCTGACTGTGGGAAGAGCTTTATAAGCTCCAGGGAGCTGAAGGAACATCAGCGAGTTCACACTGACGAGAGGCCCTTTAAATGTTCTGACTGTGGGAAGAGTTTTAAAAGCTCCCGGGAGCTCAAGAGACACCAACACCTACACACTGGGGAGTGGCCGTTCACCTGCTCCGTGTGTGGGAAGGGATTCAATCAGTCATCCTACCTGCTGGTACATCAGCGAGTTCACACTGGGGAGAGACCGTTCACCTGCTCTGTGTGTGGTAAGGGATTCATTCAGTCATCCTACCTGCTGGTACATCAGCGAGTTCACACTGGGGAGAGACTGTTCACCTGCTCCGTGTGTGGGAAGGGATTCACTCAGTCATCCAACCTGCTGACACACCAGCGACTTCACACTGATCATAGAATCTAACAGCACAGAAGGAGGTGATTCGGCCCATTGTGTCTGTGCCCATCGTGTCTTTGAAAGAGCTGTCCAATTTAGTCCCAAACCCCAGCTTTATCCCCAGAACTCTGCAAACTAGTCCTCTTCAAGGACTCGTCCAATTACTGTTTGAAAGTTCCTGTGGAACCTGATTCCAGCATCCTTTCAGATGGTGCGTTCCAGATCTGAACAACCGTCTGTATGAAAACAATTCTCCTCATTTCACCTATAGTTCTTTCAGTAACTATTTTAAATCTGTGACCTTTGGTTACCGACCCACTTGCCAGAGTGAACAGTTTCTCTCTACTTGCTCGATCAAAACCCCTCATCATTTTGAACATCTCTATTTGGTCTCCTCTTAACCTTCTCTGCTCTAACGGGAACAATCCCAGCTTCTCCAATCTCTCCACATAACTGAAGTCCCTCATCCCTGGTACCATCCTGGTCAACCTCCTCTGCACCCTCTCCAAGGCCTTGACATCCTTCCTAAAGTGTGGTGCCCAGAACTGTACACAAGACTCCAGCTGAGGCCAAAACCCTGCAGCTGTACAAAACCCGGGTTAGACCACACCTGGAGCACTGTGAGCAGTTCTGGGCACCACACCTTAGGAAGGATATATTGGCCTTGGAGGGAGTGCAGCGTAGGTTTACCAGAATGATACCTGGACTTCAAGGGTTAAGTTACGAGGAGGGATTACACAAATTAGGGTTGTATTCCCTGGAATTTAGAAAGTTAAGGGGTGATCTGATCGAAGTTTTCAGGATATTAAGGGGAACAGATCGGGTAGATAGAGAGAAACTATTTCCGCTGGTGGGGGAGTCTAGGACTGGGGGCATAGTCTAAAAATTAGAGCCAGACCTTTCAGGAGTGAAATTAGGAAACACTTCTACACACAAAGGGTGGTAGAAGTTTGAAACTCTCTTCCGCAAACAGCAATTGATGCTCGGTCAATTGTTCATTTTAAATCTGGGATTGATAGGTTTTTGTTAACCAAAGGTATTAAGGGATATGGGCCAAAGGCGGGTGTATGGAGTTAGGTCACAGATCAGCCATGATCTCATTGAATGGCGAACAGGCTCGAGGGGCTGAATGGCCTCCTCCTGTCCTATGTTCCTAACTAGTGATTTGTAAAGGTTTAGTGTAACTTCCTTGTTTTTGTATTCAATGGCACTATTTACAAAGTCAAGTATCCCATACGCTTTCTGAACCGCCTCACCAAGTTGCCGTGGCACTTTCAAAGACTTGTGAACATGGACCCCCAGGTCCCTCTGCTCTTGCACCCCCTCAAAATAGTCCCATTTAGATTATACGGCCTCTCCCTGTTGTTTCTCCCAAAGTGCATCACTTCACACTTATCCTCATTTAATGTCATCTGCCTTGTGTCTGCTCATTTCACAGTCTGTTTCTGTCCTTCTGAACTCTGCTACTACTACACTCTCAAAACTTGGCAACACAGTAAATAGTATCATCCGTAAACTTTGAAATTGTTCACCTATACCCAAGTCCAGGTCATTTATATATAACAAGAAAAGCAATGGTCCTAATCCCGACCCCTGGGGGAGCCCACTGCATACTTCCCTCCAGTCAGAAAAACATCCCTCAGCACTGCTCACTGCCTCCTCTCCCTTAGCCAATTATATACCCAAATTACCATCAGCCCTTTAATTCCCTCTGCTTCTATTTTCAGAGTAAGTCTCTCATGTGGTATTTTATCAAATGCCTTTTGAAAGTCCATATATACAACATCTGCTGCACTACCTTCATCAACCCTCTGTTACTTCATCAGAGAACTCAATCAGGTTAATCAGACACGATTTACCTTTAACAAATCCATACTGGCTGCCCCTTATTAACCCATGCTTCTCCAAGTGAGAATTAATTTTGTCCTTGACAATGGTCTCTAGTCGTTCACCCACCACTGTAGGGGTCGCAAAATCCCCTCAGCCCCCAAAGATCGGGAAATATTAATCCACATCGTGGATGAAGACTTGTGTGATTTAAATTGTCTCTGGGTTGGACAATGTTTTAAAACAGACCCAGAACCGCAAAAGGCTGCGTTAAAAAGCTCGTAAGCTAGGCAGCACTTGGACACTGGAATCAAAGAACTTTGTGAAAATCGCACACTTTTAAGATTGTACATTTTATTAAAAGATGTACTCTTGAGTTTTGGACTGTTTAAATTGCCCAGGGCATAAAAATGGCTGAACAGACCTCATGGAAACAGAATTTTAAAAGGCAGCAGAAAAGGACAGACAGGCTGTTAGCATATGAAAAGCTCAGCGCTGCCCTGTAGTAAGTTTGAATGGAGCCCGAGCTGTCAGTCACCCTGTGGTATTGGGCGGGTCCGGTAACCTACAAGCTGCTTGTTTACACTGGGGAGTAGCCCGTTTGAATCAGCCAATCATCGGACAGTGTGGTAAACCACTGTTTGTATTCCTGTTTGTCCTGTTTGTATTCCACTGTGTACATGCCTGGACATGCCTCGGCTGACTCCTCCCACAGGTCCTAGTATAAAGGTGACTGCTCCCCAGCCCTTAGTATCATGGACCGGTCGACCACGCGAGGCAGACCTCCATTCTGTTGTTAATAAAAGCCTTTGGTTACTCTTCTAACTCTCAGTCTTTTATGAGTAATTGATAGCGCATCAATTTTATTAACAACATTTTTATAATGGAGAAGATCCTCACACCAGCATGCCTGGACTTAGATCATCGGGAGGCGGACTCATCCACCAAGTTTACTCACTGGCTTAAGTGTTTCGAAAAATTCCTGACCGCCTCCGAAGCAATCAAATCGGACGAGGACAAACTGGATGTCCTGACCTCCAAAGTGAACCACCGAGTGTACTCGGTCATCCAAGACGCGACCTCGTACGCGGACGCTATCAAGCTCCTCAAGGACCAGTACACGCGCCCAGTGAACGAAGTGTATGCCAGGCACCTCCTGGGGAGTCGTAAACAACAACCTGGGGAATCGACCGTGGAATACCTTCAGGCACTGTCTGTGCTTGGCCGGGCCTGTGGTTGTAAGGATGTAAAGGCCGCCGTGTACACAGAGGAACTTATCCGGGACGCTTTTGTAGCGGGCCACAGATCCAATTACACCCGACAGCGACTGTTGGAGCAGAGTAACCTCGACCTCAACAAGGCCTCTGAACTCACACTATCGTTGGATGCAGCCTACCAGGGCATGGATGCCTACTCCTCTGCACCGTGGACGCCGCGGGGAATGACAGCCTGGGACACGGTAGGACCGCCTCATAGCGCCGTGCCACCCCAGCCACACCCCAACAACGGCCCAACTACCGCAGCAGTGTCCCAAGGCCAGACAGCAGTGCCCCAAGGCCAGAAATGCTACTTCTGTGGCCAGGCAAAACACCCCAGAGCGCGCTGCCCGGCGAAAAACGCGATCTGCTCGGGCTGCGGGAAGAAGGGACACTACGCTAGCGTCTGCAGGGCCAAAGCCACCCCGAACCCCAGCAGCGCCGCGTGTGGGCCATGCGGGCCGCCATCTTGGACCTCCCCGGCCATGTGCGAATCACCGGTACAGCAGCCATTTTGGACGTCTCCAGCCACATGGGGATCATGGACGCCGCCATCTTGGACGACTGCCGGGACGCAGCAGGCCCCCGACACCGCCTCATCTGATACCCGCAGCGACACACCGACCCCTACGCTGGCATCCGTTACACTGGACCAAGCGAGACCGCACCAACTGGCCAGTTCCACAATGGACATTAAGGTAAATGGTCACGATACAATCTGCCTTTTTGACTCTGGGAGCACGGAGAGCTTCATCCACCCCGACACGGTGCGGCGTTGCTCTCTCCCAGTCCTGCCTGCGCAACAGCGGATTTCTATGGCCTCCGAGTCCCAGTCGGCGGACATCGGCGGCTACTGCGTGGTGACACTCGTAGTAGACGGGACCGTGTACGATCATTTTAAACTTCTGGTCCTGCCTGACCTCTGCGCTGCCGTCCTGCTGGGGTTAGATTTTCAGTGCCACCTTAAAAGTGTTACGATGGCGTACGGTGGACCCCTACCCCCACTCACAGTCCGCAGCCAGCAGCTTCCAAACTGCCCGCCGCGCACCAGGTGCAACCTCTCCACACTCACCCCCCCAACTGTTTGCTAACCTCACCCCCGACTATAAGCCCATCGCCACAAAGAGCAGGCGATACAGTGCCGGGGACAGGGTTTTCATTAAAACCGAAGTGGAGCGGCTCCTGAAAGAAGGGATTATTGAGGGCAGCACCAGCCCCTGGCGAGCCCAGGTTGTGGTCGTTAAGACCGGCGAGAAGCAGCGCCTGGTCATCGACTACAGCCAGACAATAAATCGCTACACCCTGCTGGACGCCTACCCACTCCCCCGTATAGCTGATATGGTCAACCAGATCGCGCAGTACCGCGTCTTCTCGACCATTGACCTGAAATCAGCGTACCACCAGCTCCCCATCCGCCCTGAGGACCGCCAGTACACTGCCTTTGAGGCAAACGGCCGCCTCTATCACTTCCTTAGGGTTCCCTTTGGCGTCACCAACGGGGTCTCCGTCTTCCAAAGGGAGATGGACCGGATGGTAGATCAAAATGCGTTGCAGGCCACTTTCCCATATCTGGACAATGTGACCATCTGCGGCCGTGACTTGCAGGACCATGACGCAAACCTCGAAAAATTCCTCCGCACCGCCCAACTCCTAAACCTGACATATAACAAGGAGAAGTGCATATTCCGCACAAACCGCCTCGCCATCCTTGGCTGTGTTGTGGAACACGGAGTCATCGGCCCCGACCCCGACCGGATGCGTCCCCTTATGGAACTTCCACTGCCCCACTGCCTCAAGGCCCTGAAGAGGTGCCTAGGGTTTTTCTCCTATTACGCCCAGTGGGTCCCCTACTATGCGGACAAGGCCCATCCGCTGATCAAGTCCACCTCTTTTCCCTTGACGGCAGAGGCCCGCTTAGCCTTCCACCGTATCAAGGAGGACATTGCCAAAGCCACCATGCACGCAGTGGACGAATCCATCCCCTTCCAGGTGGAAAGCGACGCGTCTGACTTTGCCCTGGCCGCTACCCTCAATCAGGCGGGGAGACCCGTGGCCTTCTTTTCACGAACCCTCCAAGGCCCGGAGACCTCCGCTGTTGAGAAGGAGGCCCAGGCGATTGTGGAGGCTGTGCGTCATTGGAGGCACTACCTGGCCGGAAAATGATTTACCCTGCTCACTGACCAGCGTTCAGTTGCTTTTATGTTTAACAACAAGCAGAGGGGCAAAATCAAAAATGACAAGATCTTGAGGTGGAAAATCGAACTTTCCACCTACAACTACGAGATCTTGTACCGGCCCGGGAAGCTAAATGAACCCCCGGATGCGCTATCGCGTGGCACCTGCGCCTGCGCGCAGATCGATAGACTGCGGGCCCTCCACAATGACCTCTGCCACCCGGGGGTCACCAGGTTCTTCCACCTCATCAAGGCCCGCAACCTGCCTTACTCTATTGAGGAGGTCAGGACCATGACCAGGAACTGCCAAGTCTGCGCTGAGTGCAAACCGCACTTTTATAGACCAGACAGGGCCCACCTGATAAAAGCCACTCGCCCCTTCGAGCGCCTGAGCATCGATTTTAAAGGGCCTCTCCCCTCCTCCGACCGCAATGTGTACTTCCTCAATATTATTGATGAGTACTCCCGTTTCCCGTTCGCCTTCCCCTGCCCGGACATGACCAGTGCCACGGTCATTAAATGTCTGAACAACCTCTTCACCCTGTTCGGCTTCCCCAGCTATATCCATAGCGACCGGGGCTCATCGTTTATGAGCGACGAACTCCGTCAGTACCTGCTAACTAGGGGTATTGCCACAAGCAGGACCACCAGTTACAACCCCCGGGGGAACGGACAGGTGGAAAGAGAAAATGCGACAGTTTGGAAGGCCGTCCTGCTAGCCTTAAAGTCTAGGGGCCTTCCAACTTCCCGCTGGCAGGATGTGCTCCCCGATGCGCTCCACTCTATTCGGTCACTGCTCTGCACTGCCACTAACGCCACCACTCATGAGAAAATGTTTGTCTTCCCAAGGAAGTCCACATCGGGGACATCGCTACCGCCATGGCTGACGTCCCCAGGGCCGGTCCTACTGAGAAGACACGTGAGGACCCATAAAACGGACCCCCTGGTCGAGAGGGTCGACCTCCTCCACGCCAACCCCCAGTATGCTTACACCGCATACCCGGACGGGCGGGAGGACACAGTCTCCATAAGAGACCTTGCACCCTTGGGGGCCGCAGTAACCCACTACCCACTACCACCCCCCCCCCACGATCCGATATCCAGCCCCAGCAGACGGCAGGCCTGGGCCCCGCGACCCGCTCGACATCTACGAGGACGACACGCCTGTGCCACAGCCTACGCTGGACTCGACGCCGGAAACTTCACTACCCCTGCCGTCGCCACGCAGATCACAGCGGCAGACAAGACCTCCGGAGAGACTCCAATACACTAACTTTTAATACACTTCACCCCGCCGGACTCAATTTTAAACAAGGGGTGAATGTGGTAAACCACTGTTTGTATTCCTGTTTGTCCTGTTTGTATTCCACTGTGTACATGCCTGGACATGCCTCGGCTGACTCCTCCCACAGGTCCTAGTATAAAGGTGACTGCTCCCCAGCCCTTAGTATCATGGACCGGTCGACCACGCGAGGCAGACCTCCATTCTGTTGTTAATAAAAGCCTTTGGTTACTCTTCTAACTCTCAGTCTTTTATGAGTAATTGATAGCGCATCAGACAGCAAGCAC
Source organism: Somniosus microcephalus (assembly GCF_052327205.1). Lineage (NCBI taxonomy): Eukaryota > Metazoa > Chordata > Chondrichthyes > Squaliformes > Somniosidae > Somniosus > Somniosus microcephalus. Next base: position 1,518,579 of record NC_141003.1, on the reverse strand, counting down.
AATGGGTTGTTTACACACATCCATTCACTGAAATTGACTCTACTACGTGATGTCTCCATGTATGAATGGAGGAAGTTAAAAGCCCTTCTCTTGTGTATTCGGACTTTTCGGCGCGAAATTGCGCACGGACCTTTTCGGCGCGAAAACAGCAGGGACTCTCAGGGTATAAAGATTAAGTCCAGGAAGTCCTCTGCCCCCTTTTTTGTCTCTTACTCTTTGGACTGCAGGTGGGCAAGGTTTTGACCCACTAGCAAGACAATCTAGTGAGAAGTAAAGGGGTGGTAATTTAAGGGAAATGTTGCTAAGATTGTAAGGTTAACATTGTAGCCATTTATCCCTCATTTTTGCCGTCTGCCTTCCCCTGTTAAGCAATTTTACCGTGATTACTTTGATCGTGTGGTGTAGTTTCTTTAGTTTTAATAAAATGTCACTTTCTTGCATCCAGACCATTTGTCCGTTTTTAATATATCATTAATTATAAGTTCCTCAAGTCAGAACTGGAGGGGGGGGGTTTAAGCGATTCAAAACCGCTGATTGGAATTGGTCACAGTGCAGTGGCAAAGGCTGCCTGACCAGGTAAATTACCGTAAACCAGGTAAAGGATGCCCACCTACACCACTGACATTAGACTGATTGGCCTGTAGTTACCAGGTTTATCCCTCTTCCCTTTTTTTAAACAGGGTGTAACATTTGCAATCCTCCAGTCATCTGGCACCACTCCCATATATCTGAGGGAGATTGAAAGATTGTGGTCGGAGCTTCTGCTATCTCCACCCTAGCTTCCCTCTGCAATCTAGGATGCATCCACCTGGACTGGGTGACTTGTTAACTTTGAGTGATGACAACCTATTTAGCACCTCCTTTCTATCCATTTTTATCCAATTTCTCTACTCCCCCCTCCTCTACTGCGACATTAACTTCATCCTCTTCTTTTGTGAAGGCAGATGCTAAGTACTCATTCAGTACCTCAGCCACGCCCTCTGCCTCCGTATGATGAGCTCCTATTTGGTCCCTAATCGGCCCCACCATTCCTTTAACTATCCTTTTACTATTCATACGTTTGTAAAAGATTTTTCGGTTCCCTTTTACATTACCCACTAATCTTTTCTTGTATTCTCTCCCTTGTGTCAGCTGGGGCTCAGTGGGTAGCACACTTGTTCTTTGAGTCAGAAGGTTGTGGGTTCTAGTCCCACTCCAGGGACTTGAGCACATAAAGCTAGGCTGACACTTCAGTGCAGTGCTGAGGGAGTGCTGCACTGTTTCTGATGAGACTTTAAACTGAGGCCCCGTCTGCTCTCTCAGGTGGATGTAAAAGATCCCATGGCACTCTTTTGAAGAAGAGTAAGGGAGTTATCCCCGGTGTCCTGGCCAATATTTATCCCTCAACGAACATAACAAAAACGGATTACCTGGTTATTATCACAATGCTGTTTGTGGGAGCTTGCTGAGCACAAATTGGCTGCCGTGTTTCCCACATTACAACAATGACTCCACTTCAAAAGTACTTCATTGGCTGTAAAGAGCTTTGAGATGTCTGGTGGTCGTGAAAGGCGCTATATCAATGCAAGTCTTTCTTTCATATATCCTTTTTCAATTTCCCCCCACACTCTGTATTCTCCTGGTTTTTGACTGCATTCTGTACCTGACATTTGTCGTAAACCTCCTTTTTCTGTTTTATTCTAATGTCTACATCCCTTGTCATCCAGGGAGCTTGAGCTTTGGACGCCCCATCTTTCCTCCTTATGGGAATATGCTTGGTTTGTACCTGGTGTCAAATTTTGTTTTATAACGCTCCCATGAAGCACGTTGGGACATTTTACTACATTAAATACGTTCTATAAATACAAATCAGGGAAAGGGCGGGGAGTGGGACTCGCTGAAGTGGTCTTGCAGAGAGCCGGCACGGGCTCGACGGGCCGAATGGCCTCCTTCTGTGCTGTAACCATTCTCTGATTCTATAAAATATTAGAAAGTTTGTTCCACAGAAGCACGAGGTTTATCTGCTTTTATTGATGAATTTAAAAAGTCTGTATTAAAACCTGAGCCAGTGTGTTGTAAGCCAAAGAGTCTTGTGTCCAATGCGGGGAATAAAGGCCCACAGCCTCCCCGGGCCCCGGGTCCTGAACAAGGGACTGGAGAAACTCGCTGCCTTGCGGATCAGACAATCAGCCGGCGCTAGTTCCCGCCCCTCGGGCTCCCCGATTGGTTGGAGGACCCGCCACCGGCTTGCTCCTCCAGCCCCGCCCCGCTCGCTCCCTATTGGTCAGAAGCTGCCGTCAATCACCCGGGCAGTGTGAGCTGAGCATGCGCGGACCTTGGCAGCTGCCGCTGACACATCAGGTGAGAGAGCTCAGGGAGCGGGTTAATGAACCCCAGGGGAGGCTGCGAGATTCTCAGCAGCTCAGCTCTGCTCGGTGCTGTGTGAACGGGCTGCTCCACACCCCGGCTGCTCATGGGGAATGTCAGTGCGGAGGGCCCAGTGCAGAAGGCCCAGGGTGGAAGGCCCAGAGGAGAGTGTCCTAGGCGGGAGGCCCAGCACGGTGGACGCTAGGCGGGGGGCCCAGCACGGAGGACCCCAGGCGGGGGGCCCAGCACGGAGGACCCCAGGTGGGGGCCCAGCACGGAGGACCCCAGGCGGGAGGCCCAGCACGGAGGACCCCAGGCGGGAGGCACAGGGCGGGGTGCCCAGGGCGGAGGGCCCCAGGCAGGGGGCCCAGGGCGGAGTGCCCCAGGCGGGAGGCCCAGCACGGAGGACCCCAGGCAGGGGGCCCAGGGCGGAAGACCCCAGGCGGGAGGCCCAGCACAGAGGACCCCAGGCGAGGGGCCCAGCACGGGGGACCCCAGGCCAGGGGCCCACCATGGAGGGCCCCAGGCGGGTGGCCCAGCACGGAGGGCCCCAGGGCAGAGGACCCCAGGCGGGGGTCCCAGCATGGAGGGCCCCAGGCGGGGGGCCCAGCACGGAGGGCCCCAGGCGGGGGGCCCAGGGCGCAGGGCGGAGGACCCCAGGCGGGAGGCCCAGCACAGAGGACCCCAGGCGGGGGGCCCAGGGCGGAGGACCCCAGGCGGGGGGCCCAGGGCGGAGCGGCTGGTCGACAGAAGCGGAGTCGGGAGATGCTGTGGGCGAGCATGCTGCCTGGTTTTTAAAGTTGAAGAACGGTCTCCGGCCCGAATGAGTTCCAGCGGCCCCGCCTGTGCTTCGTCTGGTGGCAGCTGTGAGGCTTTGTTTCGGTGATGGGATCGGGTTTGTGCTCTGCCATTTTGGTGGAGGAAAGACAGACTGTTCCTATCTATAGTCTGGTGCTTGAACAGCCGTAAGATGGGAAAAGAGAATGGGATAAAAGTGAAAAAGGAAAATAAAAGACAAAACAAGGTATATCGGCAAGGAATAACCAATGTCTTGATGGCTGGGTCCTGTGAGTGATAACAGCAAGAAGAAGGAAATTTGAGTACTCGTTTTCCTCTTTTACGGGATTTGAGAAAGTGGTCGGCTTCTTTTCTGTGGAAAGGTTGAAGACTGTGGATAAGGATTATGACATTATATGGTTGGATAACATCAAGTGAAGACGAGGAGTTATTAGAGTGCCAATAGGACTGGCGTTGAACTGGTATTACTTGTTTTTTGAAGAAGTTTCGGGTTCTGGTTAAAAGTAGTTTACTTGAAGTCTGAAGTGATTTTTTGATATGGTTGTAGGACTTTGTATATTGTGGTGTTATTTAGTGTTAAAGCCTTCCTTAATCGAATGAATGAACGCTCTAGTGAACGCACGCATGCGGATACAAATATATGCACGCACACACGCATACACAGTGGAACTTACGTTCGACCGAATGAAGGGCCCGCTCCCCAGGACGGGGGTCACTCGGTGAGCGTGAGGCTTGCCGGATGGATGAACGAACGCACGCATGCACACAGGTAGACAAATGATATGCACGCATACACAATGGAACTTACGTTCGACTGAATGAAGGGCCCGCTCCCCAGGACGGGGGTCACTCGGTGAGTGTGAGGCCTGCCGGACGGATGAACGAACGCACGCATGCACGCAGATAGAAATGACACACATGTATGCAGTCATGCACAATGGAACTTACGCTTGAGCAAACGAATGGAAGAATGAATGATTGAACGATGCCAGTTGGACTGGTGTGTACGGATTCTTGGTTTATTAAATAGTTGCAGTTTGTACTGTAAACATTATTGATTTACCTGTAAAATTTATTGTTGTATTTATATTGTTGACCATAATTGGTCAATGAATGTAATGGATTTACTATGTAACTGATGAGTTGTATAAGTACTGTTGTACTTGAATGTTAAAATTTTAAAAAGGACAACAGGTTATACCAAGCAAAAATGATGAGTTACTAGATTGCCAGTAGGACTGGTATGTATTGTTTTTTACTACGGGTACCTGTATTGTTGAAATTGGTTTTGTCTGGAAAAATGTATTATTGTATTTGTACTGTTAATCTTAAAGCTGTTTTTTAAGGCTTAGCCTTATTGTGGTTAATGAATGTAATGGATTTATCATGTAATTGATGAGTTGTAACAAGTACTACCAGATTTAAATATCAGAGAAAAATGAACCTCGGGATCCCTGATAGCCAGCCAGGAATCTGGTGCTGCTGCTGTGCCAGAAGAGAGGAGAGGACAGGACAGGTGAGGTCTCTCTCTCTCTCTGTGTCCAGGAGGAGAGACCACATCTGTTGCTGCTGCAGCTACTATTGGGGTGCCAGAGGAGAGGAGAGGAGAGACCAGGAGATCAGACCAGAGCTAACAACAAAGGGAAGCCATTCCATCACTGTTTCCCCAACTGGTCTCCATTACAGGAGAGGGAGAGAGGTGAGAAAAACGAACATCCTACATCTGTTCAGAAGGAGAGAGAGCCGTTGGAAAACTTCTACAGGTGGGTGTTTCATGGTGCACTCTCATAAAGACTCTGGGCTAGAAATTCGGTATCGCCCCATTTGGGGCACTAGTCCTGGCGAAGCGCAAAGTTTAGCGCCACCTAGCGCGATATTGGGTTGCAGCGCCCCTGAAGGTGATTGCGGTGCTAAATCAGGTGCTGCACGAGACTCCTAAGGCGCTAACCCAGCAGCGCAACCCAATTTCGCGGCGGCGAGGCGCAGTGCAGGTGCTGTCAATAATCACTTTCCCTGAGACACACAGCTCTTAAAGGGGCAGGTCAATTGGCATCACCAGACACACTCACTGCCTTGTAGGCCTTCAAATCGGTGGGAGCCTACCTGTGGCGCACCAGCCTAGCAAGACATGGAAAGGGTGAGGCAGAGGGCGGAACGCCTCACCGATGGGGCATTGGATGCTTTGGTTGGCGCAGTGGAATCAAGGCCAAGGAAGATGGTCAGAATGTGATTTATGTTTTGGACAGTCTCCCGGGTGTGAGAGTCAGTTATGTGTCAGTGTGTTAGTTTTGCTTTCTGTTGCCATAGCTTTCTCATGTTTGAAGGAACCACATTTTGTGTAATGAAACACTTTCTTCATTTACAATGGCCATGTCTGCTATTTACATGCATCTTGCCCTTCAAAGGCTTGGGCGTATCAGACCGGTTTCATTCCTGTTCTTGGAATGACAGCAAGCATTCCGTGAGAGGGGCCTAGAAGCTACTTCTGATCAGCCTTGGACGCGCAGCCTGAGAAGAGCCGCTCGCGTAGATGTTCAGGCCAGCAGGCATCTTCTCAGCCACCGACAGAGATGTCCTGCACCTTATCTGAGGCTGCAGATCTGGCTGAAGCAGCTGGCACAGCTCAGTCACCACCTCCTTTGTAAATCGCAGCCTTCTGACACACTGCATGTTCATGTAGGAAAACTGCTGTCGGAAAACCCTGCCAGCGTAAGGTCTGCTGTGGCGACGTCTGTTGGCCCTCCTCCGTCTGGCCATGCCCACCTCCCTCTCCCAGCGTCTCAGTGCCCTTTCCAGATGATTCAGCAGCAGGACGTTCCCCTCCAATGCAGCCCCCATAATAAGTGCCCACAGGAAGGTTCCCCGTTAAGGCTCACCAACAGCAAGGTGATGGTCAGAAGGCAGAAGTTCATCTGCCTGCGCTGGCTCAGTGGTCAAATGGCTCTCAGTGTGCAGCTCAGCAACTCTTTGTAGCTCTCGAGGAAGTTGTGCTCCAAAAATGGCTGCCGCTTTTAAACCACACCAGTCCCCTTTAAATAACGCTCCTCCAGCCCGAGAGCGACTTGGTAAGGCTCCAGGTAAGCTGTCACTATTAGTGCCAGGTGCTACGGAGGGGGGTGCCACTGAATTTCCGGTCCAGAGCGCCCAAAAGGCGTTGCACACTCAAATGATGTCATAATCTGCCTGCGCCCATGAGCGGGCGCTAAGATTTAACGCAGGCGCTAAATGCATGCTCAATATGGGGCGAGGCGCTAGGCGCCCTACGCCTGCCCGGAAATTGGTTAGCGCTCCACTTTTTGGCCTCTTTAGGCGCTAATCTGTGGTGCTACCAACTGAATTTCTAGCCCATTGTATTTAAGTTGGGGGGGAAAGAAGAAGGAGAATAAAACATCTAGGGGTGTGTGTGAGTGTGTGTGGCTCTTGTAAAAATTAGGCCACACACACCACTAGCAAACACCCCTCCCTATTGCTTGACCTGGGACAGCTGGAGCTGCCCAGGCGAAGTCATCATTTAATTATCACATCGTTAAGACCTGGTGGTGGACTGAGCCTGGGCAGCTCCAGCTTTATTTTCCCAGGTGAAGACATTTTCTCCCCCCACAAGAAGACCATCAATTGTAATGATCAATAACATGTCATTCTATAGTGGACACTAGGTGGAGCCGTAGAGCTGTATGTATAAGACTACACTACCCAGCTGTATGTGTATTAAGACTACATTACCAATGAGGCAGCAGTCAAGATGGAAGCCTCTACAGATACTGTACCTAGAGAACGTGAACTGAATAAATGACTAGCTAGAAGCTAGCTGTGTTCATAATAAGAATGTCTAGTTATTAATGAACATAAGATGGTACCAGGATGGTGAAGATCTGCTGAAAATTGTGATAAGCGACACGGAGAATTTGAAGCCACCAGAGCGTTTGAATCTCGAGGGAAATGTCGACTACAATTGGCAGACTCTTAAACAACAATTCGAACTCTACATTGCAGCCATCGGATTTGGTACGAAGCCAGACGCAAGGAAGATAGCATTGCTGCTTACGATTGCAGGCCCACAGGCGATAGAGGTATTTAATACATTTGTATTTAATGCAGAGGAGAACAGAGAAAAATTAGAGGATGTGCTAAAAAAATTTGATGCACATTGCTCCCCCAAAAAGAATGAGACGTATGAAAGATACATCTTCCGTTCTCGGACACAGCAACAAAATGAGACTTTTGATAGCTTTATAACTGATCTGAAACTGAAAGCACAGACATGTAATTTCTCTGAGCTCAAAGCATCCATGATTCGTGACCAGATTGTGTTTGGTATTCATGATAAAAAAGTCAGGGAACGTCTGTTGAGAGAAACCGAACTAAATTTGGAAAATGCAGTGAAAATATGCCAAGCCAGCGAGCTAGCTCGAAAGCACGCGAAGACTTTCAGTGAAATCAATAATGATGCGATTGTAATGAGTGATAATGCTGCTGTCGGTGCTGTGTCCTACAAGGGGAAGAAACGTGGGCAGAACAGAAATGAAAAGCAATCGGAGGATGAAATTTTTAATTGTAAACGCTGTGGTTACAAACACCAGTTAAGACAATGCCCAGCGTTTGGAAAAATGTGCACAAAGTGTAATGGAAAGAATCACTTTGCCAAACACTGCTTTTCAAAAGTAAAAACTAAGAAAGGGCAATGAGTTAATGTAATTGAGGACACTGATATAAGTGAGACATTTTTTGCAGGAATGGTGTCATGTGACAATATCAAAAAGGATACAGAAAATGTGCAGCCCTCAGAAATGGACAATGCTGAACATAAAGTTAATGCAGTAAAAGAGGACAAATGGATGATCCCACTGCAGGTAAATGGAGCATTAGTTACCTTGAAACTAGACACTGGGGCAAAAGCAAACTTAATCAGTATGAGTGACATTAGCACTATGAAAGAAAAGCCCAAAATACAGAAAAAGTCAGTACTACTGAAGAGCTATAATGGACAGAAAATAGATAGCATAGGTGTATGCACGGGTCAGTCAAAGACAAAGTGCATCATCTCATGTTTTCTGTTGTGGCTGAAAGACTTGATTCGATACTAGGTGACAAAGCTTGTGAAGACTTAGAACTGGTCAAGAGAGTCTACCATATAAACTGTGCCATAAGCAGACCAGATGACTCAGGTGATGAAGCCGAGAGCCCATCAAGGATGAAAAGGCCAAAAGGTATCCATGTCTTCAAAAAGCCTAGTTTCTCCAAGAAGAAAGAAAAAGACTTTAAGGTCAAAGAGAAGCCAAAGGAAGAAAAGCACAAAGAGGAAAAACACAAGGAGAAAAAGTCCAAAGATATAACCGCAGCAGACGTTGTTAAGCAGTGGAAAGAGAAAAAGAAAAAGAAGAAGCCTGCACCAGAGCAGAAAGCAGTTCCGGTGGATACTCCTTCTTCCCTCAGGCCAATCTTTGGTGTTCCATTAGCCGAGGCTGCTGAGAGGACTATGCTGTATGATGGGATCCAGCTGCCAGCAGTTTTTCGAGAGTGCATTGACTACATTGAGAGTTATGGCATGAAGAGTGAAGGAAACACTGAAACCCTCTCCAAGCAAAGATCGCAAGGAGACCTCGATCTATACCAGAGCAGATCGATGACAATGCCGCAACTACATCTTGTCATTCACCGCCAGAACAATCTCATGAAGACACATCAGACTTACCCGTGTTGAGCAGATCCACGTGAAGTAAAAAAGCCTGATAGACTTAATCTTTGAGTACAATGTAAAGCTTTGAAAATGTGTTGACTGTTTTGAAAATGTTTGTTTATAGAGCACTAACAAAAGTGTTACTGATATTATCTTTATTGTTTTCTTGAAAGTTGATTGATATTGATTTTGTTAAACCTCAAAGAAAGGGGGATGTAATGATCAAAAACATGTCATTCTATAGTGGACACTAGGTGGAGCTGTAGAGCTGTGTAGAGCTGTATATAGCTGTATGTATAAGACTACACTACCCAGCTGTATGTGTATTAAGATTACATTACCCATGAGGCACTAGGCTACCCACATGGCAGCCTGCACACAGGAGCACACATGCTGAATCTCTACAGATACTGTACCTAGAGAACGTGTACTGAATAAATGACTAGCTAGAAGCTCGCTGTGTTCATAATAAGAATGTCTAGTTATTAATGAACATAAGAGACTTATTTTTCGGAGCGTGCACCCCTGCGCGCACCCACCCACCATCTTGAGTGGAGACCCAGCCGCTGCGGCCTCCCTCCTTCCCACCCCCTTTCTCTCTCTCTTTGTCTCTCTCTAAAGAGGCACCTCATATCCATCAATTGCCCATTGAGCAGAGGAGAGAAGGCCGCTCTCCCAATTTAATCAACAAGGGGAGAGGTGTGCCTTCACTTTTAAAGCTCCCTCTGCTCAGGGAAAACAACCATTGAGGCCATTAACATCACCAGGCCTGTGACTTGGGTGGGTGTAGCCCTTTATAATAAGCGCCCCACGATGGCGACCACATCATCGCCGGAGACGGGGCCAGCAAGGTCATACACAAGTGTGGCAATCACGGCCACGGCTGCTCCCGCTGCTTCTGCTGCCCCATCACCATTCCACCTCATCACTAAAAAACACGGGGTGAAGAGCTACACTCACCCCAACATGACTATCGAGGCGTGCGTGAAGGCCATGGCTGGGGTTGTCGGCCCTTCAGCCATCATCGCCGCCTCGAAAATGTACGGCAAGGTGGTGTTCTTCCTGGCATCGGAGCGGGCGGTGTCCCTGACTGTAACCAAGGGGCTCACCATGGGCGGGTCCTTCCTGCCGCTGGATCCTCTCGAGGCCACCGCGCAAAGGATCCTCTTGTCAAACGTCCCGCCCTTTGTTTTGGCTGAGCTCCTCCTCCCCCCACCTACGTCAACTGGGGGAGGTGAGGTCGGGGATCACACCCATCCCGCTCGGATGCAGGGAGGCCAGCCTCCAGCACGTCTTCTCCTTCCAGCACCAGCTTCATGTTCAGCTGGCCCGGGAGGAGGACACCGAGGGCGCTTTTATCGTGTGCCACGAGGGGGCACCCCACCGCGTCATTTGGACGTCGGACGGTGTGCGGTGCCATGCCTGTAAGGAGGTGGGGCAAGTACGAAAGAACTGCCCTGCCTCCAAGGCCATAGACAGATGGTCGGATCTGGTGCTGCTCGTCGGCTCTGTACGTGCCGCTGTCAAATCCATGGGCGCGGACGAGGGCGTGGGGCCACGGCAGCAGCGTAAAGCTTTACTCTGTATCTAACCCGTGCTGTACCTGTCCTGGGAGTGTTTGATGGGACAGTGTAGAGGGAGCTTTACTCTGTATCTAACCCATGCTGTACCTGCCCTGGGAGTGTTTGATGGGACAGTGTAGAGGGAGATTTACTCTGTATCTAACTCGTGCTGTACCTGCCCTGGGAGTGTTTGATGGGAAAGTGTAGAGGGAGCTTTACTCTGTATCTAACTCGTGCTGCACCTGCCCTGGGAGTGTTTGATGGGACAGTGCAGAGGGAGCTTTACTCTGTATCTAACCCATGCTGTACCTGCCCTGGGAGTGTTTGATGGGACAGTGCAGAGGGAGCTTTACTCTGTATCTAACCCGTGCTGTAAGTGCCCTGGGAGTGTTTGATGGGACAGTGCAGAGGGAGCTTTACTCTGTACCTAACCCGTGCTGTACCTGCCCTGGGAGTGTTTGATGCGACAGTGTAGAGGGAGATTTACTCTGTATCTAACCCGTGCTGTACCTGCCCTGGGAGTGTTTGATGGGACAGTGTAGAGGGAGCTTAACTCTGTATCTAACAAGTGCTGTACCTGCCCTGGGAGTGTTTGATGGGACAGTGTAGAGGGAGCTTTACTCTGTATCTAACCCTGTGCTGTACCTGCCCTGGGAGTGTTTGATGGGACAGTGTAGAGGGAGCTTTACTCTGTATCAACCCGTGCTGTACCTGCCCTGGGAGTGTTTGATGGGACATTGTAGAGGGAGCTTTACTCTGTATCTAACCCGTGCTGTACCTGCCCTGGGAGTGTTTGGTGGGACAGTGTAGAGGGAGCTTTACTCAGTATCTAACCCTGTGCTGTACCTGCCCTGGGAGTGTTTGATGGGACAGTGTAGAGGGAGCTTTACTCTGTATCTAACCCGTGCTGTACCTGCCCTGGGAATTAGACACATGAAATAGGAGCAGGATCAGGCTACACGGCCCCTGGGCCCGCTCCGTTACCCACAGGGCCATGTCCGATCCGAACTTAGAATCATGTCCAAATTCCTGCCCGCTCCCAGTAACCCTTAATTCCGATTACTTCTAGGAAACTGTCTATTTCTGTTTTAAATTTATGTAATGATGTTGCTTCTCCAGCTTTTTGGGGCAGCATATTCCATGGACCTACCACCCTCTGAGTGAAGTAGTTCCTCCTCATCTCAGTTTTGAAATAGCAGCCCCTTATTCTAAGACTATGCCCCCTAGTTCTAGTTTCACCCATCATCGGGAACATCCGCCCTGCATCCACCCGATCCAACCCCTTCACAATCTTATATGTTTCAATAAGATGGCCTCTCATTGTTCTGAACTCCAATGAGTAGAGTCCCAATCTACTCAACCTCTCCTCATATGTCCATCCCCTCATCCCCGGGATTAACCGAGTGAACATTCTTTGTACTGAATCGAGAGCAAGTATGTCTTTTCTTAAGTATGGACACCAATAACTGTATATACTTTTCCAGGTGCGGTCTCATCAATACCTTGTACAACTGAAGCAATACCTCCCTATTTTTATATTCTATCCCCCTAGCAATGAAAGCTAACATTCCATTGGCCTTCTTAATCACTTGCTGCACCTGCATATTAAACTATTGAGTTTCGTGCACCAGGACCCCCAGATCCCTTTGTGCTTCAGTACTTTCCAGTTTTTTGCCATTAAGATAATTACTTGCTCTACGATTTTTCCTGCCAAAATGCATAAACTCACACTTTTCAGTATTGTATTCCATTTGCCAAATCTTTGCCCACTTACTTAGCCTGTCTATGTCCCCTTGCAGGTTTTTTATGTCCTCCTCACGCACTACTTTCCCTCCCATCTTAGTATCATCTGCAAACTTTGATATGTTACACTCGGTCCCCTCCTCCAAATCGTTAATATAGATTGTAAAGAGTTGGGGACCCAGCACTGACCCCTGCGGAACACCACCAGTTACTGATTGCCAGTCTGAGAATGTACCATTTATCCCAACTCTATGCCTTCTATTAGATAGCCAATCATCTATCCATGCCAGAATATTACCCCCAATCCCGTGATTTTTTATCTTAAGCAATAAACATTTGTGTGCCAACTTCTCAAATGCCTTTTGGAAGTCTAAATGCACTACGTCCACTGGTTCCCCTTTATCCACCCTATATGTTACTTCCTCAAAGAACTCCACCAAATTTTTAATACATGACTTCCCCTTTATAAAACCATGCTGACTTTGTCCTTTTAAATTATGATTAACCAAATGTCCTGTTACTGTCTCCTTAATAATGGACTCCAAAATGTTACCTACCACAGATGTTAGGCTAACCGGTCTATAGTTTCCAGCCTTCTGTCTACTGCCCTTTATAATAAGGGTGTTACATTAGCAGTCTCCCAGTCTGCCGGGACCTTTGCTGAGTCCAGGGATTTTTGGAACATTATTACCAATGCATCCACAATCCCTACCGGCACTTCCCTCAAGACCCTAGGATGTAAGCCATCGGGTCCAGGTGATTTATCCGCCTTGAGTCCCATTACTTTACCGAGTACCATGTCCTTAGTGGTTTTGATCGTGTTTAGCTCCTCCCCCCCTTTAGCCCCCTGTTTGTCCAGTGTTGGGATATTCTTAGTGTCCTCTACTGTAAAGACTGATATAAAATATTCATTCAATGTTTTTGCCATCTCCCTACTTCCCACCATTAACTTCCCGGTCTCATCCTCTAAGGGACCAACATTTACTTTAGCCACCCTTTTTCTTATTATATAGCTATAAAAAATCTTACTGTCTGTTTTTATATTTTTTGCTAATTTACTTTCATAATCTATCTTCCCTTTCTTACTGAATCTTTTTATTATTTTTTGCTGTCTTTTAAAGTTTTCCCAATCCTCTATCCTCCCACTAGATTTGGCTACCTCATATGCCCTTGTTTTGAGTCGAATACTATCCTTAATTTCTTTACTTAGCCACGGATGGATGGCTTTTCTTTTACACCCTTTTCTTCTCAGTGGAATATATATTTTTTGGAAGTTGTAAAATAACTTCTTAAATGTACACCACTGATCAAGTATCGTCATACACTTTAATCTATTTTCCCAATCCACTCTACTCAATTCCCTCTCATACCTTCATAGTCTCCTTTATTCAAGCTTAGCGCGCTTGTTTGAGATCCAACCTTCTCACCCTCTAATTCAATATTGAATTCAACCATGATATGGTCACTCATTCCAAGGGGATCCTTTACTAGGACATTTTTAATTAATCCTGTCTCGTTATACAGGACCAGATCCATGGTTGCTTGCCCCCTGGTCGGTTCAGTTACATACTGCTCAAGAAACCCATCCCTAATGCAGTCAATGAACTCAATCTCAAGGCAGCCCTGCTCAATTTGATTTGCCAATTAATATGATAGTTAAAATCCCCCATAATTATAGATGTTCCCTTATTACAAGCCTTAACTATTTCCTGATTGATACTCCGTCCAACAGAGTTGCAACTGTTCGGAGGCCTATAGACTACGCCCACTAGTGTTTTCTACCCCTTATTATTCCTTACCTCCACCCAAACTGTTTCATTATCCTGATCTTCTGACCCAGTATAATTTCTCTGTATTACAGTGATTCCTCCCTTTATTAACATAGCCACCCCACTTCCGCTTCATTCCTGCCTGTCCTTCCTGATCGTAAATTAACGTGGTATGTTTAACTCACAGGCATTGTCACCCTGCAGCCATGTTTCTGTAATGGCCACAAGATCATACCCATATGTAGTTATTTGTGCCATTAACTCCTCTATTTTGTTGCGAATGCTACGTGCATTCAGATAGAGAACTTTCAAATTTGTTTTGTGACACTTAGTTCCTGCTTTTGCCCTTTTTATTAATTCACCTTTTACTCCTTACCTTCTGCCCCTTCCTGACATCTCTGGTTTTTAATTTCCCCACTGCTACCTAAGTCTATGACCTTCCCTGTTGTCATTTTTATTATTTGCTCTCTAGGAACCTCCCCCCCCACTCGATAGTTTAAAGCACTCCCTACAGCCCATTTATATGATCCACCAGGACTCTAGTCCCAGCACTGGCCAAGTGAAGCCCGTCCCAATGGAACAGCTCCCTCCTGCCCCAGTACTGGTGCCAGTGTCCCAGGATGCAAAACCCATTTCTCCCACACCAGTCTTTGAGCCACGCATTTAACTTTCTAATTTTATTTGTGCTAGTCAAATTCGCTCGTGGCTCAGGTAATTGGATTATTACCCTTGAGGTTCTGTTTTTGAATTTGACCCCTAGCTGCTCATACTCCTTTAACAGAACCGGCTTCCTAGTCCAATCTACGTCGTTTGTACCAACATGGACCACGACAACTGGATCCACCCCCTCCCACTGCAAGTTTCTTTCCAGCCCAGAGGAGATGTCCTTAACCCTGGTACCGGGTAGGCAACACAGCCTTCGGGACTCTCGCTTTCGGCTGCAGAGAACTCTATCTATCCCCCTAATAATACTATCCCCTACCACTACATCATTCTATTTACTCCCCCCTCTTGAATGGCCCCCTGTTCCACGGTGCTGTGGCCAGGTTGCTCATCCTCCCTGCAGTCCCTGCTCCTGTCCCCACAGGGAGTAAGAACATCGAACCTGTTGGACAAGGGCAAGGGCTGCAGCTCCTCCAGCTCTACCTCCTGGATCCCCGTACCTGCCTCACTCGTAGTCACACCGTCCTGTCCCTGACCATGGGCTACATGTGAATTAATTAAATTCATAGGTGTGACCACCTCCTGATACACAGAGTCCAGGTACTTCTCCCCCTCCCTGATGTGTCGCAGTGTCTGAAGCTCAGACTCCAGCTCATCAACACGGAGCTGGAGTTCCTTTAGCAGCAGACACTTGTCACAGACGTAACCACCGTGAGCCTCAATGGGGTTCACTGGCTCCCACATCTCGCAATAGTAACACATCACCTGCTCCATTCTATGTAATTAATTACATTTTTTATTGTTAGTTACGGACACCCCCTGCCCGATTTTAGATGCTAGTATCCCCTTTAATTAATTGGATTTAAATTAAATCAATCCCTCTTGTTACACCAGTTAAATGGTTTACCAACAGTCACTCTGCACCAGAAAGGCCTTTTTCACTACAACCCACAGAGTTAAAGTTTGAAAAGAGCACCTAACACCCCACTTACCCTAACTCACACTTACCCAAACTCACAGCAGAACTCTTTGATGACTCGCACTCAGTGTTTTAGGACTGGTCTTTTTATACTGTTTGTTTGTTTACAGCCAAATGAGTCGCCCCTGCTGATTGGTTAGAAAACTGGTTTCCACTGCCTGCTGTGCCAATTTACTCCTACTGCTGTGTAACCTTGTTTTACTCTTCTTAAATCAACAGAATCCCAAATATTTAACTTTTCCCCTTTACTTAAACTGCTTAAGTAATCTTATCAAGAATGATTTAAAGAGAAATAACAATTAAAGAACTCTCACACTTACCCAAACTCACAGCACTCTTTGATGACTCACATTCAGTCATGTAATGTTTTCCTAACTGACCTGTTTGGACAGCATTTACACCTTTGATTGCTGCGATTATCTCTCTGCCGAGGAGTGATAAAAGGCATTTAGAAACGTTACCTGTAAACATTTGACATTATTCTCTGACTATATAAGCTGTGTTTTTATGCATCTCTCCAATTCACCTGAAAAAAGGAGCAGCGCTCCAAAAGCTTGTGATTTCAAATAAAACTGTTGGACTATAACCTGGTGTTATGTGATATCTTACACTCATTGTACAATACAGAACAGTGTTTGATGCATCAGTGTATAAAGTGCTTTACTCTGTATCTAACCCACAATGTAGAGAACCGAGGAGTGTTTGATGGAGCAGTGTATAAAGAGCTTTACTTTGTATCTAACCCACATTGTAGAGAACCGAGAAGTGTTTGATGGAGCAGTGTTTAAAGTGCTTTTCTCTGTATCAAACCCGTATTGTACCAAACAGAGAACTGCTTGATGGATCAGTGTATAAAGAGCTTTACTGTGTACCAAACCCGTATTGAACCAAATCGAGGAATGTTTGATGGAGCATTGTATAAACAGCTTTACTGTGCATCAAACCCGTATTGCCCCAAATCGAAGAGTGTTTGATGGAGCATTGTATAAACAGCTTTACTCTGTATCAATCTCGTATTTTCCCAAACAAGGAGTGTTTGATGGAGCAGTGTATAAAGAGCTTTGCTCTGTATCTAACCCGTATTGTAGCAAACCGAGGACTGTTTGATGGAGCAGATTATAAAGAGCTTTACTATGTATCAAATCCGTACTGTGCCAAACCGAGGAGTGTTTGATGGAACAGTGTATCAAGAGCTTTAATCTGTACCTAACACGTGTTTTAGCAAACTGAGGAGTGTTCGATGTAGCAGTGCATAACGAGCTTTAGGCTGTATCTAACCCGTTTTGGACCATACCGAGGATTGTTTGATGGAGCAGTGCATAATGAGATTTACTCTGTATCAAAACCATATTGTACCAAACCGAGGTGCGTTTGATGGAGCAGTGTATAAAGAGCTTTACTCTGTATCTAACCGTATTGTACCAAACCGAGGATTACTTGATAGAGCCGTGTATTAAGAGCGTTACTCTGTATCTAACCAGTATTCTACCAAACCGGGGAGTGTTTGATGGCGAAGTGTACATAGCGCTTTACTCTATAACTAACCCATACTCTATCTTACTGAGGAGTGTTTGATGGAGCAGTGTATAAATAGCTTTGCTCTGTAGCAGTGGGGAAATTAAAAACCAGAGTGTGTCAGGAAGGGGCAGAAGGTATGGAGTAAAAGGTAAAGTAATAAAAAGTGCGAAAGCAGGAACTAAGTGTCACAAAACATGTTTGAAAGTTCTCGATCTGAATGCACGTAGCATCCGTAACAAAATAGATGAGTTAATGGCACAAATAACTACATATGGGTATGAGCTTGTGGCCATTACAGAAAAATGGCTGCAGGGTGACAATGCCTGGGAATTAAACATACCAGGTTATTTAACGATTAGGAAGGGAGGTGGGGTGGCTATGTTAATAAAGGAAGGAATCACTGTAATACAGTGAAATGATATTGGTTCAAAAGATCAGGATAATGAAACAGTTTGGGTGGAGATAATGAATAATAAAGGGAAAAATCACTCGTGGGCGTAGTCTATAGGTCTCCGAACAGTTGCAATTCTGTTGGACGGAGTATCAGTCAGGAAATAGTTGAGGCTTGTAATAAGGGAACATCTATAATTATGGGGGATTTTAACTATCATATTAATTGGACAAATCAAATTGGGCAGGGCTGCCTTGAGGATGAGTTCATTGAGTGTATTAGGGATTGGTTTCTTGAGCAGTATGTAACTGAACCGACCAGGGCGCAAGCAATCTTAGATCTGGTCCTGTGTAACGAGACAGGATTAATTAAAAATGTCCTAGTAAAGGATCCCCTTGGAATGAGTGACCATAACATGGTTGAATTCCATATTCAATTAGAGGGTGAGAAGGTTGGATCTCAAACAAGCGTGCTAAGCTTGAATAAAGGAGACTATGAAGGTATGACAGCGGAATCGAGTAGAGTGGATCGGGAAAATAGATTAAAGTGTAAAACGATACATGATCAGTGGTGTACATTTAAGGAGTTATTTTAGAACTTCCAAAAAAAATATATTCCACTGAGAAGAAAAGGGTGTGAAAGAAAAGACAGCCATCCGTGGCTAAGTGAAGAAATTAAGGATAGTATTCGATTAAAAACAAGGGCATATAAGGTAGCCAAATCTAGTGGGAGGATAGAGGATTGGGAAAACTTTAAAAGACAGCAAAAAGTAACAGAAAGATTGATTAAGAAAGGGAAGATAGATTATGAAAGTAAATTAACAAAAAATATAAAAACAGATAGTAAGACTTTTTATAGTTATATAAAAAGAAAAAGGGTGGCTAAAGTAAATCTTGGTCCCTTAGAGGATGAAACCGGGAAATTAATGGTGGGAAATATGGAGATGGCAAAAACACTGAATGAATATTTTGTATCAGTCTTTACAGTAGAAGACACTAAGAATATCCGAACACTGGACAAATAGGGGGCTATACCGGGGGAGGAGCTAAACACGATCAAAATCACTAAGGAAGTGGTACTCGGTAAAATAATGGGACTCAAGGCAGATAAATGACCTGGACCTGATGGCTTACATCCTAGGGTCTTGAGGGAAATGGCGGTAGGGAGTGCGGATGCATTGGTAATAATTTTCCAAAACTCCCTGGAATCAGCAAATGTCCCGGCAAACTGGAAAACTGCTAATGTAACGCCCTTATTTAAAAAGGGCAGTAGACAGAAGGCTGGAAACTATAGACAGGATGGCCTAACATCTGTGGTATGTAAAATATTGGAGCCCATTATTAAGTAGACAATAACAGGACATTAGGATAATCATAATTTAGTAGGACAAAGTCAGCATGGTTTTATGAAGGGGAAGTCATGCTTGACAAATTTGCTGGAGTTCTTTGAGGAAGCAACATATAGGGTGGATAAAGGGGAACCAGTGGACGTAGTGTATTTAGACTTCCAAAAGGCATTTGACAAGGTGCCGCACAAAAGATTAATGCTTAAGATAAAAAATAACGGGATTGGGGGTAATATTCTGGCATAGATAGAGGATTGGCTATCTAACAGAAAGCAGAGAGTTGGGATAAATGGTTCATTCTCGGACTGGCAATCAGTAACTAGTGGTGTTCCACAGGGGTCAGTGCTCGGTCCCCAACTCTTTACAATCTATATTTACGATTTGGAGGAGGGGACCGAGTGTAACATATCAAAGTTTGCAGATGATACTAAGGTGGGAGGGAATGTAGTGAGTGAGGAGGACATAAAAAACCTGCAAGTGGACATAGACAGGCTAAGTAAGTGGGCAGAGATTTGGCAGATGCAATACAATACTGGATTGTGTAAGGTTATGCACTTTGGCAGGTATAATCGTAGAGCAAGTAATTATCTTAATGGCAAGAAACTGGAAAGTACTGAAGTACAAAGGGATCTGGGGGTCCTGGTGTACGAAACACAACAGGTTAGTATGCAGGTGCAGCAAGTGATTAAGAAGGCCAATGGAATGTTGGCTTTCATTGCTAGGGGGTTAGAATATAAAAATAGGGAGGTATTGCTTCAGTTGTACAAGGTATTGGTGAGACCGCACCTGGAATATTGCATACATTTTTGGTGTCCATACTTAAGAAAAGACATACTTGCTCTCGAGTCAGTTCAAAGAAGGTTCACTCGGTTAATCCCGGGGATGAGGGGATGGACATATGAGGACTCTACTCATTGGAGATCAGAAGAATGAGAGGCAATCTTATTGAAACATATAAGATTGTGAAGGGGTTGGATCGGGTGGATGCGGGGAGGATGTTCCCGATGATGGGTGAAACTAGAACTAGGGAGCATAGTCTTAGAATAAGGGGCTGCTCTTTCAAAACAGAGATGAGGAGGAACTACTTCACTCAGAGGGTGGTAGGTCCATGGAATATGCTGCCCCAAAAAGCTGTAGAAGCTACATCATTACATAAATTTAAAACAGAAATCGACAGTTTCCAAGAAGTAAAGGGAATAAAGGGTTATGGGGAACGGGCAGGAATTTGGACATGAGTTTAGGTTCGGATCGGTCATGGCCCCGTGGGTAGCAGAGCGGGCCCAGGGGCCATGTAGCCTGATCCTGCTCCTATGTCGTGTGTCTAATTCTGTTAGATTCAGGAGATAGTTCAGTGATAGTAGATTGGCGGTTAGGATCAGATCAGCCATGATCTTATTAAATGGCGGAGCAGGCTCGAGGGGCCGATTGGCCTACTCCTGCTCCTATTTCTTATGTATCAAAACCGTATTGTATCAAAATGAGGAGTGTTTGATGGAGCATTTTATAAAGAGCTTTAATCCTTATCGAACTTGTATTGTACCAAACCGAGGAGTGTTTGATGGAGCAGTGTAAAAAGTGCTTTACTCTGTATCGAATAAGTATTCTACCAAACCGAGGAGTTTTTGATGGAGAAGTGTATAAAGTGCTTTACTATGTATCTAACCCGTATTGTACCAAACCGAGGAATGTTTGATGGAGCTGTGTATAAAGAGCTTTACTCTGTGTCGAACCCGTATTGTACCAAACCGAGGAGTGTTTGATGGAACAGTGTATAAAGAGCTTTACTCTGTATCAAACCCTTATTGTAACAAACCGAGGAGTATTTTGATAGAGCAGTGTATAAAGAGATTTACTCTTTATCTAACACGTGTTGTACCAAACCGAGGAGCGTTTGATGGAGCCGTGTATAAAGAGCGTTACTCTGTACAAACAATGGGGCAGAAATTCCTCCCCAAACGCTTGAGTACGGAAGGGGTACTCATGCGTCTGGATGGAGGAAATGCCGATTTTCAGCATGCACAGCGCATGCACTGAAAATCAGCATTTCCTCTCCTCTAACCCAAGAGTAGAACAGGCTAGCGCGTGCGCTGTAGGGGGCAGTGCGTGCGTCTTGGATTTCCTCTGTTTTGGGGGATTTGCGCATGTGTAAAGGCATCCAGTCTTTACACTTGTAAAAAGCACACGTAAGTATATATTTTTACAGGTAAGTGGTGTTTTAGTGTAGTTTAGAATTTTTATCCCACAGATTTATTTTTTTAAAGAATCTACAATAAGGTAAGTTTAGTTTTAGACACTTTTTATTAAAAATTTATTTCTTTCAATAAAAAAAGTTATTGTTTAAATTATTTTTTTAAACTTATTTATACTTAATTTAATGATTGGAATGTTTTTTTAAATTTTAGTTAAAGTTTAAATAGTGTTTTGGGCCTCCGTAGTTTTCATGAGTTTGACAGTTCTTACTCTCAAACTCATGAATGAACCTTCCCCTCCCCTGATTGGTTGTACAGTGCTCACCTGATCCCAGCCAGCACATCGCACTAACTACGCCGCTGGATCAGGTAAGCACTGCGCACTGACATCTGAACCGGGCCTGTGACAGAAAATGCAAGCAGGCCCGGGCTTCAGATGCCAGCGTGCAGTGTGAGTGCAGAGCGGGGGCTTGCACGTGCGGCAAGCCCCCGACACCAAGTTCTGTGCCAATGTATTGTACCAAACCGAGGAGTATTTGATGGAGCAGTGCATAACGAGGTTTACTCTGTATCTAACCCGTTTTGGACCAAATCGACGATTGTTTGATGGAGCAGTGTATAAAGAGGTTTACACTGTATCAAACCCAAATTGTACCAAACTGAGGATTGCTTGATGGAGCAGTGTATAAAGAGGTTTACGCTGTATCAAACCCAAATTGTACCAAACTGAGGATTGCTTGATGGAGCAGTGTAGGAAGCGCTTTGCTCTGTATGTAACCCACACTGTACCAAACCGAGGAGTGTTAGATGGAGAAGTTTATATAACGCTTTACTCTATACCCAACCCGTACTCTACCAAACTGAGGAGTGTTTGATGGAGCAGTGTATAAAGAGCCTTACTCTGTATCTAAACTGTCTTGTATCAAATCGAGGAGAGTTTGACAGAATAGTTGATAATGGGCATTACTCTGTATCAAACCCATATTGTACCAAACCGAGAAGTGTTTGATAGAGCAGTGTATGAAGTGCTTTACTCTGTATCTAACAAGTACTCTACCAAACCGAGGATTGTTTGATGGAGCAGTTTATAAAGAGCTTTACTCTGTATCTAACTCGTATTGTACCAGACAGAGGAGTATTTGATGCAACAGTTTATAAAGAGCTTTAATGTATATCTAACCCGTATTGTACCAAACCGACGAGTGTTTGATGGAGCAGTGTATAAACAACTTTACGCTGTATCTAACACATATTGTAACAATCCGAGGAGTGATTAATGGAGCAATGCATAAATAGCTTTACTCTGTATCGAACCCGTATTGTGCCAATCTGAGGAGTGTTTGATGAAGCAGTGTATGAAGAGCTTTGCTCTGTATCTAACCCGTACTGTATAAAACCGAGGACTGTCTAATGGAGCAGTGTATAAAGTGCTTTAAGCTTTGTCAAACCCGTATTTTACCAAACCAGGAGTGTTTGATGGAGCAGTCTATAAAGAGCTTTACTGTGTATCAAACCCGTACTGTGCCAAACCGAGGAGTGTTTGATGGAACATTGTATAAAGTGTTTTACTCTGTACCAAACCCGTATTGTACCAAACCGAGGAGTGTTTGAAAGAGCAGTTTATAGAGAGCTTTACTCTGTATCTAACAGGAGTTGCACCAAACCGAGGAGTTTTTGATTGAGCATTGTATAAGGAGATTTATTTTTTAACTAACACCTATTGTACCAATCCGAGGAGTGTTTGATGGAGCAAATTATAAAGAGCTTTACTCTGTATCAAACCCGAACTGTACCAAACAGAGGTGTGTTTGATGGAGCAGTGTATAAAGAGCTTAATTCTGTATCTAAACCGTATTGTACCAAACGGCAGAATGTTTGATGGAGCAATGTATAAAGAGCATTACTCTGTATCTTACACGTATTGTTCCAAACCGAGGAGTGTTTGATGGAGCAGTGTTAAAAAGCTTTCCTCTGTATCAAACCCGTATTGTACCAAATCGAGTAGTGTTTGATGGTGCAGTTTGTAATTGCTTTACTCTGTATCTAACCCCTATTGTACCAAACCGAGGAGTGTTTGATGGAGCAGTTTATAAAGAGCTTTACTGTGTATCAAACCCGTACTGTGCCAAACCGAGGAGTGTTTGATGGAACAGTGTATAAAGCACTTTACTCTCTATCTAACCCGTATTGTACCAAACAGAGGAGTGTTCGATGGAGCAGTGTATAAAGAGCTTTACTCTCTATCTAACCCGTATTGTACCAAACAGAGGAGTGTTCGATGGAGCAGTGTATAAAAAGTTTTACTCTGTATCAAACTCATATTTTACCAAACCGAGGAGTGTTTCATGGAGCAGTGTATAAAGAGCTTAACTCTGTATCTAACCCGTATTTTACCATTTCGAGGAGTGATTAATGGAGCAGTGTATAAAGCTCTTTACTCTGTGTCTAACCCATATTTTATCATTTCGAGCAGTGTTTGATGGGCAGTGTATAACTTGATTTACTCTGTATCTAATCCGCATTGTACCAAAACGAGGAGTGTTTGATGGAGCAGTGTATAAAGAGCTTTAATCTGTATCTATCCCGTTTTGGACCAAGCCGAGGATTGTTTGATGGAGCAGTGTACATAGAGCTTTACGCTGTATCAGACCCGCATTGTACCAAACCAAGGATTGTTTGATGGAGCAGTTTATAAAGCGCATTACTATGTATCTAACCCGTATTGTACCAAACCTAGGAGTGTTGATGGAGAAGTGTATGAACAGATTTACTCCGTACCAAAACCCGGACTGTAACAACCGTGCAGTTTTTGATAGTGAAGTATATAAAAAGCTTTAATCTGTATCTAACCCGTATTGTACCAAACATGGAGTGTTTGATGGAGCAGTGCATAAAGAGCTTTACTCTGTATCTAACCCTTATTGTACCAAACCGAGGAATTTTTGATGGAGCAGTTTATAAAGAACTTTACTCTGTATCTAACTCGTACTGTACCAAACCGAGGAATGTTTGATGGAGCAGTTTATAAAGAGCTTTACTGTATATCTAACCCGTATTGTACCAAACCGAGGATTGTTTGATGGAGCAGTGTATAAAGAACTTTACCCTGTATCTGACCCCCATATTGTAACAATCCGAGGAGTGATTAATGGAGCAATGTATAAATAGCTTTAATCTGTATCTAAGCTATATTGTACAATCCAAGGAGTGATTAATGGAGCAATGTATAAATAGCTTTACTCTGTATCGATGTGTTTGATGAAGCAGTGTATAAAGTGCTTTACTCGTTATCAAACCCGTATTGTACCAAACCAAGGAGTGTTTGATGGAGCAGTGTATAAAGAGCTTTACTCAGTATGTAACACGTGTTGTACCAAACCAAGCAGTGTTTGATGGAGCAGTGTATAAAGAGCTTTACTCTGTATCAAACCCGTATTGTACCAAACCAAGGAGTGTTTGATGGAGCAGTGTATAAAGAGCTTTACTCTGTATCAAACCCGTATTGTACCAAACCAAGGAGTGTTTGATGGAGCAGTGTATAAAGAGCTTTACTCAGTATGTAACACGTGTTGTACCAAACCAAGCAGTGTTTGATGGAGCAGTGTATAAAGAGCTTTACTCTGTATCAAACCCGTATTGTACCAAACCAAGGAGTGTTTGATGGAGCAGTGTATAAAGAGCTTTACTCTGTATCTAACCCGTATTGTACCAAACCAAGGAGTGTTTGATGGAGCAGTGTATAAAGAGCTTTACTCTGTATCAAACCCGTATAGTACCAAACCAAGGAGTGTTTGATGGAGCAGTGTATAAAGAGCTTTACTCTGTATCAAACCCGTATTGTAGCAAACCGAGGAGTGTTTGATATAGCAGTGTATAAAGAGCTTTACTCAGTATCAAGCCCGTATTGTGCCAAACCGAGGAGTGTTTGATATAGCAGTTTATAAAGAGCTTTACTCTGTATCAAACCCGTATTGTACCAAACCGAGGAGTGTTTGATATAGCAGTTTATAAAGAGCTTTACTCTGTATCAAACCCGTGCTGTACCAAACCGAGGAGTGTTTGATGGAGCAGTGTATAAAGAGCTTTACTCTGTATCAAACCCGTATTGTACCAAACCGAGGAGTGTTTGATGGAGCAGTGTATAAAGAGCTTTACTCAGTATGTAACACGTGTTGTACCAAACCGAGTATTTATTATGGAGCATTGTATAAGGAGATTTACTTATTAACTGACACCTATTGTACCAATCCGAGGACTGTTTGATGAAGCAGTGTGTGAAGTGCTTTACTCCGTATCAAAACCGTACTGTACCAAACAGAGGAGTATTTGATGGAGCAGTGTACAAAGAGCATAATTCTGTATCTAACCCGTATTGTACCAATCCGAGGAGTGTTTAATGGAGCAGCATATAAATAGCTTTAATCTCTATCCAACCCGTTTTAGACCAAACCGAGGACTGTTTGATGGAGCTGTGTATAAAGAGCTTTACTCTATATCTAACCTGCATTGTACCAATCCAAGAATTATTTGATTGTGCAGTGTATAAAGTGTTTTACTCTGTATCTAACCAGTATTGGACCAAACCGAGTAGTGTTTGATGGAGCAGTGTGTAAAGAGCTTTACTCTGTATGTCACACATATCGTACCAAACCTAGGAGTGTTGATGGAGAAGTGTATGAAGAGATTTACTCTGTACCCAAACCCGGATTCTAACAACCCGTGTAGTTTTTGAGGGAGAAGTATATAAAAAGCTTTAATCTGCATCTAACCGGTATTGTACCAAACATGGAGTGTTTGATGGAGCAGTGTATAAAGAGCCTTACTCTGTATCTAACAAGCATTCTACCAAACCGAGGATTGTTTGATGGAGCAGTGTATAAAGCGCTTTACTATGTATCTAAGCCTTATTGTACCAAACCGAGAATTGTTTGATGGACCAGTTTATAAAGAGCTTTACTCTGTGTCTAACTCTTATTGTACCAGACAGAGGAATGTTTGATGGAGCAGTTTATAAAGAGCTTTACTCTGTATGTAACCCCTATTGTACCAAACCGAATAGTGTTTGATGGAGCAATTTATAAAGAGCATTAATTTGTACCAAACACTTATTCTACCAAAAGGTGGAGTTTTTGATGGAGCTGTTTATAATGAGCTTTAAGCTGTATCAACCCGTATTTTACCAAGTGGAGGAGTGCTTGATGGAGCAGTGTATAAAGCGCTTTACTCTGTATCTAACCCGTATTGTACCAAACCGAGGAGTGTTTGATGTAGCAATGTATAAAGCACTTTAATGTGCATCTAACACGTATTGTTCCAAATGCAGGAGTGTTTGATGTAGCAGTGTATAAAGAGCTTTACTCTGTATCTAACCCGTATTGTAACATTTCGAGGAGTTTTTGATGGGCAGTGTATAAAGAGATTTACTCTGTATCTAATTCGGATTGTACCAAAACGATGAGTGTTTAATGGAGCAGTGTATAAAGAGCTTTACTCTGTATCTAACCCGTTTTGGACCAAGCCAAGGATTGTTTGATGGAGCAGTGTATATAGCGCTTTACGCTGTATCTAACCCCTATTGTACCAAACCGAGGAGTGCTTGATGGAGCATTGTATAAAGAGCTTCAGTCTGTACCAAACCCATATTGAACCATATCGTGGAGTTTTTGATAGAGCAGTGTATAAAGCGCTTTACTCAATTTATCTCCAGTATCGCACACAAACCAAGGAGTGTTTGATGGAGCAGTCTATAAAGAGCTTTAATCTTTATCGCAATTGTATTGTACCAAACTGAGGAGTGTTTGATGGAGCAGTGCATAAAGTGCTTTAATCTGTATCCGAACCGTATTGTAGCAAATGGAGCAGTGTTTGATGGAGCCGTGTATAGAGCACTTTAATCTGTATCTAACCGGTATTGCACCAAATCGAGGAGTTTGAAGGTGCAGTGCATAAAGCGCTTTACTCTGCATCTAACCAATATTAGAAAAAACCGAGGAGTGCTTGATGGAGCAGTGTTTAAAGAGCTTTACTCTGTATCTAACCCGTGCTGTACCTGCCCTGGGAGTGTTTGACGGGACAGTGTAGAGGGAGCTTTACTCTGTATCTAACCCTGTGCTGTACTTGCCCTGGGAGTGTTTGATGGGACAGTGTAGAGGGAGCTTTACTCTGTATCTAAGCCGTGCTCTGCCTGCCCTGGGAGTGTTTGATGGGACAGGGTAGAGGCAGCTTTCCTCTGTATCTAACCCGTGCTGTACCTGCCCTGCGAGTGTTTGATGGGACAGTGCAGAGGGAGCTTTACTCTGTATCTAACCCGTGCTGTACCTGCCATGGGAGTGTTTGATGGGATAGTGTAGAGGGAGCTTTACTCTGTATCTAACCCGTGCTGCACCTGCCCTGGGAGTGTTTGATGGGACAGTGTAGAGGGAGCTTTACTCTGTATCTAACCCTGTGCTGTACCTGCCCTGGGAGTGCTTGATGGGACAGTGTAGAGGGAGCTTTACTCTGTATCTAACCCGTGCTGTACCTGCCCTGGGAGTGTTTGATGGGACAGTGTAGAGGGAGCTTTACTCTGTATCTAACCCGTGCTGTACCTGCCCTGGGAGTGTTTGATGGGACAGTGTAGAGGGAGCTTAACTCTGTATCTAACCCGTGCTGTACCTGCCCTGGAAGTGTTTGATGGGACAGTGTAGAGGGAGCTTTACTCTGTATCTAACCCTGTGCTGTACCTGCCCTGGGAGTGTTTGATGGGACTGTGTAGAGGGAGCTTTACTCTGTATCAACCCGTGCTGTACCTGCCCTGGGAGTGTTTGATGGGACATTGTAGAGGGAGCTTCACTCTGTATCTATCGCGTGCTGTACCTGCCCTGGGAGTGTTTGATGGGACAGTGTAGAGGGAGCTTTACTCAGTATCTAACCCTGTGCTGTACCTGCCCTGGGAGTGTTTGATGGGACAGTGTAGAGGGAGCTTAACTCTGTATCTAATACGTGCTGTACCTGCCCTGGGAGTGTTTGATGGGACAGTGTGGAGGGAGCTTTACTCAGTATCTAACCCTGTGCTGTACCTGCCCTGGGAGTGTTTGATGGGACAGTGTAGAGGGAGCTTAACTCTGTATCTAACCCGTGCTGTACCTGCCTTGGGAGTGTTTGATGGCACAGTGTCGAAGGAGCTTTACTCTGTATCTAACCCGTGCTGTACTTGCCCTGGGAGTGTTTGATGCGACAGTGTAGAGGGAGCTTTACTCTGTATCTAACCCGTGCTGTACCTGCCCTGGGAGTGTTTGATGGGACAGTGTAGAGGGAGCTTAACTCTATATCTAACATGTGCTGTACCTGCCCTGGGAGTGTTTAATGGGACAGTGTAGAGGGAGCTTTACTCTGTATCTAACCCTGTGCTGTACCTGCCCTGGGAGTGTTTGATGGGACAGTGTAGAGGGAGCTTTACTCTGTATCAACCCGTGCTGTACCTGCCCTGGGAGTGTTTGATGGGACATTGTAGAGGGAGCTTTACTCTGTATCTAACCCGTGCTGTACCTGCCCTGGGAGTGTTTGATGGGGCAGTGTAGAGGGAGCTTTACTCAGTATCTAACCCTGTGCTGTACCTGCCCTGGGAGTGTTTGATGGGACAGTGTAGAGGGAGCTTTACTCTGTTTCTAACCCATTCTGTACCTGCCCTGGGAGTGTTTGATGGGACAGTGTAGAGGGAGCTTTACTCTGTATCTAACCCGTGCTCTACCTGCCCTGGGAGTGTTTGATGGGACAGGGTAGAGGCAGCTTTACTCTGTATCTAACCCGTGCTGTACCTGCCCTGCGAGTGTTTGATGGGACAGTGTAGAGGGAGCTTTACTCTGTATCTAACCCGTGCTGTACCTGCCATGGGAGTGTTTGATGGGATAGTGTAGAGGGAGCTTTACTCTGTATCTAACCCGTGCTGTACCTGCCCTGGGAGTGTTTGATGGAACAGTGTAGAGGGAGCTTTAATCTGTATCTAACCCTGTGCTGTACCTGCCCTGGTAGTGCTTGATGGGACAGTGTAGAGGGAGCTTTACTCTGTATCAACCCGTGCTGTACCTGCCCTGGGAGTGTTTGATGGGCATTGTAGAGGCAGCTTTACTCTGTATCTATCGCGTGCTGTACCTGCCCTGGGAGTGTTTGATGGGACAGTGCAGAGGGAGATTTACTCAGTATCTAACCCTGTGCTGTACCTGCCCTGGGAGTGTTTGATGGGACAGTGTAGAGGGAGCTTTACTCTTTATATAACCCGTGCTGTACCTGCCCTGGGAGTGTTTGCCGGGACAGTGTAGAGGGAGTTTTACTCTGTATCTAACCCTGTGCTGTACCTGCCCTGGGAGTGTTTGATGGGACAGTGTGGAGGGAGCTTTACTCTGTATCTAACCCATGCTGTCCCTGCCCTGGGAGTGTTTGATGGGACAGTGTAGAGGCAGCTTTACCCTGTATCTAACCCGTGCTGTACCTGCCCTGGGAGTGTTTGATGGGACAGTGCAGAGGCAGCTTTACTCTGTATCTAACCCGTGCTGTACCTGTCCTGGGAGTGTTTGATGGGACAGTCTCGAAGGAGCTTTACTCTGTATCTAACCCGTGCTGTACCTGCCCTGGGAGTGTTTGATGGGACAGTGTAGAGGGAGCTTTGCTCTGTATCTAACCCGTGCTGCACCTGCCCTGGGAGTGTTTGATGGGACAGTGTAGAGGGAGCTTTACTCTGTATCTAACCCGTGCTGCACCTGCCCTGGGAGTGTTTGATGGGACAGTGTTGAAGGAGCTTTACTCTGTATCTAACCCGTGCTGTACCTGCCCTGGGAGTGTTTGATGGGATAGTGTAGAGGGAGCTTTACTCTGTATCTAACCCGTGCTGTACCTGCCCTGGGAGTGTTTGATGGGACAGTGTAGAGGGAGCTTAACTCTGTATCTAACCCGTGCTGTACCTGCCCTGGGAGTGTTTGATGGGACAGTGTAGAGGGAGCTTTACTCTGTATCTAACCGGTGCTTTACCTGCCCTGGGAGTGTTTGACGGGACAGTGTAGAGGGAGCTTTACTCTGTATCTGACCCTGTGCTGTACCTGCCCTGGGAGTGTTTGATGGGACAGTGTAGAGGGAGCTTTACTCTGTATCTAACCCATGCTGTACCTGCCCTGGGAGTGTTTGATGGGACAGTGTAGATGGAGCTTTACTCTGTATCTAACCCGTGCTGTACCTGCCCTGGGAGTGTTTGATGGGACAGTGTAGAGGCAGCTTTACTCTGTATCTAACCCGTGCTGTACCTGTCCTGGGAGTGTTTCATGGGACAGTTTCGAAGGAGCTTTACTCTGTATCTAACCCGTGCTGTACCTGCCCTGGGAGTGTTTGATGGGACAGTGTACAGGGAGCTTTACTCTGTATCTAACCCGTGCTGTACCTGCCCTGGGAGTGTTTGATGGGACAGTATAGAGGGAGCTTTACTCTGTATCTAACCCGTGCTGTACCTGCCCTGGGAGTGTTTGATGGGACAGTGTCGAAGGAGCTTTACTCTCTATCTAACCCGTGCTGTACCTGCCTTGGGAGTGTTTGATGGGACAGTGTAGAGGGAGCTTTACTCTGTATCTAACCCATGCTGTACCTGCCCTGGGAGTGTTTGATGGGACAGTGTAGAGGGAGCTTTACTCTGTATCTAACCTGTGCTGTACCTGCCCTGGGAGTGTTTGATGGGACAGTGTAGAGGCAGCTTTACTCTGTATCTAACCCGTGCTGCAGCTGCCCTGGGAGTGTTTGATGGGACAGTGTAGAGGGAGCTTTACTCTGTATCTAACCCGTGCTGTACCTGCCCTGGGAGTGTTTGATGGGACAGTGTCGAAGGAGCTTAACTCTGTATCTAACCCGTGCTGTACCTGCCCTGGGAGTGTTTGATGGGACAGTGTAGAGGGAGCTTTACTCTGTATCTAACCCTGTGCTGTACCTGCCCTGGGAGTTTTTGATGGGACAGTGTAGAGGGAGCTTTACTCTGTATCTAGCCCGTGCTGTACCTGCCCTGGGAGTGTTTGATGGGACAGTGTAGAGGGAGCTTAACTCTGTATCTTACCGGTGCTGTACCTGCCCTGGGAGTGTTTGATGGGACAGTGTAGAAAGAGCTTAACTCTGTATCTAACCCGTGCTGTACCTGCCCTGGGAGTGTTTGATGGGACAGTGTAGAGGGAGCTTAACTTTGTATCTAACCCGTGCTGTACCTGCCCTGGGAGCGTTTGATGGGACAGTGTAGAGGGAGATTTACTCTGTATCTAACCCTGTGCTGTACCTGCCCTGGGAGTGTTTGATGGGACAGTGTAGAGGGAGCTTTACTCCGTATCAAACCGTGCTGTACCTGCCCTGGGATTGTTTGATGGGACATTGGAGAGGGAGCTTTACTCTGTATCTAACCCGTGCTGTATCTGCCCTGGGAGTGTTTGATGGGACAGTGTAGAGGGAGCTTTACTCTGTATCTAACCCATGCTGTACCTGCCCTGGGAGTGTTTGATGGGACAGTGTAGAGGGAGCTTTACTCTGTATCTAACCCGTTCTGTACCTGCCCTGGGAGTGTTTGATGGGACAGTGTCGAGGCAGCTTTACTCTGTATCTAACCCATGCTGTACCTGTCCTGGGAGTGTTTGATGGGACAGTTTCGAAGGAGCTTTACTCTGTATTTAACCCGTGCTGTACCTGCCCTGGGAGTGTTTGATGGGACAGTGTCGAAGGAGCTTTACTCTGTATCTAACCCCTGCTGTACCTGCCGTGGGAGTGTTTGATGGGACAGTGTAGAGGGAGCTTTACTCTGTATCTAACCCGTGCTCTACCTGCCCTGGGAGTGTTTGATGGGACAGGGTAGAGGCAGCTTTACTCTGTATCTAACCCGTGCTGTACCTGCCCTGCGAGTTTTTGATGGGACAGTGTAGAGGGAGCTTTTCTCTGTATCTAACCCGTGCTGTACCTGCCATGGGAGTGTTTGATGGGATAGTGTAGAGGGAGCTTTACTCTGTATCTCACCTGTGCTGTACCTGCCCTGGGAGTGCTTGATGGGACAGTGTAGAGGGAGCTTTACTCTGTATCAACCCGTGCTGTATCTGCCCTGGGAGTGTTTGATGGGACATTGTAGAGGGAGCTTTACTCTGTATCTATCGCGTGCTGTACCTGCCCTGGGAGTGTTTGATGGGACAGTGTAGAGGGAGCTTTACTCAGTATTTAACCCTGTGCTGTACCTGCCCTGGGAGTGTTTGATGGGACAGTGTAGAGGGAGTTTTACTCTGTATCTAACCCTGTGCTGTACCTGCCCTGGGAGTTTTTGATGGGACAGTGTAGAGGGAGTTTTACTCTGTATCTAACCCATGCTGTCCCTGCCCTGGGAGTGTTTGATGGGACAGTGTAGAGGGAGCTTTACTCTGTATCTAACCCGTGCTGTACCTGCCCTGGGAGTGTTTGATGGGACAGTGTAGAGGCAGCTTTACTCTGTATCTAACCCGTGCTGTACCTGTCCTGGGAGTGTTTGATGGGACAGTCTCGAAGGAGCTTTACTCTGTATCTAACCCGTGCTGTACCTGCCCTGGGAGTGTTTGATGGGACCGTGTAGAGGGAGCTTTACTCTATATCTAACCCGTGCTGTACCTGCCCTGGGAGTGTTTGATGGGACAGTGTAGAGGGAGCTTTACTCTGTATCTAACCCGTGCTGTACCTGCCCTGGGAGTGTTTGATGGGACAGTGTCGAAGGAGCTTTACTCTGTATCTAACCCGTGCTGTACCTGCCCTGGGAGTGTTTGATGGGACAGTGTAGAGGGAGCTTTACTCTGTATCTAACCCGTGCTGTACCTGCCCTGGGAGTGTTTGATGGGACAGTGTAGAGGGAGCTTAACTCTGTATCTAACCCGTGCTGTACCTGCCCTGGGAATGTTTGATGGGACAGTGTAGAGGGAGCTTTACTCTGTATGTAACCCTGTGCTGTACCTGCCCTGGGAGTGTTTGATGGGATAGTGTAGAGGCAGCTTTACTCTGTATCTAACCCGTGCTGTACCTGTCCTGGGAGTGTTTCATGGGATAGTTTCGAAGGAGCTTTACTCTGTATCTAACCCGTGCTGTACCTGCCCTGGGAGTGTTTGATGGGACAGTGTACAGGGAGCTTTACTCTGCATCTAACCCGTGCTGTACCTGCCCTGGGAGTGTTTGATGGGACAGTATAGAGGGAGCTTTACTCTGTATCTAACCCGTGCTGTACCTGCCCTGGGAGTGTTTGATGGGACAGTGTCGAAGGAGCTTTACTCTCTATCTAACTCGTGCTGTACCTGCCCTGGGAGTGTTTGATGGGACAGTGTAGAGGGAGCTTTACTCTGTATCTAACCCATGCTGTACCTGCCCTGGGAGTGTTTGATGGGACAGTGTAGAGGGAGCTTTACTCTGTATCTAACCCGTGCTGTACCTGCCCTGGGAGTGTTTGATGGGACAGTGTAGAGGCAGCTTTACTCTGTATCTGACCCGTGCTGTACCTGTCCTGGGAGTGTTTGATGGGACAGTTTCGAAGGAGCTTTACTCTGTATCTAACCCGTGCTGTACCTGCCCTGGGACTGTTTGATGGGACAGTGTAGAGGGAGCTTTACTCTGTATCTAACCCGTGCTGTAGCTGCCCTGGGTGTGTTTGATGGGACAGTGTAGAGGGAGCTTTACTCTGTATCTAACCCGTGCTGTACCTGCCCTGGGAGTGTTTGATGGGACAGTGTCGAAGGAGCTTAACTCTGTATCTAACCCGTGCTGTACCTGCCCTGGGAGTGTTTGATGGGACAGTGTAGAGGGAGCTTTACTCTGTATCTAACCCTGTGCTGTACCTGCCCTGGGAGTTTTTGATGGGAGAGTGTAGAGGGAGCTTTACTCTGTATCTAGCCTGTGCTGTACCTGCCCTGGGAGTGTTTGATGGGACAGTGTAGAGGGAGCTTTACTCTGTATCTAACTCGTGCTGTACCTGCCCTGGGAGTGTTTGATGGGACAGTGTAGAGGGAGCTTTACTCAGTATCTAACCCTGTGCTGTACCTGCCCTGGGAGTGTTTGATAATTTGGCAACAAATGCAAACTTGAAAGCTCGCAAGAACAAACCCAAAACAAAAAAGTATGAAAAATGGTTTGACCATGATTGCCATAACATGAGGAAAAAAGCTTAGAAAACTATCAAACCAAAAACACAGACATCCAGAAAACGAGGAATTACGCCTTACTTATTGTCAGACGCTCACAATACAGAAACACACTCAGGACCAAAAAAGAGCAATTTATTAAGAATACACTCAGCTCCATGGAGGAATCCATTGAGTCGAATTGTTTCTGGGACAACTTGAAAACACTACACAAAAAACAACACGACGATTTGTCCATTCAAAATGGGGACACATGGGTAAACCACTTTGAAAAATTATACCAGAAAAACACACTAGGACCAGAGCAACACCAAATACGCAAAAAACTTGAAAAGCTTGAAATGGCCATAAAAGATAACCAAAACCCGCTAGACGCCATAATAACAGAAAAAGAACTTCTTGAAAAACTCAAGGACCTGCGACCAGGAAAAGCTTGCGGGACAGACGGCATACTAAACGAGATGATTAAACACGCAGACGACAAACTGAAACTGGCTATCCTAAAACTCTTCAACTTGGTTCTGAGTGTCGGTTATTTCCCTGACATCTGGAACAAAGGACTCATAACACCCATATACAAAAGTGGGGACAAAATCGACCCAAACAACTATCGAGGCATCTGTGTAAACAGTAACCTGGGGAAGGTATTCTGTAGCATCATAAACAAAAGACTTATAAGCTTCCTTGAAGAGCACAATGTCTTGAGTAAAAGCCAAATTGGATTCCTGCCAAACTATAGAACATCCGATCATATCTTCACCCTACAGACCCTAATTGACAAACACGTTCACCATAACAAAAGCAAAATCTTTGTAGATTTCCAGAAGGCTTTCGACTCCATCTGGCATGACGGTTTATTCCTGAAACTTATCGAAAGCGGGGTAGGAGGTAAAACATATGATGTAATTAAATCAATGTATACAAACAATAAATGTGCAGTTAAAATTGGAGACAAACAAACAAAATACTTCCCACAGGGGCGGGGGGTGACGCAGGGCTCGCCAATCTCACCGACACTCTTTAATATTTACATTAATGGATTGGCAAAACTACTTGAACAATCTACAGCACCCGGCCTCACCCTATCCAACCTCATCCAAGGTTAAATTCCTCCTCTATGCCGACGACCTGGTTCTGCTGTCACCAACTAAGGAGGGTCTACAGCAGAACCTGGACCTGCTGGAGTCGTACTGCCAGACTTGGGCCCTGACAATAAATCCCCAAAAAACCAAAGTCCTTGTGTTCCAGCAAAGATCCAAACAACATGGACCCACAATAAATTTCACAGTAGGAACAACCAAAATTGAACAAACCACTCACTACACATACTTGGGCTTAAAAATCAGTTCTACGGGAAACTTCAAACTGGCTGTGAATGAACTGAAAGAGAAAGCAAGAAGGGCTTTCTATGCCATCAAAAAATCAATCCAAATAGAAATCCCAATTAGCATTTGGCTCAAAATTTTCAAATCAGTAATTGAACCAATTGCACTCTATGGCAGTGAGGTCTGGGGACCACTAACACAACAAGATTTTGCAAAATGGGACAAACACCCAATTGAGATCCTACATGCGGAATTCTGTAAAAGTATCCTCCGGACTCAAAGGAAAACAGTAAACAACGCATGCAGGGCGGAACTAGGCCAATACCCATTAATAATCACTATCCAAAAAAGAGCCACCAAATTTTGGAATCACCTACAAATGAGCAACCCCCAATGCTATCACTACGACGCCCTGAAATGCCAAGAGCTGACCATAAAGAAGAATACCCTCAGTCAACTAGTCCTGGGACTCAATAAAGTAACTAATAACAATACTAACAATAACCAGCCCCAGGACAGTGACAGGGTAACACAAAGAATTCGACCCAACACAATCGTCGCTAAGCAAAAGGAAAAATATCTGTCATATTGGGCAGAAACAACAAAAACCCAAAGCAAACTCAATTGCTACTTGGCCCTAAACAGACAATACAACATAGCTGATTACCTGACCATGGTAAAGGATAACAAACTGAGAAGAACCTTGACAAGGTACAGACTTAGCGAACATAGCCTAGCGATCGAAAAAGGCAGACACAGGCAGACCAGGCTGCCAAGAGAAGACAGGATATGCTCTCACTGCAGTCAGGGAGTAGTAGAGACAGAGATGCACTTCCTCACAGCCTGTGGAAAATATCAGGGCATCAGAGAGAATTTCTATCAAAAATTCTCACAAATATGCCCTGAATTCAGAAATCTGACTGACAACCAAAAACTCCCATTCCTACTGGGGGAGGAGAGAAGCTGTGTAACACTGGCGGCACACTATGTTACAGCTTGCCATGAACAGAGGGACAACCAGTAAACTAAGACAGGAATATATATAAACAAGGCGAAAATATATTTATAAACTCAGGGATATACCTGTTTATACACTGTATGAATGGAACCGCGTTTATGTGTTCAACCATAAATGTATTTTGATGCTTTGGCAACATAAGATGTAACTTATCATGCCAATAAAGCGATTTGTATTGTATTGTATTATTATTGTTTGATGGGACAGTGTAGAGGGAGCTTTACTTTGTATCTAACCCGTGCTGTACCTGCCCTGGGAGTGTTTGATGGGACAGTGTCGAGGGAGCTTAACTCTGTATCTAACCCGTGCTGTACCTGCCCTGGGAGTGTTTGATGGGACAGCGTAGAGGGAGCTTTACTCTGTATCTAACCCTGTGCTGCACCTGCCCTGGGAGTGTTTGATGGGACAGTGTAGAGGGAGCTTTACTCTGTATCAACCCGTGCTGTACCTGCCCTGGGAGTGTTTGATGGGAGATTGTAGAGGGAGCTTTACTCTGTATCTAACCCGTGCTGTACCTGCCCTGGGAGTGTTTGATGGGACAGTGTAGAGGGAGCTTTACTCTGTATCTAACCCTGTGCTGTACCTGCCCTAGGAGTGTTTGATGGGACAGTGTAGAGGGCGCTTTACTCTGTATCTAACCCGTGCTGTACCTGCCCTGGGAGTGTTTGATGGGACAGTGTAGAGGGAGCTTAACTCTGTATCTAACCCGTGCTGTACCTGCCCTGGGAGTGTTTGATGGGACAGTGTAGAGGGAGATTTACTCTGTATCTAACCCTGTGCTGTACCTGCGCTGGGAGTGTTTGATGGGACAGTGTAGAGGGAGCTTTACTCCGTATCAAACCGTGCTGTACCTGCCCTGGGATTGTTTGATGGGACATTGTAGAGGGAGCTTTACTCTGTATCTAACCCGTGCTGTACCTGCCCTGGGAGTGTTTGATGGGACAGTGTAGAGGGAGCTTTACTCTGTATGTAACCCATGCTGTACCTGCCCTGGGAGTGTTTGATGGGACAGTGTAGAGGGAGCTTTACTCTGTATCTAACCCATTCTGTACCTGCCCTGGGAGTGTTTGATGGGACAGTGTAGAGGCAGTTTTACTCTGTATCTAACCCGTGCTGTACCTGCCCTGGGAGTGTTTGATGGGACAGTGTAGAGGGAGCTTTACTCTGTATCTAACCCGTGCTCTACCTGCCCTGGGAGTGTTTGATGGGACAGGGTAGAGGCAGCTTTACTCTGTATCTAACCCGTGCTGTACCTGCCCTGCGAGTGTTTGATGGGACAGTGTAGAGGGAGCTTTACTCTCTATCTAACCCGTGCTGTACCTGCCATGGGAGTGTTTGATGGGACAGTGTCGAAGGAGCTTTACTCTGTATCTAACCCGTGCTGTACCTGCCCTGGGAGTGTTTGATGTGACAGTGTAGAGGGAGCTTTAATCTGTATCTAACCCTGTGCTCTACCTGCCCTGGGAGTGCTTGATGGGACAGTGTAGAGGGAGCTTTACTCTGTATCAACCCGTGCTGTACCTGCCCTGGGAGTGTTTGATGGGACATTGTAGAGGGAGCTTTACTCTGTATCTATCGCGTGCTGTACCTGCCCTGGGAGTGTTTGATGGGACAGTGTAGAGGGAGCTTTACTCAGTATCTAACCCTGTGCTGTACCAGCCCTGGGAGTGTTTGATGGGACAGTGTAGAGGGAGCTTTACTCTGTATCTAACCCATGCTGTACCTGCCCTGGGAGTGTTTGATGGGAGAGTGTAGAGGGAGCTTTACTCTGCATCTAACCCGTGCTGTACCTGCGCTGGGAGTGTTTGATGGGACAGTGTAGAGGGAGCTTTACTCTGTATCTAACCCGTGCTGTACCTGCCCTGGGAGTGTTTGATGGGACAGTGTAGAGGGAGATTTACTCTGTATCTAACCCGTGCTGTACCTGGCCTGGGAGTGTTTGCCGGGACAGTGTAGAGGGAGCTTTACTCTGTATCTAACCCTGTGCTGTACCTGCTCTGGGAGTGTTTGATGGGACAGTGTAGAGGGAGTTTTACTCTGTATCTAACCCGTGCTGTACCTGCGCTGAGAGTGTTTGATGGGACAGTTTAGAGGGAGCTTTACTCGGCATCTAACCCGTGCTGTACCTGCCGTGGGAGTGTTTGATGGGACAGGGTAGAGGGAGCTTTACTCAGTATCTAACGCTGTGCTGTACCTGCCCTGGGATTGTTTGATGGGACAGTGTAGGGGGAGCTTTACTCTGTATCTAACCCGTGCTGTACCTGCCCTGGGAGTGTTTGATGGGACAGTGTCGAGGGATCTTTACTCTGTATCTAACCCGTGCTGTACCTGCCCTGGGAGTGTTTGATGGGACAGTGTAGAGGGAGATTTACTCTGTCTCAACCCGTGCTGTTCCTGCCCTGGGAGTGTTTGATGGGACAGTGTAGAGGAAGCTTTACTCTGTATCTAACCCGTGCTGTACCTGCCCTGGGAGTGTTTGATGGGACAGTGTACAGGGAGATTTACTCTGTATCAAACCGTGCTGTACCTGCCCTGGGAGTGTTTGATGGGACAGTGTAGAGGGAGCTTTACTCTGTATCTAACCCTGTGCTGTACCTGCCCTGGGAGTGTTTGATGGGACAGTGTAGAGGGAGCTTTACTCTGTATCTAACCCTGTGCTGTACCTGCCCTGGGAGTGTTTGATGGGACAGTGTAGAGGCAGCTTTACTCTGTATCTAACCCGTGCTGTACCTGTCCTGGGAGTGTTTCATGGGATAGTTTCGAAGGAGCTTTACTCTGTATCTAACCCGTGCTGTACCTGCCCTGGGAGTGTTTGATGGGACAGTGTAGAGGCAGCTTTACTCTGTATCTAACTCGTGCTGTACCTGTCCTGGGAGTGTTTCATGGGATAGTTTCGAAGGAGCTTTACTCTGTATCTAACCCGTGCTGTACCTGCCCTGGGAGTGTTTGATGGGACAGTGTACAGGGAGCTTTACTCTGTATCTAACCCGTGCTGTACCTGCCCTGGGAGTGTTTGATGGGACAGTATAGAGGGAGCTTTACTCTGTATCTAACCCGTGCTGTACCTGCCCTGGGAGTGTTTGATGGGACAGTGTCGAAGGAGCTTTACTCTGTATCTAACCCGTGCTGTACCTGCCCTGGGAGTGTTTGATGGGACAGTGTAGAGGGAGCTTTACTCTGTATCTAACCCGTGCTCTACCTACCCTGGGAGTGTTTGATGGGACAGGGTAGAGGCAGCTTTACTCTGTATCTAACCCGTGCTGTACCTGCCCTGCGAGTGTTTGATGGGACAGTGTAGAGGGAGCTTTACTCTCTATCTAACCCGTGCTGTACCTGCCATGGGAGTGTTTGATGGGATAGTGTAGATGGAGCTTTACTCTGTATCTAACCCGTGCTGTACCTGCCCTGGGAGTGTTTGATGCGACAGTGTAGAGGGAGCTTTAATCTGTATCTAACCCTGTGCTGTACCTGCCCTGGGAGTGCTTGATGGGACAGTGTAGAGGGAGCTTTACTCTGTATCAACCCGTGCTGTACCTGCCCTGGGAGTGTTTGATGGGACATTGTAGAGGGAGCTTTACTCTGTATCTATCGCGTGCTGTACCTGCCCTGGGAGTGTTTGATGGGACAGTGTAGAGGAAGCTTTACTCAGTATCTAACCCTGTGCTGTACCAGCCCTGGGAGTGTTTGATGGGACAGTGTAGAGGGAGCTTTACTCTGTATCTAACCCGTGCTGTACCTGCCCTGGGAGTGTTTGATGGGAGAGTGTAGAGGGAGCTTTACTCTGCATCTAACCCGTGCTGTACCTGCGCTGGGAGTGTTTGATGGGACAGTGTAGAGGGAGATTTACTCTGTATCTAACCCGTGCTGTACCTGCCCTGGGAGTGTTTGATGGGACAGTGTAGAGGGAGATTTACTCTGTATCTAACCCGTGCTGTACCTGGCCTGGGAGTGTTTGCCGGGACAGTGTAGAGGGAGCTTTACTCTGTATCTAACCCTGTGCTGTACCTGCTCTGGGAGTGTTTGATGGGACAGTGTAGAGGGAGTTTTACTCTGTATCTAACCCGTGCTGTACCTGCGCTGAGAGTGTTTGATGGGACAGTTTAGAGGGAGCTTTACTCGGCATCTAACCCGTGCTGTACCTGCCGTGGGAGTGTTTGATGGGACAGGGTAGAGGGAGCTTTACTCAGTATCTAACGCTGTGCTGTACCTGCCCTGGGATTGTTTGATGGGACAGTGTAGGGGGAGCTTTACTCTGTATCTAACCCGTGCTGTACCTGCCCTGGGAGTGTTTGATGGGACAGTGTCGAGGGATCTTTACTCTGTATCTAACCCGTGCTGTACCTGCCCTGGGAGTGTTTGATGGGACAGTGTAGAGGGAGATTTACTCTGTCTCAACCCGTGCTGTTCCTGCCCTGGGAGTGTTTGATGGGACAGTGTAGAGGAAGCTTTACTCTGTATCTAACCCGTGCTTTACCTGCCCTGGGAGTGTTTGATGGGACAGTGTACAGGGAGATTTACTCTGTATCAAACCGTGCTGTACCTGCCCTGGGAGTGTTTGATGGGACAGTGTAGAGGGAGCTTTACTCTATATCTAACCCTGTGCTGTACCTGCCCTGGGAGTGTTTGATTGGACAGTGTAGAGGGAGCTTTACTCTGTATCTAACCCGTGCTGTACCTGCCCTGGGAGTGTTTGATGGGACAGTGTAGAGGGAGCTTTACTCGGTATCTAACCCGTGCTGTACCTGCCGTGGGAGTGTTTGATGGGACAGTGTCGAGGGAGCTTTACTCTGTATCTAACCCGTGCTGTACCTGCCCTGGGAGTGTTTGATGGGACAGTGTAGAGGGAGCTTAACTCTGTATCTAACCCGTGCTGTACCTGCCCTGGGAGTGTTTGATGGGACAGTGTAGAGGGAGCTTTACTCTGTATGTAACCCTGTGCTGTACCTGCCCTGGGAGTGTTTGATGGGACAGTGTAGAGGCAGCTTTACTCTGTATCTAACCCGTGCTGTACCTGTCCTGGGAGTGTTTCATGGGATAGTTTCGAAGGAGCTTTACTCTGTATCTAACCCGTGCTGTACCTGCCCTGGGAGTGTTTGATGGGACAGTGTACAGGGAGCTTTACTCTGTATCTAACCCGTGCTGTACCTGCCCTGGGAGTGTTTGATGGGACAGTATAGAGGGAGCTTTACTCTGTATCTAACCCGTGCTGTACCTGCCCTGGGAGTGTTTGATGGGACAGTGTCGAAGGAGCTTTACTCTCTATCTAACTCGTGCTGTACCTGCCCTGGGAGTGTTTGATGGGACAGTGTAGAGGGAGCTTTACTCTGTATCTAACCCATGCTGTACCTGCCCTGGGAGTGTTTGATGGGACAGTGTAGAGGGAGCTTTACTCTGTATCTAACCCGTGCTGTACCTGCCCTGGGAGTGTTTGATGGGACAGTGTAGAGGCAGCTTTACTCTGTATCTGACCCGTGCTGTACCTGTCCTGGGAGTGTTTGATGGGACAGTTTCGAAGGAGCTTTACTCTGTATCTAACCCGTGCTGTACCTGCCCTGGGACTGTTTGATGGGACAGTGTAGAGGGAGCTTTACTCTGTATCTAACCCGTGCTGTAGCTGCCCTGGGAGTGTTTGATGGGACAGTGTAGAGGGAGCTTTACTCTGTATCTAACCCGTGCTGTACCTGCCCTGGGAGTGTTTGATGGGACAGTGTCGAAGGAGCTTAACTCTGTATCTAACCCGTGCTGTACCTGCCCTGGGAGTGTTTGATGGGATAGTGTAGAGGGAGCTTTACTCTGTATCTAACCCTGTGCTGTACCTGCCCTGGGAGTTTTTGATGGGAGAGTGTAGAGGGAGCTTTACTCTGTATCTAGCCCGTGCTGTACCTGCCCTGGGAGTGTTTGATGGGACAGTGTAGAGGGAGCTTTACTCTGTATCTAACTCGTGCTGTACCTGCCCTGGGAGTGTTTGATGGGACAGTGTAGAGGGAGCTTTACTCAGTATCTAACCCTGTGCTGTACCTGCCCTGGGAGTGTTTGATAATTTGGCAACAAATGCAAACTTGAAAGCTCGCTAGAACAAACCCAAAACAAAAAACTATGAAAAATGGTTTGACCATGATTGCCATAACATGAGGAAAAAAGCTTAGAAAACTATCAAACCAAAAACACAGACATCCAGAAAACGAGGAATTACGCCTTACTGATTGTCAGATGCTAACACAATACAGAAACACACTCAGGACCAAAAAAGAGCAATTTATTAAGAATACACTCAGCTCCATGGAGGAATCCATTGAGTCGAATTGTTTCTGGGACAACTTGAAAACACTACACAAAAAACAACACGACGATTTGTCCATTCAAAATGGGGACACATGGGTAAACCACTTTGAAAAATTATACCAGAAAAACACACTAGGACCAGAGCAACACCAAATACGCAAAAAACTTGAAAAGCTTGAAATGGCCATAAAAGATAACCAAAACCCGCTAGACGCCATAATAACAGAAAAAGAACTTCTTGAAAAACTCAAGGACCTGCGACCAGGAAAAGCTTGCGGGACAGACGGCATACTAAACGAGATGATTAAACACGCAGACGACAAACTGAAACTGGCTATCCTAAAACTCTTCAACTTGGTTCTGAGTGTCGGTTATTTCCCTGACATCTGGAACAAAGGACTCATAACACCCATATACAAAAGTGGGGACAAAATCGACCCAAACAACTATCGAGGCATCTGTGTAAACAGTAACCTGGGGAAGGTATTCTGTAGCATCATAAACAAAAGACTTATAAGCTTCCTTGAAGAGCACAATGTCTTGAGTAAAAGCCAAATTGGATTCCTGCCAAACTATAGAACATCCGATCATATCTTCACCCTACAGACCCTAATTGACAAACACGTTCACCATAACAAAAGCAAAATCTTTGTAGATTTCCAGAAGGCTTTCGACTCCATCTGGCATGACGGTTTATTCCTGAAACTTATCGAAAGCGGGGTAGGAGGTAAAACATATGATGTAATTAAATCAATGTATACAAACAATAAATGTGCAGTTAAAATTGGAGACAAACAAACAAAATACCTCCCACAGGGGCGGGGGGTGACGCAGGGCTCGC
Organism: Somniosus microcephalus; assembly: GCF_052327205.1. Taxonomy (NCBI): domain Eukaryota; kingdom Metazoa; phylum Chordata; class Chondrichthyes; order Squaliformes; family Somniosidae; genus Somniosus; species Somniosus microcephalus. Next base: position 1,475,003 of record NC_141003.1, on the reverse strand, counting down.
CAATCTCACCGACACTCTTTAATATTTACATTAATGGATTGGCAAAACTACTTGAACAATCTACAGCACCCGGCCTCACCCTATCCAACCTCATCCAAGGTTAAATTCCTCCTCTATGCCGACGACCTGGTTCTGCTGTCACCAACTAAGGAGGGTCTACAGCAGAACCTGGACCTGCTGGAGTCGTACTGCCAGACTTGGGCCCTGACAATAAATCCCCAAAAAACCAAAGTCCTTGTGTTCCAGCAAAGATCCAAACAACATGGACCCACAATAAATTTCACAGTAGGAACAACCAAAATTGAACAAACCACTCACTACACATACTTGGGCTTAAAAATCAGTTCTACGGGAAACTTCAAACTGGCTGTGAATGAACTGAAAGAGAAAGCAAGAAGGGCTTTCTATGCCATCAAAAAATCAATCCAAATAGAAATCCCAATTAGCATTTGGCTCAAAATTTTCAAATCAGTAATTGAACCAATTGCACTCTATGGCAGTGAGGTCTGGGGACCACTAACACAACAAGATTTTGCAAAATGGGACAAACACCCAATTGAGATCCTACATGCGGAATTCTGTAAAAGTATCCTCCGGACTCAAAGGAAAACAGTAAACAACGCATGCAGGGCGGAACTAGGCCAATACCTATTAATAATCACTATCCAAAAAAGAGCCACCAAATTTTGGAATCACCTACAAATGAGCAACCCCCAATGCTATCACTACGACGCCCTGAAATGCCAAGAGCTGACCATAAAGAAGAATACCCTCAGTCAACTAGTCCTGGGACTCAATAAAGTAACTAATAACAATACTAACAATAACCAGCCCCAGGACAGTGACAGGGTAACACAAAGAATTCGACCCAACACAATCGTCGCTAAGCAAAAGGAAAAATATCTGTCATATTGGGCAGAAACAACAAAAACCCAAAGCAAACTCAATTGCTACTTGGCCCTAAACAGACAATACAACATAGCTGATTACCTGACCATGGTAAAGGATAACAAACTGAGAAGAACCTTGACAAGGTACAGACTTAGCGAACATAGCCTAGCGATCGAAAAAGGCAGACACAGGCAGACCAGGCTGCCAAGAGAAGACAGGATATGCTCTCACTGCAGTCAGGGAGTAGTTGAGACAGAGATGCACTTCCTCACAGCCTGTGGAAAATATCAGGGCATCAGAGAGAATTTCTATCAAAAATTCTCACAAATATGCCCTGAATTCAGAAATCTGACTGACAACCAAAAACTCCCATTCCTACTGGGGGAGGAGAGAAGCTGTGTAACACTGGCGGCACACTATGTTACAGCTTGCCATGAACAGAGGGACAACCAGTAAACTAAGACAGGAATATATATAAACAAGGCGAAAATATATTTATAAACTCAGGGATATACCTGTTTATACACTGTATGAATGGAACCGCGTTTATGTGTTCAACCATAAATGTATTTTGATGCTTTGGCAACATAAGATGTAACTTATCATGCCAATAAAGCGATTTGTATTGTATTGTATTATTATTGTTTGATGGGACAGTGTAGAGGGAGCTTTACTCTGTATCTAACCCGTGCTGTACCTGCCCTGGGAGTGTTTGATGGGACAGTGTCGAGGGAGCTTAACTCTGTATCTAACCCGTGCTGTACCTGCCCTGGGAGTGTTTGATGGGACAGCGTAGAGGGAGCTTTACTCTGTATCTAACCCTGTGCTGCACCTGCCCTGGGAGTGTTTGATGGGACAGTGTAGAGGGAGCTTTACTCTGTATCAACCCGTGCTGTACCTGCCCTGGGAGTGTTTGATGGGAGATTGTAGAGGGAGCTTTACTCTGTATCTAACCCGTGCTGTACCTGCCCTGGGAGTGTTTGATGGGACAGTGTAGAGGGAGCTTTACTCTGTATCTAACCCTGTGCTGTACCTGCCCTAGGAGTGTTTGATGGGACAGTGTAGAGGGCGCTTTACTCTGTATCTAACCCGTGCTGTACCTGCCCTGGGAGTGTTTGATGGGACAGTGTAGAGGGAGCTTAACTCTGTATCTAACCCGTGCTGTACCTGCCCTGGGAGTGTTTGATGGGACAGTGTAGAGGGAGATTTACTCTGTATCTAACCCTGTGCTGTACCTGCGCTGGGAGTGTTTGATGGGACAGTGTAGAGGGAGCTTTACTCCGTATCAAACCGTGCTGTACCTGCCCTGGGATTGTTTGATGGGACATTGTAGAGGGAGCTTTACTCTGTATCTAACCCGTGCTGTACCTGCCCTGGGAGTGTTTGATGGGACAGTGTAGAGGGAGCTTTACTCTGTATGTAACCCATGCTGTACCTGCCCTGGGAGTGTTTGATGGGACAGTGTAGAGGGAGCTTTACTCTGTATCTAACCCATTCTGTACCTGCCCTGGGAGTGTTTGATGGGACAGTGTAGAGGCAGTTTTACTCTGTATCTAACCCGTGCTGTACCTGCCCTGGGAGTGTTTGATGGGACAGTGTAGAGGGAGCTTTACTCTGTATCTAACCCGTGCTCTACCTGCCCTGGGAGTGTTTGATGGGACAGGGTAGAGGCAGCTTTACTCTGTATCTAACCCGTGCTGTACCTGCCCTGCGAGTGTTTGATGGGACAGTGTAGAGGGAGCTTTACTCTCTATCTAACCCGTGCTGTACCTGCCATGGGAGTGTTTGATGGGACAGTGTCGAAGGAGCTTTACTCTGTATCTAACCCGTGCTGTACCTGCCCTGGGAGTGTTTGATGTGACAGTGTAGAGGGAGCTTTAATCTGTATCTAACCCTGTGCTGTACCTGCCCTGGGAGTGCTTGATGGGACAGTGTAGAGGGAGCTTTACTCTGTATCAACCCGTGCTGTACCTGCCCTGGGAGTGTTTGATGGGACATTGTAGAGGGAGCTTTACTCTGTATCTATCGCATGCTGTACCTGCCCTGGGAGTGTTTGATGGGACAGTGTAGAGGGAGCTTTACTCAGTATCTAACCCTGTGCTGTACCAGCCCTGTGAGTGTTTGATGGGACAGTGTAGAGGGAGCTTTACTCCGTATCTAACCCATGCTGTACCTGCCCTGGGAGTGTTTGATGGGAGAGTGTAGAGGGAGCTTTACTCTGCATCTAACCCGTGCTGTACCTGCGCTGGGAGTGTTTGATGGGACAGTGTAGAGGGAGCTTTACTCTGTATCTAACCCGTGCTGTACCTGCCCTGGGAGTGTTTGATGGGACAGTGTAGAGGGAGATTTACTCTGTATCTAACCCGTGCTGTACCTGGCCTGGGAGTGTTTGCCGGGACAGTGTAGAGGGAGCTTTACTCTGTATCTAACCCTGTGCTGTACCTGCTCTGGGAGTGTTTGATGGGACAGTGTAGAGGGAGTTTTACTCTGTATCTAACCCGTGCTGTACCTGCGCTGAGAGTGTTTGATGGGACAGTTTAGAGGGAGCTTTACTCGGCATCTAACCCGTGCTGTACCTGCCGTGGGAGTGTTTGATGGGACAGGGTAGAGGGAGCTTTACTCAGTATCTAACGCTGTGCTGTACCTGCCCTGGGATTGTTTGATGGGACAGTGTAGGGGGAGCTTTACTCTGTATCTAACCCGTGCTGTACCTGCCCTGGGAGTGTTTGATGGGACAGTGTCGAGGGATCTTTACTCTGTATCTAACCCGTGCTGTACCTGCCCTGGGAGTGTTTGATGGGACAGTGTAGAGGGAGATTTACTCTGTCTCAACCCGTGCTGTTCCTGCCCTGGGAGTGTTTGATGGGACAGTGTAGAGGAAGCTTTACTCTGTATCTAACCCGTGCTGTACCTGCCCTGGGAGTGTTTGATGGGACAGTGTACAGGGAGATTTACTCTGTATCAAACCGTGCTGTACCTGCCCTGGGAGTGTTTGATGGGACAGTGTAGAGGGAGCTTTACTCTGTATCTAACCCTGTGCTGTACCTGCCCTGGGAGTGTTTGATGGGACAGTGTAGAGGGAGCTTTACTCTGTATCTAACCCTGTGCTGTACCTGCCCTGGGAGTGTTTGATGGGACAGTGTAGAGGCAGCTTTACTCTGTATCTAACCCGTGCTGTACCTGTCCTGGGAGTGTTTCATGGGATAGTTTCGAAGGAGCTTTACTCTGTATCTAACCCGTGCTGTACCTGCCCTGGGAGTGTTTGATGGGACAGTGTAGAGGCAGCTTTACTCTGTATCTAACTCGTGCTGTACCTGTCCTGGGAGTGTTTCATGGGATAGTTTCGAAGGAGCTTTACTCTGTATCTAACCCGTGCTGTACCTGCCCTGGGAGTGTTTGATGGGACAGTGTACAGGGAGCTTTACTCTGTATCTAACCCGTGCTGTACCTGCCCTGGGAGTGTTTGATGGGACAGTATAGAGGGAGCTTTACTCTGTATCTAACCCGTGCTGTACCTGCCCTGGGAGTGTTTGATGGGACAGTGTCGAAGGAGCTTTACTCTGTATCTAACCCGTGCTGTACCTGCCCTGGGAGTGTTTGATGGGACAGTGTAGAGGGAGCTTTACTCTGTATCTAACCCGTGCTCTACCTGCCCTGGGAGTGTTTGATGGGACAGGGTAGAGGCAGCTTTACTCTGTATCTAACCCGTGCTGTACCTGCCCTGCGAGTGTTTGATGGGACAGTGTAGAGGGAGCTTTACTCTCTATCTAACCCGTGCTGTACCTGCCATGGGAGTGTTTGATGGGATAGTGTAGATGGAGCTTTACTCTGTATCTAACCCGTGCTGTACCTGCCCTGGGAGTGTTTGATGCGACAGTGTAGAGGGAGCTTTAATCTGTATCTAACCCTGTGCTGTACCTGCCCTGGGAGTGCTTGATGGGACAGTGTAGAGGGAGCTTTACTCTGTATCAACCCGTGCTGTACCTGCCCTGGGAGTGTTTGATGGGACATTGTAGAGGGAGCTTTACTCTGTATCTATCGCGTGCTGTACCTGCCCTGGGAGTGTTTGATGGGACAGTGTAGAGGGAGCTTTACTCAGTATCTAACCCTGTGCTGTACCAGCCCTGGGAGTGTTTGATGGGACAGTGTAGAGGGAGCTTTACTCTGTATCTAACCCGTGCTGTACCTGCCCTGGGAGTGTTTGATGGGAGAGTGTAGAGGGAGCTTTACTCTGCATCTAACCCGTGCTGTACCTGCGCTGGGAGTGTTTGATGGGACAGTGTAGAGGGAGCTTTACTCTGTATCTAACCCGTGCTGTACCTGCCCTGGGAGTGTTTGATGGGACAGTGTAGAGGGAGATTTACTCTGTATCTAACCCGTGCTGTACCTGGCCTGGGAGTGTTTGCCGGGACAGTGTAGAGGGAGCTTTACTCTGTATCTAACCCTGTGCTGTACCTGCTCTGGGAGTGTTTGATGGGACAGTGTAGAGGGAGTTTTACTCTGTATCTAACCCGTGCTGTACCTGCGCTGAGAGTGTTTGATGGGACAGTTTAGAGGGAGCTTTACTCGGCATCTAACCCGTGCTGTACCTGCCGTGGGAGTGTTTGATGGGACAGGGTAGAGGGAGCTTTACTCAGTATCCAACGCTGTGCTGTACCTGCCCTGGGATTGTTTGATGGGACAGTGTAGGGGGAGCTTTACTCTGTATCTAACCCGTGCTGTACCTGCCCTGGGAGTGTTTGATGGGACAGTGTCGAGGGATCTTTACTCTGTATCTAACCCGTGCTGTACCTGCCCTGGGAGTGTTTGATGGGACAGTGTAGAGGGAGATTTACTCTGTCTCAACCCGTGCTGTTCCTGCCCTGGGAGTGTTTGATGGGACAGTGTAGAGGAAGCTTTACTCTGTATCTAACCCGTGCTTTACCTGCCCTGGGAGTGTTTGATGGGACAGTGTACAGGGAGATTTACTCTGTATCAAACCGTGCTGTACCTGCCCTGGGAGTGTTTGATGGGACAGTGTAGAGGGAGCTTTACTCTATATCTAACCCTGTGCTGTACCTGCCCTGGGAGTGTTTGATGGGACAGTGTAGAGGGAGCTTTACTCTGTATCTAACCCGTGCTCTACCTGCCCTGGGAGTGTTTGATGGGACAGTGTAGAGGGAGCTTTACTCGGTATCTAACCCGTGCTGTACCTGCCGTGGGAGTGTTTGATGGGACAGTGTCGAGGGAGCTTTACTCTGTATCTAACCCGTGCTGTACCTGCCCTGGGAGTGTTTGATGGGACAGTGTAGAGGGAGCTTAACTCTGTATCTAACCCGTGCTGTACCTGCCCTGGGAGTGTTTGATGGGACAGTGTAGAGGGAGCTTTACTCTGTATGTAACCCTGTGCTGTACCTGCCCTGGGAGTGTTTGATGGGACAGTGTAGAGGCAGCTTTACTCTGTATCTAACCCGTGCTGTACCTGTCCTGGGAGTGTTTCATGGGATAGTTTCGAAGGAGCTTTACTCTGTATCTAACCCGTGCTGTACCTGCCCTGGGAGTGTTTGATGGGACAGTGTACAGGGAGCTTTACTCTGTATCTAACCCGTGCTGTACCTGCCCTGGGAGTGTTTGATGGGACAGTATAGAGGGAGCTTTACTCTGTATCTAACCCGTGCTGTACCTGCCCTGGGAGTGTTTGATGGGACAGTGTCGAAGGAGCTTTACTCTCTATCTAACTCGTGCTGTACCTGCCCTGGGAGTGTTTGATGGGACAGTGTAGAGGGAGCTTTACTCTGTATCTAACCCATGCTGTACCTGCCCTGGGAGTGTTTGATGGGACAGTGTAGAGGGAGCTTTACTCTGTATCTAACCCGTGCTGTACCTGCCCTGGGAGTGTTTGATGGGACAGTGTAGAGGCAGCTTTACTCTGTATCTGACCCGTGCTGTACCTGTCCTGGGAGTGTTTGATGGGACAGTTTCGAAGGAGCTTTACTCTGTATCTAACCCGTGCTGTACCTGCCCTGGGACTGTTTGATGGGACAGTGTAGAGGGAGCTTTACTCTGTATCTAACCCGTGCTGTAGCTGCCCTGGGAGTGTTTGATGGGACAGTGTAGAGGGAGCTTTACTCTGTATCTAACCCGTGCTGTACCTGCCCTGGGAGTGTTTGATGGGACAGTGTAGAGGGAGATTTACTCTGTATCTAACCCGTGCTGTACCTGGCCTGGGAGTGTTTGCCGGGACAGTGTAGAGGGAGCTTTACTCTGTATCTAACCCTGTGCTGTACCTGCTCTGGGAGTGTTTGATGGGACAGTGTAGAGGGAGTTTTACTCTGTATCTAACCCGTGCTGTACCTGCGCTGAGAGTGTTTGATGGGACAGTTTAGAGGGAGCTTTACTCGGCATCTAACCCGTGCTGTACCTGCCGTGGGAGTGTTTGATGGGACAGGGTAGAGGGAGCTTTACTCAGTATCTAACGCTGTGCTGTACCTGCCCTGGGATTGTTTGATGGGACAGTGTAGGGGGAGCTTTACTCTGTATCTAACCCGTGCTGTACCTGCCCTGGGAGTGTTTGATGGGACAGTGTCGAGGGATCTTTACTCTGTATCTAACCCGTGCTGTACCTGCCCTGGGAGTGTTTGATGGGACAGTGTAGAGGGAGATTTACTCTGTCTCAACCCGTGCTGTTCCTGCCCTGGGAGTGTTTGATGGGACAGTGTAGAGGAAGCTTTACTCTGTATCTAACCCGTGCTGTACCTGCCCTGGGAGTGTTTGATGGGACAGTGTACAGGGAGATTTACTCTGTATCAAACCGTGCTGTACCTGCCCTGGGAGTGTTTGATGGGACAGTGTAGAGGGAGCTTTACTCTGTATCTAACCCTGTGCTGTACCTGCCCTGGGAGTGTTTGATGGGACAGTGTAGAGGGAGCTTTACTCTGTATCTAACCCTGTGCTGTACCTGCCCTGGGAGTGTTTGATGGGACAGTGTAGAGGCAGCTTTACTCTGTATCTAACCCGTGCTGTACCTGTCCTGGGAGTGTTTCATGGGATAGTTTCGAAGGAGCTTTACTCTGTATCTAACCCGTGCTGTACCTGCCCTGGGAGTGTTTGATGGGACAGTGTAGAGGCAGCTTTACTCTGTGTCTAACTCGTGCTGTACCTGTCCTGGGAGTGTTTCATGGGATAGTTTCGAAGGAGCTTTACTCTGTATCTAACCCGTGCTGTACCTGCCCTGGGAGTGTTTGATGGGACAGTGTACAGGGAGCTTTACTCTGTATCTAACCCGTGCTGTACCTGCCCTGGGAGTGTTTGATGGGACAGTATAGAGGGAGCTTTACTCTGTATCTAACCCGTGCTGTACCTGCCCTGGGAGTGTTTGATGGGACAGTGTCGAAGGAGCTTTACTCTGTATCTAACCCGTGCTGTACCTGCCCTGGGAGTGTTTGATGGGACAGTGTAGAGGGAGCTTTACTCTGTATCTAACCCGTGCTCTACCTGCCCTGGGAGTGTTTGATGGGACAGGGTAGAGGCAGCTTTACTCTGTATCTAACCCGTGCTGTACCTGCCCTGCGAGTGTTTGATGGGACAGTGTAGAGGGAGCTTTACTCTCTATCTAACCCGTGCTGTACCTGCCATGGGAGTGTTTGATGGGATAGTGTAGATGGAGCTTTACTCTGTATCTAACCCGTGCTGTACCTGCCCTGGGAGTGTTTGATGCGACAGTGTAGAGGGAGCTTTAATCTGTATCTAACCCTGTGCTGTACCTGCCCTGGGAGTGCTTGATGGGACAGTGTAGAGGGAGCTTTACTCTGTATCAACCCGTGCTGTACCTGCCCTGGGAGTGTTTGATGGGACATTGTAGAGGGAGCTTTACTCTGTATCTATCGCGTGCTGTACCTGCCCTGGGAGTGTTTGATGGGACAGTGTAGAGGGAGCTTTACTCAGTATCTAACCCTGTGCTGTACCAGCCCTGGGAGTGTTTGATGGGACAGTGTAGAGGGAGCTTTACTCTGTATCTAACCCGTGCTGTACCTGCCCTGGGAGTGTTTGATGGGAGAGTGTAGAGGGAGCTTTACTCTGCATCTAACCCGTGCTGTACCTGCGCTGGGAGTGTTTGATGGGACAGTGTAGAGGGAGCTTTACTCTGTATCTAACCCGTGCTGTACCTGCCCTGGGAGTGTTTGATGGGACAGTGTAGAGGGAGATTTACTCTGTATCTAACCCGTGCTGTACCTGGCCTGGGAGTGTTTGCCGGGACAGTGTAGAGGGAGCTTTACTCTGTATCTAACCCTGTGCTGTACCTGCTCTGGGAGTGTTTGATGGGACAGTGTAGAGGGAGTTTTACTCTGTATCTAACCCGTGCTGTACCTGCGCTGAGAGTGTTTGATGGGACAGTTTAGAGGGAGCTTTGCTCGGCATCTAACCCGTGCTGTACCTGCCGTGGGAGTGTTTGATGGGACAGGGTAGAGGGAGCTTTACTCAGTATCTAACGCTGTGCTGTACCTGCCCTGGGATTGTTTGATGGGACAGTGTAGGGGGAGCTTTACTCTGTATCTAACCCGTGCTGTACCTGCCCTGGGAGTGTTTGATGGGACAGTGTCGAGGGATCTTTACTCTGTATCTAACCCGTGCTGTACCTGCCCTGGGAGTGTTTGATGGGACAGTGTAGAGGGAGATTTACTCTGTCTCAACCCGTGCTGTTCCTGCCCTGGGAGTGTTTGATGGGACAGTGTAGAGGAAGCTTTACTCTGTATCTAACCCGTGCTTTACCTGCCCTGGGAGTGTTTGATGGGACAGTGTACAGGGAGATTTACTCTGTATCAAACCGTGCTGTACCTGCCCTGGGAGTGTTTGATGGGACAGTGTAGAGGGAGCTTTACTCTATATCTAACCCTGTGCTGTACCTGCCCTGGGAGTGTTTGATGGGACAGTGTAGAGGGAGCTTTACTCTGTATCTAACCCGTGCTGTACCTGCCCTGGGAGTGTTTGATGGGACAGTGTAGAGGGAGCTTTACTCGGTATCTAACCCGTGCTGTACCTGCCGTGGGAGTGTTTGATGGGACAGTGTCGAGGGAGCTTTACTCTGTATCTAACCCGTGCTGTACCTGCCCTGGGAGTGTTTGATGGGACAGTGTAGAGGGAGCTTAACTCTGTATCTAACCCGTGCTGTACCTGCCCTGGGAGTGTTTGATGGGACAGTGTAGAGGGAGCTTTACTCTGTATGTAACCCTGTGCTGTACCTGCCCTGGGAGTGTTTGATGGGACAGTGTAGAGGCAGCTTTACTCTGTATCTAACCCGTGCTGTACCTGTCCTGGGAGTGTTTCATGGGATAGTTTCGAAGGAGCTTTACTCTGTATCTAACCCGTGCTGTACCTGCCCTGGGAGTGTTTGATGGGACAGTGTACAGGGAGCTTTACTCTGTATCTAACCCGTGCTGTAACTGCCCTGGGAGTGTTTGATGGGACAGTATAGAGGGAGCTTTACTCTGTATCTAACCCGTGCTGTACCTGCCCTGGGAGTGTTTGATGGGACAGTGTAGAGGGAGCTTAACTCTGTATCTAACCCGTGCTGTACCTGCCCTGGGAGTGTTTGATGGGACAGTGTAGAGGGAGCTTAACTCTGTATCTAACCCGTGCTGTACCTGCCCTGGGAGTGTTTGATGGGACAGTGTAGAGGGAGCTTAACTCTGTATCTAACCCGTGCTGTACCTGCCCTGGGAGTGTTTGATGGGACAGTGTAGAGGCAGCTTTACTCTGTATCTGACCCGTGCTGTACCTGTCCTGGGAGTGTTTGATGGGACAGTTTCGAAGGAGCTTTACTCTGTATCTAACCCGTGCTGTACCTGCCCTGGGACTGTTTGATGGGACAGTGTAGAGGGAGCTTTACTCTGTATCTAACCCGTGCTGTAGCTGCCCTGGGAGTGTTTGATGGGACAGTGTAGAGGGAGCTTTACTCTGTATCTAACCCGTGCTGTACCTGCCCTGGGAGTGTTTGATGGGACAGTGTCGAAGGAGCTTAACTCTGTATCTAACCCGTGCTGTACCTGCCCTGGGAGTGTTTGATGGGATAGTGTAGAGGGAGCTTTACTCTGTATCTAACCCTGTGCTGTACCTGCCCTGGGAGTTTTTGATGGGAGAGTGTAGAGGGAGCTTTACTCTGTATCTAGCCCGTGCTGTACCTGCCCTGGGAGTGTTTGATGGGACAGTGTAGAGGGAGCTTTACTCTGTATCTAACTCGTGCTGTACCTGCCCTGGGAGTGTTTGATGGGACAGTGTAGAGGGAGCTTTACTCAGTATCTAACCCTGTGCTGTACCTGCCCTGGGAGTGTTTGATAATTTGGCAACAAATGCAAACTTGAAAGCTCGCTAGAACAAACCCAAAACAAAAAACTATGAAAAATGGTTTGACCATGATTGCCATAACATGAGGAAAAAAGCTTAGAAAACTATCAAACCAAAAACACAGACATCCAGAAAACGAGGAATTACGCCTTACTGATTGTCAGATGCTAACACAATACAGAAACACACTCAGGACCAAAAAAGAGCAATTTATTAAGAATACACTCAGCTCCATGGAGGAATCCATTGAGTCGAATTGTTTCTGGGACAACTTGAAAACACTACACAAAAAACAACACGACGATTTGTCCATTCAAAATGGGGACACATGGGTAAACCACTTTGAAAAATTATACCAGAAAAACACACTAGGACCAGAGCAACACCAAATACGCAAAAAACTTGAAAAGCTTGAAATGGCCATAAAAGATAACCAAAACCCGCTAGACGCCATAATAACAGAAAAAGAACTTCTTGAAAAACTCAAGGACCTGCGACCAGGAAAAGCTTGCGGGACAGACGGCATACTAAACGAGATGATTAAACACGCAGACGACAAACTGAAACTGGCTATCCTAAAACTCTTCAACTTGGTTCTGAGTGTCGGTTATTTCCCTGACATCTGGAACAAAGGACTCATAACACCCATATACAAAAGTGGGGACAAAATCGACCCAAACAACTATCGAGGCATCTGTGTAAACAGTAACCTGGGGAAGGTATTCTGTAGCATCATAAACAAAAGACTTATAAGCTTCCTTGAAGAGCACAATGTCTTGAGTAAAAGCCAAATTGGATTCCTGCCAAACTATAGAACATCCGATCATATCTTCACCCTACAGACCCTAATTGACAAACACGTTCACCATAACAAAAGCAAAATCTTTGTAGATTTCCAGAAGGCTTTCGACTCCATCTGGCATGACGGTTTATTCCTGAAACTTATCGAAAGCGGGGTAGGAGGTAAAACATATGATGTAATTAAATCAATGTATACAAACAATAAATGTGCAGTTAAAATTGGAGACAAACAAACAAAATACTTCCCACAGGGGCGGGGGGTGATGCAGGGCTCGCCAATCTCACCGACGCTCTTTAATATTTACATTAATGGATTGGCAAAACTACTTGAACAATCTACAGCACCCGGCCTCACCCTATATGAATCCAAGGTTAAATTCCTCCTCTATGCCGACGACCTGGTTCTGCTGTCACCAACTAAGGAGGGTCTACAGCAGAACCTGGACCTGCTGGAGTCGTACTGCCAGACTTGGGCCCTGACAATAAATCCCCAAAAAAACAAAGTCCTTGTGTTCCAGCAAAGATCCAAACAACATGGACCCACAATAAATTTCACAGTAGGAACAACCAAAATTGAACAAACCACTCACTACACATACTTGGGCTTAAAAATCAGTTCTACGGGAAACTTCAAACTGGCTGTGAATGAACTGAAAGAGAAAGCAAGAAGGGCTTTCTATGCCATCAAAAAATCAATCCAAATAGAAATCCCAATTAGCATTTGGCTCAAAATTTTCAAATCAGTAATTGAACCAATTGCACTCTATGGCAGTGAGGTCTGGGGACCACTAACACAACAAGATTTTGCAAAATGGGACAAACACCCAATTGAGATCCTACATGCGGAATTCTGTAAAAGTATCCTCCGGACTCAAAGGAAAACAGTAAACAACGCATGCAGGGCGGAACTAGGCCAATACCTATTAATAATCACTATCCAAAAAAGAGCCACCAAATTTTGGAATCACCTACAAATGAGCAACCCCCAATGCTATCACTACGACGCCCTGAAATGCCAAGAGCTGACCATAAAGAAGAATACCCTCAGTCAACTAGTCCTGGGACTCAATAAAGTAACTAATAACAATACTAACAATAACCAGCCCCAGGACAGTGACAGGGTAACACAAAGAATTCGACCCAACACAATCGTCGCTAAGCAAAAGGAAAAATATCTGTCATATTGGGCAGAAACAACAAAAACCCAAAGCAAACTCAATTGCTACTTGGCCCTAAACAGACAATACAACATAGCTGATTACCTGACCATGGTAAAGGATAACAAACTGAGAAGAACCTTGACAAGGTACAGACTTAGCGAACATAGCCTAGCGATCGAAAAAGGCAGACACAGGCAGACCAGGCTGCCAAGAGAAGACAGGATATGCTCTCACTGCAGTCAGGGAGTAGTTGAGACAGAGATGCACTTCCTCACAGCCTGTGGAAAATATCAGGGCATCAGAGAGAATTTCTATCAAAAATTCTCACAAATATGCCCTGAATTCAGAAATCTGACTGACAACCAAAAACTCCCATTCCTACTGGGGGAGGAGAGAAGCTGTGTAACACTGGCGGCACACTATGTTACAGCTTGCCATGAACAGAGGGACAACCAGTAAACTAAGACAGGAATATATATAAACAAGGCGAAAATATATTTATAAACTCAGGGATATACCTGTTTATACACTGTATGAATGGAACCGCGTTTATGTGTTCAACCATAAATGTATTTTGATGCTTTGGCAACATAAGATGTAACTTATCATGCCAATAAAGCGATTTGTATTGTATTGTATTATTATTGTTTGATGGGACAGTGTAGAGGGAGCTTTACTCTGTATCTAACCCGTGCTGTACCTGCCCTGGGAGTGTTTGATGGGACAGTGTCGAGGGAGCTTAACTCTGTATCTAACCCGTGCTGTACCTGCCCTGGGAGTGTTTGATGGGACAGCGTAGAGGGAGCTTTACTCTGTATCTAACCCTGTGCTGCACCTGCCCTGGGAGTGTTTGATGGGACAGTGTAGAGGGAGCTTTACTCTGTATCAACCCGTGCTGTACCTGCCCTGGGAGTGTTTGATGGGAGATTGTAGAGGGAGCTTTACTCTGTATCTAACCCGTGCTGTACCTGCCCTGGGAGTGTTTGATGGGACAGTGTAGAGGGAGCTTTACTCTGTATCTAACCCTGTGCTGTACCTGCCCTGGGAGTGTTTGATGGGACAGTGTAGAGGGCGCTTTACTCTGTATCTAACCCGTGCTGTACCTGCCCTGGGAGTGTTTGATGGGACAGTGTAGAGGGAGCTTAACTCTGTATCTAACCCGTGCTGTACCTGCCCTGGGAGTGTTTGATGGGACAGTGTAGAGGGAGCTTAACTCTGTATCTAACCCGTGCTGTACCTGCCCTGGGAGTGTTTGATGGGACAGTGTAGAGGGAGCTTAACTCTGTATCTAACCCGTGCTGTACCTGCCCTGGGAGTGTTTGATGGGACAGTGTAGAGGGAGATTTACTCTGTATCTAACCCTGTGCTCTACCTGCCCTGGGAGTGTTTGATGGGACAGTGTAGAGGGAGCTTTACTCCGTATCAAACCGTGCTGTACCTGCCCTGGGATTGTTTGATGGGACATTGTAGAGGGAGCTTTACTCTGTATCTAACCCGTGCTGTACCTGCCCTGGGAGTGTTTGATGGGACAGTGTAGAGGGAGCTTTACTCTGTATGTAACCCATGCTGTACCTGCCCTGGGAGTGTTTGATGGGACAGTGTAGAGGGAGCTTTACTCTGTATCTAACCCATTCTGTACCTGCCCTGGGAGTGTTTGATGGGACAGTGTAGAGGCAGTTTTACTCTGTATCTAACCCATGCTGTACTTGTCCTGGGAGCGTTTGATGGGACAGTTTCGAAGGAGCTTTACTCTGTATTTAACCCGTGCTGTACCTGCCCTGGGAGTGTTTGATGGGACAGTGTCGAAGGAGCTTTACTCTGTATCTAACCCGTGCTGTACCTGCCCTGGGAGTGTTTGATGGGACAGTGTAGAGGGAGCTTTACTCTGTATCTAACCCGTGCTCTACCTGCCCTGGGAGTGTTTGATGGGACAGGGTAGAGGCAGCTTTACTCTGTATCTAACCCGTGCTGTACCTGCCCTGCGAGTGTTTGATGGGACAGTGTAGAGGGAGCTTTACTCTCTATCTAACCCGTGCTGTACCTGCCATGGGAGTGTTTGATGGGATAGTGTAGATGGAGCTTTACTCTGTATCAAACCCGTGCTGTACCTGCCCTGGGAGTGTTTGATGCGACAGTGTAGAGGGAGCTTTAATCTGTATCTAACACTGTGCTGTACCTGCCCTGGGAGTGCTTGATGGGACAGTGTAGAGGGAGCTTTACTCTGTATCAACCCGTGCTGTACCTGCCCTGGGAGTGTTTGATGGGACATTGTAGAGGGAGCTTTACTCTGTATCTATCGCGTGCTGTACCTGCCCTGGGAGTGTTTGATGGGACAGTGTAGAGGGAGCTTTACTCAGTATCTAACCCTGTGCTGTACCTGCCCTGGGAGTGCTTGATGGGACAGTGTAGAGGGCGCATTACTCTGCATCTAACCCGTGCTGTACCTGCCCTGGGAGTGTTTGATGGGACAGTGTAGAGGGAGCTTAACTCTGTATCTAACCCGTGCTGTACCTGCCCTGGGAGTGTTTGATGGGACAGTGTAGAGGGAGATTTACTCTGTATCTAACCCTGTGCTGTACCTGCCCTGGGAGTGTTTGATGGGACAGTGTAGAGGGAGCTTTACTCCGTATCAAACCGTGCTGTACCTGCCCTGGGATTGTTTGATGGGACATTGTAGAGGGAGCTTTACTCTGTATCTAACCCGTGCTGTACCTGCCCTGGGAGTGTTTGATGGGACAGTGTAGAGGGAGCTTTACTCTGTATGTAACCCATGCTGTACCTGCCCTGGGAGTGTTTGATGGGACAGTGTAGAGGGAGCTTTACTCTGTATCTAACCCATTCTGTACCTGCCCTGGGAGTGTTTGATGGGACAGTGTAGAGGCAGTTTTACTCTGTATCTAAACCGTGCTGTACCTGCCCTGGGAGTGTTTGATGGGACAGTGTAGAGGGAGCTTTACTCTGTATCTAACCCGTGCTCTACCTGCCCTGGGAGTGTTTGATGGGACAGGGTAGAGGCAGCTTTACTCTGTATCTAACCCGTGCTGTACCTGCCCTGCGAGTGTTTGATGGGACAGTGTAGAGGGAGCTTTACTCTCTATCTAACCCGTGCTGTACCTGCCATGGGAGTGCTTGATGGGACAGTGTAGAGGGAGCTTTACTCTGTATCAACCCGTGCTGTACCTGCCCTGGGAGTGTTTGATGGGACATTGTAGAGGGAGCTTTACTCTGTATCTATCGCGTGCTGTACCTGCCCTGGGAGTGTTTGATGGGACAGTGTAGAGGGAGCTTTACTCAGTATCTAACCCTGTGCTGTACCAGCCCTGGGAGTGTTTGATGGGACAGTGTAGAGGGAGCTTTACTCTGTATCTAACCCGTGCTGTACCTGCCCTGGGAGTGTTTGATGGGAGAGTGTAGAGGGAGCTTTACTCTGCATCTAACCCGTGCTGTACCTGCGCTGGGAGTGTTTGATGGGACAGTGTAGAGGGAGCTTTACTCTGTATCTAACCCGTGCTGTACCTGCCCTGGGAGTGTTTGATGGGACAGTGTAGAGGGAGATTTACTCTGTATCTAACCCGTGCTGTACCTGGCCTGGGAGTGTTTGCCGGGACAGTGTAGAGGGAGCTTTACTCTGTATCTAACCCTGTGCTGTACCTGCTCTGGGAGTGTTTGATGGGACAGTGTAGAGGGAGTTTTACTCTGTATCTAACCCGTGCTGTACCTGCGCTGAGAGTGTTTGATGGGACAGTTTAGAGGGAGCTTTACTCGGCATCTAACCCGTGCTGTACCTGCCGTGGGAGTGTTTGATGGGACAGTGTAGAGGGAGCTTTACTCTGTATCTAACCCGTGCTCTACCTGCCCTGGGAGTGTTTGATGGGACAGGGTAGAGGCAGCTTTACTCTGTATCTAACCCGTGCTGTACCTGCCCTGCGAGTGTTTGATGGGACAGTGTAGAGGGAGCTTTACTCTCTATCTAACCCGTGCTGTACCTGCCATGGGAGTGCTTGATGGGACAGTGTAGAGGGAGCTTTACTCTGTATCAACCCGTGCTGTACCTGCCCTGGGAGTGTTTGATGGGACATTGTAGAGGGAGCTTTACTCTGTATCTATCGCGTGCTGTACCTGCCCTGGGAGTGTTTGATGGGCAGTGTAGAGGGAGCTTTACTCAGTATCTAACCCTGTGCTGTACCAGCCCTGGGAGTGTTTGATGGGACAGTGTAGAGGGAGCTTTACTCTGTATCTAACCCGTGCTGTACCTGCCCTGGGAGTGTTTGATGGGAGAGTGTAGAGGGAGCTTTACTCTGCATCTAACCCGTGCTGTACCTGCGCTGGGAGTGTTTGATGGGACAGTGCAGAGGGAGCTTTACTCTGTATCTAACCCGTGCTGTACCTGCCCTGGGAGTGTTTGATGGGACAGTGTAGAGGGAGATTTACTCTGTATCTAACCCGTGCTGTACCTGGCCTGGGAGTGTTTGCCGGGACAGTGTAGAGGGAGCTTTACTCTGTATCTAACCCTGTGCTGTACCTGCTCTGGGAGTGTTTGATGGGACAGTGTAGAGGGAGTTTTACTCTGTATCTAACCCGTGCTGTACCTGCGCTGAGAGTGTTTGATGGGACAGTTTAGAGGGAGCTTTACTCGGCATCTAACCCGTGCTGTACCTGCCGTGGGAGTGTTTGATGGGACAGGGTAGAGGGAGCTTTACTCAGTATCTAACGCTGTGCTGTACCGGCCCTGGGATTGTTTGATGGGACAGTGTAGGGGGAGCTTTACTCTGTATCTAACCAGTGCTGTACCTGCCCTGGGAGTGTTTGATGGGACAGTGTCGAGGGATCTTTACTCTGTATCTACCCCGTGCTGTACCTGCCCTGGGAGTGTTTGATGGGACAGTGTAGAGGGAGATTTACTCTGTCTCAACCCGTGCTGTTCCTGCCCTGGGAGTGTTTGATGGGACAGTGTAGAGGCAGCTTTACTCTGTATCTAACCCGTGCTGTACCTGCCCTGGGAGTGTTTGATGGGACAGTGTACAGGGAGATTTACTCTGTATCAAACCGTGCTGTACCTGCCCTGGGAGTGTTTGATGGGACAGTGTAGAGGGAGCTTTACTCTGTATCTAACCCTGTGCTGTACCTGCCCTGGGAGTGTTTGATGGGACAGTGTAGAGGGAGCTTTACTCTGTATCTAACCCGTGCTGTACCTGCCCTGGGAGTGTTTGATGGGACAGTGTAGAGGGAGCTTTACTCGGTATCTAACCCGTGCTGTACCTGCCGTGGGAGTGTTTGATGGGACAGTGTAGAGGGAGCTTTACTCTGTATCTAACCCGTGCTGTACCTGCCCTGGGAGTGTTTGATGGGACAGTGTAGAGGGAGCTTAACTCTGTATCTAACCCGTGCTGTACCTGCCCTGGGAGTGTTTGATGGGACAGTGTAGAGGGAGCTTTACTCTGTATGTAACCCTGTGCTGTACCTGCCCTGGGAGTGTTTGATGGGACAGTGTAGAGGCAGCTTTACTCTGTATCTAACCCGTGCTGTACCTGTCCTGGGAGTGTTTCATGGGATAGTTTCGAAGGAGCTTTACTCTGTATCTAACCCGTGCTGTACCTGCCCTGGGAGTGTTTGATGGGACAGTGTACAGGGAGCTTTACTCTGTATCTAACCCGTGCTGTACCTGCCCTGGGAGTGTTTGATGGGACAGTATAGAGGGAGCTTTACTCTGTATCTAACCCGTGCTGTACCTGCCCTGGGAGTGTTTGATGGGACAGTGTCGAAGGAGCTTTACTCTGTATCTAACCCGTGCTGTACCTGCCCTGGGAGTGTTTGATGGGACAGTGTAGAGGGAGCTTTACTCTGTATCTAACCCGTGCTCTACCTGCCCTGGGAGTGTTTGATGGGACAGGGTAGAGGCAGCTTTACTCTGTATCTAACCCGTGCTGTACCTGCCCTGCGAGTGTTTGATGGGACAGTGTAGAGGGAGCTTTACTCTCTATCTAACCCGTGCTGTACCTGCCATGGGAGTGTTTGATGGGATAGTGTAGATGGAGCTTTACTCTGTATCTAACCCGTGCTGTACCTGCCCTGGGAGTGTTTGATGCGACAGTGTAGAGGGAGCTTTAATCTGTATCTAACCCTGTGCTGTACCTGCCCTGGGAGTGCTTGATGGGACAGTGTAGAGGGAGCTTTACTCTGTATCAACCCGTGCTGTACCTGCCCTGGGAGTGTTTGATGGGACATTGTAGAGGGAGCTTTACTCTGTATCTATCGCGTGCTGTACCTGCCCTGGGAGTGTTTGATGGGACAGTGTAGAGGGAGCTTTACTCAGTATCTAACCCTGTGCTGTACCAGCCCTGGGAGTGTTTGATGGGACAGTGTAGAGGGAGCTTTACTCTGTATCTAACTCGTGCTGTACCTGCCCTGGGAGTGTTTGATGGGAGAGTGTAGAGGGAGCTTTACTCTGCATCTAACCCGTGCTGTACCTGCGCTGGGAGTGTTTGATGGGACAGTGTAGAGGGAGCTTTACTCTGTATCTAACCCGTGCTGTACCTGCCCTGGGAGTGTTTGATGGGACAGTGTAGAGGGAGATTTACTCTGTATCTAACCCGTGCTGTACCTGGCCTGGGAGTCTTTGCCGGGACAGTGTAGAGGGAGCTTTACTCTGTATCTAACCCTGTGCTGTACCTGCTCTGGGAGTGTTTGATGGGACAGTGTAGAGGGAGTTTTACTCTGTATCTAACCCGTGCTGTACCTGCGCTGAGAGTGTTTGATGGGACAGTTTAGAGGGAGCTTTACTCGGTATCTAACCCGTGCTGTACCTGCCGTGGGAGTGTTTGATGGGACAGGGTAGAGGGAGCTTTACTCAGTATCTTACGCTGTGCTGTACCTGCCCTGGGATTGTTTGATGGGACAGTGTAGGGGGAGCTTTACTCTGTATCTAACCCGTGCTGTACCTGCCCTGGGAGTGTTTGATGGGACAGTGTCGAGGGATCTTTACTCTGTATCTAACCCGTGCTGTACCTGCCCTGGGAGTGTTTGATGGGACAGTGTAGAGGGAGATTTACTCTGTCTCAACCCGTGCTGTTCCTGCCCTGGGAGTGTTTGATGGGACAGTGTAGAGGAAGCTTTACTCTGTATCTAACCCGTGCTGTACCTGCCCTGGGAGTGTTTGATGGGACAGTGTACAGGGAGATTTACTCTGTATCAAACCGTGCTGTACCTGCCCTGGGAGTGTTTGATGGGACAGTGTAGAGGGAGCTTTACTCTGTATCTAACCCTGTGCTGTACCTGCCCTGGGAGTGTTTGATGGGACAGTGTAGAGGGAGCTTTACTCTGTATCTAACCCGTGCTGTACCTGCCCTGGGAGTGTTTGATGGGACAGTGTAGAGGGAGCTTTACTCGGTATCTAACCCGTGCTGTACCTGCCGTGGGAGTGTTTGATGGGACAGTGTAGAGGGAGCTTTACTCTGTATCTAACCCGTGCTGTACCTGCCCTGGGAGTGTTTGATGGGACAGTGTAGAGGGAGCTTAACTCTGTATCTAACCCGTGCTGTACCTGCCCTGGGAGTGTTTGATGGGACAGTGTAGAGGGAGCTTTACTCTGTATGTAACCCTGTGCTGTACCTGCCCTGGGAGTGTTTGATGGGACAGTGTAGAGGCAGCTTTACTCTGTATCTAACCCGTGCTGTACCTGTCCTGGGAGTGTTTCATGGGATAGTTTCGAAGGAGCTTTACTCTGTATCTAACCCGTGCTGTACCTGCCCTGGGAGTGTTTGATGGGACAGTGTACAGGGAGCTTTACTCTGTATCTAACCCGTGCTGTACCTGCCCTGGGAGTGTTTGATGGGACAGTATAGAGGGAGCTTTACTCTGTATCTAACCCGTGCTGTACCTGCCCTGGGAGTGTTTGATGGGACAGTGTCGAAGGAGCTTTACTCTGTATCTAACCCGTGCTGTACCTGCCCTGGGAGTGTTTGATGGGACAGTGTAGAGGGAGCTTTACTCTGTATCTAACCCGTGCTCTACCTGCCCTGGGAGTGTTTGATGGGACAGGGTAGAGGCAGCTTTACTCTGTATCTAACCCGTGCTGTACCTGCCCTGCGAGTGTTTGATGGGACAGTGTAGAGGGAGCTTTACTCTCTATCTAACCCGTGCTGTACCTGCCATGGGAGTGTTTGATGGGATAGTGTAGATGGAGCTTTACTCTGTATCTAACCCGTGCTGTACCTGCCCTGGGAGTGTTTGATGCGACAGTGTAGAGGGAGCTTTAATCTGTATCTAACCCTGTGCTGTACCTGCCCTGGGAGTGCTTGATGGGACAGTGTAGAGGGAGCTTTACTCTGTATCAACCCGTGCTGTACCTGCCCTGGGAGTGTTTGATGGGACATTGTAGAGGGAGCTTTACTCTGTATCTATCGCGTGCTGTACCTGCCCTGGGAGTGTTTGATGGGACAGTGTAGAGGGAGCTTTACTCAGTATCTAACCCTGTGCTGTACCAGCCCTGGGAGTGTTTGATGGGACAGTGTAGAGGGAGCTTTACTCTGTATCTAACTCGTGCTGTACCTGCCCTGGGAGTGTTTGATGGGAGAGTGTAGAGGGAGCTTTACTCTGCATCTAACCCGTGCTGTACCTGCGCTGGGAGTGTTTGATGGGACAGTGTAGAGGGAGCTTTACTCTGTATCTAACCCGTGCTGTACCTGCCCTGGGAGTGTTTGATGGGACAGTGTAGAGGGAGATTTACTCTGTATCTAACCCGTGCTGTACCTGGCCTGGGAGTCTTTGCCGGGACAGTGTAGAGGGAGCTTTACTCTGTATCTAACCCTGTGCTGTACCTGCTCTGGGAGTGTTTGATGGGACAGTGTAGAGGGAGTTTTACTCTGTATCTAACCCGTGCTGTACCTGCGCTGAGAGTGTTTGATGGGACAGTTTAGAGGGAGCTTTACTCGGTATCTAACCCGTGCTGTACCTGCCGTGGGAGTGTTTGATGGGACAGGGTAGAGGGAGCTTTACTCAGTATCTTACGCTGTGCTGTACCTGCCCTGGGATTGTTTGATGGGACAGTGTAGGGGGAGCTTTACTCTGTATCTAACCCGTGCTGTACCTGCCCTGGGAGTGTTTGATGGGACAGTGTCGAGGGATCTTTACTCTGTATCTAACCCGTGCTGTACCTGCCCTGGGAGTGTTTGATGGGACAGTGTAGAGGGAGATTTACTCTGTCTCAACCCGTGCTGTTCCTGCCCTGGGAGTGTTTGATGGGACAGTGTAGAGGAAGCTTTACTCTGTATCTAACCCGTGCTGTACCTGCCCTGGGAGTGTTTGATGGGACAGTGTACAGGGAGATTTACTCTGTATCAAACCGTGCTGTACCTGCCCTGGGAGTGTTTGATGGGACAGTGTAGAGGGAGCTTTACTGTGTATCTAACCCTGTGCTGTACCTGCCCTGGGAGTGTTTGATGGGACAGTGTAGAGGGAGCTTTACTCTGTATCTAACCCGTGCTGTACCTGCCCTGGAGTGTTTGATGGGACAGTGTAGAGGGAGCTTTACTCGGTATCTAACCCGTGCTGTACCTGCCGTGGGAGTGTTTGATGGGACAGTGTAGAGGGAGCTTTACTCTGTATCTAACCCGTGCTGTACCTGCCCTGGGAGTGTTTGATGGGACAGTGTAGAGGGAGCTTAACTCTGTATCTAACCCGTGCTGTACCTGCCCTGGGAGTGTTTGATGGGACAGTGTAGAGGGAGCTTTACTCTGTATGTAACCCTGTGCTGTACCTGCCCTGGGAGTGTTTGATGGGACAGTGTAGAGGCAGCTTTACTCTGTATCTAACCCGTGCTGTACCTGTCCTGGGAGTGTTTCATGGGATAGTTTCGAAGGAGCTTTACTCTGTATCTAACCCGTGCTGTACCTGCCCTGGGAGTGTTTGATGGGACAGTGTACAGGGAGCTTTACTCTGTATCTAACCCGTGCTGTACCTGCCCTGGGAGTGTTTGATGGGACAGTATAGAGGGAGCTTTACTCTGTATCTAACCCGTGCTGTACCTGCCCTGGGAGTGTTTGATGGGACAGTGTCGAAGGAGCTTTACTCTCTATCTAACTCGTGCTGTACCTGCCCTGGGAGTGTTTGATGGGACAGTGTAGAGGGAGCTTTACTCTGTATCTAACCCATGCTGTACCTGCCCTGGGAGTGTTTGATGGGACAGTGTAGAGGGAGCTTTACTCTGTATCTAACCCGTGCTGTACCTGCCCTGGGAGTGTTTGATGGGACAGTGTAGAGGCAGCTTTACTCTGTATCTGACCCGTGCTGTACCTGTCCTGGGAGTGTTTGATGGGACAGTTTCGAAGGAGCTTTACTCTGTATCTAACCCGTGCTGTACCTGCCCTGGGACTGTTTGATGGGACAGTGTAGAGGGAGCTTTACTCTGTATCTAACCCGTGCTGTAGCTGCCCTGGGAGTGTTTGATGGGACAGTGTAGAGGGAGCTTTACTCTGTATCTAACCCGTGCTGTACCTGCCCTGGGAGTGTTTGATGGGACAGTGTCGAAGGAGCTTAACTCTGTATCTAACCCGTGCTGTACCTGCCCTGGGAGTGTTTGATGGGATAGTGTAGAGGGAGCTTTACTCTGTATCTAACCCTGTGCTGTACCTGCCCTGGGAGTTTTTGATGGGAGAGTGTAGAGGGAGCTTTACTCTGTATCTAGCCCGTGCTGTACCTGCCCTGGGAGTGTTTGATTGGACAGTGTAGAGGGAGCTTTACTCTGTATCTAACTCGTGCTGTACCTGCCCTGGGAGTGTTTGATGGGACAGTGTAGAGGGAGCTTTACTCAGTATCTAACCCTGTGCTGTACCTGCCCTGGGAGTGTTTGATAATTTGGCAACAAATGCAAACTTGAAAGCTCGCTAGAACAAACCCAAAACAAAAAACTATGAAAAATGGTTTGACCATGATTGCCATAACATGAGGAAAAAAGCTTAGAAAACTATCAAACCAAAAACACAGACATCCAGAAAACGAGGAATTACGCCTTACTGATTGTCAGATGCTAACACAATACAGAAACACACTCAGGACCAAAAAAGAGCAATTTATTAAGAATACACTCAGCTCCATGGAGGAATCCATTGAGTCGAATTGTTTCTGGGACAACTTGAAAACACTACACAAAAAACAACACGACGATTTGTCCATTCAAAATGGGGACACATGGGTAAACCACTTTGAAAAATTATACCAGAAAAACACACTAGGACCAGAGCAACACCAAATACGCAAAAAACTTGAAAAGCTTGAAATGGCCATAAAAGATAACCAAAACCCGCTAGACGCCATAATAACAGAAAAAGAACTTCTTGAAAAACTCAAGGACCTGCGACCAGGAAAAGCTTGCGGGACAGACGGCATACTAAACGAGATGATTAAACACGCAGACGACAAACTGAAACTGGCTATCCTAAAACTCTTCAACTTGGTTCTGAGTGTCGGTTATTTCCCTGACATCTGGAACAAAGGACTCATAACACCCATATACAAAAGTGGGGACAAAATCGACCCAAACAACTATCGAGGCATCTGTGTAAACAGTAACCTGGGGAAGGTATTCTGTAGCATCATAAACAAAAGACTTATAAGCTTCCTTGAAGAGCACAATGTCTTGAGTAAAAGCCAAATTGGATTCCTGCCAAACTATAGAACATCCGATCATATCTTCACCCTACAGACCCTAATTGACAAACACGTTCACCATAACAAAAGCAAAATCTTTGTAGATTTCCAGAAGGCTTTCGACTCCATCTGGCATGACGGTTTATTCCTGAAACTTATCGAAAGCGGGGTAGGAGGTAAAACATATGATGTAATTAAATCAATGTATACAAACAATAAATGTGCAGTTAAAATTGGAGACAAACAAACAAAATACCTCCCACAGGGGCGGGGGGTGACGCAGGGCTCGCCAATCTCACCGACACTCTTTAATATTTACATTAATGGATTGGCAAAACTACTTGAACAATCTACAGCACCCGGCCTCACCCTATCCAACCTCATCCAAGGTTAAATTCCTCCTCTATGCCGACGACCTGGTTCTGCTGTCACCAACTAAGGAGGGTCTACAGCAGAACCTGGACCTGCTGGAGTCGTACTGCCAGACTTGGGCCCTGACAATAAATCCCCAAAAAACCAAAGTCCTTGTGTTCCAGCAAAGATCCAAACAACATGGACCCACAATAAATTTCACAGTAGGAACAACCAAAATTGAACAAACCACTCACTACACATACTTGGGCTTAAAAATCAGTTCTACGGGAAACTTCAAACTGGCTGTGAATGAACTGAAAGAGAAAGCAAGAAGGGCTTTCTATGCCATCAAAAAATCAATCCAAATAGAAATCCCAATTAGCATTTGGCTCAAAATTTTCAAATCAGTAATTGAACCAATTGCACTCTATGGCAGTGAGGTCTGGGGACCACTAACACAACAAGATTTTGCAAAATGGGACAAACACCCAATTGAGATCCTACATGCGGAATTCTGTAAAAGTATCCTCCGGACTCAAAGGAAAACAGTAAACAACGCATGCAGGGCGGAACTAGGCCAATACCTATTAATAATCACTATCCAAAAAAGAGCCACCAAATTTTGGAATCACCTACAAATGAGCAACCCCCAATGCTATCACTACGACGCCCTGAAATGCCAAGAGCTGACCATAAAGAAGAATACCCTCAGTCAACTAGTCCTGGGACTCAATAAATTAACTAATAACAATACTAACAATAACCAGCCCCAGGACAGTGACAGGGTAACACAAAGAATTCGACCCAACACAATCGTCGCTAAGCAAAAGGAAAAATATCTGTCATATTGGGCAGAAACAACAAAAACCCAAAGCAAACTCAATTGCTACTTGGCCCTAAACAGACAATACAACATAGCTGATTACCTGACCATGGTAAAGGATAACAAACTGAGAAGAACCTTGACAAGGTACAGACTTAGCGAACATAGCCTAGCAATCGAAAAAGGCAGACACAGGCAGACCAGGCTGCCAAGAGAAGACAGGATATGCTCTCACTGCAGTCAGGGAGTAGTTGAGACAGAGATGCACTTCCTCACAGCCTGTGGAAAATATCAGGGCATCAGAGAGAATTTCTATCAAAAATTCTCACAAATATGCCCTGAATTCAGAAATCTGACTGACAACCAAAAACTCCCATTCCTACTGGGGGAGGAGAGAAGCTGTGTAACACTGGCGGCACACTATGTTACAGCTTGCCATGAACAGAGGGACAACCAGTAAACTAAGACAGGAATATATATAAACAAGGCGAAAATATATTTATAAACTCAGGGATATACCTGTTTATACACTGTATGAATGGAACCGCGTTTATGTGTTCAACCATAAATGTATTTTGATGCTTTGGCAACATAAGATGTAACTTATCATGCCAATAAAGCGATTTGTATTGTATTGTATTATTATTGTTTGATGGGACAGTGTAGAGGGAGCTTTACTCTGTATCTAACCCGTGCTGTACCTGCCCTGGGAGTGTTTGATGGGACAGTGTCGAGGGAGCTTAACTCTGTATCTAACCCGTGCTGTACCTGCCCTGGGAGTGTTTGATGGGACAGCGTAGAGGGAGCTTTACTCTGTATCTAACCCTGTGCTGCACCTGCCCTGGGAGTGTTTGATGGGACAGTGTAGAGGGAGCTTTACTCTGTATCAACCCGTGCTGTACCTGCCCTGGGAGTGTTTGATGGGAGATTGTAGAGGGAGCTTTACTCTGTATCTAACCCTGTGCTGTACCTGCCCTGGGAGTGTTTGATGGGACAGTGTAGAGGGCGCTTTACTCTGTATCTAACCCGTGCTGTACCTGCCCTGGGAGTGTTTGATGGGACAGTGTAGAGGGAGCTTAACTCTGTATCTAACCCGTGCTGTAGCTGCCCTGGGAGTGTTTGATGGGACAGTGTAGAGGGAGCTTAACTCTGTATCTAACCCGTGCTGTACCTGCCCTGGGAGTGTTTGATGGGACAGTGTAGAGGGAGCTTAACTCTGTATCTAACCCGTGCTGTACCTGCCCTGGGAGTGTTTGATGGGACAGTGTAGAGGGAGATTTACTCTGTATCTAACCCTGTGCTCTACCTGCTCTGGGAGTGTTTGATGGGACAGTGTAGAGGGAGCTTTACTCCGTATCAAACCGTGCTGTACCTGCCCTGGGATTGTTTGATGGGACATTGTAGAGGGAGCTTTACTCTGTATCTAACCCGTGCTGTACCTGCCCTGGGAGTGTTTGATGGGACAGTGTAGAGGGAGCTTTACTCTGTATGTAACCCATGCTGTACCTGCCCTGGGAGTGTTTGATGGGACAGTGTAGAGGGAGCTTTACTCTGTATCTAACCCATTCTGTACCTGCCCTGGGAGTGTTTGATGGGATAGTGTAGAGGCAGTTTTACTCTGTATCTAACCCATGCTGTACCTGTCCTGGGAGCGTTTGATGGGACAGTTTCGAAGGAGCTTTACTCTGTATTTAACCCGTGCTGTACCTGCCCTGGGAGTGTTTGATGGGACAGTGTCGAAGGAGCTTTACTCTGTATCTAACCCGTGCTGTACCTGCCCTGGGAGTGTTTGATGGGACAGTGTAGAGGGAGCTTTACTCTGTATCTAACCCGTGCTCTACCTGCCCTGGGAGTGTTTGATGGGACAGGGTAGAGGCAGCTTTACTCTGTATCTAACCCGTGCTCTACCTGCCCTGCGAGTGTTTGATGGGACAGTGTAGAGGGAGCTTTACTCTCTATCTAACCCGTGCTGTACCTGCCATGGGAGTGTTTGATGGGATAGTGTAGATGGAGCTTTACTCTGTATCTAACCCGTGCTGTACCTGCCCTGGGAGTGTTTGATGCGACAGTGTAGAGGGAGCTTTAATCTGTATCTAACCCTGTGCTGTACCTGCCCTGGGAGTGCTTGATGGGACAGTGTAGAGGGAGCTTTACTCTGTATCAACCCGTGCTGTACCTGCCCTGGGAGTGTTTGATGGGACATTGTAGAGGGAGCTTTACTCTGTATCTATCGCGTGCTGTACCTGCCCTGGGAGTGTTTGATGGGACAGTGTAGAGGGAGCTTTACTCAGTATCTAACCCTGTGCTGTACCTGCCCTGGGAGTGTTTGATGGGACAGTGTAGAGGGAGCTTTACTCTGTATCTAACCCGTGCTGTACCTGCCCTGGGAGTGTTTGATGGGAGAGTGTAGAGGGAGCTTTACTCTGCATCTAACCCGTGCTGTACCTGCGCTGGGAGTGTTTGATGGGACAGTGTAGAGGGAGCTTTACTCTGTATCTAACCCGTGCTGTACCTGCCCTGGGAGTGTTTGATGGGACAGTGTAGAGGGAGATTTACTCTGTATCTAACCCGTGCTGTACCTGCCCTGGGAGTGTTTGCCGGGACAGTGTAGAGGGAGCTTTACTCTGTATCTAACCCTGTGCTGTACCTGCTCTGGGAGTGTTTGATGGGACAGTGTAGAGGGAGTTTTACTCTGTATCTAACCCATGCTGTACCTGCGCTGAGAGTGTTTGATGGGACAGTTTAGAGGGAGCTTTACTCGGCATCTAACCCGTGCTGTACCTGCCGTGGGAGTGTTTGATGGGACAGGGTAGAGGGAGCTTTACTCAGTATCTAACCATGTGCTGTACCTGCCCTGGGATTGTTTGATGGGACAGTGTAGGGGGGAGCTTTACTCTGTATCTAACCCGTGCTGTACCTGCCCTGGGAGTGTTTGATGGGACAGTGTAGAGGGATCTTTACTCTGTATCTAACCCGTGCTGTACCTGCCCTGGGAGTGTTTGATGGGACAGTGTAGAGGGAGATTTACTCTGTCTCAACCCGTGCTGTACCTGCCCTGGAAGTGTTTGATGGGACAGTGTAGAGGAAGCTTTACTCTGTATCTAACCCGTGCTGTACCTGCCCTGGGAGTGTTTGATGGGACAGTGTACAGGGAGATTTACTCTGTATCAAACCGTGCTGTACCTGCCCTGGGAGTGTTTGATGGGACAGTGTAGAGGGAGCTTTACTCTGTATCTAACCCTGTGCTGTACCTGCCCTGGGAGTGTTTGATGGGACAGTGTAGAGGGAGCTTTACTCTGTATCTAACCCGTGCTGTACCTGCCCTGGGAGTGTTTGATGGGACAGTGTAGAGGGAGCTTTACTCGGTATCTAACCCGTGCTGTACCTACCGTGGGAGTGTTTGATGGGACAGGGTAGAGGGAGCTTTACTCAGTATCTAACCCTGTGCTGTACTTGCCCTGGGATTGTTTGAGGGGACAGTGTAGAGGGAGCTTTACTCAGTATCTAACCCGTGCTGTACCTGCCCTGGGAGTGTTTGATGGGACAGTGCAGAGGGAGCTTTCCTCTGTATCTAACCCGTGCTGTACCTGCCCTGGGAGTGTTTGATGGGACAGTGTTGAGGGAGATTTACTCTGGATCAAACCGTGCTGTACCTGCCCTGGGAGTGTTTGATGGGACAGTGTAGAGGAAGCTTTACTCTATATCTAACCCGTGCTGTACTGGCCCTGGGAGTGTTTGATGGGACAGTGTAGAGGGAGCTTTACTCTGTATCTAACCCGTGCTGTACCTGTCCTGGGAGTGATTGATGGGACAGTGTCGAAGGAGATTTACCCTGTATCTAACCCGTGCTGTATCTGCCCTGGGAGTGTTTGATGGGACAGTGTCGAAGGAGCTTTACTCTGTATCTAACCCGTGCTGTACCTGCCCTGGGAGTGTTTGATGGGACAGTGTAGAGGGAGCTTTACTCTGTATCTGACCCGTGCTGCACCTGCCCTGGGAGTGTTTGATGGGACAGTGTAGAGGCAGCTTTTCTCTGTATCTAACCCGTGCTGCACCTGCCCTGGGAGTGTTTGATGGGACAGTGTAGAGGCAGCTTTTCTCTGTATCTGACCCGTGCTGCACCTGCCCTGGGAGTGTTTGATGGGACAGGGTAGAGGCAGCTTTTCTCTGTATCTGACCCGTGCTGCACCTGCCCTGGGAGTGTTTGATGGGACAGTGTAGAGGCAGCTTTCCTCTGTATCTAACCCGTGCTGTACCTGCCCTGGGAGTGTTTGATGGGACAGTGTTGAGGGAGATTTACTCTGGATCAAACCGTGCTGTACCTGTCCTGGGAGTGATTGATGGGACAGTGTCGAAGGAGATTTACCCTGTATCTAATCCGTGCTGTATCTGCCCTGGGAGTGTTTGATGGGACAGTGTCGAAGGAGCTTTACTCTGTATCTAACCCGTGCTGTACCTGCCCTGGGAGTGTTTGATGGGACAGTGTAGAGGGAGCTTTACTCTGTATCTGACCCGTGCTGCACCTGCCCTGGGAGTGTTTGATGGGAGAGTGTAGAGGGAGCTTTACTCTGTATCTAACCCGTGCTGCACCTGCCCTGGGAGTGTTTGATGGGACAGTGTAGAGTGAGCTTTACTCTGTATCTAAGCCGTGCTGCACCTGCACTGGGACTGTTTGATGGGACAGTTTAGAGGGAGCTTTACTCTGTATCTAACCCGTGCTGTACCTGCCCTGGGAGTGTTTGATGGGACAGTGCAGAGCGAGTTTTACTCTGTATCTAACCCTGTGCTGTACCTGCCCTGGGAGTGTTTGATGGGACAGTGTAGAGGGAGCTTAACTCTGTATCTAACCCTGTGCTGTACCTGCCCTGGGAGTGTTTGATGGGACAGTGTAGAGGGAGATTTACTCTGTGTCTAACCCGTGCTGTACCTGCCCTGGGAGTGTTTGACGGGACAGTGTAGAGGGAGCTTTACTCTGTATCTAACCCTGTGCTGTACCTGCCCTGGGAGTGTAGAATGGGATAGTGTAGAGGGAGCATTACTCTGTATCTGACCCATGCTGTGCCTGCCCTGGGAGTGTTTGATGGGACAGTGTCGAGGGAGCTTTACTCTGTATCTGACCCGTGCTGTACCTGCCCTGGGAGTGTTTGATGGGACAGTGTAGAGGGAGCTTTACTCTGTATCTAACCCGTGCTGTACCTGCACTGGGGCTGTTTGATGGGACAGTTTAGAGGGAGCTTTACTCTGTATCTAACCCGTGCTGTACCTGCCCTGGGAGTGTTTGATGGGACAGTGTAGAGTGAGATTTACTCTGTATCTAACCCTTTGCTGTACCTGCCCTGGGAGGGTTTGATGGGACAGTGTAGAGGGAGCTTTACTCTGTATCTAACCCTGTGCTGTACCTGCCCAGGGAGTGTTTGATGGGATAGTGTAGAGGGAGCTTTACTCTGTATCTAACCCATGCTGTGCCTGCCCTGGGAGTGTTTGATGTGACAGTGTCGATGGAGCTTTACTCTGTATCTGACCTGTGCTGTACCTGCCCTAGGAGTGTTTGATGGCACAGTGTAGAGGGAGCTTTACTCTGTATCTAACCCGTGCTGAACCTGCCCTGGGAGTGCTTGATGGGACAGTGTAGAGGGAGCTTAACTCTGTATCTAACCCGTGCTGTACCTGCCCTGGGAGTGTTTGATGGGATAGTGTAGAGGGAGCTTTACTCTGTATCTAACCCGTGCTGTACCTGTCCTGGGAGTGATTGATGGGACAGTGTCGAAGGAGCTTTACTCTGTATCTAACCCGTGCTGTACCTGCCCTGGGAGTGTTTGATGGGACAGTGTCGAAGGAGCTTTACTCTGTATCTAACCCGTGCTGTACCTGCCCTGGGAGTGTTTGATGGGACAGTGTAGAGGGAGCTTTACTCTGTATCTAACCCTGTGCTGTACCTGCCCTGGGAGTGTTTGATGGGACAGTGTAGAGGGAGATTTACTCTGTGTCTAACCCGTGCTGTACCTGCCCTGGGAGTGTTTGACGGGACAGTGTAGAGGGAGCTTTACTCTGTATCTAACCCTGTGCTGTACCTGCCCTGGGAGTGTTTGATGGGATAGTGCAGAGGGAGCTTTACTCTGTATCTAACCCATGCTGTGCCTGCCCTGGGAGTGTTTGATGCGACAGTGTCGAGGGAGCTTTACTCTGTATCTGACTCGTGCTGTACCTGCCCTAGGTGTGTTTGATGGGACAGTGTAGAGGGAGCTTAACTCTGTATCTAACCCGTGCTGTACCTGCCCTGGGAGTGCTTGATGGGACAGTGTAGAGGGAGCTTAACTCTGTATCTAACCCGTGCTGTACCTGCCCTGGGAGTGTTTGATGTGATGGTGTAGAGGGAGCTTTACTCTGTATCTAACCCGTGCTGTACCTGCCCTGGGAGTGTTTGATGGGACAGTGTAGAGGGAGCTTTACTCTGTATCTAACCCGTGCTGTACCTGCCCTGGGAGTGTTTGATGGGACAGTGTAGAGGGAGCTTTACTCAGAATCTAACCCTGTGCTGTACCTGCCCTGGGAGTGTTTGATGGGACAGTGTAGGGGGAGCTTTACTCTGTATCTAACCCGTGCTGTACCTGCCCTGGGAGTGTTTGATGGGACAGTGTAGAGGGAGCTTCACTCTGTATCTAACCCGTGCTGTACCTGCCCTGGGTGTGTTTGATGGGACAGTGTAGAGGGAGATTTACTCTGTCTCAACCCGTGCTGTACCTGCCCTGGAAGTGTTTGATGGGACAGTGTAGAGGAAGCTTTATTCTGTATTTAACCCGTGCTGTACCTGCCCTGGGAGTGTTTGATGGGACAGTGTACAGGGAGATTTACTCTGTATCAAACCGTGCTGTACCTGCCCTGGGAGTGTTTGATGGGACAGTGTAGAGGGAGCTTTACTCTGTATCTAACCCGTGCTGTACCTACCGTGGGAGTGTTTGATGGGACAGTGTAGAGGGAGCTTTACTCTGTATCTAACCCTGTGCTGTACCTGCCCTGGGAGTGTTTGATGGGACAGTGTAGAGGGAGCTTTACTCTGTATCTAACCCGTGCTGTACCTGCCCTGGGAGTGTTTGATGGGACAGTGCAGAGCGAGTTTTACTCTGTATCTAACCCTGTGCTGTACCTGCCCTGGGAGTGTTTGATGGGACAGTGTAGAGGGAGCTTAACTCTGTATCTAACCCTGTGCTGTACCTGCCCTGGGAGTGTTTGATGGGAGAGTGTAGAGGGAGATTTACTCTGTATCTAAGCCGTGCTGCACCTGCACTGGGACTGTTTGATGGGACAGTTTAGAGGGAGCTTTACTCTGTATCTAACCCGTGCTGTACCTGCCCTGGGAGTGTTTGATGGGACAGTGCAGAGCGAGTTTTACTCTGTATCTAACCCTGTGCTGTACCTGCCCTGGGAGTGTTTGATGGGACAGTGTAGAGGGAGCTTAACTCTGTATCTAACCCTGTGCTGTACCTGCCCTGGGAGTGTTTGATGGGACAGTGTAGAGGGAGATTTACTCTGTGTCTAACCCGTGCTGTACCTGCCCTGGGAGTGTTTGACGGGACAGTGTAGAGGGAGCTTTACTCTGTATCTAACCCTGTGCTGTACCTGCCCTGGGAGTGTAGAATGGGATAGTGTAGAGGGAGCTTTACTCTGTATCTGACCCATGCTGTGCCTGCCCTGGGAGTGTTTGATGGGACAGTGTCGAGGGAGCTTTACTCTGTATCTGACCCGTGCTGTACCTGCCCTGGGAGTGTTTGATGGGACAGTGTAGAGGGAGCTTTACTCTGTATCTAACCCGTGCTGTACCTGCACTGGGACTGTTTGATGGGACAGTTTAGAGGGAGCTTTACTCTGTATCTAACCCGTGCTGTACCTGCCCTGGGAGTGTTTGATGGGACAGTGTAGAGTGAGATTTACTCTGTATCTAACCCTTTGCTGTACCTGCCCTGGGAGGGTTTGATGGGACAGTGTAGAGGGAGCTTTACTCGGTATCTAACCCTGTGCTGTACCTGCCCAGGGAGTGTTTGATGGGATAGTGCAGAGGGAGCTTTACTCTGTATCTAACCCATGCTGTGCCTGCCCTGGGAGTGTTTGATGTGACAGTGTCGATGGAGCTTTACTCTGTATCTGACCTGTGCTGTACCTGCCCTAGGAGTGTTTGATGGCACAGTGTAGAGGGAGCTTTACTCTGTATCTAACCCGTGCTGAACCTGCCCTGGGAGTGCTTGATGGGACAGTGTAGAGGGAGCTTAACTCTGTATCTAACCCGTGCTGTACCTGCCCTGGGAGTGTTTGATGGGATAGTGTAGAGGGAACTTTACTCTGTATCTAACCCGTGCTGTACCTGTCCTGGGAGTGATTGATGGGACAGTGTCGAAGGAGCTTTACTCTGTATCTAACCCGTGCTGTACCTGCCCTGGGAGTGTTTGATGGGACAGTGTCGAAGGAGCTTTACTTTGTATCTAACCCGTGCTGTACCTGCCCTGGGAGTGTTTGATGGGACAGTGTAGAGGGAGCTTTACTCTGTATCTAACCCGTGCTGTACCTGCCCTGGGAGTGTTTGATGGGATAGTGTAGAGGGAGCTTTACTCTGTATCTAACCCGTGCTGTACCTGTCCTGGGAGTGATTGATGGGACAGTGTCGAAGGAGCTTTACTCTGTATCTAACCCGTGCTGTACCTGCCCTGGGAGTGTTTGATGGGACAGTGTCGAAGGAGCTTTACTCTGTATCTAACCCGTGCTGTACCTGCCCTGGGAGTGTTTGATGGGACAGTGTAGAGGGAGCTTTACTCTGTATCTAACCCTGTGCTGTACCTGCCCTGGGAGTGTTTGATGGGACAGTGTAGAGGGAGATTTACTCTGTGTCTAATCCGTGCTGTACCTGCCCTGGGAGTGTTTGACGGGACAGTGTAGAGGGAGCTTTACTCTGTATCTAACCCTGTGCTGTACCTGCCCTGGGAGTGTTTGATGGGATAGTGCAGAGGGAGCTTTACTCTGTATCTAACCCATGCTGTGCCTGCCCTGGGAGTGTTTGATGCGACAGTGTCGAGGGAGCTTTACTCTGTATCTGACTCGTGCTGTACCTGCCCTAGGTGTGTTTGATGGGACAGTGTAGAGGGAGCTTAACTCTGTATCTAACCCGTGCTGTACCTGCCCTGGGAGTGCTTGATGGGACAGTGTAGAGGGAGCTTAACTCTGTATCTAACCCGTGCTGTACCTGCCCTGGGAGTGTTTGATGTGATGGTGTAGAGGGAGCTTTACTCTGTATCTAACCCGTGCTGTACCTGCCCTGGGAGTGTTTGATGGGACAGTGTAGAGGGAGCTTTACTCTGTATCTAACCCGTGCTGTACCTGCCCTGGGAGTGTTTGATGGGACAGTGTAGAGGGAGCTTTACTCAGAATCTAACCCTGTGCTGTACCTGCCCTGGGAGTGTTTGATGGGACAGTGTAGAGGGAGCTTTACTCTGTATCTAACCCGTGCTGTACCTGCCCTGGGAGTGTTTGATGGGACAGTGTAGAGGGAGCTTCACTCTGTATCTAACCCGTGCTGTACCTGCCCTGGGTGTGTTTGATGGGACAGTGTAGAGGGAGATTTACTCTGTCTCAACCCGTGCTGTACCTGCCCTGGAAGTGTTTGATGGGACAGTGTAGAGGAAGCTTTATTCTGTATTTAACCCGTGCTGTACCTGCCCTGGGAGTGTTTGATGGGACAGTGTACAGGGAGATTTACTCTGTATCAAACCGTGCTGTACCTGCCCTGGGAGTGTTTGATGGGACAGTGTAGAGGGAGCTTTACTCTGTATCTAACCCGTGCTGTACCTACCGTGGGAGTGTTTGATGGGACAGTGTAGAGGGAGCTTTACTCTGTATCTAACCCTGTGCTGTACCTGCCCTGGGAGTGTTTGATGGGACAGTGTAGAGGGAGCTTTACTCTGTATCTAACCCGTGCTGTACCTGCCCTGGGAGTGTTTGATGGGACAGTGCAGAGCGAGTTTTACTCTGTATCTAACCCTGTGCTGTACCTGCCCTGGGAGTGTTTGATGGGACAGTGTAGAGGGAGCTTAACTCTGTATCTAACCCTGTGCTGTACCTGCCCTGGGAGTGTTTCATGGGACAGTGTAGAGGGAGATTTACTCTGTATCTAAGCCGTGCTGCACCTGCACTGGGACTGTTTGATGGGACAGTTTAGAGGGAGCTTTACTCTGTATCTAACCCGTGCTGTACCTGCCCTGGGAGTGTTTGATGGGACAGTGTAGAGGGAGCTTAACTCTGTATCTAACCCTGTGCTGTACCTGCCCTGGGAGTGTTTGATGGGACAGTGTAGAGGGAGATTTACTCTGTGTCTAACCCGTGCTGTACCTGCCCTGGGAGTGTTTGACGGGACAGTGTAGAGGGAGCTTTACTCTGTATCTAACCCTGTGCTGTACCTGCCCTGGGAGTGTAGAATGGGATAGTGTAGAGGGAGCTTTACTCTGTATCTGACCCATGCTGTGCCTGCCCTGGGAGTGTTTGATGGGACAGTGTCGAGGGAGCTTTACTCTGTATCTGACCCATGCTGTACCTGCCCTGGGAGTGTTTGATGGGACAGTGTAGAGGGAGCTTTACTCTGTATCTAACCCGTGCTGTACCTGCACTGGGACTGTTTGATGGGACAGTTTAGAGGGAGCTTTACTCTGTATCTAACCCGTGCTGTACCTGCCCTGGGAGTGTTTGATGGGACAGTGTAGAGTGAGATTTACTCTGTATCTAACCCTTTGCTGTACCTGCCCTGGGAGGGTTTGATGGGACAGTGTAGAGGGAGCTTTACTCTGTATCTAACCCTGTGCTGTACCTGCCCAGGGAGTGTTTGATGGGATAGTGCAGAGGGAGCTTTACTCTGTATCTAACCCATGCTGTGCCTGCCCTGGGAGTGTTTGATGTGACAGTGTCGATGGAGCTTTACTCTGTATCTGACCTGTGCTGTACCTGCCCTAGGAGTGTTTGATGGCACAGTGTAGAGGGAGCTTTACTCTGTATCTAACCCGTGCTGAACCTGCCCTGGGAGTG
This sequence comes from Somniosus microcephalus, assembly GCF_052327205.1. Lineage (NCBI taxonomy): Eukaryota > Metazoa > Chordata > Chondrichthyes > Squaliformes > Somniosidae > Somniosus > Somniosus microcephalus. Next base: position 1,437,953 of record NC_141003.1, on the reverse strand, counting down.
CTTGATGGGACAGTGTAGAGGGAGCTTAACTCTGTATCTAACCCGTGCTGTACCTGCCCTGGGAGTGTTTGATGGGATAGTGTAGAGGGAACTTTACTCTGTATCTAACCCGTGCTGTACCTGTCCTGGGAGTGATTGATGGGACAGTGTCGAAGGAGCTTTACTCTGTATCTAACCCGTGCTGTACCTGCCCTGGGAGTGTTTGATGGGACAGTGTCGAAGGAGCTTTACTTTGTATCTAACCCGTGCTGTACCTGCCCTGGGAGTGTTTGATGGGACAGTGTAGAGGGAGCTTTACTCTGTATCTAACCCGTGCTGTACCTGCCCTGGGAGTGTTTGATGGGATAGTGTAGAGGGAGCTTTACTCTGTATCTAACCCGTGCTGTACCTGTCCTGGGAGTGATTGATGGGACAGTGTCGAAGGAGCTTTACTCTGTATCTAACCCGTGCTGTACCTGCCCTGGGAGTGTTTGATGGGACAGTGTCGAAGGAGCTTTACTCTGTATCTAACCCGTGCTGTACCTGCCCTGGGAGTGTTTGATGGGACAGTGTAGAGGGAGCTTTACTCTGTATCTAACCCTGTGCTGTACCTGCCCTGGGAGTGTTTGATGGGACAGTGTAGAGGGAGATTTACTCTGTGTCTAACCCGTGCTGTACCTGCCCTGGGAGTGTTTGACGGGACAGTGTAGAGGGAGCTTTACTCTGTATCTAACCCTGTGCTGTACCTGCCCTGGGTGTGTTTGATGGGATAGTGCAGAGGGAGCTTTACTCTGTATCTAACCCATGCTGTGCCTGCCCTGGGAGTGTTTGATGCGACAGTGTCGAGGGAGCTTTACTCTGTATCTGACTCGTGCTGTACCTGCCCTAGGTGTGTTTGATGGGACAGTGTAGAGGGAGCTTAACTCTGTATCTAACCCGTGCTGTACCTGCCCTGGGAGTGCTTGATGGGACAGTGTAGAGGGAGCTTAACTCTGTATCTAACCCGTGCTGTACCTGCCCTGGGAGTGTTTGATGTGATGGTGTAGAGGGAGCTTTACTCTGTATCTAACCCGTGCTGTACCTGCCCTGGGAGTGTTTGATGGGACAGTGTAGAGGGAGCTTTACTCTGTATCTAACCCGTGCTGTACCTGCCCTGGGAGTGTTTGATGGGACAGTGTAGAGGGAGCTTTACTCAGAATCTAACCCTGTGCTGTACCTGCCCTGGGAGTGTTTGATGGGACAGTGTAGAGGGAGCTTTACTCTGTATCTAACCCGTGCTGTACCTGCCCTGGGAGTGTTTGATGGGACAGTGTAGAGGGAGCTTCACTCTGTATCTAACCCGTGCTGTACCTGCCCTGGGTGTGTTTGATGGGACAGTGTAGAGGGAGATTTACTCTGTCTCAACCCGTGCTGTACCTGCCCTGGAAGTGTTTGATGGGACAGTGTAGAGGAAGCTTTATTCTGTATTTAACCCGTGCTGTACCTGCCCTGGGAGTGTTTGATGGGACAGTGTACAGGGAGATTTACTCTGTATCAAACCGTGCTGTACCTGCCCTGGGAGTGTTTGATGGGACAGTGTAGAGGGAGCTTTACTCTGTATCTAACCCGTGCTGTACCTACCGTGGGAGTGTTTGATGGGACAGTGTAGAGGGAGCTTTACTCTGTATCTAACCCTGTGCTGTACCTGCCCTGGGAGTGTTTGATGGGACAGTGTAGAGGGAGCTTTACTCTGTATCTAACCCGTGCTGTACCTGCCCTGGGAGTGTTTGATGGGACAGTGCAGAGCGAGTTTTACTCTGTATCTAACCCTGTGCTGTACCTGCCCTGGGAGTGTTTGATGGGACAGTGTAGAGGGAGCTTAACTCTGTATCTAACCCTGTGCTGTACCTGCCCTGGGAGTGTTTGATGGGACAGTGTAGAGGGAGATTTACTCTGTATCTAAGCCGTGCTGCACCTGCACTGGGACTGTTTGATGGGACAGTTTAGAGGGAGCTTTACTCTGTATCTAACCCGTGCTGTACCTGCCCTGGGAGTGTTTGATGGGACAGTGCAGAGCGAGTTTTACTCTGTATCTAACCCTGTGCTGTACCTGCCCTGGGAGTGTTTGATGGGACAGTGTAGAGGGAGCTTAACTCTGTATCTAACCCTGTGCTGTACCTGCCCTGGGAGTGTTTGATGGGACAGTGTAGAGGGAGATTTACTCTGTATCTAAGCCGTGCTGCACCTGCACTGGGACTGTTTGATGGGACAGTTTAGAGGGAGCTTTACTCTGTATCTAACCCGTGCTGTACCTGCCCTGGGAGTGTTTGATGGGACAGTGCAGAGCGAGTTTTACTCTGTATCTAACCCTGTGCTGTACCTGCCCTGGGAGTGTTTGATGGGACAGTGTAGAGGGAGCTTAACTCTGTATCTAACCCTGTGCTGTACCTGCCCTGGGAGTGTTTGATGGGACAGTGTAGAGGGAGATTTACTCTGTGTCTAACCCGTGCTGTACCTGCCCTGGGAGTGTTTGACGGGACAGTGTAGAGAGAGCTTTACTCTGTATCTAACCCTGTGCTGTACCTGCCCTGGGAGTGTAGAATGGGATAGTGTAGAGGGAGCTTTACTCTGTATCTGACCCATGCTGTGCCTGCCCTGGGAGTGTTTGATGGGACAGTGTCGAGGGAGCTTTACTCTGTATCTGACCCATGCTGTACCTGCCCTGGGAGTGTTTGATGGGACAGTGTAGAGGGAGCTTTACTCTGTATCTAACCCGTGCTGTACCTGCACTGGGACTGTTTGATGGGACAGTTTAGAGGGAGCTTTACTCTGTATCTAACCCGTGCTGTACCTGCCCTGGGAGTGTTTGATGGGACAGTGTAGAGTGAGATTTACTCTGTATCTAACCCTTTGCTGTACCTGCCCTGGGAGGGTTTGATGGGACAGTGTAGAGGGAGCTTTACTCTGTATCTAACCCTGTGCTGTACCTGCCCAGGGAGTGTTTGATGGGATAGTGCAGAGGGAGCTTTACTCTGTATCTAACCCATGCTGTGCCTGCCCTGGGAGTGTTTGATGTGACAGTGTCGATGGAGCTTTACTCTGTATCTGACCTGTGCTGTACCTGCCCTAGGAGTGTTTGATGGCACAGTGTAGAGGGAGCTTTACTCTGTATCTAACCCGTGCTGAACCTGCCCTGGGAGTGCTTGATGGGACAGTGTAGAGGGAGCTTAACTCTGTATCTAACCCGTGCTGTACCTGCCCTGGGAGTGTTTGATGGGATAGTGTAGAGGGAACTTTACTCTGTATCTAACCCGTGCTGTACCTGTCCTGGGAGTGATTGATGGGACAGTGTCGAAGGAGCTTTACTCTGTATCTAACCCGTGCTGTACCTGCCCTGGGAGTGTTTGATGGGACAGTGTCGAAGGAGCTTTACTTTGTATCTAACCCGTGCTGTACCTGCCCTGGGAGTGTTTGATGGGACAGTGTAGAGGGAGCTTTACTCTGTATCTAACCCGTGCTGTACCTGCCCTGGGAGTGTTTGATGGGATAGTGTAGAGGGAGCTTTACTCTGTATCTAACCCGTGCTGTACCTGTCCTGGGAGTGATTGATGGGACAGTGTCGAAGGAGCTTTACTCTGTATCTAACCCGTGCTGTACCTGCCCTGGGAGTGTTTGATGGGACAGTGTCGAAGGAGCTTTACTCTGTATCTAACCCGTGCTGTACCTGCCCTGGGAGTGTTTGATGGGACAGTGTAGAGGGAGCTTTACTCTGTATCTAACCCTGTGCTGTACCTGCCCTGGGAGTGTTTGATGGGACAGTGTAGAGGGAGATTTACTCTGTGTCTAACCCGTGCTGTACCTGCCCTGGGAGTGTTTGACGGGACAGTGTAGAGGGAGCTTTACTCTGTATCTAACCCTGTGCTGTACCTGCCCTGGGTGTGTTTGATGGGATAGTGCAGAGGGAGCTTTACTCTGTATCTAACCCATGCTGTGCCTGCCCTGGGAGTGTTTGATGCGACAGTGTCGAGGGAGCTTTACTCTGTATCTGACTCGTGCTGTACCTGCCCTAGGTGTGTTTGATGGGACAGTGTAGAGGGAGCTTAACTCTGTATCTAACCCGTGCTGTACCTGCCCTGGGAGTGCTTGATGGGACAGTGTAGAGGGAGCTTAACTCTGTATCTAACCCGTGCTGTACCTGCCCTGGGAGTGTTTGATGTGATGGTGTAGAGGGAGCTTTACTCTGTATCTAACCCGTGCTGTACCTGCCCTGGGAGTGTTTGATGGGACAGTGTAGAGGGAGCTTTACTCTGTATCTAACCCGTGCTGTACCTGCCCTGGGAGTGTTTGATGGGACAGTGTAGAGGGAGCTTTACTCAGAATCTAACCCTGTGCTGTACCTGCCCTGGGAGTGTTTGATGGGACAGTGTAGAGGGAGCTTTACTCTGTATCTAACCCGTGCTGTACCTGCCCTGGGAGTGTTTGATGGGACAGTGTAGAGGGAGCTTCACTCTGTATCTAACCCGTGCTGTACCTGCCCTGGGTGTGTTTGATGGGACAGTGTAGAGGGAGATTTACTCTGTCTCAACCCGTGCTGTACCTGCCCTGGAAGTGTTTGATGGGACAGTGTAGAGGAAGCTTTATTCTGTATTTAACCCGTGCTGTACCTGCCCTGGGAGTGTTTGATGGGACAGTGTACAGGGAGATTTACTCTGTATCAAACCGTGCTGTACCTGCCCTGGGAGTGTTTGATGGGACAGTGTAGAGGGAGCTTTACTCTGTATCTAACCCGTGCTGTACCTACCGTGGGAGTGTTTGATGGGACAGTGTAGAGGGAGCTTTACTCTGTATCTAACCCTGTGCTGTACCTGCCCTGGGAGTGTTTGATGGGACAGTGTAGAGGGAGCTTTACTCTGTATCTAACCCGTGCTGTACCTGCCCTGGGAGTGTTTGATGGGACAGTGCAGAGCGAGTTTTACTCTGTATCTAACCCTGTGCTGTACCTGCCCTGGGAGTGTTTGATGGGACAGTGTAGAGGGAGCTTAACTCTGTATCTAACCCTGTGCTGTACCTGCCCTGGGAGTGTTTGATGGGACAGTGTAGAGGGAGATTTACTCTGTATCTAAGCCGTGCTGCACCTGCACTGGGACTGTTTGATGGGACAGTTTAGAGGGAGCTTTACTCTGTATCTAACCCGTGCTGTACCTGCCCTGGGAGTGTTTGATGGGACAGTGCAGAGCGAGTTTTACTCTGTATCTAACCCTGTGCTGTACCTGCCCTGGGAGTGTTTGATGGGACAGTGTAGAGGGAGCTTAACTCTGTATCTAACCCTGTGCTGTACCTGCCCTGGGAGTGTTTGATGGGACAGTGTAGAGGGAGATTTACTCTGTGTCTAACCCGTGCTGTACCTGCCCTGGGAGTGTTTGACGGGACAGTGTAGAGGGAGCTTTACTCTGTATCTAACCCTGTGCTGTACCTGCCCTGGGAGTGTAGAATGGGATAGTGTAGAGGGAGCTTTACTCTGTATCTGACCCATGCTGTGCCTGCCCTGGGAGTGTTTGATGGGACAGTGTCGAGGGAGCTTCACTCTGTATCTGACCCGTGCTGTACCTGCCCTGGGAGTGTTTGATGGGACAGTGTAGAGGGAGCTTTACTCTGTATCTAACCCGTGCTGTACCTGCACTGGGACTGTTTGATGGGACAGTTTAGAGGGAGCTTTACTCTGTATCTAACCCGTGCTGTACCTGCCCTGGGAGTGTTTGATGGGACAGTGTAGAGTGAGATTTACTCTGTATCTAACCCTTTGCTGTACCTGCCCTGGGAGGGTTTGATGGGACAGTGTAGAGGGAGCTTTACTCTGTATCTAACCCTGTGCTGTACCTGCCCAGGGAGTGTTTGATGGGATAGTGTAGAGGGAGCTTTACTCTGTATCTAACCCATGCTGTGCCTGCCCTGGGAGTGTTTGATGTGACAGTGTCGATGGAGCTTTACTCTGTATCTGACCTGTGCTGTACCTGCCCTAGGAGTGTTTGATGGCACAGTGTAGAGGGAGCTTTACTCTGTATCTAACCCGTGCTGAACCTGCCCTGGGAGTGCTTGATGGGACAGTGTAGAGGGAGCTTAACTCTGTATCTAACCCGTGCTGTACCTGCCCTGGGAGTGTTTGATGGGATAGTGTAGAGGGAGCTTTACTCTGTATCTAACCCGTGCTGTACCTGTCCTGGGAGTGATTGATGGGACAGTGTCGAAGGAGCTTTACTCTGTATCTAACCCGTGCTGTACCTGCCCTGGGAGTGTTTGATGGGACAGTGTCGAAGGAGCTTTACTCTGTATCTAACCCGTGCTGTACCTGCCCTGGGAGTGTTTGATGGGACAGTGTAGAGGGAGCTTTACTCTGTATCTAACCCTGTGCTGTACCTGCCCTGGGAGTGTTTGATGGGACAGTGTAGAGGGAGATTTACTCTGTGTCTAACCCGTGCTGTACCTGCCCTGGGAGTGTTTGACGGGACAGTGTAGAGGGAGCTTTACTCTGTATCTAACCCTGTGCTGTACCTGCCCTGGGAGTGTTTGATGGGATAGTGCAGAGGGAGCTTTACTCTGTATCTAACCCATGCTGTGCCTGCCCTGGGAGTGTTTGATGCGACAGTGTCGAGGGAGCTTTACTCTGTATCTGACTCGTGCTGTACCTGCCCTAGGTGTGTTTGATGGGACAGTGTAGAGGGAGCTTAACTCTGTATCTAACCCGTGCTGTACCTGCCCTGGGAGTGCTTGATGGGACAGTGTAGAGGGAGCTTAACTCTGTATCTAACCCGTGCTGTACCTGCCCTGGGAGTGTTTGATGTGATGGTGTAGAGGGAGCTTTACTCTGTATCTAACCCGTGCTGTACCTGCCCTGGGAGTGTTTGATGGGACAGTGTAGAGGGAGCTTTACTCTGTATCTAACCCGTGCTGTACCTGCCCTGGGAGTGTTTGATGGGACAGTGTAGAGGGAGCTTTACTCAGAATCTAACCCTGTGCTGTACTTGCCCTGGGAGTGTTTGATGGGACAGTGTAGAGGGAGCTTTACTCTGTATCTAACCCGTGCTGTACCTGCCCTGGGAGTGTTTGATGGGACAGTGTAGAGGGAGCTTCACTCTGTATCTAACCCGTGCTGTACCTGCCCTGGGTGTGTTTGATGGGACAGTGTAGAGGGAGATTTACTCTGTCTCAACCCGTGCTGTACCTGCCCTGGGAGTGTTTGATGGGACAGTGTAGAGGAAGCTTTATTCTGTATTTAACCCGTGCTGTACCTGCCTGGGAGTGTTTGATTGGACAGTGTACAGGGAGATTTACTCTGTATCAAACCGTGCTGTACCTGCCCTGGGAGTGTTTGATGGGACAGTGTACAGGGAGCTTTACTCTGTATCTAACCCGTGCTGTACCTACCGTGGGAGTGTTTGATGGGACAGTGTAGAGGGAGCTTTACTCTGTATCTAACCCTGTGCTGTACCTGCCCTGGGAGTGTTTGATGGGACAGTGTAGAGGGAGCTTTACTCTGTATCTAACCCGTGCTGTACCTGCCCTGGGAGTGTTTGATGGGACAGTGCAGAGCGAGTTTTACTCTGTATCTAACCCTGTGCTGTACCTGCCCTGGGAGTGTTTGATGGGACAGTGTAGAGGGAGCTTAACTCTGTATCTAACCCTGTGCTGTACCTGCCCTGGGAGTGTTTGATGGGACAGTGTAGAGGGAGATTTACTCTGTGTCTAACCCGTGCTGTACCTGCCCTGGGAGTGTTTGACGGGACAGTGTAGAGGGAGCTTTACTCTGTATCTAACCCTGTGCTGTACCTACCCTGGGAGTGTAGAATGGGATAGTGTAGAGGGAGCTTTACTCTGTATCTGACCCATGCTGTGCCTGCCCTGGGAGTGTTTGATGGGACAGTGTCGAGGGAGCTTTACTCTGTATCTGACCCGTGCTGTACCTGCCCTGGGAGTGTTTGATGGGACAGTGTAGAGGGAGCTTTACTCTGTATCTAACACGTGCTGTACCTGCACTGGGACTGTTTGATGGGACAGTTTAGAGGGAGCTTTACTCTGTATCTAACCCGTGCTGTACCTGCCCTGGGACTGTTTGATGGGACAGTGTAGAGTGAGATTTACTCTGTATCTAACCCTTTGCTGTACCTGCCCTGGGAGGGTTTGATGGGACAGTGTAGAGGGAGCTTTACTCTGTATCTAACCCTGTGCTGTACCTGCCCAGGGAGTGTTTGATGGGATAGTGTAGAGGGAGCTTTACTCTGTATCTAACCCATGCTGTGCCTGCCCTGGGAGTGTTTGATGTGACAGTGTCGATGGAGCTTTACTCTGTATCTGACCTGTGCTGTACCTGCCCTAGGAGTGTTTGATGGCACAGTGTAGAGGGAGCTTTACTCTGTATCTAACCCGTGCTGAACCTGCCCTGGGAGTGCTTGATGGGACAGTGTAGAGGGAGCTTAACTCTGTATCTAACCCGTGCTGTACCTGCCCTGGGAGTGTTTGATGGGATAGTGTAGAGGGAGCTTTACTCTGTATCTAACCCGTGCTGTACCTGTCCTGGGAGTGATTGATGGGACAGTGTCGAAGGAGCTTTACTCTGTATCTAACCCGTGCTGTACCTGCCCTGGGAGTGTTTGATGGGACAGTGTCGAAGGAGCTTTACTCTGTATCTAACCCGTGCTGAACCTGCCCTGGGAGTGCTTGATGGGACAGTGTAGAGGGAGCTTAACTCTGTATCTAACCCGTGCTGTACCTGCCCTGGGAGTGTTTGATGGGATAGTGTAGAGGGAGCTTTACTCTGTATCTAACCCGTGCTGTACCTGTCCTGGGAGTGATTGATGGGACAGTGTCGAAGGAGCTTTACTCTGTATCTAACCCGTGCTGTACCTGCCCTGGGAGTGTTTGATGGGACAGTGTCGAAGGAGCTTTACTCTGTATCTAACCCGTGCTGTACCTGCCCTGGGAGTGTTTGATGGGACAGTGTAGAGGGAGCTTTACTCTGTATCTAACCCTGTGCTGTACCTGCCCTGGGAGTGTTTGATGGGACAGTGTAGAGGGAGATTTACTCTGTGTCTAACCCGTGCTGTACCTGCCCTGGGAGTGTTTGACGGGACAGTGTAGAGGGAGCTTTACTCTGTATCTAACCCTGTGCTGTACCTGCCCTGGGAGTGTTTGATGGGATAGTGCAGAGGGAGCTTTACTCTGTATCTAACCCATGCTGTGCCTGCCCTGGGAGTGTTTGATGCGACAGTGTCGAGGGAGCTTTACTCTGTATCTGACTCGTGCTGTACCTGCCCTAGGTGTGTTTGATGGGACAGTGTAGAGGGAGCTTAACTCTGTATCTAACCCGTGCTGTACCTGCCCTGGGAGTGCTTGATGGGACAGTGTAGAGGGAGCTTAACTCTGTATCTAACCCGTGCTGTACCTGCCCTGGGAGTGTTTGATGTGATGGTGTAGAGGGAGCTTTACTCTGTATCTAACCCGTGCTGTACCTGCCCTGGGAGTGTTTGATGGGACAGTGTAGAGGGAGCTTTACTCTGTATCTAACCCGTGCTGTACCTGCCCTGGGAGTGTTTGATGGGACAGTGTAGAGGGAGCATTACTCAGAATCTAACCCTGTGCTGTACTTGCCCTGGGAGTGTTTGATGGGACAGTGTAGAGGGAGCTTTACTCTGTATCTAACCCGTGCTGTACCTGCCCTGGGAGTGTTTGATGGGACAGTGTAGAGGGAGCTTCACTCTGTATCTAACCCGTGCTGTACCTGCCCTGCGTGTGTTTGATGGGACAGTGTAGAGGGAGATTTACTCTGTCTCAACCCGTGCTGTACCTGCCCTGGGAGTGTTTGATGGGACAGTGTAGAGGAAGCTTTATTCTGTATTTAACCCGTGCTGTACCTGCCTGGGAGTGTTTGATTGGACAGTGTACAGGGAGATTTACTCTGTATCAAACCGTGCTGTACCTGCCCTGGGAGTGTTTGATGGGACAGTGTAGAGGGAGCTTTACTCTGTATCTAACCCGTGCTGTACCTACCGTGGGAGTGTTTGATGGGACAGTGTAGAGGGAGCTTTACTCTGTATCTAACCCTGTGCTGTACCTGCCCTGGGAGTGTTTGATGGGACAGTGTAGAGGGAGCTTTACTCTGTATCTAACCCGTGCTGTACCTGCCCTGGGAGTGTTTGATGGGACAGTGCAGAGCGAGTTTTACTCTGTATCTAACCCTGTGCTGTACCTGCCCTGGGAGTGTTTGATGGGACAGTGTAGAGGGAGCTTAACTCTGTATCTAACCCTGTGCTGTACCTGCACTGGGAGTGTTTGATGGGACAGTGTAGAGGGAGATTTACTCTGTGTCTAACCCGTGCTGTACCTGCCCTGGGAGTGTTTGACGGGACAGTGTAGAGGGAGCTTTACTCTGTATCTAACCCTGTGCTGTACCTACCCTGGGAGTGTAGAATGGGATAGTGTAGAGGGAGCTTTACTCTGTATCTGACCCATGCTGTGCCTGCCCTGGGAGTGTTTGATGGGACAGTGTCGAGGGAGCTTTACTCTGTATCTGACCCGTGCTGTACCTGCCCTGGGAGTGTTTGATGGGACAGTGTAGAGGGAGCTTTACTCTGTATCTAACACGTGCTGTACCTGCACTGGGACTGTTTGATGGGACAGTTTAGAGGGAGCTTTACTCTGTATCTAACCCGTGCTGTACCTGCCCTGGGAGTGTTTGATGGGACAGTGTAGAGTGAGATTTACTCTGTATCTAACCCTTTGCTGTACCTGCCCTGGGAGGGTTTGATGGGACAGTGTAGAGGGAGCTTTACTCTGTATCTAACCCTGTGCTGTACCTGCCCAGGGAGTGTTTGATGGGATAGTGTAGAGGGAGCTTTACTCTGTATCTAACCCATGCTGTGCCTGCCCTGGGAGTGTTTGATGTGACAGTGTCGATGGAGCTTTACTCTGTATCTGACCTGTGCTGTACCTGCCCTAGGAGTGTTTGATGGCACAGTGTAGAGGGAGCTTTACTCTGTATCTAACCCGTGCTGAACCTGCCCTGGGAGTGCTGGATGGGACAGTGTAGAGGGAGCTTAACTCTGTATCTAACCCGTGCTGTACCTGCCCTGGGAGTGTTTGATGGGATAGTGTAGAGGGAGCTTTACTCTGTATCTAACCCGTGCTGTACCTGTCCTGGGAGTGATTGATGGGACAGTGTCGAAGGAGCTTTACTCTGTATCTAACCCGTGCTGTACCTGCCCTGGGAGTGTTTGATGGGACAGTGTCGAAGGAGCTTTACTCTGTATCTAACCCGTGCTGTACCTGCCCTGGGAGTGTTTGATGGGACAGTGTAGAGGGAGCTTTACTCTGTATCTAACCCTGTGCTGTACCTGCCCTGGGAGTGTTTGATGGGACAGTGTAGAGGGAGATTTACTCTGTGTCTAACCCGTGCTGTACCTGCCCTGGGAGTGTTTGACGGGACAGTGTAGAGGGAGCTTTACTCTGTATCTAACCCTCTGCTGTACCTGCCCTGGGAGTGTTTGATGGGATAGTGCAGAGGGAGCTTTACTCTGTATCTAACCCATGCTGTGCCTGCCCCGGGAGTGTTTGATGCGACAGTGTCGAGGGAGCTTTACTCTGTATCTGACTCGTGCTGTACCTGCCCTAGGTGTGTTTGATGGGACAGTGTAGAGGGAGCTTAACTCTGTATCTAACCCGTGCTGTACCTGCCCTGGGAGTGCTTGATGGGACAGTGTAGAGGGAGCTTAACTCTGTATCTAACCCGTGCTGTACCTGCCCTGGGAGTGTTTGATGTGATGGTGTAGAGGGAGCTTTACTCTGTATCTAACCCGTGCTGTACCTGCCCTGGGAGTGTTTGATGGGACAGTGTAGAGGGAGCTTTACTCTGTATCTAACCCGTGCTGTACCTGCCCTGGGAGTGTTTGATGGGACAGTGTAGAGGGAGCTTTACTCAGAATCTAACCCTGTGCTGTACTTGCCCTGGGAGTGTTTGATGGGACAGTGTAGAGGGAGCTTTACTCTGTATCTAACCCGTGCTGTACCTGCCCTGGGAGTGTTTGATGGGACAGTGTAGAGGGAGCTTCACTCTGTATCTAACCCGTGCTGTACCTGCCCTGGGTGTGTTTGATGGGACAGTGTAGAGGGAGATTTACTCTGTCTTAACCCGTGCTGTACCTGCCCTGGGAGTGTTTGATGGGACAGTGTAGAGGAAGCTTTATTCTGTATTTAACCCGTGCTGTACCTGCCTGGGAGTGTTTGATTGGACAGTGTACAGGGAGATTTACTCTGTATCAAACCGTGCTGTACCTGCCCTGGGAGTGTTTGATGGGACAGTGTAGAGGGAGCTTTACTCTGTATCTAACCCGTGCTGTACCTACCGTGGGAGTGTTTGATGGGACAGTGTAGAGGGAGCTTTACTCTGTATCTAACCCTGTGCTGTACCTGCCCTGGGAGTGTTTGATGGGACAGTGTAGAGGGAGCTTTACTCTGTATCTAACCCGTGCTGTACCTGCCCTGGGAGTGTTTGATGGGACAGTGCAGAGCGAGTTTTACTCTGTATCTAACCCTGTGCTGTACCTGCCCTGGGAGTGTTTGATGGGACAGTGTAGAGGGAGCTTAACTCTGTATCTAACCCTGTGCTGTACCTGCCCTGGGAGTGTTTGATGGGACAGTGTAGAGGGAGATTTACTCTGTGTCTAACCCGTGCTGTACCTGCCCTGGGAGTGTTTGACGGGACAGTGTAGAGGGAGCTTTACTCTGTATCTAACCCTGTGCTGTACCTACCCTGGGAGTGTAGAATGGGATAGTGTAGAGGGAGCTTTACTCTGTATCTGACCCATGCTGTGCCTGCCCTGGGAGTGTTTGATGGGACAGTGTCGAGGGAGCTTTACTCTGTATCTGACCCGTGCTGTACCTGCCCTGGGAGTGTTTGATGGGACAGTGTAGAGGGAGCTTTACTCTGTATCTAACACGTGCTGTACCTGCACTGGGACTGTTTGATGGGACAGTTTAGAGGGAGCTTTACTCTGTATCTAACCCGTGCTGTACCTGCCCTGGGAGTGTTTGATGGGACAGTGTAGAGTGAGATTTACTCTGTATCTAACCCTTTGCTGTACCTGCCCTGGGAGGGTTTGATGGGACAGTGTAGAGGGAGCTTTACTCTGTATCTAACCCTGTGCTGTACCTGCCCAGGGAGTGTTTGATGGGATAGTGTAGAGGGAGCTTTACTCTGTATCTAACCCATGCTGTGCCTGCCCTGGGAGTGTTTGATGTGACAGTGTCGATGGAGCTTTACTCTGTATCTGACCTGTGCTGTACCTGCCCTAGGAGTGTTTGATGGCACAGTGTAGAGGGAGCTTTACTCTGTATCTAACCCATGCTGAACCTGCCCTGGGAGTGCTTGATGGGACAGTGTAGAGGGAGCTTAACTCTGTATCTAACCCGTGCTGTACCTGCCCTGGGAGTGTTTGATGGGATAGTGTAGAGGGAGCTTTACTCTGTATCTAACCCGTGCTGTACCTGTCCTGGGAGTGATTGATGGGACAGTGTCGAAGGAGCTTTACTCTGTATCTAACCCGTGCTGTACCTGCCCTGGGAGTGTTTGATGGGACAGTGTCGAAGGAGCTTTACTCTGTATCTAAGCCGTGCTGAACCTGCCCTGGGAGTGCTTGATGGGACAGTGTAGAGGGAGCTTAACTCTGTATCTAACCCGTGCTGTACCTGCCCTGGGAGTGTTTGATGGGATAGTGGAGAGGGAGCTTTACTCTGTATCTAACCCGTGCTGTACCTGTCCTGGGAGTGATTGATGGGACAGTGTCGAAGGAGCTTTACTCTGTATCTAACCCGTGCTGTACCTGCCCTGGGAGTGTTTGATGGGACAGTGTCGAAGGAGCTTTACTCTGTATCTAACCCGTGCTGTACCTGCCCTGGGAGTGTTTGATGGGACAGTGTAGAGGGAGCTTTACTCTGTATCTAACCCTGTGCTGTACCTGCCCTGGGAGTGTTTGATGGGACAGTGTAGAGGGAGATTTACTCTGTGTCTAACCCGTGCTGTACCTGCCCTGGGAGTGTTTGACGGGACAGTGTAGAGGGAGCTTTACTCTGTATCTAACCCTGTGCTGTACCTGCCCTGGGAGTGTTTGATGGGATAGTGCAGAGGGAGCTTTACTCTGTATCTAACCCATGCTGTGCCTGCCCTGGGAGTGTTTGATGCGACAGTGTCGAGGGAGCTTTACTCTGTATCTGACTCGTGCTGTACCTGCCCTAGGTGTGTTTGATGGGACAGTGTAGAGGGAGCTTAACTCTGTATCTAACCCGTGCTGTACCTGCCCTGGGAGTGCTTGATGGGACAGTGTAGAGGGAGCTTAACTCTGTATCTAACCCGTGCTGTACCTGCCCTGGGAGTGTTTGATGTGATGGTGTAGAGGGAGCTTTACTCTGTATCTAACCCGTGCTGTACCTGCCCTGGGAGTGTTTGATGGGACAGTGTAGAGGGAGCTTTACTCTGTATCTAACCCGTGCTGTACCTGCCCTGGGAGTGTTTGATGGGACAGTGTAGAGGGAGCTTTACTCAGAATCTAATCCTGTGCTGTACTTGCCCTGGGAGTGTTTGATGGGACAGTGTAGAGGGAGCTTTACTCTGTATCTAACCCGTGCTGTACCTGCCCTGGGAGTGTTTGATGGGACAGTGTAGAGGGAGCTTCACTCTGTATCTAACCCGTGCTGTACCTGCCCTGGGTGTGTTTGATGGGACAGTGTAGAGGGAGATTTACTCTGTCTCAACCCGTGCTGTACCTGCCCTGGGAGTGTTTGATGGGACAGTGTAGAGGAAGCTTTATTCTGTATTTAACCCGTGCTGTACCTGCCTGGGAGTGTTTGATTGGACAGTGTACAGGGAGATTTACTCTGTATCAAACCGTGCTGTACCTGCCCTGGGAGTGTTTGATGGGACAGTGTAGAGGGAGCTTTACTCTGTATCTAACCCGTGCTGTACCTACCGTGGGAGTGTTTGATGGGACAGTGTAGAGGGAGCTTTACTCTGTATCTAACCCTGTGCTGTACCTGCCCTGGGAGTGTTTGATGGGACAGTGTAGAGGGAGCTTTACTCTGTATCTAACCCGTGCTGTACCTGCCCTGGGAGTTTTTGATGGGACAGTGCAGAGCGAGTTTTACTCTGTATCTAACCCTGTGCTGTACCTGCCCTGGGAGTGTTTGATGGGACAGTGTAGAGGGAGCTTAACTCTGTATCTAACCCTGTGCTGTACCTGCCCTGGGAGTGTTTGATGGGACAGTGTAGAGGGAGATTTACTCTGTGTCTAACCCGTGCTGTACCTGCCCTGGGAGTGTTTGACGGGACAGTGTAGAGGGAGCTTTACTCTGTATCTAACCCTGTGCTGTACCTACCCTGGGAGTGTAGAATGGGATAGTGTAGAGGGAGCTTTACTCTGTATCTGACCCATGCTGTGCCTGCCCTGGGAGTGTTTGATGGGACAGTGTCGAGGGAGCTTTACTCTGTATCTGACCCGTGCTGTACCTGCCCTGGGAGTGTTTGATGGGACAGTGTAGAGGGAGCTTTACTCTGTATCTAACACGTGCTGTACCTGCACTGGGACTGTTTGATGGGACAGTTTAGAGGGAGCTTTACTCTGTATCTAACCCGTGCTGTACCTGCCCTGGGAGTGTTTGATGGGACAGTGTAGAGTGAGATTTACTCTGTATCTAACCCTTTGCTGTACCTGCCCTGGGAGGGTTTGATGGGACAGTGTAGAGGGAGCTTTACTCTGTATCTAACCCTGTGCTGTACCTGCCCAGGGAGTGTTTGATGGGATAGTGTAGAGGGAGCTTTACTCTGTATCTAACCCATGCTGTGCCTGCCCTGGGAGTGTTTGATGTGACAGTGTCGATGGAGCTTTACTCTGTATCTGACCTGTGCTGTACCTGCCCTAGGAGTGTTTGATGGCACAGTGTAGAGGGAGCTTTACTCTGTATCTAACCCGTGCTGAACCTGCCCTGGGAGTGCTTGATGGGACAGTGTAGAGGGAGCTTAACTCTGTATCTAACCCGTGCTGTACCTGCCCTGGGAGTGTTTGATGGGATAGTGTAGAGGGAGCTTTACTCTGTATCTAACCCGTGCTGTACCTGTCCTGGGAGTGATTGATGGGACAGTGTCGAAGGAGCTTTACTCTGTATCTAACCCGTGCTGTACCTGCCCTGGGAGTGTTTGATGGGACAGTGTCGAAGGAGCTTTACTCTGTATCTAACCCGTGCTGTACCTGCCCTGGGAGTGTTTGATGGGACAGTGTAGAGGGAGCTTTACTCTGTATCTAACCCTGTGCTGTACCTGCCCTGGGAGTGTTTGATGGGACAGTGTAGAGGGAGATTTACTCTGTGTCTAACCCGTGCTGTACCTGCCCTGGGAGTGTTTGACGGGACAGTGTAGAGGGAGCTTTACTCTGTATCTAACCCTGTGCTGTACCTGCCCTGGGAGTGTTTGATGGGATAGTGCAGAGGGAGCTTTACTCTGTATCTAACCCATGCTGTGCCTGCCCTGGGAGTGTTTGATGCGACAGTGTCGAGGGAGCTTTACTCTGTATCTGACTCGTGCTGTACCTGCCCTAGGTGTGTTTGATGGGACAGTGTAGAGGGAGCTTAACTCTGTATCTAACCCGTGCTGTACCTGCACTGGGAGTGCTTGATGGGACAGTGTAGAGGGAGCTTAACTCTGTATCTAACCCGTGCTGTACCTGCCCTGGGAGTGTTTGATGTGATGGTGTAGAGGGAGCTTTACTCTGTATCTAACCCGTGCTGTACCTGCCCTGGGAGTGTTTGATGGGACAGTGTAGAGGGAGCTTTACTCTGTATCTAACCCGTGCTGTACCTGCCCTGGGAGTGTTTGATGGGACAGTGTAGAGGGAGCTTTACTCAGAATCTAACCCTGTGCTGTACCTGCCCTGGGAGTGTTTGATGGGACAGTGTAGAGGGAGCTTTACTCTGTATCTAACCCGTGCTGTACCTGCCCTGGGAGTGTTTGATGGGACAGTGTAGAGGGAGCTTCACTCTGTATCTAACCCGTGCTGTACCTGCCCTGGGTGTGTTTGATGGGACAGTGTAGAGGGAGATTTACTCTGTCTCAACCCGTGCTGTACCTGCCCTGGGAGTGTTTGATGGGACAGTGTAGAGGAAGCTTTATTCTGTATTTAACCCGTGCTGTACCTGCCCTGGGAGTGTTTGATGGGACAGTGTACAGGGAGATTTACTCTGTATCAAACCGTGCTGTACCTGCCCTGGGAGTGTTTGATGGGACAGTGTAGAGGGAGCTTTACTCTGTATCTAACCCGTGCTGTACCTACCGTGGGAGTGTTTGATGGGACAGTGTAGAGGGAGCTTTACTCTGTATCTAACCCTGTGCTGTACCTGCCCTGGGAGTGTTTGATGGGACAGTGTAGAGGGAGCTTTACTCTGTATCTAACCCGTGCTGTACCTGCCCTGGGAGTGTTTGATGGGACAGTGTAGATGGAGCTTTACGCGGTATCTAACCCGTGCTGTACCTGCCGTGGGAGTGTTTGATGGGACAGGGTAGAGGGAGCTTTACTCAGTATCTAACCCTGTGCTGTACCTGCCCTGGGATTGTTTGAGGGGACAGTGTAGAGGGAGCTTTACTCTGTATCTAACCCGTGCTGTACCTGCCCTCGGAGTGTTTGATGGGACAGTGTAGAGGGAGCTTTCCTCTGTATCTAACCCGTGCTGTACCTGCCCTGGGAGTGTTTGATGGGACAGTGTAGAGGGAGATTTACTCTGGATCAAACCGTGCTGTACCTGCCCTGGGAGTGTTTGATGGGACAGTGTAGAGGAAGCTTTACTCTATATCTAACCCGTGCTGTACTGGCCCTGGGAGTGTTTGATGGGACAGTGTAGAGGGGGCTTTACTCTGTATCTAACCCGTGCTGTACCTGTCCTGGGAGTGATTGATGGGACAGTGTCGAACGAGATTTACCCTGTATCTAACCCGTGCTGTATCTGCCCTGGGAGTGTTTGATGTGACAGTGTCGAAGGAGCTTTACTCTGTATCTAACCCGTGCTGTACCTGCCCTGGGAGTGTTTGATGGGACAGTGTAGAGGGAGCTTTACTCTGTATCTGACCCGTGCTGCACCTGCCCTGGGAGTGTTTGATGGGACAGTGTAGAGGGAGCTTTACTCTGTATCTAACCCGTGCTGCACCTGCCCTGGGAGTGTTTGATGGGACAGTGTAGAGTGAGCTTTACTCTGTATCTAAGCCGTGCTGCACCTGCACTGGGACTGTTTGATGGGACAGTTTAGAGGGAGCTTTACTCTGTATCCAACCCGTGCTGTACCTGCCCTGGGAGTGTTTGATGGGACAGTGTCGAGCGAGTTTTACTCTGTATCTAACCCTGTGCTGTACCTGCCCTGGGAGTGTTTGATGGGACAGTGTAGAGGGAGCTTTACTCTGTATCTAACCCTGTGCTGTACCTGCTCTGGGAGTGTTTGACGGGACAGTGTAGAGGGAGATTTACTCTGTATCTAACCCTGTGCTGTACCTGCCCTGGGAGTGTTTCATGGGATAGTGTAGAGGGAGCTTTACTCTGTATCTGACCCATGCTGTGCCTGCCCTGGGAGTGTTTGATGGGACAGTGTCGAGGGAGCTTTACTCTGTATCTGACCCGTGCTGTACCTGCCCTGGGAGTGTTTGATGGGACAGTGTCGAGGGAGCTTTATTCTGTATCTAACCCGTGCTGTACCTGCACTGGGACTGTTTGATGGGACAGTTTAGAGGGAGCTTTACTCTGTATCTAACCCGTGCTGTACCTGCCCTGGGAGTGTTTGATGGGACAGTGTAGAGCGAGATTTACTCTGTATCTAACCCTTTGCTGTACCTGCCCTGGGAGGGTTTGATGGGACAGTGTAGAGGGAGCTTTACTCTGTATCTAACCCTGTGCTGTATCTGCCCTGGGAGTGTTTGATGGGATAGTGTAGAGGGAGCTTTACTCTGTATCTAACCCATGCTGTGCCTACCCTGGGAGTGTTTGATGGGACAGTGTCGATGGAGCTTTACTCTGTATCAGACCCGTGCTGTACCTGCCCTAGGAGTGTTTGATGGGATAGTGTAGAGGGAGCTTTACTCTGTATCTAATCCGTGCTGAACCTGCCCTGTGAGTGCTTGATGGGACAGTGTAGAGGGAGCTTAACTTTGTAACTAACCCGTGCTGTACCTGCCCTGGGAGTGTTTGATGGGATAGTGTAGAGGGAGCTTTACTCTGTATCTAACCCGTGCTGTACCTGTCCTGGGAGTGATTGATGGGACAGTGTCGAAGGAGCTTTACTCTGTATCTAACCCGTGCTGTACCTGCCCTGGGAGTGTTTGATGGGACAGTGTCGAAGGAGCTTTACTCTGTATCTAACCCATGCTGTACCTGCCCTGGGAGTGTTTGATGGGACAGTGTAGAGGGAGCTTTACTCTGTATCTAACCCTGTGCTGTACCTGCCCTGGGAGTGTTTGATGGGACAGTGTAGAGGGAGATTTACTCTGTGTCTAACCCGTGCTGTACCTGCCCTGGGAGTGTTTGACGGGACAGTGTAGAGGGAGCTTTACTCTGTATCTAACCCATGCTGTGCCTGCCCTGGGAGTGTTTGATGGGACAGTGTCGAGGGAGCTTTACTCTGTATCTGACCCGTGCTGTACCTGCCCTAGGTGTGTTTGATGGGACAGTGTAGAGGGAGCTTAACTCTGTATCTAACCCGTGCTGTACCTGCCCTGGGAGTGCTTGATGGGACAGTGTAGAGGGAGCTTAACTCTGTATCTAACCCGTGCTGTACCTGCCCTGGGAGTGTTTGATGTGATAGTGTAGAGGGAGCTTTACTCTGTATCTAACCCGTGCTGTACCTGACCTGGGAGTGTTTGATGGGACAGTGTAGAGGGAGCTTTACTCTGTATCTAACCCGTGCTGAACCTGCCCTGGGAGTGTTTGATGGGACAGTGTAGAGGGAGCTTTACTCAGAATCTAACCCTGTGCTGTACCTGCCCTGGGAGTGTTTGATGGGACAGTGTAGAGGGAGCTTTACTCTGTATCTAACCCGTGCTGTACCTGCCCTGGGAGTGTTTGATGGGACAGTGTAGAGGGAGCTTTACTCTGTATCTAAACCGTGCTGTACCTGCCCTGGGAGTGTTTGATGGGAGAGTGTAGAGGGAGCTTTACTCTGCATCTAACCCGTGCTGCACCTGCCCTGGGAGTGTTTGATGGGACAGTGTAGAGGGAGCTTTACTCTGTATCGAACCCTGTGCTGTACCTGCTCTGGGAGTGTTTGATGGGACAGTGTAGAGGGAGCTTTACTCTGTATCTAACCCGTGCTGTACCTGCGCTGGGAGTGTTTGATGGGACAGTTTAGAGGGAGCTTTACTCGGCATCTAACCCGTGCTGTACCTGCCGTGGGAGTGTTTGATGGGACAGGGTAGAGGGAGCTTTATTCAGTATCTAACCCTGTGCTGTACCTGCCCTGGGATTGTTTGATGGGACAGTGTAGAGGGAGCTTTACTCTGTATCTAACCCGTGCTGTACCTGCCCTGGGAGTGTTTGATGGGACAGTGTAGAGGGAGCTTTACTCTGTATCTAACCCGTGCTGTACCTGCCCTGGGAGTGTTTGATGGGACAGTGTAGAGGGAGATTTACTCTGTCTCAACCCGTGCTGTACATGCCCTGGGAGTGTTTGATGGGACAGTGTAGAGGAAGCTTTACTCTGTATCTAACCCGTGCTGTACCTGCCCTGGGAGTGTTTGATGGGACAGTGTTCAGGGAGATTTACTCTGGATCAAACCGTGCTGTACCTGCCCTGGGAGTGTTTGATGGGACAGTGTAGAGGAAGCTTTACTCTATATCTAACCCGTGCTGTACCGGCCCTGGGAGTGTTTGATGGGACAGTGTAGAGGGAGCTTTACTCTGTATCTAACCCGTGCTGTACCTGCCCTGGGAGTGTTTGATGGGACAGTTTAGAGGGAGCTTTACTCGGTATCTAACCCGTGCTGTACCTGCCGTGGGAGTGTTTGATGGGACAGAGTAGAGGGAGCTTTACTCAGTATCTAACCCTGTGCTGTACCTGCCCTGTACCTGCCCTGGGAGTGTTTGATGGGACAGTGTAGAGGGAGCTTTACTCTGTATCTAACCCGTGCTGTACCTGCCCTGGGAGTGTTTGATGGGACAGTGTAGAGCGAGATTTACTCTGTATCAACCCGTGCTGTACCTGCCCTGGGAGTGTTTGATGGGACAGTGCAGAGGAAGCTTTACTCTGTATCTAACCCGTGCTGTACCTGCCCTGGGAGTGTTTGATGGGACAGTGTAGAGGGAGATTTACTCTGTATCAAACCCTGCTGTACCTGCCCTGGGAGTGTTTGATGGGAAAGTGTAGAGGAAGCTTTACTCTGTATCTAAACTGTGCTGCACCTGCCCTGGGAGTGTTTGATGGGAAAGTGTAGAGGGAGCTTTACTTTGTATCTAACCCGTGCTGTACCTTCCCTGGGAGTGTTTGATGGGACAGTGTAGAGGGAGCTTTACTCTGTATCTAACCCGTGCTGCACCTGCCCTGGGACTGTTTGATGCGACAGTGTAGAGGGAGCATTACTCTGTATCTAACCCGTGCTGTACCTGCCCTGGGCGTGTTTGATGGGACAGTGTAGAGGCAGTTTTACTCTGTATCTAACCCTGTGCTGTACCTGCCCTGGGAGTGTTTGATGGGACAGTGTAGTGGGAGCTTTACTCAGTATCTAACTCTGTGCTGTACCTGCCCTGGGAGTGTTTGATGGGACAGTGTTGAGGGAGATTTACTCTGTATCAACCCGTGCTGTACCTGCCCTGGGAGTGTTTGATGGGACAGTGTAGAGGGAGCTTTACTCTGTATCTAACCCGTGCTGTACCTGCCCTGGGAGTGTTTGATGGGACAGTGTTGAGGGAGCTTTACTCTGTATCTAAACCTGTGCTGTACCTGCCCTGGGAGTGTTTGATGGGATAGTGTAGAGGGAGCTTTACTCTGTATCTGACCCATGCTGTGCCTGCCCTGGGAGTGTTTGATGGGACAGTGTCGAGGGAGCTTTACTCTGTATCTGACCCGTGCTGTACCTGCCCTGGGAGTGTTTGATGGGACAGTGTAGAGGGAGCTTTACTCTGTATCTAACCCGTGCTGTACCTGCACTGGGACTGTTTGATGGGACAGTTTAGAGGGAACTTTACTCTGTATCTAACCCTTGCTGTCCCTGCCCTGGGAGTGTTTGATGGGACAGTGTAGAGCGAGATTTACTCTGTATCTAACCCTTTGCTGTACCTGCCCTGGGAGGGTTTGATGGGACAGTGTAGAGGGAGCTTTACTCTGTATCTAACCCTGTGCTGTACCTGCCCTGGGAGTGTTTGATGGGATAGTGTAGAGGGAGCTTTACTCTGTATCTAACCCATGCTGTGCCTGCCCTGGGAGTGTTTGATGGGACAGTTTCGATGGAGCTTTACTCTGTATCTGACCCGTGCTGTACCTGCCCTAGGAGTGTTTGATGGGACAGTGTAGAGGGAGTTTTACTCTGTATCTAACCCGTGCTGAACCTGCCCTGGGAGTGCTTGATGGGACAGTGTAGAGGGAGCTTAACTCTGTATCTAACCCGTGCTGTACCTGCCCTGGGAGTGTTTGATGGGATAGTGTAGAGGGAGCTTTACTCTGTATCTAACCCGTGCTGTACCTGTCCTGGGAGTGATTGATGGGACAGTGTCGAAGGAGCTTTACTCTGTATCTAACCCGTGCTGTACCTGCCCTGGGAGTGTTTGATGGGACAGTGTCGAAGGAGCTTTACTCTGTATCTAACCCGTGCTGTACCTGCCCTGGGAGTGTTTGATGGGATAGTGTAGAGGGAGTTTTACTCTGTATCTAACCCATGCTGTGCCTGCCCTGGGAGTGTTTGATGGGACAGTGTCGAGGGAGCTTTACTCTGTATCTGACCCGTGCTGTACCTGCCCTAGGTGTGTTTGATGGGACAGTGTAGAGGGAGCTTAACTCTGTATCTAACCCGTGCTGTACCTGCCCTGGGAGTGCTTGATGGGACAGTGTAGAGGAAGCTTTACTCTATATCTAACCCGTGCTGTACTGGCCCTGGGAGTGTTTGATGGGACAGTGTAGAGGGGCCTTTACTCTGTATCTAACCCGTGCTGTACCTGTCCTGGGAGTGATTGATGGGACAGTGTCGAACGAGATTTACCCTGTATCTAACCCGTGCTGTATCTGCCCTGGGAGTGTTTGATGTGACAGTGTCGAAGGAGCTTTACTCTGTATCTAACCCGTGCTGTACCTGCCCTGGGAGTGTTTGATGGGACAGTGTTGAGGGAGCTTTACTCTGTATCTAAACCCATGCTGTGCCTGCCCTGGGAGTGTTTGATGGGACAGTGTAGAGGGAGCTTTACTCTGTATCTGACCCGTGCTGCACCTGCCCTGGGAGTGTTTGATGGGACAGTGTAGAGGGAGCTTTACTCTGTATCTAACCCGTGCTGCACCTGCCCTGGGAGTGTTTGATGGGACAGTGTAGAGTGAGCTTTACTCTGTATCTAAGCCGTGCTGCACCTGCACTGGGACTGTTTGATGGGACAGTTTAGAGGGAGCTTTACTCTGTATCTAACCCGTGCTGTACCTGCCCTGGGAGTGTTTGATGGGACAGTGTCGAGCGAGTTTTACTCTGTATCTAACCCTGTGCTGTACCTGCCCTGGGAGTGTTTGATGGGACAGTGTAGAGGGAGCTTTACTCTGTATCTAACCCTGTGCTGTACCTGCTCTGGGAGTGTTTGACGGGACAGTGTAGAGGGAGATTTACTCTGTATCTAACCCTGTGCTGTACCTGCCCTGGGAGTGTTTCATGGGATAGTGTAGAGGGAGCTTTACTCTGTATCTGACCCATGCTGTGCCTGCCCTGGGAGTGTTTGATGGGACAGTGTCGAGGGAGCTTTACTCTGTATCTGACCCGTGCTGTACCTGCCCTGGGAGTGTTTGATGGGACAGTGTCGAGGGAGCTTTATTCTGTATCTAACCCGTGCTGTACCTGCACTGGGACTGTTTGATGGGACAGTTTAGAGGGAGCTTTACTCTGTATCTAACCCGTGCTGTACCTGCCCTGGGAGTGTTTGATGGGACAGTGTAGAGCGAGATTTACTCTGTATCTAACCCTTTGCTGTACCTGCCCTGGGAGGGTTTGATGGGACAGTGTAGAGGGAGCTTTACTCTGTATCTAACCCTGTGCTGTATCTGCCCTGGGAGTGTTTGATGGGATAGTGTAGAGGGAGCTTTACTCTGTATCTAACCCATGCTGTGCCTACCCTGGGAGTGTTTGATGGGACAGTGTCGATGGAGCTTTACTCTGTATCTGACCCGTGCTGTACCTGCCCTAGGAGTGTTTGATGGGACAGTGTAGAGGGAGCTTAACTTTGTAACTAACCCGTGCTGTACCTGCCCTGGGAGTGTTTGATGGGATAGTGTAGAGGGAGCTTTACTCTGTATCTAACCCGTGCTGTACCTGTCCTGGGAGTGATTGATGGGACAGTGTCGAAGGAGCTTTACTCTGTATCTAACCCGTGCTGTACCTGCCCTGGGAGTGTTTGATGGGACAGTGTCGAAGGAGCTTTACTCTGTATCTAACCCGTGCTGTACCTGCCCTGGGAGTGTTTGATGGGACAGTGTAGAGGGAGCTTTACTCTGTATCTAACCCTGTGCTGTACCTGCCCTGGGAGTGTTTGATGGGACAGTGTAGAGGGAGATTTACTCTGTGTCTAACCCGTGCTGTACCTGCCCTGGGAGTGTTTGACGGGACAGTGTAGAGGGAGCTTTACTCTGTATCTAACCCATGCTGTGCCTGCCCTGGGAGTGTTTGATGGGACAGTGTCGAGGGAGCTTTACTCTGTATCTGACCCGTGCTGTACCTGCCCTAGGTGTGTTTGATGGGACAGTGTAGAGGGGGCTTAACTCTGTATCTAACCCGTGCTGTACCTGCCCTGGGAGTGCTTGATGGGACAGTGTAGAGGGAGCTTAACTCTGTATCTAACCCGTGCTGTACCTGCCCTGGGAGTGTTTGATGTGATAGTGTAGAGGGAGCTTTACTCTGTATCTAACCCGTGCTGTACCTGACCTGGGAGTGTTTGATGGGACAGTGTAGAGGGAGCTTTACTCTGTATCTAACCCGTGCTGTACCTGCCCTGGGAGTGTTTGATGGGACAGTGTAGAGGGAGCTTTACTCAGAATCTAACCCCGTGCTGTACCTGCCCTGGGAGTGTTGGATGGGACAGTGTAGAGGGAGCTTTACTCTGTATCTAACCCGTGCTGTACCTGCCCTGGGAGTGTTTGATGGGACAGTGTAGAGGGATCTTTACTCTGTATCTAACCCGTGCTGTACCTGCCCTGGGAGTGTTTGATGGGACAGTGTAGAGGTAGCTTTACTCTGTATCTAACCCGTGCTGTCCCTGCCCTGGGAGTGTTTGATGGGACAGTGTAGAGGGAGCTTTACTCTGTATCTAACCCGTGCTGTACCGGCCCTGGGAGTGTTTGATGGGACAGTGTCGAAGGAGCTTTACTCTGTATCTAACCCGTGCTGTACCTGCCCTGGGAGTGTTTGATGGGACAGTGTAGAGGGAGCTTTACTCTGTATCTAACACGTGCTGTACCTGCCCTGGGAGTGTTTGATGGGACAGTGTAGAGGGAGCTTTACTCTGTATCTAACCCGTGCTGTACCTGCCCTGGGAGTGTTTGATGGGACAGTGTAGAGGGACTTTTACTCTGTATCTAACCCTGTGCCGTACCTGCCCTGGGAGTGTTTGATGGGACAGTGAGAGGGAGCTTTACTCAGTATCTAACCCTGTGCTGCACCTGCCCTGGGAGTGTTTGATGGGACAGTGTACAGGGAGCTTTACTCTGTATCTAACCCTGTGCTGTACCTGCCCTGGGAGTGTTTGATGGGACAGTTTAGAGGAAGCTTTACTCTGTATCTAACCCGTGATGTACCGGCCCTGGGAGTGTTTGATGGGACAGTGTAGAGGGAGCTTTACTCTGTATCTAACCCGTGCTATACCTGCCCTGGGAGTGTTTCATGGGACAGTGTAGAGGGAGCTTTTCTCTGTATCTAACCCGTGCTGTACCTGCCCTGGGAGTGTTTGATGGGACAGTGTAGAGGGAGCTTTACTCTGTATCTAACCCGTGCTGTACCTGCCCTGGGAGTGTTTGATGGGACAGTGTCTAAGGACCTTTACTCTGTGTCTAACCCGTGCTGTACCTGCCCTGGGAGTGTTTGATGCGACAGTGTAGAGGGAGCTTTACTCTGTATCTAACCCGTGCTGTACCTGCCCTGGGAGTGTTTGATGGGACAGTGTAGAGGGAGCTTAACTCTGTATCTAACCCGTGCTGTACCTGCCCTGGGAGTGTTTGATGGGATAGTGTAGAGGGAGCTTTACTCTGTATCTAACCCATGCTGTGCCTTCCCTGGGAGTGTTTGATGGGGCAGTGTAGAGGGACCTTTACTCTGTATCTGACCCGTGCTGTACCTGCCCTAGGAGTGTTTGATTGGACAGTGTAGAGGGAGCTTTACTCTGTATCTAACCCGTGCTGTACCTGCCCTGGGAGTGCTTGATGGGGCAGTGTAGAGGGAGCTTAACTCTGTATCTAACCCGTGCTGTACCTGCCCTGGGAGTGTTTGATGTGACAGTGTAGAGGGAGCTTTACTCTGTATCTAACCCTGTGCTGTACCTGCCCTGGGAGTGTTTGATGGGACAGTGTAGAGGGAGTTTACTCTGTATCTAACCCGTGCTGTACCTGCCCTGGGAGTGTTTGATGGGACAGTGTAGAGGGAGCTTTACTTTGTATCTAACCCGTGCTGTACCTGCCCTGGGAGTGTTTGATGGGACAGTGCAGAGGGAGCTTTACTCAGAATCTAACCCTGTGCTGTACCTGCCCTGGGAGTGTTTGATGGGACAGTGTAGAGTGAGCTTTACTCTGTATCTAACCCGTGCTGTACCTGCCCTGGGAGTGTTTGATGGGACAGTGTAGAGGGAGCTTTACTCTGTATCTAACCCTGTGCTGTACCTGCCCTGGGAGTGTTTGATGGGACAGCGTAGAGGGAGCTTTACTCTGTATCTAACCCTGTGCTGTACCTGCCCTGGGAGTGTTTGATGGGACAGTGTAGAGGGAGCTTTTCTCTGTATCTAACCCGTGCTGCCCCTGCCCTGGGAGTGTTTGACGGGACAGTGTAGAGGGAGCTTTACTCTGTATCTAACCCGTGCTGTAGCTGCCCTAGGTGTGTTTGATGGGACAGTTTAGATGGAGCTTTACTCTGTATCTAACCCGTGCTGCACCTGTCCTGGGAGTGTTTGATGGGACAGTGTCGAAGGAGCTTTACTCTGTATCTAACCCGTGCTGTACCTGCCCTGGGAGTGTTTGATGGGACAGTGTAGAGGGAGCTTTACTCTGTATCTAACCCGTGCTGTCCCTGCCCTGGGAGTGTTTGATGGGACAGTGTAGAGGGAGCTTTACTCTGTATCTAACCCGTGCTGTACCTGTCCTGGGAGTGATTGATGGGACAGTGTCGAAGGAGCTTTACTCTGTATCTAACCCGTGCTGTACCTGCCCTGGGAGTGGTTGATGGGACAGTGTCGAAGGAGCTTTACTCTGTATCTAACCCGTGCTGTACCTGCCCTGGGAGTGTTTGATGGGACAGTGTAGAGGGAGCTTTACTCTGTATCTAACCCGTGCTGCACCTGCCCTGGGAGTGTTTGATGGGACAGTGTAGAGGGAGCTTTACTCTGTATCTAACCCGTGCTGTACCTGCCCTGGGAGTGTTTGATGGGACAGTGTAGAGGGAGTTTTACTCTGTATCTAACCCTGTGCTGTACCTGCCGTGGGAGTGTTTCATGGGACAGTGTAGAGGGAGCTTTACTCAGTATCTAACCCTGTGCTGTACCTGCCCTGGGAGTGTTTGATGGGACAGTGTAGAGGGAGATTTACTCTGTATCAACCCGTGCTGTACCTGCCCTGGGAGTGTTTCATGGGACAGTGTAGAGGAAGCTTTACTCTGTATCTAACCCGTGCTGTACCTGCCCTGGGAGTGTTTGATGGGACTGTGTAGAGGAAGCTTTACTCAGTACCTAACCCTGTGCTGTACCTGCCCTGGGACTGTTTGATGGGACAGTGTAGAGGGAGCTTTACTCTGTATCTAACCCTGTGCTGTACGTGCCCTGGGAGTGTTTGATGGGACAGTGTAGAGGGAGCTTTACTCTGTATCTAACCTGTGCTGCACCTGCCCTGGGAGTGTTTGACGGG
Source organism: Somniosus microcephalus (assembly GCF_052327205.1). Taxonomy (NCBI): domain Eukaryota; kingdom Metazoa; phylum Chordata; class Chondrichthyes; order Squaliformes; family Somniosidae; genus Somniosus; species Somniosus microcephalus. The sequence continues at coordinate 1,409,654 of NC_141003.1, read as the reverse complement.
ACAGTGTAGAGGGAGCTTTACTCTGTATCTAACCCTGTGCTGTACCTGCCCTGGGAGTGTTTGATGGGACAGTGTAGAGGGAGCTTTACTCTGTATCTAACACGTGCTGTACCTGCCCTGGGAGTGTTTGATGGGACAGTGTAGAGGGATCTTTACTCTGTATCTAACCCGTGCTGTCCCTGCCCTGGGAGTGTTTGATGGGACAGTGTAGAGGGAGCTTTACTCTGTATCTAACCCGTGCTGTACCTGCCCTGGGAGTGTTTGATGGGACAGTGTAGAGGGAGCTTTACTCTGTATCTAACCCGTGCTGTACCGGCTCTGGGAGTGTTTGATGGGACAGTGTCGAAGGAGCTTTACTCTGTATCTAACCCGTGCAGTACCTGCCCTGGGAGTGTTTGATGGGACAGTGTGGAGGGAGCTTTACTCTGTATCTAACACGTGCTGCACCTGCCCTGGGAGTGTTTGATGGGACAGTGTAGAGGGACTTTTACTCTGTATCTAACCCTGTGCTGTACCTGCCCTGGGAGTGTTTGATGGGACAGTGTAGAGGGAGCTTTTCTCAGTATCTAACCCTGTGCTGCACCTGCCCTGGGAGTGTTTGATGGGACAGTGTAGAGGGAGCTTTACTCTGTATCTATCCTGTGCTGTACCTGCCCTGGGAGTGTTTGATGGGACAGTGTAGAGGGAGCTTTACTCTGTATCTAACCCGTGCTGTACCTGCCCTGGGAGAGTTTGACGGGACAGTGTAGAGGGAGCTTTACTCTGTATCTAACCCTGTGCTGGACCTGCCCTGGGAGTGTTTGATGGGACTGTTTAGAGGAAGCTTTACTCTGTATCTAACCCGTGATGTACCGGCCCTGGGAGTGTTTGATGGGACAGTGTAGAGGAAGCTTTACTCTGTATCTAACCCATGCTGTACCTGCCCTGGGAGTGTTTCATGGGACAGTGTAGAGGGAGCTTTTCTCTGTATCTAACCCGTGCTGTACCTGCCCTGGGAGTGTTTGATGGGACAGTGTAGAGGGAGCTTTACTCTGTATCTAACCCGTGCTGTACCTGCCCTGGGAGTGTTTGATGGGACAGTGTCTAAGGAGCTTTACTCTGTGTCTAACCCGTGCTGTACCTGCCCTGGGAGTGTTTGATGGGACAGTGTATAGGGAGCTTTACTCAGCACCTAACCCTGTGCTGTACCTGCCCTGGGACTGTTTGATGGGACAGTGTAAAGGCATCTTTACTCTGTATCTAACCTGTGCTGCACCTGCCCTGGGAGTGTTTGACGGGACAGTGTAGAGGGAGCTTTACTCTGTATCTAACCCTGTGCTGTACCTGCCCTGGGAGTGTTGGATGGGACAGTGTAGAGGGAGCTTTACTCTGTATCTAACCCGTGCTGTACCTGCCCTGGGAGTGTTTGATGGGACAGTGTAGAGGGATCTTTACTCTGTATCTAACCCGTGCTGTACCTGCCCTGGGAGTGTCTGATGGGACAGTGTAGAGGTAGCTTTACTCTGTATCTAACCCGTGCTGTCCCTGCCCTGGGAGTGTTTGATGGGACAGTGTAGAGGGAGCTTTACTCTGTATCTAACCCGTGCTGTGACTGCCCTGGGAGTGTTTGATGGGAAAGTGTCGCAGGAGCTTTACTCTGTATCTAACCCGTGCTGTACCTGCCCTGGGAGTGTTTGATGGGACAGTGTAGAGGGAGCTTTACTCTGTATCTAACCCGTGCTGTACCTGCCCTGGGAGTGTTTGATGGGACAGTGTAGAGGGATCTTTACTCTGTATCTAACCCGTGCTGTACCTGCCCTGGGAGTGTTTGATGGGACAGTGTAGAGGTAGCTTTACTCTGTATCTAACCCGTGCTGCCCTGCCCTGGGAGTGTTTGATGGGACAGTGTAGAGGGAGCTTTGCTCTGTATCTAACCCGTGCTGTACCGGCCCTGGGAGTGTTTGATGGGACAGTGTCGAAGGAGCTTTACTCTGTATCTAACCCGTGCTGTACCTGCCCTGGGAGTGTTTGATGGGACAGTGTAGAGGGAGCTTTACTCTGTATCTAACACGTGCTGTACCTGCCCTGGGAGTGTTTGATGGGACAGTGTAGAGGGAGCTTTACTCTGTATCTAACCCGTGCTGTACCTGCCCTGGGAGTGTTTGATGGGACAGTGTAGAGGGACTTTTACTCTGTATCTAACCCTGTGCCGTACCTGCCCTGGGAGTGTTTGATGGGAGAGTGAGAGGGAGCTTTACTCAGTATCTAACCCTGTGCTGCACCTGCCCTGGGAGTGTTTGATGGGACAGTGTACAGGGAGCTTTACTCTGTATCTAACCCTGTGCTGTACCTGCCCTGGGAGTGTTTGATGGGACAGTTTAGAGGAAGCTTTACTCTGTATCTAACCCGTGATGTACCGGCCCTGGGAGTGTTTGATGGGACAGTGTAGAGGGAGCTTTACTCTGTATCTAACCCGTGCTATACCTGCCCTGGGAGTGTTTCATGGGACAGTGTAGAGGGAGCTTTTCTCTGTATCTAACCCGTGCTGTACCTGCCCTGGGAGTGTTTGATGGGACAGTGTAGAGGGAGCTTTACTCTGTATCTAACCCGTGCTGTACCTGCCCTGGGAGTGTTTGATGGGACAGTGTCTAAGGACCTTTACTCTGTGTCTAACCCGTGCTGTACCTGCCCTGGGAGTGTTTGATGCGACAGTGTAGAGGGAGCTTTACTCTGTATCTAACCCGTGCTGTACCTGCCCTGGGAGTGTTTGATGGGACAGTGTAGAGGGAGCTTAACTCTGTATCTAACCCGTGCTGTACCTGCCCTGGGAGTGTTTGATGGGATAGTGTAGAGGGAGCTTTACTCTGTATCTAACCCATGCTGTGCCTTCCCTGGGAGTGTTTGATGGGGCAGTGTAGAGGGACCTTTACTCTGTATCTGACCCGTGCTGTACCTGCCCTAGGAGTGTTTGATTGGACAGTGTAGAGGGAGCTTTACTCTGTATCTAACCCGTGCTGTACCTGCCCTGGGAGTGCTTGATGGGGCAGTGTAGAGGGAGCTTAACTCTGTATCTAACCCGTGCTGTACCTGCCCTGGGAGTGTTTGATGTGACAGTGTAGAGGGAGCTTTACTCTGTATCTAACCCTGTGCTGTACCTGCCCTGGGAGTGTTTGATGGGACAGTGTAGAGGGAGTTTACTCTGTATCTAACCCGTGCTGTACCTGCCCTGGGAGTGTTTGATGGGACAGTGTAGAGGGAGCTTTACTTTGTATCTAACCCGTGCTGTACCTGCCCTGGGAGTGTTTGATGGGACAGTGCAGAGGGAGCTTTACTCAGAATCTAACCCTGTGCTGTACCTGCCCTGGGAGTGTTTGATGGGACAGTGTAGAGTGAGCTTTACTCTGTATCTAACCCGTGCTGTACCTGCCCTGGGAGTGTTTGATGGGACAGTGTAGAGGGAGCTTTACTCTGTATCTAACCCTGTGCTGTACCTGCCCTGGGAGTGTTTGATGGGACAGCGTAGAGGGAGCTTTACTCTGTATCTAACCCTGTGCTGTACCTGCCCTGGGAGTGTTTGATGGGACAGTGTAGAGGGAGCTTTTCTCTGTATCTAACCCGTGCTGCCCCTGCCCTGGGAGTGTTTGACGGGACAGTGTAGAGGGAGCTTTACTCTGTATCTAACCCGTGCTGTAGCTGCCCTAGGTGTGTTTGATGGGACAGTTTAGATGGAGCTTTACTCTGTATCTAACCCGTGCTGCACCTGTCCTGGGAGTGTTTGATGGGACAGTGTCGAAGGAGCTTTACTCTGTATCTAACCCGTGCTGTACCTGCCCTGGGAGTGTTTGATGGGACAGTGTAGAGGGAGCTTTACTCTGTATCTAACCCGTGCTGTCCCTGCCCTGGGAGTGTTTGATGGGACAGTGTAGAGGGAGCTTTACTCTGTATCTAACCCGTGCTGTACCTGTCCTGGGAGTGATTGATGGGACAGTGTCGAAGGAGCTTTACTCTGTATCTAACCCGTGCTGTACCTGCCCTGGGAGTGGTTGATGGGACAGTGTCGAAGGAGCTTTACTCTGTATCTAACCCGTGCTGTACCTGCCCTGGGAGTGTTTGATGGGACAGTGTAGAGGGAGCTTTACTCTGTATCTAACCCGTGCTGCACCTGCCCTGGGAGTGTTTGATGGGACAGTGTAGAGGGAGCTTTACTCTGTATCTAACCCGTGCTGTACCTGCCCTGGGAGTGTTTGATGGGACAGTGTAGAGGGAGTTTTACTCTGTATCTAACCCTGTGCTGTACCTGCCGTGGGAGTGTTTCATGGGACAGTGTAGAGGGAGCTTTACTCAGTATCTAACCCTGTGCTGTACCTGCCCTGGGAGTGTTTGATGGGACAGTGTAGAGGGAGATTTACTCTGTATCAACCCGTGCTGTACCTGCCCTGGGAGTGTTTCATGGGACAGTGTAGAGGAAGCTTTACTCTGTATCTAACCCGTGCTGTACCTGCCCTGGGAGTGTTTGATGGGACTGTGTAGAGGAAGCTTTACTCAGTACCTAACCCTGTGCTGTACCTGCCCTGGGACTGTTTGATGGGACAGTGTAGAGGGAGCTTTACTCTGTATCTAACCCTGTGCTGTACGTGCCCTGGGAGTGTTTGATGGGACAGTGTAGAGGGAGCTTTACTCTGTATCTAACCTGTGCTGCACCTGCCCTGGGAGTGTTTGACAGGACAGTGTAGAGGGAGCTTTACTCTGTATCTAACCCTGTGCTGTACCTGCCCTGGGAGTGTTTGATGGGACAGTGTAGAGGGAGCTTTACTCTGTATCTAACACGTGCTGTACCTGCCCTGGGAGTGTTTGATGGGACAGTGTAGAGGGATCTTTACTCTGTATCTAACCCGTGCTGTCCCTGCCCTGGGAGTGTTTGATGGGACAGTGTAGAGGGAGCTTTACTCTGTATCTAACCCGTGCTGTACCTGCCCTGGGAGTGTTTGATGCGACAGTGCAGAGGGAGCTTTACTCTGTATCTAACCCGTGCTGTACCTGCCCTGGGAGTGTTTGATGGGACAGTGTAGAGGGAGCTTTACTCTGTATCTAACCCATGCTGTACCGGCTCTGGGAGTGTTTGATGGGACAGTGTCGAAGGAGCTTTACTCTGTATCTAACCCGTGCAGTACCTGCCCTGGGAGTGTTTGATGGGACAGTGTGGAGGGAGCTTTACTCTGTATCTAACACGTGCTGCACCTGCCCTGGGAGTGTTTGATGGGACAGTGTAGAGGGACTTTTACTCTGTATCTAACCCTGTGCTGTACCTGCCCTGGGAGTGTTTGATGGGACAGTGTAGAGGGAGCTTTTCTCAGTATCTAACCCTGTGCTGCACCTGCCCTGGGAGTGTTTGATGGGACAGTGTAGAGGGAGCTTTACTCTGTATCTATCCTGTGCTGTACCTGCCCTGGGAGTGTTTGATGGGACAGTGTAGAGGGAGCTTTACTCTGTATCTAACCCGTGCTGTACCTGCCCTGGGAGAGTTTGACGGGACAGTGTAGAGGGAGCTTTACTCTGTATCTAACCCTGTGCTGGACCTGCCCTGGGAGTGTTTGATGGGACAGTTTAGAGGAAGCTTTACTCTGTATCTAACCCGTGATGTACCGGCCCTGGGAGTGTTTGATGGGACAGTGTAGAGGAAGCTTTACTCTGTATCTAACCCATGCTGTACCTGCCCTGGGAGTGTTTCATGGGACAGTGTAGAGGGAGCTTTTCTCTGTATCTAACCCGTGCTGTACCTGCCCTGGGAGTGTTTGATGGGACAGTGTAGAGGGAGCTTTACTCTGTATCTAACCCGTGCTGTACCTGCCCTGGGAGTGTTTGATGGGACAGTGTCTAAGGAGCTTTACTCTGTGTCTAACCCGTGCTGTACCTGCCCTGGGAGTGTTTGATGGGACAGTGTATAGGGAGCTTTACTCAGCACCTAACCCTGTGCTGTACCTGCCCTGGGACTGTTTGATGGGACAGTGTAAAGGCATCTTTACTCTGTATCTAACCTGTGCTGCACCTGCCCTGGGAGTGTTTGACGGGACAGTGTAGAGGGAGCTTTACTCTGTATCTAACCCTGTGCTGTACCTGCCCTGGGAGTGTTGGATGGGACAGTGTAGAGGGAGCTTTACTCTGTATCTAACCCGTGCTGTACCTGCCCTGGGAGTGTTTGATGGGACAGTGTAGAGGGATCTTTACTCTGTATCTAACCCGTGCTGTACCTGCCCTGGGAGTGTCTGATGGGACAGTGTAGAGGTAGCTTTACTCTGTATCTAACCCGTGCTGTCCCTGCCCTGGGAGTGTTTGATGGGACAGTGTAGAGGGAGCTTTACTCTGTATCTAACCCGTGCTGTGACTGCCCTGGGAGTGTTTGATGGGAAAGTGTCGCAGGAGCTTTACTCTGTATCTAACCCGTGCTGTACCTGCCCTGGGAGTGTTTGATGGGACAGTGTAGAGGGAGCTTTACTCTGTATCTAACCCGTGCTGTTCCTGCCCTGGGAGTGTTTGATGGGACAGTGTAGAGGGAGCTTTACTCTGTATCTAACCCGTGCTGTACCGGCCCTGGGAGTGTTTGATGGGACAGTGTCGAAGGAGCTTTACTCTGTATCTAACCCGTGCTGTACCTGCCCTGGGAGTGTTTGATGGGACAGTGTAGAGGGAGCTTTACTCTGTATCTAACACGTGCTGTACCTGCCCTGGGAGTGTTTGATGGGACAGTGTAGAGGGAGCTTTACTCTGTATCTAACCCGTGCTGTACCTGCCGTGGGAGTGTTTGATGGGACAGTGTAGAGGGACTTTTACTCTGTATCTAACCCTGTGCTGTACCTGCCCTGGGAGTGTTTGATGGGACAGTGTAGAGGGAGCTTTACTCAGTATCTAACCCTGTGCTGCACCTGCCCTGGGAGTGTTTGATGGGACAGTGTACAGGGAGCTTTACTATGTATCTAACCTGTGCTGTACCTGCCCTGGGAGTGTTTGATGGGACAGTTTAGAGGAAGCTTTACTCTGTATCTAAGCCGTGATGTACCGGCCCTGGGAGTGTTTGATGGGACAGTGTAGAGGGAGCTTTACTCTGTATCTAACCCGTGCTATACCTGCCCTGGGAGTGTTTCATGGGACAGTGTAGAGGGAGCTTTTCTCTGTATCTAACCCGTGCTGTACCTGCCCTGGGAGTGTTTGATGGGACAGTGTAGAGGGAGCTTTACTCTGTATCTAACCCGTGCTGTACCTGCCCTGGGAGTTTTGATGCGACAGTGTCTAAGGAGCTTTACTCTGTGTCTAACCCGTGCTGTACCTGCCCTGGGAGTGTTTGATGCGACAGTGTAGAGGGAGCTTTACTCTGTATCTAACCCGTGCTGTACCTGCCCTGGGAGTGTTTGATGGGACAGTGTAGAGGGAGCTTAACTCTGTATCTAACCCGTGCTGTACCTGCCCTGGGAGTGTTTGATGGGACAGTGTAGAGGGAGCTTTACTCTGTATCTAACCCTGTGCTGTACCTGCCCTGGGAGTGTTTGATGGGACAGTGTAGAGGGAGCTTTACTCTGTATCAACCCGTGCTGTACCTGCCCTGGGAGTGTTTGATGGGACAGTGTAGAGGGAGCTTTACTCAGTATCTAACCCTGTGCTGTACCTGCCCTGGGAGTGTTTGATGGGACAGTGTAGAGGGAGCTTTACTCTGTATCTAACCCGTGCTGTACCTGCCCTGGGAGTGTTTGACGGGACAGTGTAGAGGGAGCTTTACTCTGTATCTAACCCTGTGCTGTACCTGCCCTGGGAGTGTTTGATGGGATAGTGTAGAGGGAGCTTTACTCTGTATCTAACCCATGCTGTGCCTGCCCTGGGAGTGTTTGATGGGGCAGTGTAGAGGGACCTTTACTCTGTATCTGACCCGTGCTGTACCTGCCCTAGGAGTGTTTGATGGGACAGTGTAGAGGGAGCTTTACTCTGTATCTAACCCGTGCTGTACCTGCCCTGGGAGTGCTTAATGGATCAGTGTAGAGGGAGCTTAACTCTGTATCTAACCCGTGCTGTACCTGCCCTGGGAGTGTTTGATGTGACAGTGCAGAGGGAGCTTTACTCTGTATCTAACCCTGTGCTGTACCTGCCCTGGGAGTGTTTGATGGGACAGTGTAGAGGGAGTTTACTCTGTATCTAACCCGTGCTGTACCTGCCCTGGGAGTGTTTGATGGGACAGTTTAGAGGGAGCTTTACTTTGTATCTAACCCGTGCTGTACCTGCCCTGGGAGTGTTTGATGGGACAGTGCAGAGGGAGCTTTACTCAGAATCTAACCCTGTGCTGTACCTGCCCTGGGAGTGTTTGATGGGACAGTGTAGAGGGAGCTTTACTCTGTATCTAAGCCGTGCTGTACCTGCCCTGGGAGTGTTTGATTGGACAGTGTAGAGGGAGCTTTACTCTGTATCTAACCCTGTGCTGTACCTGCCCTGGGAGTGTTTGATGGGACAGCGGAGAGGGAGCTTTACTCTGTATCTAACCCGTGCTGTCCCTGCCCTGGGAGTGTTTGATGGGACAGCGTAGAGGGAGCTTTACTCTGTATCTAACCCGTGCTGTGACTGCCCTGGTAGTGTTTGATGGGAAAGTGTCGCAGGAGCTTTACTCTGTATCTAACCCGTGCTGTACCTGCCCTGGGAGTGTTTGATGGGACAGCGTAGAGGGAGCTTTACTCTGTATCTAACCCGTGCTGTACCTGCCCTGGGAGTGTTTGGTGCGACAGTGTAGAGGGAGCTTTACTCTGTATCTAACCCGTGCTGTACCGGCCCTGGGAGTGTTTGATGGGACAGTGTCGAAGGAGCTTTACTCAGTATCTAACCCGTGCTGTACCTGCCCTGGGAGTGTTTGATGGGACAGTGTAGAGGGAGCTTTACTCTGTATCTAACACGTGCTGTACCTGCCCTGGGAGTGTTTGATGGGACAGTGTAGAGGGAGCTTTACTCTGTATCTAACCCGTGCTGTACCTGCCCTGGGAGTGTTTGATGGGACAGTGTAGAGGGACTTTTACTCTGTATCTAACCCTGTGCTGTACCTGCCCTGGGAGTGTTTGATGGGACAGTGTAGAGGGAGCTTCACTCAGTATCTAACCCTGTGCTGCACCTGCCCTGGGAGTGTTTGATGGGACAGTGTAGAGGGAGCTTTACTCTGTATCTAACCTGTGCTGTACCTGCCCTGGGATTGTTTGATGGGACAGTGTAGAGGGAGCTTTACTCTGTATCTAACCCATGCTGTACCTGCCCTGGGATAGTTTGACGGGACATTGTAGAGGAAGCTTTACTCTGTGTCTAACCCTGTGCTGTAACTGCCCTGGGAGTGTTTGATGGGACAGTTTAGAGGAAGCTTTACTCTGTATCTAACCCGTGATGTACCGGCCCTGGGAGTGTTTGATGGGACAGTGTAGAGGGAGCTTTACTCTGTATCTAACCCGTGCTATACCTGCCCTGGGAGTGTTTCATGGGACAGTGTAGAGGGAGCTTTTCTCTGTATCTAACCCGTGCTGTACCTGCCCTGGGAGTGTTTGATGGGACAGTGTAGAGGGAGCTTTACTCTGTATCTAACCCGTGCTGTACCTGCCCTGGGAGTGTTTGATGGGACAGTGTCTAAGGAGCTTTACTCTGTGTCTAACCCGTGCTGTACCTGCCCTGGGAGTGTTTGATGCGACAGTGTAGAGGGAGCTTTACTCTGTATCTAACCCGTGCTGTACCTGCCCTGGGAGTGTTTGATGGGACAGTGTAGAGGGAGCTTAACTCTGTATCTAACCCGTGCTGTACCTGCCCTGGGAGTGTTTGATGGGACAGTGTGGAGGGAGCTTTACTCTGTATCTAACCCTGTGCTGTACCTGCCCTGGGAGTTTTTGATGGGACAGTGTAGAGGGAGCATTACTGTGTATCAACCCGTGCTGTACCTGCCCTGGGAGTGTTTGATGGGACAGTGTAGAGGGAGCTTTACTCAGTATCTTACCCTGTGCTGTACGTGCCCTGGGAGTGTTTGATGGGACAGTGTAAAGGGAGCTTTACTCTGTATCTAACCCGTGCTGTACCTGCCCTGGGAGTGTTTGACGGGACAGTGTAGAGGGAGCTTTACTCTGTATCTAACCCTGTGCTGTACCTGCCCTGGGAGTGTTTGATGGGATAGTGTAGAGGGAGCTTTACTCTGTATCTAACCCATACTGTGCCTGCCCTGGGAGTGTTTGATGGGGCAGTGTAGAGGGACCTTTACTCTGTATCTGACCCGTGCTGTACCTGCCCTGGGAGTGCTTGATGGGACAGTGTAGAGGGAGCTTAACTCTGTACCTGCCCTGGGAGTGTTTGATGTGACAGTGTAGAGGGAGCTTTACTCTGTATCTAACCCTGTGCTGTACCTGCCCTGGGAGTGTTTGATGGGACAGTGTAGAGGGAGCTTTACTCTGTATCTAACCCGTGCTGTACCTGCCCTGGGAGTGTTTGATGGGACAGTGTAGAGGGGGCTTTACTTTGTATCTAACCCGTGCTGTACCTGCCCTGGGAGTGTTTGATGGGACAGTGCAGAGGGAGCTTTACTCAGAATCTAACCCTGTGCTGTACCTGCCCTGGGAGTGTTTGATGGGACAGTGTAGAGGGAGCTTTACTCTGTATCTAACCCGTGCTGTACCTGCCCTGGGAGTGTTTGATGGGACAGTGTAAAGGGAGCTTTACTCTGTATCTAACCCTGTGCTGTACCTGCCCTGGGAGTGTTTGATGGGACAGCGTAGAGGGAGCTTTACTCTGTATCTAACCCTGTGCTGTACCTGCCCTGGGATTGTTTGAGGGGACAGTGTAGAGGGAGCTTTACTCTGTATCTAACCCGTGCTGTACCTGCACTGGGACTGTTTGATGGGACAGTTTAGAGGGAGCTTTACTCTGTATCTAACCCGTGCTGTACCTGCCCTGGGAGTGTTTGATGGGACAGTGTAGAGCGAGTTTTACTCTGTATCTAACCCTGTGCTGTACCTGCCCTGGGAGTGTTTGATGGGACAGTGTAGAGGGAGCTTTACTCTGTATCTAACCCTGTGCTGTACCTGCCCTGGGAGTGTTTGATGGGACAGTGTAGAGGGAGCTTTACTCTGTGTCTAACCCGTGCTGTACCTGCCCTGGGAGTGTTTGATGGGACAGTGTAGAGCGAGTTTTACTCTGTATCTAACCCTGTGCTGTACCTGCCCTGGGAGTGTTTGATGGGACAGTGTAGAGGGAGCTTTACTCTGTATCTAACCCTGTGCTGTACCTGCCCTGGGAGTGTTTGATGGGACAGTGTAGAGGGAGATTTACTCTGTGGCTAACCCGTGCTGTACCTGCCCTGGGAGTGTTTGACGGGACAGTGTAGAGGGAGCTTTACTCTGTATCTAACACTGTGCTGTACCTGCCCTGGGAGTGTTTGATGGGATAGTGTAGAGGGAGCTTTACTCTGTATCTGACCCATGCTGTGCCTGCCCTGGGAGTGTTTGATGGGACAGTGTTGTAAGATTCGCAATTTTCAGCAAAAATCACGCAAGAAAACTGGATAAAATAAGACTGTTTATTGACCAAAGTAAGCTTGCACAGAAAAACCTTTGATAAAAGGGCATACAAAATGGCCGCCAGGCCCCGTGATCAGTTTATGAACCATTTTATTTCTGTTACTGCAAGCTAGACAGGCTTGTGGATTGAAGACAGTGAGCCCGCGAAAGCCAGTATCTGGGAACCGAAACTCAGAGCAACAGCATACATATTCAATGGATTATAAGTACAGGATGGGGCCCATCAAGATATGGGCGGACAATGTAAAAACACTTATACCCATTTATCGTACAAAGGAAAAACCGTTTAGCAGCCATCAAGGAAAATGTCCGGACCGATCAATATGCGAACCGAGCCGCGGTGACAATGCAAAGGACATTAACAGACATTATCGGCCAGGAAGGCCAGTTCAAGTTATCACCGGCTCCGTTACAAGACAAAGCGCCCCTGCAGAGATTTCTGCCCGCCAAAATTAATACAAAGACAGGACTATGATTTGGCGGGAGATAAGACTGTCCCAAAAGAGTATAACTATGGATTGAAAGTCCATCTAAGTTACTTCTTCACTGCTACGGCTTCTTGTTGGGCGACTTCAGGCTTCCATTTCTACAAGAACTTTCTTCTACGAGGAACGAACGAAGGGCGGACGGTGCCCGGATCGGCGCCTCTTCCACTTCGGCAGATCGATGAAAACGTTTTCGTCTTTTTAAAGACGGACGGTTTCGGAAAAAGGACAACGTGGCCGGTGTTCAGCCAAACAAGGCTCGGCCACGACGAGAAGACGACAAGGGCGGCCCGGGTACTGGGGTCGGGAGATCATCGACGACCCAGGCCGATGGAGAAGAAACCCTCTGGAGAACCGGCGATCGATGCCACAAGATTCTCCCATGTGCATAACCTGCATCTAGGTCTGCTCCATGAACAAAAACCCACGATTGTGGATCTCAACCTTAACGAGCGCTCATCGAGGCTGGGTCTACCCCACCGCCTCGAGGGAGGAGAGAATATCGACTGCGCCAGAAGCTTCCAATCCACGTGACGATGGGAAGCGGTGTCAAAAAGTCTGCGAACCCCTTTTCGCGATTTCGAGAGTGGTGAGCATGATCCCAAGTTCCCCAGGTCGAAACTTAGTTTAGGTATAGGGGAGGGAGTTAAGGGAAATCGTAATGTGTTTCCCCTTTTACGATGTGCCGTGTGTTCCCCATTTCCATAGAGTCAAGTTCATAAATTTGTGCATGATTGTAGTTACTTTAATCTGTGCCTATGACATGTATTTTGTAATGCTTCAAACTGTTCAAAAATAAAAGCATCCATTTCGTGCTATTCAGCCTGGTCTATTGAGTCCTCTTCTCTGCACTACTGTTCTCTGCATCTAAGTCCAAGGTCTAGAACCGTAGGGGGGAGTGGGTCGAACCACTCAAGGGTAATTCTTGCACGAAGCCTGGCAGGGGGCCAGAACGGGCAAGAGAGCAGAAAAACCCCCTACACAGTGTAGAGTGAGCTTTACTCTGTATCTAACCCGTGCTGTACCTGCCCTGGGAGTGTTTGATGGGACAGTGTAGAGGGAGCTTAACTCTGTATCTAACCCGTGCTGTACCTGCCCTGGCAGTGTTTGATGGGACAGTGTCGAGGGAGCTTTACTCTGTATCTAACCCTGTGCTGTACCTGCCCTGGGAGTGTTTGATGGGACAGTGTAGAGGGAGATTTACTCTGTATCTAACACTGTGCTGTACCTGCCCTGGGAGTGTTTGAAGGGACAGTGCAGAGGGAGCTTTACTCTGTATCTAACCCGTGCTGTACCTGCCCTGGGAGTATTTGATGGGACAGTGTAGAGGGAGCTTTACTCTGTATATAACCCGTGCTGTACCTGCCGTGGGAGTGTTTGATGGGACAGGGTAGAGGGAGCTTTACTCATTATCTAACCCTGTGCTGTACATACCCTGGGAGTGTTTGATGGGACAGTGTAGAGGGAGCTTTACTCTGTATCTAACCCTTGCTGTACCTGCCCTGCGAGTGTTTGATGGGACAGTTTAGAGGGAGCTTCACTCTGTATCTAACCTGTGCTGTACCTGCCCTGTGAGTGTTTGATGGGACAGTGTAGAGGGACCATTACTCTGTATCTAACCCGTGCTGTACCTGCCCTGGGAGTGTTTGATGGGACAGTGTAGAATGAGCTTTACTCTGTATCTAACCCGTGCTGTACCTGCCCTGGGAGTGTTTGATGGGACAGTGTAGAGGGAGCTTAACTCTGTATCTAACCCGTGCTGTACCTGCCCTGGCAGTGTTTGATGGGACAGTGTAGAGGGAGCTTTACTCTGTATCTAACCCTGTGCTGTACCTGCCCTGGGAGTGTTTGATGGGACAGTGTAGAGGGAGATTTGCTCTGTATCTAACACTGGACTGTACCTGCCCTGGGAGTGTTTGAAGGGACAGTGTAGAGGGAGCTTTACTCTGTATCTAACCCGTGCTGTACCTGCCCTGGGAGTGTTTGATGGGACAGTGTAGAGGGAGCTTTACTCTGTATCTAACCCGTGCTGTACCTGCCGTGGGAGTGTTTGATGGGACAGCGTAGAGGGAGCTTTACTCTGTATCTAACCCTGTGCTGTACCTGCCCTGGGATTGTTTGAGGGGACAGTGTAGAGGGAGCTTTACTCTGTATCTAACCCGTGCTGTACCTGCCCTGGGAGTGTTTGATGGGACAGTGTAGAGGGAGCTTTACTCTGTATCTAACCCGTGCTGTACCTGCCCTGGGAGTGTTTGATGGGACAGTGTAGAGGGAGATTTACTCTGTATCAAACCGTGCTGTACCTGCCCTGGGAGTGTTTGATGGGACAGTGTAGAGGAAGCTTTACTCTATATCTAACCCGTGCTGTACCGGCCCTGGGAGTGTTTGATGGGACAGTGTAGAGGGAGCTTTACTCTGTATCTAACCCGTGCTGTGCCTGTCCTGGGAGTGATTGATGGGACAGTGTCGAAGGAGATTTACTCTGTATCTAACCCGTGCTGTACCTGCCCTGGGAGTGTTTGATGGGACAGTGTAGAGGGAGCTTTACTCTGTATCTAACCCTGTGCTGTACCTGCCCTGGGAGTGTTTGATGGGACAGTGTAGAGGGAGCTTTACTCTGTGTCTAACCCGTGCTGTACCTGCCCTGGGAGTGTTTGACGGGACAGTGTAGAGGGAGCTTTACTCTGTATCTAACCCTGTGCTGTACCTGCCCTGGGAGTGTTTGATGGGATAGTGTAGAGGGAGCTTTACTCTGTATCTAACCCATGCTGTGCCTGCCCTGGGAGTGTTTGATGGGGCAGTGTAGAGGGACCTTTACTCTGTATCTGACCCGTGCTGTACCTGCCCTAGGAGTGTTTGATGGGACAGTGTAGAGGGAGCTTTACTCTGTATCTAACCCGTGCTGTACCTGCCCTGGGAGTGCTTAATGGATCAGTGTAGAGGGAGCTTAACTCTGTATCTAACCCGTGCTGTACCTGCCCTGGGAGTGTTTGATGTGACAGTGCAGAGGGAGCTTTACTCTGTATCTAACCCTGTGCTGTACCTGCCCTGGGAGTGTTTGATGGGACAGTGTAGAGGGAGTTTACTCTGTATCTAACCCGTGCTGTACCTGCCCTGGGAGTGTTTGATGGGACAGTTTAGAGGGAGCTTTACTTTGTATCTAACCCGTGCTGTACCTGCCCTGGGAGTGTTTGATGGGACAGTGCAGAGGGAGCTTTACTCAGAATCTAACCCTGTGCTGTACCTGCCCTGGGAGTGTTTGATGGGACAGTGTAGAGGGAGCTTTACTCTGTATCTAAGCCGTGCTGTACCTGCCCTGGGAGTGTTTGATTGGACAGTGTAGAGGGAGCTTTACTCTGTATCTAACCCTGTGCTGTACCTGCCCTGGGAGTGTTTGATGGGACAGCGGAGAGGGAGCTTTACTCTGTATCTAACCCGTGCTGTCCCTGCCCTGGGAGTGTTTGATGGGACAGCGTAGAGGGAGCTTTACTCTGTATCTAACCCGTGCTGTGACTGCCCTGGTAGTGTTTGATGGGAAAGTGTCGCAGGAGCTTTACTCTGTATCTAACCCGTGCTGTACCTGCCCTGGGAGTGTTTGATGGGACAGCGTAGAGGGAGCTTTACTCTGTATCTAACCCGTGCTGTACCTGCCCTGGGAGTGTTTGGTGCGACAGTGTAGAGGGAGCTTTACTCTGTATCTAACCCGTGCTGTACCGGCCCTGGGAGTGTTTGATGGGACAGTGTCGAAGGAGCTTTACTCAGTATCTAACCCGTGCTGTACCTGCCCTGGGAGTGTTTGATGGGACAGTGTAGAGGGAGCTTTACTCTGTATCTAACACGTGCTGTACCTGCCCTGGGAGTGTTTGATGGGACAGTGTAGAGGGAGCTTTACTCTGTATCTAACCCGTGCTGTACCTGCCCTGGGAGTGTTTGATGGGACAGTGTAGAGGGACTTTTACTCTGTATCTAACCCTGTGCTGTACCTGCCCTGGGAGTGTTTGATGGGACAGTGTAGAGGGAGCTTCACTCAGTATCTAACCCTGTGCTGCACCTGCCCTGGGAGTGTTTGATGGGACAGTGTAGAGGGAGCTTTACTCTGTATCTAACCTGTGCTGTACCTGCCCTGGGATTGTTTGATGGGACAGTGTAGAGGGAGCTTTACTCTGTATCTAACCCATGCTGTACCTGCCCTGGGATAGTTTGACGGGACATTGTAGAGGAAGCTTTACTCTGTGTCTAACCCTGTGCTGTAACTGCCCTGGGAGTGTTTGATGGGACAGTTTAGAGGAAGCTTTACTCTGTATCTAACCCGTGATGTACCGGCCCTGGGAGTGTTTGATGGGACAGTGTAGAGGGAGCTTTACTCTGTATCTAACCCGTGCTATACCTGCCCTGGGAGTGTTTCATGGGACAGTGTAGAGGGAGCTTTTCTCTGTATCTAACCCGTGCTGTACCTGCCCTGGGAGTGTTTGATGGGACAGTGTAGAGGGAGCTTTACTCTGTATCTAACCCGTGCTGTACCTGCCCTGGGAGTGTTTGATGGGACAGTGTCTAAGGAGCTTTACTCTGTGTCTAACCCGTGCTGTACCTGCCCTGGGAGTGTTTGATGCGACAGTGTAGAGGGAGCTTTACTCTGTATCTAACCCGTGCTGTACCTACCCTGGGAGTGTTTGATGGGACAGTGTAGAGGGAGCTTAACTCTGTATCTAACCCGTGCTGTACCTGCCCTGGGAGTGTTTGATGGGACAGTGTGGAGGGAGCTTTACTCTGTATCTAACCCTGTGCTGTACCTGCCCTGGGAGTTTTTGATGGGACAGTGTAGAGGGAGCATTACTGTGTATCAACCCGTGCTGTACCTGCCCTGGGAGTGTTTGATGGGACAGTGTAGAGGGAGCTTTACTCAGTATCTTACCCTGTGCTGTACCTGCCCTGGGAGTGTTTGATGGGACAGTGTAAAGGGAGCTTTACTCTGTATCTAACCCGTGCTGTACCTGCCCTGGGAGTGTTTGACGGGACAGTGTAGAGGGAGCTTTACTCTGTATCTAACCCTGTGCTGTACCTGCCCTGGGAGTGTTTGATGGGATAGTGTAGAGGGAGCTTTACTCTGTATCTAACCCATACTGTGCCTGCCCTGGGAGTGTTTGATGGGGCAGTGTAGAGGGACCTTTACTCTGTATCTGAACCGTGCTGTACCTGCCCTGGGAGTGCTTGATGGGACAGTGTAGAGGGAGCTTAACTCTGTATCTAACCCGTGCTGTACCTGCCCTGGGAGTGTTTGATGTGACAGTGTAGAGGGAGCTTTACTCTGTATCTAACCCTGTGCTGTACCTGCCCTGGGAGTGTTTGATGGGACAGTGTAGAGGGAGCTTTACTCTGTATCTAACCCGTGCTGTACCTGCCCTGGGAGTGTTTGATGGGACAGTGTAGAGGGGGCTTTACTTTGTATCTAACCCGTGCTGTACCTGCCCTGGGAGTGTTTGATGGGACAGTGCAGAGGGAGCTTTACTCAGAATCTAACCCTGTGCTGTACCTGCCCTGGGAGTGTTTGATGGGACAGTGTAGAGGGAGCTTTACTCTGTATCTAACCCGTGCTGTACCTGCCCTGGGAGTGTTTGATGGGACAGTGTAAAGGGAGCTTTACTCTGTATCTAACCCTGTGCTGTACCTGCCCTGGGAGTGTTTGATGGGACAGCGTAGAGGGAGCTTTACTCTGTATCTAACCCTGTGCTGTACCTGCCCTGGGATTGTTTGAGGGGACAGTGTAGAGGGAGCTTTACTCTGTATCTAACCCGTGCTGTACCTGCCCTGGGAGTGTTTGATGGGACAGTGTAGAGGGAGCTTTGCTCTGTATCTAACCCGTGCTGTACCTGCCCTAGGAGTGTTTGATGGGACAGTGTAGAGGGAGATTTACTCTGTATCAAACCGTGCTGTACCTGCCCTGGGAGTGTTTGATGGGACAGTGTAGAGGAAGCTTTACTCTATATCTAACCCGTGCTGTACCGGCCCTGGGAGTGTTTGATGGGACAGTGTAGAGGGAGCTTTACTCTGTATCTAACCCGTGCTGTGCCTGTCCTGGGAGTGATTGATGGGACAGTGTCGAAGGAGATTTACTTTGTATCTAACCCGTGCTGTACCTGCCCTGGGAGTGTTTGATGGGACAGTGTAGAGGGAGCTTTACTCTGTATCTAACCCGTGCTGTACCTGCCCTGGGAGTGTTTGATGGGACAGTGTAGAGGGAGCTTTACTCTTTATCTAACCCGTGCTGTACCTGCACTGGGACTGTTTGATGGGACAGTTTAGAGGGAGCTTTACTCTGTATCTAACCCGTGCTGTACCTGCCCTGGGAGTGTTTGATGGGACAGTGTAGAGCGAATTTTACTCTGTATCTAACCCTGTGCTGTACCTGCCCTGGGAGTGTTTGATGGGACAGTGTAGAGGGAGCTTTACTCTGTATCTAACCCTGTGCTGTACCTGCCCTGGGAGTGTTTGATGGGACAGTGTAGAGGGAGCTTTACTCTGTGTCTAACCCGTGCTGTACCTGCCCTGGGAGTGTTTGATGGGACAGTGTAGAGCGAGTTTTACTCTGTATCTAACCCTGTGCTGTACCTGCCCTGGGAGTGTTTGATGGGACAGTGTAGAGGGAGCTTTACTCTGTATCTAACCCTGTGCTGTACCTGCCCTGGGAGTGTTTGATGGGACAGTGTAGAGGGAGATTTACTCTGTGGCTAACCCGTGCTGTACCTGCCCTGGGAGTGTTTGACGGGACAGTGTAGAGGGAGCTTTACACTGTATCTAACACTGTGCTGTACCTGCCCTGGGAGTGTTTGATGGGATAGTGTAGAGGGAGCTTTACTCTGTATCTGACCCATGCTGTGCCTGCCCTGGGAGTGTTTGATGGGACAGTGTTGTAAGATTCGCAATTTTCAGCAAAAATCACGCAAGAAAACTGGATAAAATAAGACTGTTTATTGACCAAAGTAAGCTTGCACAGAAAAACCTTTGATAAAAGGGCATACAAAATGGCCGCCAGGCCCCGTGATCAGTTTATGAACCATTTTATTTCTGTTACTGCAAGCTAGACAGGCTTGTGGATTGAAGACAGTGAGCCCGCGAAAGCCAGTATCTGGGAACCGAAACTCAGAGCAACAGCATACATATTCAATGGATTATAAGTACAGGATGGGGCCCATCAAGATATGGGCGGACAATGTAAAAACACTTATACCCATTTATCGTACAAAGGAAAAACCGTTTAGCAGCCATCAAGGAAAATGTCCGGACCGATCAATATGCGAACCGAGCCGCGGTGACAATGCAAAGGACATTAACAGACATTATCGGCCAGGAAGGCCAGTTCAAGTTATCACCGGCTCCGTTACAAGACAAAGCGCCCCTGCAGAGATTTCTGCCCGCCAAAATTAATACAAAGACAGGACTATGATTTGGCGGGAGATAAGACTGTCCCAAAAGAGTATAACTATGGATTGAAAGTCCATCTAAGTTACTTCTTCACTGCTACGGCTTCTTGTTGGGCGACTTCAGGCTTCCATTTCTACAAGAACTTTCTTCTACGAGGAACGAACGAAGGGCGGACGGTGCCCGGATCGGCGCCTCTTCCACTTCGGCAGATCGATGAAAACGTTTTCGTCTTTTTAAAGACGGACGGTTTCGGAAAAAGGACAACGTGGCCGGTGTTCAGCCAAACAAGGCTCGGCCACGACGAGAAGACGACAAGGGCGGCCCGGGTACTGGGGTCGGGAGATCATCGACGACCCAGGCCGATGGAGAAGAAACCCTCTGGAGAACCGGCGATCGATGCCACAAGATTCTCCCATGTGCATAACCTGCATCTAGGTCTGCTCCATGAACAAAAACCCACGATTGTGGATCTCAACCTTAACGAGCGCTCATCGAGGCTGGGTCTACCCCACCGCCTCGAGGGAGGAGAGAATATCGACTGCGCCAGAAGCTTCCAATCCACGTGACGATGGGAAGCGGTGTCAAAAAGTCTGCGAACCCCTTTTCGCGATTTCGAGAGTGGTGAGCATGATCCCAAGTTCCCCAGGTCGAAACTTAGTTTAGGTATAGGGGAGGGAGTTAAGGGAAATCGTAATGTGTTTCCCCTTTTACGATGTGCCGTGTGTTCCCCATTTCCATAGAGTCAAGTTCATAAATTTGTGCATGATTGTAGTTACTTTAATCTGTGCCTATGACATGTATTTTGTAATGCTTCAAACTGTTCAAAAATAAAAGCATCCATTTCGTGCTATTCAGCCTGGTCTATTGAGTCCTCTTCTCTGCACTACTGTTCTCTGCATCTAAGTCCAAGGTCTAGAACCGTAGGGGGGAGTGGGTCGAACCACTCAAGGGTAATTCTTGCACGAAGCCTGGCAGGGGGCCAGAACGGGCAAGAGAGCAGAAAAAACCCCTACACAGTGTAGAGTGAGCTTTACTCTGTATCTAACCCGTGCTGTACCTGCCCTGGGAGTGTTTGATGGGACAGTGTAGAGGGAGCTTAACTCTGTATCTAACCCGTGCTGTACCTGCCCTGGGAGTGTTTGATGGGACAGTGTCGAGGGAGCTTTACTCTGTATCTAACACTGTGCTGTACCTGCCCTGGGAGTGTTTGAAGGGACAGTGCAGAGGGAGCTTTACTCTGTATCTAACCCGTGCTGTACCTGCCCTGGGAGTATTTGATGGGACAGTGTAGAGGGAGCTTTACTCTGTATATAACCCGTGCTGTACCTGCCGTGGGAGTGTTTGATGGGACAGGGTAGAGGGAGCTTTACTCATTATCTAACCCTGTGCTGTACATACCCTGGGAGTGTTTGATGGGACAGTGTAGAGGGAGCTTTACTCTGTATCTAACCCTTGCTGTACCTGCCCTGCGAGTGTTTGATGGGACAGTGTAGAGGGAGCTTCACTCTGTATCTAACCTGTGCTGTACCTGCCCTGTGAGTGTTTGATGGGACAGTGTAGAGGGACCATTACTCTGTATCTAACCCGTGCTGTACCTGCCCTGGGAGTGTTTGATGGGACAGTGTAGAGTGAGCTTTACTCTGTATCTAACCCGTGCTGTACCTGCCCTGGGAGTGTTTGATGGGACAGTGTAGAGGGAGCTTAACTCTGTATCTAACCCGTGCTGTACCTGACCTGGCAGTGTTTGATGGGACAGTGTAGAGGGAGCTTTACTCTGTATCTAACCCTGTGCTGTACCTGCCCTGGGAGTGTTTGATGGGACAGTGTAGAGGGAGATTTGCTCTGTATCTAACACTGGACTGTACCTGCCCTGGGAGTGTTTGAAGGGACAGTGTAGAGGGAGCTTTACTCTGTATCTAACCCGTGCTGTACCTGCCCTGGGAGTGTTTGATGGGACAGTGTAGAGGGAGCTTTACTCTGTATCTAACCCGTGCTGTACCTGCCGTGCGAGTGTTTGATGGGACAGGGTAGAGGGAGCTTTACTCATTATCTAACACTGTGCTGTACATGCCCTGGGAGTGTTTGATGGGACAGTGTAGAGGGAGCTTCACTCTGTATCTAACCTGTGCTGTACCTGCCCTGTGAGTGTTTGATGGGACAGTGTAGAGGGAGCTTTACTCTGTATCTAACCCGTGCTGTACCTGCCCTGTGAGTGTTTGATGGGACAGTGTAGAGGGACCATTACTCTGTATCTAACCCGTGCTGTACCTGCCCTGGGAGTGTTTGATGGGACAGTGTAGAGGGAGGTTTACTCTGTATCTAACCCGTGCTGTACCTGCCCTGGGAGGGTTTGATGGGACAGTGTAGAGGGAGCTTTACTCTGTATCTAACCCTGTGCTGTACCTGCCCTGGGAGTGTTTGATGTGACATGTAGAGGAAGCTTTACTCTGTATCTAACCCGTGCTGTACCTGCCCTGGGTGTGTTTGATGGGACAGTGTAGAGGGAGGTTTACTCTGTATCTAACCCGTGCTGTACCTGCCCTGGGAGTGTTTGATGGGACAGTGTAGAGGGAGCTCTACTCTGTATCTAACCCGTGCTGTACCTGCCCTGGGAGTGTTTGATGGGACAGTGTAGAGGGAGCTTTACTCTGTATCTAACCCTGTGCTGTACCTGCCCTGGGAGTGTTTAATGGGACAATGTAGAGGTAGCTTTACTCTGTATCTAACCCTCTGCTGTACCTGCCCTGGGAGTGTTTGATGGGACAGTGTAGAGGGAGCTTTACTCTGTATCTAACCCATGCTGTATCTGCCCTGGGAATGTTTGATGGGACAGTGTAGAGGGAGCTTTACTCTCTATCAACCAGTGCTGTACCTGCCCTGGGAGTGTTTGATGGGACAGTGTAGAGGGAGCTTTACTCTGTATTTAACCCGTGCTGTACCTGCCCTGGGAGTGTTTGATGGGACAGTGTAGAGGGAGCTTTACTCAGTATCTAACCCGTGCTGTACCTGCCCTGTGAGTGTTTGACGGGACAGTGTAGCGGGAGCTTTACTCTGTATCTAACCCTGTGCTGTACCTGCCCTGGGAGTGTTTGATGGGACAGTGTAGAGGGAGCTTTACTCTGTATCGAACCCGTGCTGTACATGCCCTGGGAGTGTTTGATGGGACAGTGTAGAGGGAGCTTTACTCTGTATCTAACCCGTGCTGTACCTGCCCTGGGAGTGTTTGATGGGACAGTGTAGAGGGAGCTTTACTCTGTATCTAACCCGTGCTGTACCTGCCCTGGGAGTGTTTGATGGGACAGTGTAGATGGAGCTTTACTCTGTATCTAACCCGTGCTGTACCTGTCCTGGGAGTGTTTGATGGGACAGTGTCGAAGGAGCTTTACTCTGTATCTAACCCGTGCTGTACCTACCCTGGGAGTGTTTGATGGGACAGTGTAGAGGGAGCTTTACTCTGTATCTAACCCGTGCTGTACCTGCCCTGGGAGTGTTTGATGGGACAGTGTAGAGGGAGCTTTACTCTGTATCTAACCCGTGCTGTCCCTGCCCTGGGAGTGTTTGATGGCACAGTGTAGAGGGAGCGTTACTCTGTATCTAACCCTGTGCTGTACCTGCCCTGGAAGTGTTTGATGGGACAGTGTAGAGGGAGCTTTACTCTGTATCTAACCCGTGCTGTACCTGCCCTGGGAGTGTTTGCTGGGACAGTGTAGAGGGAGCTTTACTCTGTATCTACCCCGTGCTGCACCTGCCCTCGAGTGTCTGATGGGACAGTGTAGAGGGAGCTTTACTCTGTATCTAACCCGTGCTGTACCTGCCCTGGGAGTGTTTGATGGGACAGTGTAGAGGGAGCTTTAATCTGTATCTAACCCGTGCTGTACCTGCCCTGGGAGTGTTTGATGGGACAGTGTAGAGGGAGCTTTACTCTGTATCTAACCCTGTGCTGTACCTGCCCTGGGAGTGTTTGATGGGACAGTGTAGAGGGAGCTTTACTCTGTATCTAACCCGTGCTGTAGCGACCCTGGGAGTGTTTGATGGGACAGTGTAGAGGGAGCTTTACTCTGTATCTAACCCGTGCTGTACCTGCCCTGGGAGTGTTTGATGGGACAGTGTAGAGGGAGCTTTACTCTGTATCTAACCCGTGCTGTACCTGCCCTGGGAGTGTTTGATGTGACAGTGCAGAGGGAGTTTTACTCTGTATTTAACCAGGTGCTGTACCTGCCCTGGGAGTGTTTGATGGGACAGTGTAGAGGGAGCTTTACTCTGTATCTAACCCTGTGCTGTACCTGCCCTGGGAGTGTTTGATGGGACAGTGTAGAGGGAACTTTACTCTGTATCTAACCCGTGCTGTACCTGCCCTGGGAGTGTTTGATGGGACAGTGTAGAGGGAGCTTTACTCTGTATCTAACCCGTGCTGTACCTGCCCTGGGAGTGTTTGATGGGACAGTGTAGAGGGAGCTTTACTCTGTATCTAACCCGTGCTGCACCTGCCCTGGGAGTGTTTGATGGGACAGTGTAGAGGGAGCTTTACTCTGTATCTAACCCTGTGCTGTACCTGCCCTGGGAGTGTTTGATGGGACAGTGTAGAGGGAGCTTTACTCTGTATCAACCCGTGCTGTACCTGCCCTGGGACTGTTTGATGGGACAGTGTAGAGGGAGCTTTACTCTGTATCTAACCCGTGCTGTACCTGCCCTGGGAGTGTTTGATGGCACAGTGTAGAGGGAGCTTTACTCTGTATCTAACCCTGTGCTGTACCTGCCCTGGGAGTGTTTGATGGGACAGTGTAGAGGGAGCTTTACTCTGTATCTAACCCGTGCTGTACCTGCCCTGGGAGTGTTTGATGGGACAGTGTAGAGGGAGCTTTACTCTGTATCTAACCTGTGCTGTACCTGCCCTGGGAGTGTTTGATGGGACAGTGTAGATGGAGCTTTACTCTGTAACTAACCCGTGCTGTACCTGTCCTGGGAGTGTTTGATGGGACAGTGTCGAAGGAGCTTTACTCTGTATCTAACCCGTGCTGTACCTGCCCTGGGAGTGTTTGATGGGACAGCGTAGAGGGAGCTTTACTCTGTATCTAACCCGTGCTGTCCCTGCCCTGGGAGTGTTTGATGGGACAGTGTAGAGGGAGCTTTACTCTGTATCTAACCCGTGCTGTACCTGCCCTGGGATTGTTTGATGGGACAGTGTCGAAGGAGCTTTACTCTGTATCTAACCAGTGCTGTACCTGCCCTGGGAGTGTTTGATGGGACAGTGTAGAGGGAGCATTACTCTGTATCTAACCCGTGCTGTACCTGCCCTGGGAGTGTTTGATGGGACAGTGTAGAGGGAGCTTTACTCTGTATCTAACCCGTGCTGTACCTGCCCTGGGAGTGTTTGATGGGACAGTGTAGAGTGAGCTTAACTCTGTATCTAACCCGTGCTGTACCTGCCCTGGGAGTGTTTGATGGGACAGTGTAGAGGGAGCTTAACTCTGTATCTAACCCGTGCTGTACCTGCCCTGGCAGTGTTTGATGGCACAGTGTAGAGGGAGCTTTACTCTGTATCTAACCCTGTGCTGTACCTGCCCTGGGAGTGTTTGATGGGACAGTGTGGAGGGAGATTTACTCTGTATCTAACACTGTGCTGTACCTGCCCTGGGAGTGTTTGAAGGGACAGTGCAGAGGGAGCTTTACTCTGTATCTAACCCGTGCTGTACCTGCCCTGGGAGTGTTTGATGGGACAGTGTAGAGGGAGCTTTACTCTGTATCTAACCCGTGCTGTACCTGCCGTGGGAGTGTTTGATGGGACAGGGTAGAGGGAGCTTTACTCATTATCTAACCCTGTGCTGTACATGCCCTGGGAGTGTTTGATGGGACAGTGTAGAGGGAGCTTTACTCTGTATCTAACCCTTGCTGTACCTGCCCTGCGAGTGTTTGATGGGACAGTGTAGAGGGAGCTTCACTCTGTATCTAACCTGTGCTGTACCTGCCCTGTGAGTGTTTGATGGGACAGTTTAGAGGGAGCTTTACTCTGTATCTAACCCGTGCTGTACCTGCCTGGGAGTGTTTGATGGGACAGTGTGGAGTGAGCTTTACTCTGTATCTAACCCGTGCTGTACCTGCCCTGGGAGTGTTTGATGGGACAGTGTAGAGGGAGCTTAACTCTGTTTCTAACCCGTGCTGTACCTGCCCTGGCAGTGTTTGATGGGACAGTGTAGAGGGAGCTTTACTCTGTATCTAACCCTGTGCTGTACCTGCCCTGGGAGTGTTTGATGGGACAGTGTAGAGGGAGCTTTACTCATTATCTAACACTGTGCTGTACATGCCCTGGGAGTGTTTGATGGGACAGTGTAGAGGGGGCTTCACTCTGTATCTAACCTGTGCTGTACCTGCCCTGTGAGTGTTTGATGGGACAGTGTAGAGGGAGCTTTACTCTGTATCTAACCCGTGCTGTACCTGCCCTGTGAGTGTTTGATGGGACAGTGTAGAGGGACCATTACTCTGTATCTAACCCGTGCTGTACCTGCCCTGGGAGTGTTTGATGGGACAGTGTAGAGGGAGCTTTACTCTGTATCTAACCCGTGCTGTACCTGCCCTGGGAGGGTTTGATGGGACAGTGTAGAGGGAGCTTTACTCTGTATCTAACCCTGTGCTGTACCTGCCCTGGGAGTGTTTGATGGGACATGTAGAGGGAGCTTTCCTCTGTATCTAACCCGTGCTGTACCTGCCCTGGGAGTGATTAATGGGACAGTGTAGAGGGAGGTTTACTCTGTATCTAACCCGTGCTGTACCTGCCCTGGGAGTGTTTGATGGGACAGTGTAGAGGGAGCTCTACTCTGTATCTAACCTGTGCTGTACCTGCCCTGGGAGTGTTTGATGGGACAGTGTAGAGGGAGCTTTACTCTGTATCTAACCCTGTGCTGTACCTGCCCTGGGAGTGTTTGATGGGACAATGTAGAGGTAGCTTTACTCTGTATCTAACCCTGTGCTGTACCTGCCCTGGGAGTGTTTGATGGGACAGTGTAGAGGGAGCTTTATTCAATATCTAACCCGTGCTGTATCTGCCCTGGGAGTGTTTGATGGGACAGTGTAGAGGGAGCTTTACTCTCTATCAACCAGTGCTGTACATGCCCTGGGAGTGTTTGATGGGACAGTGTCGAGGGAGCTTTACTCTGTATTTAACCCGTGCTGTACCTGCCCTGGGAGTGTTTGATGGGACAGTGTAGAGGGAGCTTTACTCAGTATCTAACCCTGTGCTGTAACTGCCCTGGGAGTGTTTGATGGGACAGTGTAGAGGCAGCTTTACTCTGTATCTAACCCGTGCTGAACCTGCCCTGTGAGTGTTTGACGGGACAGTGTAGCGGGAGCTTTACTCTGTATCTAACCCTGTGCTGTACCTGCCCTGGGAGTGTTTGATGGGACAGTGTAGAGGGAGCTTTACTCTGTATCTAACCGGTGCTGTACCTGCCCTGGGAGTGTTTGATGGGACAGTGTAGAGGGAGCTTTACTCTGTATCTAACCCGTGCTGTACCTGCCCTGGGAGTGTTTGATGGGACAGTGTAGATGGAGCTTTACTCTGTATCTAACCCGTGCTGTCCCTGTCCTGGGACTGTTTGATGGGACAGTGTCGAAGGAGCTTTACTCTGTATCTAACCCGTGCTGTACCTGCCCTGCGAGTGTTTGATGGGACATTGTAGAGGGAGCTTTACTCTGTATCTAACCCGTGCTGTACCTGCCCTGGGAGTGTTTGATGGGACAGTGAAGAGGGAGTTTTACTCTGTATCTAACCCGTGCTGTCCCTGCCCTGGGAGTGTTTGATGGGACAGTGTAGAGGGAGTGTTACTCTGTATCTAACCCTGTGCTGTACCTGGCCTGGGAGTGTTTGATGGGACAGTGTAGAGGGAGCTTTACTCTGTATCTAACCCGTGCTGTACCTGCCCTGGGAGTGTTTGCTGGGACAGTGTAGAGGGAGCTTTACTCTGTATCTAACCCGTGCTGCACCTGCCCTCGAGTGTCTGATGGGACAGTGTAGAGGGAGCTTTACTCTGTATCTAACCCGTGCTGTACCTGCCCTGGGAGTGTTTGATGGGACAGTGTAGAGGGAGCTTTAATCTGTATCTAACCCGTGCTGAACCTGCCCTGGGAGTGTTTGACGGGACAGTGTAGAGGGAGCTTTACTCTGTATCTAACTCGTGCTGTACCTGCCCTGGGAGTGTTTGATGGGACAGTGTAGAGGGAGCTTTACTCAGTATCTAACCCTGTGCTGTACCTGCCCTGGGAGTGATTGATGGGACAGTGTAGAGGGAGCTTTACTCTGTATCTAACCCGTGCTGTAGCGACCCTGGGAGTGTTTGATGGGACAGTGTAGAGGGAGCTTTACTCTGTATCTAACACGTGCTGTACCTGCCCTGGGAGTGTTTGATGGGACAGTGTAGAGGGAGCTTTACTCTGTATCTAACCCGTGCTGTACCTGCCCTGGGAGTGTTTGATGGGACAGTGTAGAGGGAGCTTTACTCTGATTCTAACCCGTGCTGTACCTGCCCTGGGAGTGTTTGATGGGACAGTGTAGAGGGAGCTTTACTCTGTATCTAACCCTGTGCTGTAACTACCCTGGGAGTGTTTGATGGGACAGTGTAGAGGTAGTTTTACTCTGTATCTAACCCTGTGATGTACCTGCCCTGGGAGTGTTTGATGGGACAGTGTAGAGGGAGCTTTACTCTGTATCAACCCGTGCTGTACCTGCCCTGGGACTGTTTGATGGGACAGTGTAGAGGGAGCTTTACTCTGTATCTAACCCGTGCTGTACCTGCCCTGGGAGTGTTTGATGGGACAGTGTCGAGGGAGCTTTACTCTGTATCTAACCCTGTGCTGTACCTGCCCTGGGAGTGTTTGATGGGACAGTGTACAGGGAGCTTTACTCTGTATCTAACCCGTGCTGTACCTGCCCTGGGAGTGTTTGATGGGACAGTGTAGAGGGAGCTTTACTCTGTATCTAACCTGTGCTGTACCTGCCCTGGGAGTGTTTGATGGGACAGTGTAGATGGAGCTTTACTCTGGAACTAACCCGTGCTGTACCTGTCCTGGGAGTGTTTGATGGGACAGTGTCGAAGGAGCTTTACTCTGTATCTAACCCGTGCTGTACCTGCCCTGGGAGTGTTTGATGGGACAGCGTAGAGGGAGCTTTACTCTGTATCTAACCCATGCTGTCCCTGCCCTGGGAGTGTTTGATGGGACAGTGTAGAGGGAGCTTTACTCTGTATCTAACCCGTGCTGTACCTGCCCTGGGATTGTTTGATGGGACTGTGTCGAAGGAGCTTTACTCTGTATCTAACCCGTGCTGTACCTGCCCTGGGAGTGTTTGATGGGACAGTGTAGAGGGAGCATTACTCTGTATCTAACCCGTGCTGTACCTGCCCTGGGAGTGTTTGGTGGGACAGTGTAGAGGCAGCTTTACTCTGTATCTAACCCGTGCTGTACCTGCCCTGGGAGTGTTTGATGGGACAGTGTAGAGTGAGCTTTACTCTGTATCTAACCCGTGCTGTACCTGCCCTGGGAGTGTTTGATGGGACAGTGCAGAGGGAGCTTAACTCTGTATCTAACCGTGCTGTACCTGCCCTGGCAGTGTTTGATGGGACAGTGTAGAGGGAGCTTTACTCTGTATCTAACCCTGTGCTGTACCTGCCCTGGGAGTGTTTGATGGGACAGTGTAGAGGGAGATTTACTCTGTATCTAACACTGTGCTGTCCCTGCCCTGGGAGTGTTTGAAGGGACAGTGCAGAGGGAGCTTTACTCTGTATCTAACCCGTGCTGCACCTGCCCTGGGAGTGTTTGATGGGACAGTGTAGAGGGAGCTTTACTCTGTATCTAACCCGTGCTGTACCTGCCCTGGGAGTGTTTGATGGGACAGGGTAGAGGGAGCTTTACTCATTATCTAACCCTGTGCTGTACATGCCCTGGGAGTGTTTGATGGGACAGTGTAGAGGGAGCTTGACTCTGTATCTAACCCTTGCTGTACCTGCCCTGCGAGTGTTTGATGGGACAGTGTAGAGGGAGCTTCACTCTGTATCTAACCTGTGCTGTTCCTGCCCTGTGAGTGTTTGATGGGACAGTGTAGAGGGAGCTTTACTCTGTATCTAACCCGTGCTGTACCTGCCCTGTGAGTGTTTGATGGGACAGTGTAGAGGGACCATTACTCTGTATCTAACCCGTGCTGTACCTGCCCTGGGAGTGTTTGATGGGACAGTGTAGAGGGAGCTTTACTCTGTATCTAACCCGTGCTGTACTTCCATAACACTGGCTACTAAGCACTCACTCCAAAACACTCAACAGCACACCAAAACGATCCAAAACACACTAAAACAGTCCAAAACACTCCCAAACACGCCAAAAGAGTCCCATACACTCCGAAACCCTCTAAAACACTCCAAAACACTCGGTTCAAAACAGTCACTCCCAAACACTCCGATCCACTTCAAAACACGACATAACTCAAAAACACACCAGAACACTCCACAACACTCCAAAACAGTCCAAAACACACCAAAACACCACAACACAATATAAAACACTCCAAAACACTCCCAAACACTCGAAAATTCTCGCTTCTAAACACTCAATCCAAAACACTCCAATACACTACAAAACACTGCACAACACTCCAACACACTTCCAAACTCTCCAAAACAGTCCCATACACTACGAAACACTTCAACGCACTTCACAACACTCCAAAACAGTCCAAAACACTCGGTTCAAAACAATCACTCCCAAACACTCCAATCCACTCCAAAACACTTCAAAACACGACATAACTCAAAAACACAGCAGAACACTCCACAACACTCCAAATCAGTCCAAAACACCACAACACTCCAAAACAATACAAAACACTCCCAAATTCTCGCTTCTAAACATTCTATCCAAAACACTCCAATACACTACAAAACACTCCGACACACTCCCAAACACTCCAAATCAGTCCAATACACTACGAAACACTTCAAAACCCTCCATAACACTGGCTACTAAGCACTCACTCCAAAACACTCAACAGCACAGCAAAACGATTCAAAACACACTAAAAGAGTCCAAAACACTCCCAAACACTCCAGAAGAGTCCCATACACTTCGAAACCCTCTAAAACACTCCAAAACACTCGCTTCAAAAGAGTCACTCCAAAACACTCCGATCCACTTCAAAACACGACATAACTCAAAAACACACCAGAACACTCCACAACACTCCAAAACAGTCCAAAACACACCAAAACACTCCAAAACAATATAAAACACTCCAAAATACTCCCACACACTCGGAAATTCTCGCTTCTAAACACTCAATCCAAAACACTATACACTACACTACAAAACACTCCATAACACTCGGTTCAAAACAGTCACTCCCAAACACTCCACTCCACTCCAAAACAGACCAAAACACCACAACACTCCAAAACAATACAAAACACTCCCAAATTCTCGCTTCTAAACATTCTATCCAAAATACTCCGATACACTCCCAAACACTCCAAATCAGTCCCATACACTACGAAACACTTCAAAACACTCCATAACACTCCACCACACTCCAAAACACTCGGTTCAAAATAGTCACTCTCAAACACTCCAATCCACTCCAAATCAGTTCAAAACACACCAAAACACCACAACACTCCAACACAATACAAAACACTCCC